>NW_028317815.1:28431071-29062857 GCF_062004578.1 Staurois parvus
GAAATAGCGGAGCTCTCTGCAGATACACTTTTTGCTGTACTGGAATTCTTCTTCTTTTCATTCTTCTTCTTCTTTTCATTCTTCTTCTTCTTCTTCTTTTCATTCTTCTTCTTCTTTTCATTCTTCTTCTTGTTCTTCTTTTCATTCTTCTTCTTCTTTTCATTCTTCTTTTCATTCTTCTTCTTCTTCTTTTCATTCTTCTTCTTCTTTTCATTCTTCTTCTTCTTTTCATTCTTCTTCTTTTCATTCTTCTTCTTCTTCTTTTCATTCTTCTTTTCATTCTTCTTCTTCTTCTTTTCATTCTTCTTTTCATTCTTCTTCTTCTTCTTTTCATTCTTCTTCTTCTTCTTTTCATTCTTCTTCTTTTCATTCTTCTTTTCATTCTTCTTCCTCTTCTTTTCATTCTTCTTCTTCTTCTTTTCATTCTTCTTTTCATTCTTCTTCTTCTTCTTTTCATTCTTCTTCTTCTTCTTTTCATTCTTCTTTTCATTCTTCTCATTCTTCTTTTCATTCTTCTTTTCATTCTTCTTCTTCTTCTTTTCATTCTTCTTTTCATTCTTCTTCTTCTTCTTTTCATTCTTCTTCTTCTTTTCATTCTTCTTTTCATTCTTCTTCTTCTTCTTTTCATTCTTCTTCTTCTTCTTTTCATTCTTCTTTTCATTCTTCTTCTTCTTCTTTTCATTCTTCTTCTTTTCATTCTTCTTTTCATTCTTCTTCTTCTTTTCATTCTTCTTTTCATTCTTCTTCTTCTTCTTTTCATTCTTCTTCTTCTTCTTTTCATTCTTCTTTTCATTCTTCTCATTCTTCTTTTCATTCTTCTTTTCATTCTTCTTCTCATTCTTCTTTTCATTCTTCTTCTTCTTCTTCTTTTCATTCTTCTTCTTCTTCTTTTCATTCTTCTTCTTCTTCTTTTCATTCTTCTTTTCATTCTTCTTCTTCTTCTTCGTCGTGCCCCGTGACTGCCCAAATGAGTGAAGTGTGCGGTGATTCTAAGATCGACGGCACTCATCTGCATGTCATACTGACTGACAGTATTATTTCTCTTCTCCAGCAGACTCCAAGGGCATTTAAATTAAAGGTACAGTGTTCTGCACTAATATAAAGGCTCTCTGAAGCCTAGAAACCCTTTTAATAAGTTAAATTCGCAGCGAATAAATTTGCATCGAATCGAATTTCTCCCGCAAATTCGGTGAATCAGCCGAATCGAATTTTTGAATAATTCATTCATCTCTAATTAAAACATGATTTTCACACAAAAAACAAAATAATGAATATTTACCGCAAATCAGTGTGACTTCTGCTGTTGTCTTTCAGAGGCCAGTTCAGAAATGCGCGGCATTACCTTGGCAAGTGCCACTCTCATGTCATTTTCGCAACAAAGTCTGTTCCTTTTCTTCGTCTTTATGTCCAGCATCCTCGAAAAGGATTGCTCGCAAAGATATGTTGTAACAAACGGTATGAAAATTCATCCCCCATAGTAATTCATCCCCCATATAGTAATTCATCCCCCATATAGTAATTCATCCCCCATAGTAATTCATCCCCCATATAGTAATTCATCCCCCATATAGTAATTCATCCCCCATAGTAATTCATCCCCCATATAGTAATTCATTCCCCATATAGTAATTCATCCCCCATAGTAATTCATCCCTCATAGTAATTCATCCCCCATATAGTAATTCATCCCCCATATAGTAATTCATCCCCCATAGTAATTCATCCCCCCATATAGTAATTCATCCCCCATATAGTAATTCATCCCCCCTATAGTAATTCCTTCCCCATATAGTAATTCATCCCCCATATAGTAATTCATTCCCCATATTAATTCATCCCCCATATTAAGTCCCCCCTGTGTCAATTCACTTACCTTTGCTCCGCGCGTTCCTCTCGCTGTATTCCCGCGCCGTTCCGGTCTTCAGGGCGGACTGTGAGAGGAGCCTAGCTCCTCTCACGTTCGTCATGCTGCCCCGCCTACACACATCCTGACAGCCAATCACTGGCTATCAGGATGTGAGTGGCAGCGAGACTGGCCAATCATTGCATTTGAGTCCCTGCCGCCCGAGAGGAGGGAGGGGAGCGGGCGCCCGGCACACAAGAGCCGCGGCTTGCCGACCACTGGGCATGTCATCACAAATCATGAGTCGGGTGTGGGTCACCTCCGCCGAACCCCCGAGCCTGACTCACCGAACCCCTGGGGTTCGATCGAACCCAGGTTAAGAACCACTGCTCTATAGACATAGATAGATATGAATGAATACATTATAATCCCAGTAAGTGTTATATAGCTTGCAGTCTCACCTCTGCACTGCAGCACTGCAGCACTGCAGCACATGTGCTGAGTGAAAATCGAATGTGAACATTGCCTAGTACAGGAGAGAGCTGACTAGACATGTGCAATTTGTTTCCTTACAAATGGAAATTCAGACAAAATTTTCAATATTCAGAGATTTGTTTTTTTTTATGCTTTTTTGATGCCTTTTTGCCACTGTTTCTATTCATTTCAGTGTAGAGGGGCATTTTTGGTGCAGTTTTTTTAACCCCACCAGACATGCACCAAAAATGCAGCAAGCTGCAGTTTTAAGAGCCCTTTCCAATCAGTTAAATTGGAAGAAAATTACTTGAAAAATGCATCTATTTAAATCCTGTGGAACTCTTCACACTGGTCTGTTGTTTTCCTATTGCATTTTTAAAAGTTCTGCTTGCTACATTTTTGGTGCATGTTTGGTGCAGTAAACAAAATGCACCAACAATGCACCTCTCCATTGAAATGATTGGGAAACATGGCAAAAACACATAAAATACGCAACAAATTTGTGGGAAGTTTTTGTCCAGTCACATGTCCGAAAAACACCCCGCAAACGCATAAAAAATGCAGTGCACCATGGAAAAAAATGCATATATGTTTTTGCCATGTTTTTGCAATGGAGCAGTGTGAAAACAGCCGAAAAACACAGCTGAAACACAAAGGGCCAGTGTGAAGAGTTCCAATAAGATTTAAAGGGACACCTTTTTTTAACTGAAAAACTGATCAAAACTAATCAATGAAAGAGACGTTACTGTGTTTGGGTTGGATGAAAGTGAATCAATCATAACATAATCAATGAATCCAAAATTAATTTTGTTTTATTTGTTATGTTATGACTCAGAGATTATGATGAAGCCACCTCCATCCAGCCCAAACAAAGTGCATAAATAATTTCCTGAAATAACAAATTAACACATTTAGACGAATATAGCCAATGTTCTGAAATTCAAAACGATTAGAAATTATACTAATCCAAACATACTAAACTAATTCAGAAAACAAATCATTCTAACATAACGAATATGACGAAACAAAATGATTAACTTAACAAGCATGAATAATATGAAACAAAGCAAATTTTTCCATCATTCATATCTCTAGAGCTGACAGTGTAAAGAGGGACTGAGCTATATCTAAAGTCTAATTTTGGGTAAAATAGAAAAGATATGGGGGGTGTTTGGGAAGCAGGATTTTTTATATCAGTTATTCTCCCTTTGTTAGCCTGTGACAGCAGGACAAAGGGAGTGTTTGTCACCAGTTGTATATACAGGCAATACCGGGAAATCTTCCCTATGTTGTCTTAAAAAAAAGCTGAAATTCCTTCCACACTCTGTCCAAGAATAAACAAAAAATAGTTTTTGATCGAAAATAGGTTTTCCATTTGCTAACCTAGCTAATCTGATTGCATTTGTTACCATTAACAAATTGACCTCCACAGGATTTACCCCCCTTCATAATGAGGCCATATTTTGCAATACGGCACTGCATTGCTTTAACTGACAATTGCACAATCATGCAACACTGTACCCAAATGAAATGTATGTAATTGTTTTCCCCAAAAATGAAGCTTTCTTTTGGTAGTATTTGATCATCACATTTTTAAACATTTTTTGTGCTATAAACTATTTTTAAACCAAAAAAAACAAAATTTAAAAATAAATCAAATTTCTTCATAAATTTAGGCCAATATGTATTCTGCAAAAGATATAGCAACTACAAACTATAGTATATATACTGGAACTTTTATTTATTTATTTTAATACTAGTAATGGTGGTGATCAGCTACTTATAGAAGGACTGCGATATTGCGGTGAACAATCTGACACTGACACTTTGTGGGAACCAGTGACACTACTATAGTGATTAGTGCTACAAATATGCACTGTCACTGAAGTAATGACTCTGGCTGGAAAGGTGTTAAACATCTAGGGTGATCAAAGGGTTAAATGTGTGCCAAACCAGTGTTTTTGTGTACTATGTGTGTTGCTTTCACTTAGGGATGTGGTGGATTTTATTCTCTGCTTTACATCAAATCTTCACTGTCACGACAGAGCTCTGCATTGTTTACATATGCAGGGCTCCTTCCAGCCTCTCTCCTGGACGATCAGCAGGGGTCGGCTGACATCCATTTGCCAACACCCGTTGATCAGCTTCTGCTTTGACTAATCACAGCAGAAGCGGTTTGCAGGTGGTGTTCCTGCACCCCCAACCTGGAAGTTCAGAATCACGCATATCAATGTGTTAAGAACCGCCTGGCAGTGTCTCTAGCAGCCCACAGCACGGATTTCCCCAGGGCGCGGGGTCTAAGTCCCAGCCTGCTATTCACCAGGGCCCCGGATGGTGGGGATGGACTTGGTGCAGACTGGAACCAGGTCGCGACCCCTGAGAGCATCCAGCTGTGGTAGAGAGCACCGGCAGGGGTCTGCCGGAATGGAGTCTGATGGGAAGAGGCAGGCAGACTTGCTACTAGTGATCCGTGCTGGATGGATGGATCGGAGGGTGAGTAAGCGTAGTCAGGGCAGCACGGTACAAGAGGAGCAGGCAGAGAATGGTCGGGGTCACAAGCCAGGTTCAGCAGTTTGCGGGCAGCGCGGTACCAGGGATCAGGCAGAAGAATCGTCAGGCAAGCCAGGGGTCAATCAGTAGAATCCGGTCAGGTACAAGCAGAGATTGGCAACGGAAATAACACAGGAATACAATCAGGAACAGAGCAGGTAAGACCAAACGGCAATTTGACATACCTGGTTCCTCGTTTAAATAGCCCGCCCTGCGCTATCATTGGTGCCAGGCGCCGCCGTGCACGCCCAGGTCCCGATGCTCATCCGCTAGCGAGGACTGGTGTTCTGCGCATGCGCCGCCCGGCGCGATGCCGCAGAACACTCGCGTCCTGACACAATGTGATTCTGCACAGAACGGCTGCCCTATAGCAGTAAATCTGCTATAGGGTAGTCAGCAAGCGGTTAATTTTTTTTATTGAAAATGTGGCATACTAATATATGCTTAAGTTCAATAATGTAATGTATATAATGTATGCAATGTAATGTATGGATGACTAAAACAGCTTTTGACCTTCAAAAGTATTTCAAATAACTGAAGAATCTCTTATGTTACCAAAGAGAAATAATGTTATCACCATATTCTGCAATCACATATGGTTGTGTTTATATACATGTGTAAAGTCGTGGGAGTGTGATCAATTAACATAATCAGAACAAGTTCTTTTGTGAAAAGGGAGCTCATTCACATGCAAATGCTGTCAAGCTATATATATTTAGTGTCTCTTTTCAGTAGATGGCCATTTTAAAACAACAGGCAATACAAATAGAATAGTGTTCCCCTACTGATAAGCATGATGTTTTAAACCTTCTAATTATTGATGAAACGATTCTGCAGCAAATACTTACGAAATGCTTATCCTTTCTCTTACAATATTGCAAATTTTAATTCCATCAACCTTTTTCCATGCCACTTATTCTCACTCTGAGAAATCATCCAGCAATGGTGATATCCTAGAATTATCTGCTATTGTTTTTGTGTCATGTGTGCTATGACCAGCTGTTCTCAGATTGAGCTGAAATTGCAAATATTGCAATGGTTTCACTTTTGAGCTTATACAGGCATTAACCACTTTAGCCCCTAGACATTTCTGAAATTCTTCTCCTACATGTAAAAATAAAAAATAAGCATTTTTTGCTAGAAAGTTATTTAGATCCCCCAAATATTACACTCACTGGCCACTTTATTAGATTCACCTTGCTAGTGCCATGAAAATTTCCCCCACACCCAGTGGTGTATTTATGTTTAGTGCTGCCCTAGGCAACACAAAAATTGTGTCCCCCCCCAATAAGAGAGCAAGAGAGTTCAATGAGTGAGTGTGTGTATATACAGTTGCAAGAAAAAGTATGTGAACCCCTTGGGATTACGTGAAGTTTTGCATGAATTGGGCATAAAATGTGCTCTGAACGTCATCTAAGTCACAACAATAGAAGAACACAGTCTGCTGAACATAATACTACACAAACATTAGATGTTGCCATGGTTTAATTGCACATAACATGTAAACATTCACAGTGCAGGGAGGAAAAAGTATGTGAGGCCCTAGCTTAATGACTTCTCCCAGAGCTAATTGGAGCCAGGAGTGAGCCAACCTTGACTCCAATCAGTGTGATGATATTGGATGTGTTGCTGACAGCTGTCCTGCCCTTAAAAAACACACACCTGTTTTGGGTTTACTGGTTTCAAGAAGCACTGTCTGATGTGAACCATGCCTCGCAGAAAAGAGCTCTCAGAAGACATACGATCAAGAATTGTTGACTTGCATGAAGCTGGAAAGGGTTACAAAAGTATCTCCAAAAGCCTTGATGTTCATGTGTCCATGGTAAGACAGACTGTCTACAAATGGAGAAAGTTTAGCACTGTTGCTACTCTCCCTAGGCGTGGTCGTCCTGTAAAAATGACTGCAAGAGCACAGCGCAGAATGCTGCATGAGGTAAAGAAGAATCCCAGAGTGTCAGCTAAAGACCTACAGAAATCTCTGGCACATGCTAACATTTTTGTTGACACATCTACAATAAGGAAAACATTAAACAAGAATGGAGTACATGGGAGGACACCACGGAGGAAGCCATTGCTGTCCAAAAAGAATATTGCAGAAAGTTTGAAGTTTGCAAAAGAGCACCTGGATGTTCCACAGCACTACTGGCAAAATATACTGTGGACAGATGAAACCAAGATTGAGTTGTTTGGGAAGAACACACAACACTATGTGTGGAGAAAAAAAGGCACAGCACACCAACATCAAAACCTCATCCCCACTGTAAAACATGGCAGAGGGAGCATCATGGTTTGGGGCTGCTTTGCTGCCTCAGGGCCTGGACGGATTGTTGTCATTGATGGGAAAATGAATTCCAGAGTTTATCAAGACATTTTGCAGGAAAACGTACGACCATCTGTTCGCCAACTTAAGCTCCGCAGAGGATGGGAGATGCAACAGGACAATGACCCAAAGCGTACCAGTAATTTAACAAAACAATGGCTGCAACAGCACAGAATACGCCTTCTGGAGTGGCCCAGTCAGAGTCCTGACCTCAACCCGATTGAAATGCTGTGGCATGACCTTAAGAGAGCGATTCACACCAGACATCCCAAGAATATTGCTACACTGAAACAGTTTTGTGAAGAGGAGTGGTCCAAAATTACTCCAGATCGTTGTGCAGGTCTGATCTGCAACTACAGGAAATGTTTGGTTGAGGTTATTGCTGCCAAAGAAGGGTCAACCAGTTATTAAGTCCAAAGGTTCACATACTTTTTCCTCCCTGCACTGTGAATGTTTACATGTTATGTGCAATTAAACCATGGCAACATCTAATGTTTGTGTAGTATTATGTTCAGCAGACTGTGTTCTTCTATTGTTGTGACTTAGATGACGTTCAGAGCACATTTTATGCCCAAGTCATGCAAAACTTCAAGTAATCCCAAGGGGTTCACATACTTTTTCTTGCAACTGTATATGATTATTTCTCTCCTTCTTCCCTCTCTCTTTCTCTCTCTCTCTCTCACTCTTCCCTCTCTTTCTCTCCCCCCTCTTTCTTCCCTCTCTCTCTTCCCTCTCTCTCTCTTCCCTCTCTCCCTCTCACTCCTCCCTCTCATTCTTCCTCTCTCTCCCTCTCACTCTTCCCTCTATTTCTCTCTCAATCTTCCCTCTCTCTTCCCTCTCACTCTTCCCTCTCACTCTTCCCTCTCTTTCCCCTCTCACTCCTCCCTCTCTCTCTTCCCTCTCACTCTTCCCTTTCTCTCTCCTCTCACCCCCCTCTCTCTCCCCCCCTCTCTCTCTTCCCTCTCTCTCTCCCTCTCTCTCTTCCCTCCCTCTCTTCCCTCCCACTCGTCTCTCTCTCTCTCTCTAGCAGCAGAAAGCTGGTGGGAAGGATAAACCTGCTTTCAGCTGCTGGAGGGAGAGATACACAAGGCATCATTCTGCAACTGCTCTCCACCAGCACACTGATCCTCCTGCTGTCTGGGCCACCTACAGGAGTACCAGTGGTACCCCTCAGATGGCAGCCATGCATGGCTCAGTCCGCCGCTGCTCACCAGGTCCCTTCTTCCAAGGGGTGGTGCCGCCCCCCTAAAAATTGCCACCCTAGGCAAACCCCTTGTTTGTCTTGCAATAAATACACCACTGCCCACACCATTACACCACCAACCTGAACCGTTGATACAAAGCAGGATGGATCCATGCTTTCATTTTGTTTTATGCCAAATTCTGACCCTACCATCTGAATGTTGCAGCAGCCAGTCTGCCCATTCTCCCCTGACCTCTGACATCTACAAGGCATTTTTGTCCACACAGCTGCAGCTTAATGAATATTTTCTCTTTGGTGGACCATTCTCTGTAAACCTTAGAGATGGTTGTGGGAGAATATCCCAATAGATCAGCAGTTTTTAAAATACTCAGACCAGCCTGTCTAGCACCATCAACCATGCCACGTTCAAAGTCACTTAAATCCCCTTTCTTCCCCATTCTAATGCTTGGTTTGAACTTCAGCAAATCATCTTTACCATGTCTAGAGGCTTAAATGCATTGTGTTGCTGCCATGTGATTGGCTGATTAGCAATTTGTGTTACCAAGAAATTGAACAGGTGTACTTAAAAAAGTGGCCGGTGAGTGTATATTTCTTTAAGCAGAGGCCCTAGAGAACAGAATGGTGGGTGTTGCAATGTCACACTGTATATGCACAGATGTTTTTCAAATGCATTTTTTTAAATGAATATTTTAAGGCACAAAAACACAACATAATACCCAATTGTTTGGTAAAATATATAATATGATGTTACACCAAGTAAATAGATACCTAATATATCATGCTTTAAATCTGCTCATGCTTGTGAAGCTGCGACAAACTGCAGTACAATAAATTATCCATAGACGATGCTTTAAAAGCCTTTACTGGTTACCAATTTAAAGTTACACAGAAGTTCTGGTGCTAGAATTATTGCTTTCACTACAACATTTGCATCTATACCTCACATGTGTCTTGCAAACACCATTTCTGTGTGTGATTAGGCATGTGTTCACCATGGCGCGTGAGTACAGGGTGATGGAGGAGTTTTAACTTTTTTTATTATTTATTTTATTTAGTTTTTTTACACTGTATCTTTAAAAAATTTTAAAGTACCTCTTGAGCACTTCTGAAGAAGAGACTGTGATTGAACTAGAAACGAATCAGTTGCAACACATACATGACCGATTTTCACATTACTACTGGAATACCAGCTTTTGACAACACTGCCATATTCTGTATTGTAACTCGTATGTCTCTTTCTAAGATTGTATAAATAAAAATTGATTATTTTTTAACTTTTGACCTATCAGTTCACTTTTTGATAAACCTATGCTTTTAAAGTCCTATCAACAAGAGGACTTCTCTACTGTATGCTTTCAGGGATGATGGCACCTTCTGTAATGTATTCCTGCCCTTTTCTGTATATTTTCATGTTAATTGCAGGTATGCTATGCAAAAGGCAAATGTTAAATTTGAAGATATTTGTAACCTCTCACATAGATCACAGTACTCCTGCTGATAATGCCTTTATCTGCTATTATCACCAGAAGGATGGAGCCATCTTTGTTCAGCCATCATCCAGGCTCAGAATCTACTTCCTGGACTAAGATTGGGCAATCATGTAAATACTAAGAAAATAGGAAAAAGAAAGGGGCACACAAGCCTTGTGCATTACCTCAACATAAAACAGGTAACTATAGATGTGGTGTAAAAAAGTGTGGGACATGTTACTTAATCTGGCACCACCAACAGGGGATAACTGGTACCGATGGCCAGAAACATTACATCAAACAGTTTATAAATTGATGCACATCATATGTCATCTATGGGTTTCTTTGCCCCTGCGGCCTACTATATGTTGGTTGCACATCATGCCCACTAAGGGTCTGCATTGGTGAGCAGCAGCATCCACAGTGGTAAGGACAAATATTCAGTCCCACGACATTTTAAAGAAGCACACCAAGTTGACCACTCAGGAATGAAAGTATTTGGAACTGAGGCTATATCCAGGGATTTGGACGATGGCAAAAGATACCAAAGGCTTTGCAAAAGAGAGAGCTATTGCAGGCCTTGAAATTTCCACTCGCCTGCTCGCATATCGCGAGTGGAAATAACATGGGGGTGAGGGCCAGATCGATCAAACAGCCAATGGATATGGAGCGGGGTGCCGGCACCAGAGGCCGAATAAGCTTTCAGGCATTAAGCACTCACACACTACCCAAGGGCCCAGAGTCCTTAGGAGGTCCTATGACAGGCTCCTAAAAGGATGGGGAGGGGCCGCAGGGTGGATTGTACATGCATGCTACGAGTCCGGTCTGGTGAGAGGAGAGAGTGACTGACAGAGCCCAAGGAGGAGGAGAATCCACAGACTGGTGAGAACTCAGCATGTAACAGTGGGAGGAAGGGGGAGAAATGTCTGTGACAAGAGTGCTGAGAAACGGCATGTGACAGGTTGAGAGAGCCAGAGGGGAGATGTGTGTGTGTGTCTGTATGTGTGTGTGTGTCTGTATGTATGTATGTGTCTGTGTATGTGCGTGTCTGTATGTATGTGTGTGTGTATGTATGTATGTGTGTGTGTGTGTGTGTGTCTGTATGTATGTGTCTGTGTATGTGCGTGTCTGTATGTATGTGTGTGTGTCTGTATGTGTGTGTCTGTATGTGTGTGTGTGTATGTATGTATGTGTGTGTGTGTGTATGTGGTGATGGTGGGGCTCTGTATTCACTTTATGTAGTAGGGGGCCCTCTGTGTGTTCTGGGGGGGGTGCATTGTACCATAATGGAGACCACGTGTTCTAAGAGGGGGGTTGTGTGCTCATTATAACCTCAAATTTTGGGGGGATGGTGCCATAATTGTGAGTAGCAGAAATACCAATCACCCCCCTTTTTTTCCCCTCCTCTTTTTCTCTCACCCCCTTCTCTCTCTCTCTCACCCCCTTCCTTTTTTAAAAAAAAGGAGGTAGAGGACATGGCTATAGGGGGGTGGCTGGGTGAAGGAGGGTATATATTTATTTATGTAACTGTATTCTGTATAAAACATTTAACAGTGTAATTTAATGAGAGAATTTACGAGGACATGTTTAGGGGAGGGATTAGGGGCAGGGTAGCTGTTGGGTGGGGTTACTGGTGACGAGTAACTCTTAAGACCTGCTAGTAGCTCAGGACTTGAAATTTTAAGCCCTGAGCTATTGGATCTTCACATTGGACAGCCTTGCCCCTAAGGGTCTAAACGAGGTTCTGGAGGTTCATACACTAGTTTAAATATGAATTTTTCCAGGACCTGGAATACCTATAGGCCATGTTATCTGTCCCTTTACATCTGTCATTTCTATCAATGTGTGCTAGTTTTTACCACCACTGCTTATTTCCTGTCTCCTCCCGTTCTATTTACTATTTATTTTTTATTCTTTTTTCCTTTCTTTCTCTTGTTAAACAGGCATGTGCAAATATGGGTTTGATACGCATATGTACTGTATATGTGCTTTCACACCACAATTATTTAAAATCGCTTTTATATTGTTTAGATACACCATCTTCTGTACATTGATACCCTAAGTTTATAGTCAGGTTACATCAAAAGGTTGATTATTATTATTATTACTAATAATATTATTTATGACTTAGTTTAGCCCCAGTAAGAAATCAGGGAATAATTTAATTGATAGTGTAGCATTCCATTCTTTCTTTCTATTCTTTCTTTCTTTCTTTCTTTCTTTCTTTCTTTCTTTCTTTCCTTTCCTTTCCTTTCCTTTCCTTCTTTCCTTTCCTTTCCTTCTTTCCTTTCCTTTCCTTTCCTTTCTTTCTTTCTTTCTTTCTTTCTTTCTTTCTTTCTTTCTTTCTTTCTTTCTTTCTTTCTTTCTTTCTTTCTTTCTTTCCTCCTATCTTTCATATAAATTGACACATACACACATTATGCATACATAGATATGGTTATACATGCATGTTTTTTATTATTCTTTAATAATATCACCATTATCGTCATAAGTAGTGTGATTTTTATGATGTATTAATATTTTTTATTTATTCAGTCATTCAACAATTTGTTCTTTACATGGGTGTCAACCCACAAAACTATTGTGTAATTCTCATGTACTATTTGGCACCCTAAATATCTATCAGATGTTTGATCACCATATACACAGTATCTTATTGCAGGTTAACCCTGACAGTGAGTATGTTGATGATGGGGGTGCTGCAGCCACAGATCAACATCTGCCATTCAGCACTAGGCATGGGCTTCATGGTCGAGTCGAGCCTATGTTCGACTCGAACATTGGCTGTTTGTGTGTTCGGCGAACACACGAATGGTACAGGCATTTGGCAGGCTATTCGCCCACCGCGCCTTGCAATGCACTGCACCCTGACAGTGCATTGTGATTGTTCAAAGCAATGTGGTCAGGTGCAATGCTTTGACCAATCACAGCGTGTGATCACATCACAAGGGGCATTATGTCTTTTTTTACACTACACCTATATTTTTGTGAATGGGTAGTGGTACCATTTATCGCATATTCATTCACATGGGGGGTAGGATCTACAGACCCCCACAACCACAGGCCACGGTTGTGGGGAAGAGGCCCTTGCCCCTATCAAGATGGGGACAAGGTGCTTTGGGCACCCTCGCCCCAAAACACCCCCCCATGTTGAGGGTATGTGGCCTGGTATGGTTCAGGAGGGGGGCACTCGCTCGTCCCCCCCCCTTTTCCTGGCCTGCCAGGCTGCATGCTCGGATAAGGGTCTGGTCTGGAGGGGACCCCCACACCATTTTTAAAAACATTTTGGCTTGGGGGTTCCCCTCAAAATCCATTCCAGACCCTAAGGACTTGGTATGGATGGTGGGGGGGACCCCACGCTGTTTAAAAGAAAAAAATTTTAATTGTCGAGCAATTCCGACAATTCTTTTTACTTTCAGCTGTCATTGGGGAACCCCACTGACAACTGAAACATGAATTAATGTTTCACTACTAAAATACTGCATGGCATACATAGTTGCATAGTTAGTCTGGCTGAAAAAAGACAAAAGTCCATCCAGTCCAACCATTAAAAAAAGAAAAAAAAGTTATAATCCTACACCCACAGTAGAAGGCAAAAAAAAAACAGCAAAACATTATTATTATTATACAGTATTTATATAGCGCCAAAATGTTTGCTCAGTGCTGTACATTATAGTGGGGGACAGTACATGAGACAATACAGTAACAATACATTACACAAGGGGTTCGAGGGCCCTGCTCCTTGGAGCTTACAATCTAGGAGGGAGGGGATAGTGGTACAGGAGGAAATGGCTGTGGGGGATGGAGTGGTAGGAGGAGTGGAGGAGATCGGCTGTTAGGTGAGGGTGGGGTAGGCTTCCCTGAAGAGATGGGTTTTCAGGGTGCGCCTAAAGGTGAGGAGGGTAAAACATGATGCAATTTGCTCCTGGAGGGGAAAAAATTCCTTCCTGATCCCCCGAGGCAATCAGATATTCCCTGGATCAACTTTACCTATAATTAGTAACTAGTTATATTCTGTGTATCTGGCCAGAACCAACTCTTGAGGGAGTCTGTTCCACATTTTCACAGCTCTTACTGTGAAGAAACCTTTCCGTGTTTGGAAATTAAATTTCTTTTCTTCAAGACGTAAAGAGTGCCTCCTTGTCCTCTGTGATGACCTCAGGGTGAATAACTCTACACCGAATTCCCTATATGAACCACTGATGTATTTATAAATGTTGATCATATCCCCCCTTAATCTCCTCTTCTCAAGAGAGAATAAATTCAGTTCCTCTAATCTTTCCTCATAGCTCATTCCTCCATGACTCTTATCAGTTTGGTTTCCCTTCTCTGTACTTTCTCCAGCTCCCCAATGTTCTTTTTGTGAATTGGTGCCCAAAATTGAACTGCATATTCTAGATGAGGTATTACTAATGATTTATACAGGGGTAACATGATATCATTCTGGATCTATACCTCTTAATACAAGAGAGGATTTTGCTCGCTTTAGAAATCGCAGCTTGGCATTGCATGCCATTATTAATATTGTGATCTACCAGAACTCCCAGATCCTTCTCCATTACTTAATAATATAACTCATGTGGTATTTTAGTAACTGAGCGGTATCTTACCACATACTCAGATACCGCTCAGTTGTTTGGTTCATGTTCAAGTTCGCGGTCGAATATTCTGTAGGTTCGGATGTTCGACCGTGAACCAAACAGGGGGGTGCTCTGTCCATCACTATTCAGCACCTATCCACTGCAAAGCCCTTACTCGCTGTCCAGTGTCCTTGATATATGTTTCTCCAGGCGACCTGAATCAGATATGACCACTGGAGCGCAATCCGGAAGTGACGTACTTCCTTAACCGAAAGTAGCAGTTGGAACGCAATGCGATGCCTCACTTCCTGTGTACCTGAACAGTGTGCTTTCCATGGCAGAACAGCAACCATTTTAGATTATTGTTATATGGAGAGATAACTTTTAAAGGGGTCTTTTCTTTTGCAATGAAAACCGAAGTCTCCATATTGAGTCCTCAGAGGTTTTTAGGTGCTAGTACCAAACCAAGATGACACACAAGTATGATAGGTTTCTGTGCCTTCTGCTTCCCATATAATGCTATGTATAATCTGTGTAAAATATTATCAATAATAAATATTGGAAATGTTTTTAAACGTTTTATATTTTTAGACTTGTCATGCTTTGATTGTTTTTGGGTATCATGTCCACTGTTTTAGTACACCCCAGAGATTAGACACACCCACTAGCAAATGGGAGGAGCTCATTTACATATATTGGGACTTGAGTCAACTGATGATATATAAGAGGTGACTATGCAACATTACAAATAGGCTCTGAGGAAGAGGGAAATTGTAAAGATGAAAGATCAACTTTACAATTCACCACAAAGTTAATCAATGGAATTAGGTGGCACATTTTAAAAGGAGAAACCCTGGAGAGCTTGGAGGGGATCTGTGAGGGTATAATCACACTACCTGTGTTAAAGCATCACTCATACCCAGGGGCGGACTGACAACTCATGGGGCCCCCGGGCAATAGGGGATCATGGGGCCCCTGTGTCCTTGCCCAAACTCAAAAAAGCCTATGAAAAAGGTACCAGGGGCATCTCATGGGGCCCCCTACTGACCCCGGGCCCTTGGGCAGTGCCCGAGTTTCCAAATGGTCAGTCCGACCCTGCGAGTCATACCAATCATACACATTGATAACATTTCAATAATAATAACCACTTTGGCAGGTTTTAGAATAGATTAAAACAAGTTTTTTAATTACAATATATAAAATGATAGCTATCTTGATTTTTTTCATCAGTTTTGTAGTTGAATGCTGCTTGCTGTTGTGTAAATTGCCCTGGTTATACCCAGCATTAGACTGGTTCATGAGGGAAGAAAAGAAAAGAAAGTGCTATAACTGGACACTCATAAATGCAATAAGAGGACACATGCAAACTATTTGCCCCAAAAAGGTTTAAAAAGTCACATGTGTGAAGATCAGGACAGAGACAGTCATTCAATATGGCCAGGCCTGGGGCATGCATGTGCTGTTGGGATACCTAAAGGAGAGAGACATTTTGTGAGTCCTGGGTAGACCAGGCAGCATATATTCCACCTTTCACCTCACTTTTTGCATGAATGAGGCCTATCCCTTTTTGCCATAAAATTGTGACTGCCCTTTCATCTTGCAATACTTGTTTGATGTCTTCAAAGGAAAGTACCCTTTGTAGCGGATGAAAAGTGCTCACTTCTTAACTGTCAGGATAGCTGGAAACGTCCTCCTGGTAAAGCATCATCTAAAGATATGAGAGCAAAACCACTTAAGTGTGACCTTGTATGCAAAATATCCTGACCTAATGGAAGGAGAAGAAATTAAGTATTGCAGGTGGACATGAAGTTCTCTCTACTGGTATGAGAGTACTTGAGAGGATTTACCTTAAGCGCTGAAAGATCTTTTCTTTGTTGGAAGGTCATTTCTCTCTGGTGAGTGATTTAATTCACCGTATTTAAAATACTGGAGCAATTTTGTAGGGATGGAGGCACATCACTGGGTGCACTGGGTGACATTCTATTTTGTTGAAAACTGATACAATGTGGACTTCTAATGTTAGGCTCACTTTAAAACTGACAAACACTTTGGGATACATGGTGTTACAGTATAACATGAGATGGTTTTATTTTAATGGGGATTTTTTTAAAAAAAATTGAAAACACAAACAAATATAATTTTATCTTATAGATACTTGGTTCCACATGTTCCACCAAGGGAGTAATGGAAGCAAAAATAGAGGAGGTAATGACTTAAGAAAAACGACTGGTAGATTTGAATTCTAATAAAAACAAAGTCTGTTTCACAGTTTCCTTTTATAAGAACACAGTTTGAATTGACTAGTTTTAATGAATTTCCATCTGGCTGCCTTCAAGTGTGTAGAAAACTAATTTCTGTGCATGACTGTAAAGGGAAACATATATTTATTAACAGTTGTTTTATTATACAATTTAAATAAATAAGATCATTAATATAACATTTTATCTCCAGAAATAATGAGTTGTGAATGTATTAAAATTAACATAAAATTACATATACTGTAAGTGGCTTCAAATTTATTCCGTTCTTTTTTTTAATGACTTTAACCACCTAAACTAGTATTGGCAAAGCGGATTTTCAGCCATTTTTGTGTTTATTAAAGTCAGCAGCTACAAAAACTGTGACGTTGTAGCCTGGGCAACAGACCAGAAGTGGCAGTGTTGCCATACTAGCTAGACCAGAGGAAGAATGGACCACAAGACATTCTCTCACCAATAGGATGAGGTGTTTCAAAGTTCCTGGCTTCCTTATCAAAAATCTTTTTTCTATATATGAGTCACAGTGATCCTATAACAAGGACTTCAGTGCAGGAGACAGATGGGTGCCTTCAACTTCTTATAAAAAAAAATTAGCATGGCTTACAAATATTCTCTTGAATGATCAGAAGATGCCTTTCCTATGGTTGGGGACCTGCACACTCTTCTTCTGGCTGGTCCTCCTCCTTACACTGATTACAGTTTCAGTCAGTCAGTGTCCTCTCTCACGAATCATGGCATTTTCCACACATAGTGTACAGTGTTGCTGGGCAGTGGGTGCTGTTGAGGTTGATGCTGTAATCATAGGACATTGCCTGGGACACAGCATTGGCAGGACAGAAGACCAAAACGTGGGACTGTCCTGGCAAACCCAGGACAGTTGGCATCTAAGAGTATGATAGAATAAAAGTGGGGGATGATTATTTGTGGCAGCCATGAAGAATTGTTCATCCATCATGTGCTTAAGATCATGAGGCTTTAGCTGGGTCAGTTCGGTAGGAAACAGCTGACTTTCGACCCATGTGTACAGCTGTCTGTTCTACAGAAGCAGGTCTTACAACTGGCTTTAGTCAAATGGGCATGCTGGAAAACCTGCATCTGACTCACATCCGATCAGTGCTGGCAACCCTGACAGAATACAAAGGCACAGTAGGGAAGATCACCACACTAACATCGCTTGTGTTAGTACGCTGATCTCTCAGTTCTTTTTCTTTTAGCCTGCTGGGTTGAGGGAAAAAAATCTTTAATGTGTACCCAACTCTAGTATATCAACATGTTATTATCCATTTTTGTATCTACAACAAATGGCATAAAGCCACATAAAGGTTTCACACTTTTGTCAAATTTGTATTGCTGTACAGAGTATAATAAGTTGTAAATAGTGTTTATTATGTGTCAAGTTATTCTATCTTTGTACAGCTCTTAAATTAAAATTGTGCTAAAAGAAATAGACAGATGATGGCTATTCCTGACCATCCCCCCTTCTGAAATGCTATTTTCCTGGCTGTTCTGCTGATCCTATTGCTTAGGATTTGTCGAGTCGGTGAACAATCATGCAGATCAGGATTTCTGACTGCACACCAATTCATACTCATTCTTGGTCAGTGACTCACAAAATATCGAATGTAAAGATGTGAAGCTAGGCAGCCAGCCAGCATTTTCAGAAGAAGGTCAGCAATAGCAGTCCTCCTATTTTTGTCAGCATAGGTTTTGTTTAAGATATGAATTGTTCCAAATGATAAGAGTTCAGGCTTTGCTTGTTAACTTTGAGAAACTGCAAAATGCTTTTTATATGAACTTTCCTTAGAAAACCATGTGCAGCTATATTTCAACAATTATATGAAACAAAATTCTCTAATTTTCAGTGAACACAAGGATACTTTAAAAGCATGAATAGCCATAAAAAAATAAGCTTGTCCCAAAGCAGTTAATATTGTTGTCTTCCCAATAGTGGAGTTATATTTTTCAAATGTTCCATGCAAAAACATACACATTCCTCTTTCTGTGAAGGCAGCCATTTTTGGGCGATGCCATAATTACATAGTTAATCTGGTTGAAAAAAGACACATGTCCATCCAGTTCAACCAATAGAAAGGAAAAAAAATATACAGTCCTATATACACAATCCTATACCTATAGTTGATCCAAAAGAAGGCAAAAAAAAACCCAACAAAGCTTAATGCAATTTGCTCCAGGAGGGGAAAAATCCCTTCCTGATCCCCCAAGAGGCAATCAGATATTCCCTGGCTCAACTTTACCTATAATTATTGGTATCCAGTTATATTATGTGCATTTTGGAAATAATTCAGACCTTTTTGAAAGCAATCTACGGAACTGGTCTGAACCAGCTCTACATTTTCACAGCTCTTACTGTGAAAAAACCTTTCCATATTTGGAGAATAAATCTCTTTTCCTCCAGGCTTAAAGAGTGCCCCCTTGTCATCTGTAATGCCCTTAAGGTGAATAACTCTACCCCAAGTTCAGTATATGAACCACTGATGTATTTATACATGTTGATCATATCCCCTATTAATCTCCTCTTCTCAAGAGAGAATAAATTCAGTTCCTCTAACATTTCCTCATAGCATAGTTCCTCCATGCCTCCTATCAGTTTGGTTGCCCTTCTCTGCACTTTCTCAAATTCCCCAACATCCTTTTTGTGAATTGGTACCCAAAACTGATCTGCATATTCCAGATGAGGTATTACTAAATATTTGTATAGGGGTAAAATTATCTCTCTCTCTCTCTCTCTGGAGTCTATACCTATCTTAATACAAGAAAGGAATTTGGAAGCTGCAGCTTGGCATTGCATGCCATTATTAAGCTTAGGATCTACCAGAATACCCAGATCCTTCGCCACCATTGATTCCCCCAGTTGTAATCCTCCTAGTTAGTATGTATGATGCATGCGTATTCATAGCTCTCAAGTGCATACCTTTACATTTATCAATTTGTCACATAATTGCCCAATTAAACAGTGCATTGAGGCTGGCTTGTAAGATTGAGACATCCTGTCAGGATGTTATTCCATTGCATAGCTTGGTGTCATCTGCAAAGGCTGAAATGGTACATTTAATCCCACACCCTCTACAGTATCATTTATAAATATATTAAAAAGTAAGGGTCCTAACATTGAACCTTGGGGTACACCACTCAGAGTATGAATTAGTAACCACTGCTTTCTAAATGCTGTCTTTTATCCAGTTTCCTATCCATTTACAAACTTATTTTTCCAAGCTCATAGACTTTACCTTACCTATTAGCCATGTGTAGGAAACTGTGTAAAACGCTTTTGCAAAATCCAAGTATACTACTTCCACAGCTACACCTTTGTCTTAGGTTTTGCTTACCTCCTCAAAAAAAGAAAACATATTTGTTTGATAACCTCTGTTTTTCATGAATCCATGCTGTCTGTTGCTTAAAATATTTTTTTTTCCTGCAATAACTCATATATGTGGTCTTTACTTAAACTTTCCAGTATCTTCCCAACTATAGAAGTTAAACTAACAGGTCTATAGTTAGTTGGTAAAGACGTTTACCCCATTTTAAATATAGGCACCACATTGGCCTTAAGCCAATCCAGTAGTACTATGCCAGTCATTAAAGAGTCTCTAAAAATTAGAAAAAATTGCTTTGAAAGGATAGAGCTCAATTCTTTTAAGACCTGTGGGCATATGCCATCTGGTCCTGGTGCTTTTGTCACCTTTATTCTGTCTAAATATTTCTGGACCATATCAATTTTGAGCCATTATGGCTCATTTGGAGCTGTGTTAATATCATCCACATTATGGATATGAGCCCCCCCCCCCATTCTCCTTTGTATACACAGAGCTGAAAAAGGTATTAAATAAATTTGCCTTCTCTTTGTTGCCAGTCACCCACTCTATGTTATTTTGTAAAGGGCCTATATGCTCAGACCTGACCTTTTTGCTATTAATATATTTGAAGATTTTTGGGGGTCATTCTAACTTTTGCAATCTGTAGCTCGTTTTGAATTTTTGCTGCCCTTATTCCCTTCTTGCATTAGTTGTTTATACTGTATTTCTTGTAAGAAATAAATGGTCATATTGTTCCTTCATTTTTATATTTTTAAAAGCCACACAGGTTTATTTTTAGCTGTTTAAACTTATTGCCCATGGGAATATATTTTGCTTCACATACGGTCTTTTTAAAGAGTTCCCATTTCTGTTCTGTGTTTTGTATTTCCTCCTAGTCTAAATCTTGAGAGCAGCCCTCATTCTTGGAAAATTTGCTCTCTTAAAGTTGAGTGTTTTTATCTTTCCAGTATGTGCTTGTTGTTTACAGCTAACATTAAATGAAACCATGTTATGGTCATTGCTAGAGATGAGCGAATCGAACTTGGCGAAGTGGAATTCGTTTAGAATATTAGGAAAAATTTGATTCGCGCCGAATCCGAAAATTAGCAAACTTCGGATGCACGAATCGAATTTTCCCCGATCAGCCGATTTACATCCCTTCTACAGCCGGCAAAAAGTGTCCCTGCAGAGAGCTCCGCTATTTCTGACAGTTCTCTGACAGTTCCTTCACATTTACAGCGGTTGAAACATTGTATCTATTTGTTTCCATTTAGGATACAGATGTTTTTATTCGGAAACAAATAGATACAATGTTTCAACCGCTGTAAATGTGAAGGAACTGTCAGAGAACTGTCAGAAATAGCGGAGCTCTCTGCAGATACACTTTTTGCTGGACTGGAATTCTTCTTATTTTCATCCTACTTCTTCTTCTTCTTCTTCATCCTCATCCTCTTCTTCTTCTTCTTCATCCTCATCCTCTTCTTCTTCTTCTTCTTCTTCATCCTCATCCTCTTCCTCTTCTTCTTCTTCTTCATCCTCATCCTCTTCTTCATCCTCATTCTCTTCTTCTTCATCCTCATCCTCTTCTTCTTCATCCTCATCCTCTTCTTCTTCATCATCCTCATCCTCTTCTTCTTCTTCTTCTTCTTCTTCTTCTTCTTCCTCATCCTCTTCTTCTTCTTCTTCTTCATCATCCTCATCCTCTTCTTCTTCTTCTTCTTCTTCTTCCTCACCATCATCCTCTTCTTCTTCTTCATCCTCATCCTCTTCTTCATCATCATCTTCTTCTTCTTCTTCTTCTTCTTCATCCTCATCCTCTTCTTCTTCTTCCTCATCCTCTTCTTCTTCTTCATCCTCATCCTCTTCCTCTTCTTCTTCATCCTCATCCTCTTCTTCATCCTCATTCTCTTCTTCTTCATCCTCATCCTCTTCTTCTTCATCCTCATCCTCTTCTTCTTCTTCATCCTCATCCTCTTCTTCTTCTTCTTCTTCTTCTTCTTCTTCTTCCTCCTCCTCCTCCTCTTCTTCTTCTTCTTCTTCTTCTTCTTCGTCTTCATCAATCTCATCCTCTTCTTCTTCTTCTTCCTCACCATCATCTTCTTCTTCATCATCATCCTCATCCTCTTCTTCATCCTCTTCTTCTTCTTCATCCTCATCCTCTTCTTCTCCTTCTTCTTCCTCATCCTCATCCTCTTCTTCTTCTTCTTCATCCTCATCCTCTTCTTCTTCTTCTTCTTCATCCTCATCCTCTTCTTCTCCTTCTTCTTCTTCTTCCTCATCCTCATCCTCTTCTTCTTCTTCTTCATCCTCATCCTCTTCTTCTTCTTCTTCTTCATCCTCATCTTCTTCTTCTTCTTCTTCATCCTCATCCTCTTCTTCTTCTTCATCCTCATCCTCTTCTTCTTCTTCTTCTTCATCCTCATCTTCTTCTTCTTCTTCTTCATCCTCATCCTCTTCTTCTTCTTCTTCTTCATCCTCATCCTCTTCTTCTTCATCCTCATCCTCTTCTTCTTCATCATCCTCATCCTCTTCTTCTTCTTCTTCATCCTCATCCTCTTCTTCTTCTTCTTCTTCATCCTCATCCTCTTCTTCTTCTTCCTCATCCTCTTCTTCTTCTTCTTCATCCTCATCCTCTTCTTCTTCTTCTTCTTCTTCCTCATCCTCACCATCATCCTATTCTTCTTCTTCATCCTCATCCTCTTCTTCTTCTTCTTCTTCTTCATCCTCATCCTCTTCTTCTTCTTCATCCTCATCCTCTTCTTCTTCTTCTTCATCCTCATCCTCTTCTTCTTCATCCTCATCCTCTTCTTCTTCTTCTTCCTCATCCTCTTCTTCTTCTTCTTCTTCTTCATCCTCATCCTCTTCCTCTTCTTCTTCTTCTTCTTCTTTTCATCCTCATCCTCTTCTTCATCCTCATTCTCTTCATCCTCATCCTCTTCTTCTTCATCCTCATCCTCTTCTTCTTCATCATCCTCATCCTCTTCTTCTTCTTCTTCTTCATCATCCTCATCCTCCTCTTCTTCTTCTTCTTCTTCTTCTTCTTCATCATCCTCATCCTCTTCTTCTTCTTCTTCTTCTTCTTCTTCTTCTTCCTCACCATCATCCTCTTCTTCTTCTTCTTCATCCTCATCCTCTTCTTCATCCTCATCCTCTTCTTCTTCTTCATCCTCATGCCATTGGACTCTTGATAGTCGTCTCCCCACGCTGCTGCTGGGGGGACTTTTTAACCTAGGCCTGTGTATGGCCTTCAATTGAAGCTGCTTCTGCTCCGCCACTCTGCCATTGGACTCTTGATAGTCGTCTCCCCACACTGCTGCTGGGGGGACTTTTTAACATAGGCCTCTGTATGGCCTTCAATTTAAGCTGCTTACGCTTTGCCACTCTGCCATGGGCCCCTGTACCGCCTCCTCATGTTGCTGCCAGGCCCGTA
Organism: Staurois parvus; assembly: GCF_062004578.1. Taxonomy (NCBI): domain Eukaryota; kingdom Metazoa; phylum Chordata; class Amphibia; order Anura; family Ranidae; genus Staurois; species Staurois parvus. The sequence goes on from NW_028317815.1 coordinate 28,454,514, forward strand.
ATCTGCCATGGGCCCCCGTACCGCCTCCTCATGCTGCTGCCAGGTCCAGAGTGTGTCATGGGTCCCTGTACAGCCTCCCATTGCTGCTGTCTCCATCGCCACACTCTGCCATGTGCCACTTTCAGGTCTCCTCACACTGCTGGTGGGTTCCATTTTGTCATAGGGTGCTGTATGGCCTCCCATTGCTGCTGCCTCCACCGCCACACTGTGGCTCCACACTCTGGTTTTGGCCCCGTGACTGCCCAAATGAGTGAAGTGTGCGGTGATTCTAAGATCGACGGCACTCATCTGCATGTCATACTGACTGACAGTATTATTTCTCTTCCCCAGCAGACTCCAAGGGCATTTAAATTAAAGGTACAGTGTTCTGCACTAATATAAAGGCTCTCTGAAGCCTAGAAACCCTTTTAATAAGTTAAATTCGCAGCGAATAAATTCGCATTGAATCAAATTTATTCCGCAAATTCGGCGAATCAGCCGAATCGAATTTTTGAATAATTCGCTCATCTCTAGTCATTGCTACCCAGATATTCTTTTTGAGATTAGCATGAAATGCTTGTAATACATTTGTTAGGATTTAAAAAAAATAAATAAAAGTGTATTAAGGTTAGATTTACATAAAAATGAAGTAAGAGAGCAATACTATTGAAATAATCTCTAGGTGTAAGAATAGTAAAATTTATTCAACTCATTATCCAACGTTAAGAACAACATATTAAACAAAATGAAGCTAAATAAGTTCAAACTACAGTATATGAAGCAGTTATAGTCAAACAAACAAGTAAGCAACCTTACGAAAGCAGATATTTCTGGCCAGCAGTCACAATAAGGGACACGATAGCAAACAGGAGTATGCAAATAAAGCCTAAACAATTACACTTACATTACTATTAGTCCCAAAAATGAAGTATTATTTTCATTTTATTTTAATTTTAAAGTAAGAATAAGAAATAAGAATAAAGTCATCTATACTAGGCAAAATAATATTTTTGGAGAGCTAGAAAATTCTATTCATGCAGTTTACAAAATGTAAAATTATTATCATTAATCATAGCATGTTCCTCCAAACTTAGTTCAGTTCATCAATCCATTCTCTTATTAAAGCGGTATTAGAAGATTTTCAATATCTAGGAATTATCTGTAAATTAAGGTTCAGCTAGCTAAAATAAAGAATCTAAGACTTTTTAAAAATATTTTTATAGAATCTTGGATCACCGAAAGAGAGTGATTTCAGGTAATTCAGGCCAAATGTTCTTTTGTGATTAGGTGGCTCAATCAAAATATGGTTCTACAGAAGGATCAGATAGCATGACATGATCACCATACATAGAGATGTGCATTGCCTGGCTCACAGCATTTCCAGCATCAGCCAGGAATGGAAAGATTTATTTTATGAATTATGAAGGGGTTTTATACCACCTATACAATAGTTTGCAGTTTCTCACTTGATTATGAGAAGCATTAGAAAGTTTGAATGTGAGTAAGAAGGCTTTGTCCCAAGTTTTAACTGATGGAGTACATCCCAATTCCCTCTCCCAGTCTTGAACATAGAAAGGACGATCAGGGAAAGCACTAGAAAGCAATATGTTATAGATTTTTGAAATTGCATGAGAGCTATCTTTACCAAGAAGGAATAGCTTTTAAGATGAAGTCAGTTGTGCATGCAAATTACTCTTGGAATGTTGAGTGTAAAAATGTGGTAGCTTTCAGTACATGAGCCATCAACCGTGAGTGGAAAGAGATGAATCTGTGAGGTCGTGAAGGGTTTCAAGTCAGAAGAACGTAATGCTTGGTAAATGGGAGATTTACCATTTTAAAAAATTGTTAAAATACATTTCTGGCAGAAAGTCAGGAGTTACCAATATAGGAGTCATTGGGCCAGGGAAGGATGAAATAGAATATCTACGAATCATAGAATCCCAGATTTGTAAACAGGGAACAGGAAGGAATGGAATAATGTAGAGGGGTGATTTTGAGGGCAAATCCAAGGGAGTGAAGTCAATGATGAAATGTCTTTCTCAAAGTTCACCCATTGTTTATTTTGAGCATGATGATGCCAATCAATGATTCTACATAATATAGCAGAAGCATGATATAATTCAGGATAAGGGAGTCCAGCAACACCATTGGATTTATGCTTCACTAAAATGTCATAATGAATTTGTACTGTGGAATGGGGCCATAACTAATTAATGCCGAACAGGCAATTTGAAAAAAAAATAAGTGGGGGGCATAAATCTGTATAGTCTGAATGATCAAAAGAAACTTGAGTAGAATATCCATTTTGAAAACGGACAGGCGACCCATCCAAGAATGCTTTAAATAAGACCAATTTTTCAGTTTGTTGTGCATAGAGTTGAGAATTGGTAAGTATGTGAATACCCAAATATTTAATGGAGACATTGGTCCAGTGAAAGGGAAATCTATCTTGAATGAGTTGTTGATCAAGAGTAGTCAATAAGACACTGAGACAATGAGATTTTGAGGTGTTTATTTTAAAATTACTAAAAAAGCCAAAAAGCTTAAACTCTTGGAGTAATTATGGAAATGTAGTTTTGGGATTGGAGATTTCTAATAATTTATCATCGATGAATAAACTTAATTTACAATGTTTATCTTTAACATAAATTAATTTGATTGAATCATTAGCTCTTAACGCATTGGCAAAGTGTGCCATGGCAATTATATACAATAATGGTGATAGAGGGCAGTCTTGGAGTGTTACATATTTTTAACCAGGACAAGGGTGGATAAAAGGCCATTAACTTGAATCCGTGAGGTAGGGCAGGAATATAAGGCCATCATTTTGTAAAGGAAAACTGAGGGTAATTCTATATGTTCTCAAAAATGCACAGTTAAAGCGATCAAACACCTTCTCAGTGTCCAAGGACAGAAGCAAAAGAGTAATTTATGAATATGAGAAAAGATGAGAAATATACATATATATCATATATGTCATGGGCTTTGCGTTTGGGTAGAATTCCTGCTTGGTCTAAATATATCACTGAAGGATTAAATGGTAATAGTCTATTTGCAAAGATGTTGGTGTATATTTTTAGATCGACATTAATGAGGGAAATAGGCTGGTAGCTAGAATATTGAGTGGGATCTTTTTATTCTTTGGGTATTAAGGTTATGTACGTTTCTTGAGATTGAGTTGAGAAATGGCAAGTATCAGAAATGGAAGTTGAAGGTAGTATTCAAAATTGGGCTTAAGAGTTCACTAAATTCTTTATAAAAGGTAGCAGGGAAACCATCCTGACCTGGACATTTTCCAAAAGGTAAGGTTTGAATTGTGGATTGGACTTCTTGAGTTTTGAAAGGTTCCGTAAGAGCTGACATTTTCAAGCGATTTATTCAGCGGGATGTTGTATGAGCAATGTATTCAAGTAACTGAGCATAACCCAAAGGATGTATTTCTGAAAAGCTGAGGCGATTTCCTCAGAGGAAAACATCATACCTCTTCTGGGGTAATGAACTTTAGTAATGTAAGTTCTTTCTTTTTTAACTCATATAGATCTACAGTATCCAAAGGTTGACTGGGGTTGTTTACATAATGTATATGTGGTTTTACAGAGACTATCTTTATATTGCAAATATTGTTGATCAAGAAGCTAACAAAGTTCTATACTCTTATGCTCTAATAATTTGAAATAATTTAGCTTCATCTAGATGTTTATGTTGAATTTTTTGGTCATGTAATAGCTTGGTTATATTTGCAGATTGCTCTTTTTTTTGGCTTGTACTTTTGGAAATCAGGATACCTCTAATAATAATAATATCCTTTCAGGGCTTCCCATTTCAGTGGGGCAGCTATTGTATCTGAAATGTGGTCTTGTAAAAAGTGAGAAATTGTATTTTGAACTTTAGCATGAGTCTGAACATTATTATTAAGAGTCTCATTAGGTCACCAAGAAGCTGAAAAAGTAATGGAAAAAAAATTGGAAAATGATCTGACCAAATCTGAGAGCCAATCGAGGCTGAAGAGTGCTAACTGAGTAAACAATGGGACAATAAAAATAGATCAATTCTACATTAAGTGGAATGAGTTGTTGAGTGACATGTCTAATCCCATACAGAGGAGTTTAGAGTTCTCCAAAGATCGCTGGTATTTGTGAAATTTATGTATAAGTTTAATAATGTGGGATAAAGAGAAGCGGGGTATGTGGGAAGTAGTATCAAGGTCAGGATTATGTATGACATTAAAATCTCTCCATTGAGAACCTAATATTTTCAATCAACATTGAGATCTGACCTTGGTTGGGCACATATAAACTCCAAGTGTAAACTGCTTATCACAAATCTTACATTTAAGAATAAGGAATCTGCCACCTGGGTCAACAAGTTCATGAATACAGTTGTGTCCAAAATTATTCAACCCCCAATGCTGTAAAGGGGTTTAGGGACTATAGTGTACATTTGGAATTGTATTCAGAATCAAATCCTACAAGGACGTTGTAACTACCCAAATGCAACTAAAATGACATCAATTGTTTATGTAATACAGTAGTAAATGGTTCTTATGTGGTTTCTTCATTGCCACAATTATTCAACCCCTTAAAGACTACCACTCTGAAGAACAGAGGTTCATACAGGTGCTTTCCATCAGGTATTGAAAACACCTGTGGATGTCACCGAGCAGCAATCAAGCATAATAAGCACCAATTAGGCAGCTTTAAAATGACTGTGATACTCAGCTCCTTCTAGACATTTACTGGTGTGGTTACAAACATGGTGAAGGCAAGAGAATGGTCCAGGAAGACAAGAGAAGAGGTGATTTCTCTTCACAGGAAGGGCAATGGCTATAAGAAGATTGCAAAGATGTTAAACATACCAAGAGACACCTTAGGAAGCATCATTCGCAAATTCAAGGCAAAGGGCACTGTTGAAACGCTACCTGGTCGTGGCAGAAAGAAGATGCTGACTTCGACTGCTGTGCGCTACCTGAAGCGTAGAGTGGAGAGAAGTCCCCGTGTGACTGCTGAGGAACTGAGAAAAGATTTGTCAGATGTGGGTACAGAAGTTTCAGCCCAGACAATAAGACGCACACTGCGTAATGAAGGCCTCCGTGCCAGAACTCCCAGGCGTACCCCCTTGCTGTCTCCAAAGAATAAGAAGAGTCGACTGCAGTATGCCAAAAGCCATGTGGACAAACCACAAAAGTTGTGGGATAGTGTTCTGTGGACTGATGAAACAAAATTAGAACTGTTTGGGCCCATGGATCAACGCTATGTTTGGAGGAGGAAGAACAAGGCCTATGATGAAAAGAACACCTTGCCTACTGTGAAGCATGGTGGAGGGTCAATCATGCTTTGGGGCTGTTTTGCTTCTGCAGGTACAGGGAAGCTTCAGCGTGTGCAAGGTACCATGAATTCTCTTCAGTACCAGGAGATATTGGATGGAAACGTGATGCAGTCCGTCACACACCTGAGGCTTGGGAGACGTTGGACCTTTCAACAGGACAATGATCCCAAGCATACCTCCAAGTCCACTAGAGCATGGTTGCAGAGGAAAGGCTGGAACATTTTGGAGTGGCCATCGCAGTCACCAGACTTAAATCCGATTGAGAACCTCTGGTGGGACTTAAAGAAAGCAGTTGCAGTGCGCAAGCCTAAGAATGTGACTGAACTGGAGGCCTTTGCCCATGAAGAATGGGCGAAGATACCCGTAGATCGCTGCAAGACACTTGTGTCAAGCTATGCTTCACGTTTAAAAGCTGTTATAACTGTAAAAGGATGCTGTACTAAGTACTAAGATTGAATGTCACTTGGGGGTTGAATAAAACTGATAATGCTGTGAGCACAGAAAAGACATTTGTGGTTATTTCATTATAACTGTTATGTTATATTTGTCTGACCTACAAGTGCCTCTTTAATGTAAATGTAAGCAAGATGACTGAATGATCAAAAGCAATGTCAAACTGGCCAAAACACTCAATTTCAGTGGGGGTTGAATAATTTTGGACACAACTGTAAATGAAACTGGAAAAGAGGAATGAAAGCCAATGGTTACACCTTTGGATTTCCCTAAAGGATTGTTACTCAGAAACCATTTAGAATAGTAGTGGGTAGGCATGGATGGAAATCAAGAAGATTCAAAGTGGGTCTCTTGTAAAAATAGGACCTGTCCTTTTTGTTTATGCATATGGTATAAAAATTGAGTGCATTTTTGTGGAACATTAAGTCCCCTAACATTAAGGGACCCAAATTTAAGAGATGTCATGATGGTGTTGCATAAGTCAAAGAATGTAATATCAAGTAATAGCTCACCCGCTGTACACCAGTAAAGGAAAAGAAAGAATAGAAAAAAGTAGAAAAAAAGGAAGATATTAAGAAAGGGATTGAGGGGAAAAAAGACAATAAAAGGGCCCTATTAGGGAAATTAAATTTAAAGCTCAAGAGGATACCTATTGGGGGAAGAGGTTTACCAAAGGGTAAGAGCTAATACATGCTCAAAAAAAAAAAATTAGGTAAATGAGTGGAAACCCAAATTAAAAAATAAAAGTAATATTAAATACAACAGCTGCATTGTTCTTTTTGAGTGCATAGATACGCTAAACTAAACCAAAGTAATCATATACACAAGAATCAGTCCGTGTTCAAGTGTACAATAAACAAACATTTAAATTGGAAGAGAAACAAATACCTAAATTGTAAATAAAATGTTACTTTTTGCGACATTAAAGAGATTTACAACAAGCAAAAATTTACTGGATATGAAGCAAGAAAAGATAAATCGGACAAAGAAGAAGGGCATGTAAAAATATGAGAGAGTTTAGATCTAGTTGTGTAATAGTGATTAGAGTATTATAAACTCAAAACTATGTACAGTATGTATAGAGTAAACAGGGATTTTCTTCTCAGAGAAACGGTGCAAGAACTCACCCTCCCTCTCCTAGGTAATGCCCCTAGCTGCCCCTGGAACTGCCCCCTAGAACTACCCCCTTTAGAGAACAGGGAACTAAGTATAATTTTGGGAGCTATACAAGTAATTTGTATGGAATTTGTTAATGAAAAACAAGGCAGTAAAATGTGCAAAAAAGTAGAAATATTTAGCACTTACCAAAGTAAGCTCATAGGCACTTCCAGACAATTTCAGCATTCTGGTCATATGTATCTTCTCTGCTTCTCCACTTGCTTCTCACATCAGTAGCATCCCCAAATATCCAGCAAAGAGACATCCCAAAATAGCCAGAAAAGAGGAAAAGAGACATTCTCAAATATCCAGCAAAGAGACAGATCCAAATATCCAGTAAAGAAACATACCTATATTTTCAGCAAAGAAACATCACCAAATATTTATCTGAGAGACATTTCCATATATTCAGCAAACAGACATCCCCATATATTCAGCAAAGATACATCCACATAAATTCAAAGAGACAGCCCCAAATATTCAGCAAAGACACAATCCAAAATACCCAGCAAAGACATAGCCCCATATATTTAGCAAAGAGACAACTCCAAATATTAAGCAAAGAGACATCTCCATATATTCAGCAAAGAAACATTCAGCAATTGAGCAAAAAGACATCCCATTAAGTCAGCAACCTGGGATGGTGCTTGTGCATGATGGTTCATGCAGTGTCCTCACACAAGTATGTAGTTCTTATGCTGGGAGCACATATCGTAGAATTGTTCTGTCATTCTCTCTGAGGGAAAGGAGCCACCCTCAAACAGGAAACGGGGTTCAGTGCTGAGTGGACAGTATAAAAATGTGGAAAAGGCAAGATTGGACATGTGAATTGGAGACATACAAAGTGGAGGAATACAAAGTAAGTTCTTTATTGCTACTGGAATTGCTTTAAAAAGTAGAGGGCTCAATAGTACTTTGATTGTCATCAAGATGGATGCAGAGATTTTGTAGGCTAAAAAATATGCATTAATATTCCAAGTTTTGGTGACTGAGGCTTTACAGATTTCTTGTATCTATTTTTATCTGTATATCTTTTCAAATCTTTTTTTATAAAATTTTAAACACAAATATATCAACAACATTGCAGGTTCAGAATAGAAAGTAAGCACATCTTTTTCTGAGCACTATAACATACATACGCACATAAAGTTGCAAGCAAAGAAAAACAAAAGAGGCTCATTGATCGTGACCAATATATGCTTAAAATATCAAGGGTAGCAAATATAGAGAGGTTATACTTCCAGTCCAAATGATCACACATAAACAAAACATACCGTATGTGCACAGCGCTTTGCTGAATCTATTATTATTATTATTATTAGAGATGAGCGAATCGAACCAGGCGAACCGGAATTCGATACGAATTTCAGGAAGAATTTGATTCGCGTCGAATCCGAATATTTGCCTACTTCGGGTGCGCGAATCGGATTTTTCCCGATCAGCCGGCAAAAGTGTCCCTGCAGAGAGCTCCGCTATTTCTGACAGTTCTCTGACAGAAGGAACACATGTACAGCGGTTGAAACATTGTATCTATTAGTTTCCATTTAGGATACAGATGTTTCAACCGCTGTACATGTGAAGAAGCTGTCAGAGAAGTGTCAGAAATAGAGGAACTCTGCACATACACTTTTTGCCGGTTTGGAATTCTTATTTTCATCCTACTTCTTCTTCTTCTTCTACTTCTTCATCCTCATCCTCATCCTCAGAAGAAGAAGAAAATGATGAGGATGAGGATGAAGAAGAAGAAGAAGTAGGATGAAAATAAGAATAATTCCAAGCCGGCAAAAAGTGTATGTGCAGAGTTCCTCTATTCTGCAGATACACTTAGAGGAGCTCTGCAGATACACTTAGAGGAGCTCTGCACATACACTTTTTGCCGGCTTGGAATTAATCTTATTTTCATCCTACTTCTTCTTCTTCTTCATCCTCATCCTCAGAAGAAGAGGATGAGGATGAAGAAGAAGAAGTAGGATGAAAATAAGAATAATTCCAAGCCGGCAAAAAGTGTATGTGCAGAGTTCCTCTATTCTGCAGATACACTTAGAGGAGCTCTGCAGATACACTTAGAGGAGCTCTGCACATACACTTTTTGCCGGCTTGGAATTAATCTTATTTTCATCCCATTTTCTTCTTCTTCTTCTTCTTCTTCTTCATCCTCATCCTCAGAAGAAGAAGAAGAGGATGAGGATGAAGAAGAAGAAGTAGGATGAAAATAAGAATAATTCCAAGCCGGCAAAAAGTGTATGTGCAGAGTTCCTCTATTCTGCAGATACACTTAGAGGAGCTCTGCAGATACACTTAGAGGAGCTCTGCACATACACTTTTTGCCGGCTTGGAATTAATCTTATTTTCATCCTACTTCTTCTTCTTCTTCTTCTTCATCCTCATCCTCAGAAGAAGAAGAAGAGGATGAGGATGAAGAAGAAGAAGAAGAAGAAGAAGAAGAAGTAGGATGAAAATAAGAATAATTCCAAGCCGGCAAAAAGTGTACGTGCAGAGTTCCTCTATTCTGCAGATACACTTAGAGGAGCTCTGCAGATACACTTAGAGGAGCTCTGCACATACACTTTTTGCCGGCTTGGAATTAATCTTATTTTCATCCTACTTCTTATTCTTCTTCTTCTTCTTCATCCTCATCCTCATCCTCAGAAGAAGAAGAGGATGAGGATGAAGAAGAAGAAGAAGAAGTAGGATGAAAATAAGAATAATTCCAAGCCGGCAAAAAGTGTATGTGCAGAGTTCCTCTATTCTGCAGATACACTTAGAGGAGCTCTGCAGATACACTTAGAGGAGCTCTGCACATACACTTTTTGCCGGCTTGGAATTAATCTTATTTTCATCCTACTTCTTCTTCTTCTTCTTCATCCTCATCCTCATCCTCAGAAGAAGAAGAAGAGGATGAGGATGATGAAGAAGAAGAAGAAGTAGGATGAAAATAAGAATAATTCCAAGCCGGCAAAAAGTGTATCTGCAGAGCTCCTCTAAGTGTATCTGCAGAATGTCATTTATGGAAACAAATAGATACAATGTTTCAACCGCTGTATGGAGTGAATGTCCCAGAACTGTCAGAAATAGACTATTTCTGACAGTTCTGGGACATTCCCTCCATACAGCGGTTGAAACCGCTGTATGGAGGGAATGTCCCAGAACTGTCAGAAATAGACTATTTCTGACAGTTCTGGGACATTCCCTCCATACAGCGGTTGAAACATTGTATCTATTTGTTTCCATAAATGGATCCATTTATGGAAACAAATAGATACAATGTTTCAACCGCTGTATGGAGTGAATGTCCCAGAACTGTCAGAAATAGACTATTTATGACAGTTCTGGGACATTCCCTCCATACAGCGGTTGAAACCGCTGTATGGAGTGAATGTCCCACAACTGTCAGAAATAGACTATTTCTGACAGTTCTGGGACATTCCCTCCATACAGCGGTTGAAACCGCTGTATGGAGTAAATGTCCCACAACTGTCAGAAACAGACTATTTCTGACAGTTCTGTGACATTCCCTCCATACAGCGGTTGAAACATTGTATCTATTTGTTTCCATAAATGGATCCATTTATGGAAACAAATAGATACAATGTTTCAACCGCTGTATGGAGTGAATGTCCCAGAACTGTCAGAAATAGACTATTTATGACAGTTCTGGGACATTCCCTCCATACAGCGGTTGAAACCGCTGTATGGAGTGAATGTCCCACAACTGTCAGAAATAGACTATTTCTGACAGTTCTGGGACATTCCCTCCATACAGCGGTTGAAACCGCTGTATGGAGTGAATGTCCCACAACTGTCAGAAATAGACTATTTATGACAGTTCTGGGACATTCCCTCCATACAGCGGTTGAAACCGCTGTATGGAGGGAATGTCCCACAACTGTCAGAAATAGACTATTTCTGACAGTTCTGGGACATTCACTCCATACATGTACCAGAACTGTCAGAAATAGACTATTTCTGACAGTTCTGGGACATTCCCTCCATACAGCGGTTGAAACCGCTGTATGGAGTGAATGTCACAGAACTGTCAGAAATAGACAGAAACTGTCACAGAACTGTCCTTCTTCTCATCCTTCTCCTTCTTCTCATCCTTCTTCTCATCCTTCTTCTCATCCTTCTCCTTCTTCTCATCCTTCTCCTTCTCATCCTTCTCCTTCTTCTCATCCTTCTCCTTCTTCTCATCCTTCTTCTCATCCTTCTCCTTCTTCTCATCCTTCTTCTCATCCTTCTCCTTCTCCTCCTTCTCCTTCTTCTCATCATGCTTCTCATCCTTCTCCTTCTTCTCATCCTTCTCCTTCTTCTCATCCTTCTCCTTCTCCTTCTCCTTCTTCTCATCCTTCTCCTTCTTCTCATCCTTCTCCTTCTCCTCCTTCTCCTTCTCCTTCTCCTTCTTCTCATCCTTCTCCTTCTTCTCATCCTTCTCCTTCTCCTTCCTCATCTCCAAGGGCATTTAAATTAAAGGTACAGTGTTCTGCACTAATTTAAAGGCTCTCTGAAGCCTAGAAACCCTTTTTATAAGTTAACTTCGTAGCAAATTAATTTGCATCGAATCGAATTTCTTCCTGGAATTCGCCGAATCAGCCGAATCGAATTTTTGAAAAATTCGCTCATCTCTAATTATTATTATACAGTATTTATATATATTAGTATTTATTTGCTTCTGTGGGCTATTTGTAGGGGAGACTGAGCAGAGCCTGCAGTCTGTGCTGGACTGGGTGGAGTGGAGAAGAGCTGTCATCCCCCCTCACGTGTCCTTGAAACCCGGGAGAGGAGCAGAGACCTGCGCCATCTTGAGGGGAGGGGCCTTCTGCCGGAGTGAAAAACTCTGTCAATTTGAGGGCCCCTCCTTATTTTTTCTCTTCCCCATCTTACCTCCCCAGTGCCCCCCTCTTTCCGAGGGCTTACTGTGATGTTGGCGGGTCCCCCCGCTGTCATTCGTTGCTTCAGCTGGGCTGCAGATCTCGGCGGCTCCGGGAGCTCTCTTACTGAGCTGCCATCTCCTTCCGCGGCCGGCCACGCCCCCCCTTTATCTGTATATCTTAAGGCTTCTTATTTAACTCTTGTATCCACCTATTTTTTCTTGCTCGCATGGTTCCATATATCTATATATACATATATATATATATATATATATATATATATATATACACACACTCACTAGCCACTTTATTAGGCACACCTTTCTAGTGTCAAGAAAATATCCTCCACACCATTATACAACCACCACCAGCTTGAACCATTGATACAAGGCAGGATGGATCCATGTTTTCATATTGTTTATGCCAAATTCTGACCGTATCATCTGAATGTCGCAACTGAACCAGTCTTCCCATTCTCCTCTGACATCAGCAAGGCATTTTTGTCTACACAACTGTCCCTCACTGGATATTTTCTCTTTTTCTGACCATTCTCTGTAAACCCTAGAGATTTTTGTGTATGAAAATCCCAGTAGATCAGCAGTTTTTTCAATTCTCAGACCAGCCTGTCTAGCACCAACAACTATGCCACATTCAAAGTCACTTAAATCTCCTTCTTACCCATTCTGATCCTAGGTTTGAACTTCAGCAAGTCGTCTACTCCCAGTCTAGGTGCCTAAATTTATGATTAACAATTTGTGTTACCAAGCAATTGAGTAGGTGTACCTAATAAAGTGACCGGTGAGTGTATGTAAGATGCATAAGATGATTTTTTGTTCATTAATGTAAGTGCCAAGTCAATGTAAGTAAATACATTTTAGCAGGGGTCTCCTGAGACTTGAAAATTATGTCAAGGGCTAATATTTCGTAAAAAGGTTGAAAAAGACTGATATAAACTATTGTATTTCTTGTTATCTACCTTTTGTTGTTTCTTAACCACTTTACAGCTGACAGTTGTAATGCAACAGCAGTTGACACACTCATTACATTGGGTAGACATACCTCTATAACCTTGATTGCGTGCATGCCTGTAATCTACTATGACTGGGAAAAGCAGATCACAGGCAAAAGGTACAGAGTAATTGAAAGTGGCTCTGTACCATATGAGTGCTATGACCAATCAAAGTGATCACAAATATAGTACTGTTTACATTGGCGAGCCCTCCCTATCCTCTCACAACAGAGGAAGGGTGAACAGAAGATTCATTGAATGAATCATTTCATTAAATCCTCCTGGCTGCAGCAAGGAAGGAGAAATCAAAAGTTGGGGGGTGTTTAAAGGGCCATTGACCACCAATGTTGTGGAATTGCTTTGGTGGAAGAATTAAAGGGCCAATGCCTGCTAATGATGGAGGGGGATTATCAATGGCTGCTCTTCACCAATGATAGTAGGATTGTTGTGGGGGGTTTAATGAGTTTAAGTCTATCCATATCATTAGCCATTGCACAGAATACAATTTAAGTGTAATGCAATTTCAACCTCTAGGGAACTTTCTTTTACTAATAATGACGTGTTCTTGGTTTCACTGGGAAACTTTTAAAGACTAATTTATTTTTTAACCACCTCATTAAAATTTGGGTAAAGTGTTATATGAGTAAATATCAATCAAACTATCACAGCACTTAAAACTAAAAAACTTGTCTGAATGTGAAAGAGATGTAACATACAGGTCTTGAAGTAGTTAAAGAATAACACCGCTTCCAACATTTTCCCACAAAACAAACTGGTACACATAGACATCTTCCCCTATTTATTTTCTTTTCTCTGTACTACATTCAACCAATTATTCTTCTTGCATCACTATTCCAGCATTCGATTTATTGCAGTTTTCCATTTTAATACATTGAAAGCTGCTTGTTCATAAATCGTCATTTTGTAAAAGCAGCTCCGGTGTAGATGTGGAAGAGACACTGAAAGCAGGACATGAGATTTATTATTTTTGCAACTCTTTCACAGCTGTGAGTTTGCTCCTTTCCCATTACTTACACAGCAGAATTAATGAAGGATGTTGAAACATAGTATACACACTGTAGGGTGAAAATCTGCCTACACACTGAATAATACATGAAAGAGATAAAAGTAGACTGGAGTGCTAAGAGAAACATATCAGTGTGTCAATTCAGCACTTTTCTTTTTATGCATTTCTCTGGTATTAATGTAAATACATATTTAACAGAAAAAAGTCCATTTTAACTTTTTTATCTAATGTTACTAAAACTATTCTATGGATATATGAAAAATAACCAATGCAAGTTGGCCTTAACACACACCCATCATGTGGGAAATACAGGGGCTAACATTGCTGGGGTGTTTCTAAAAATGCTAGTTGCCAGGCTGTTTGACTTCCAAAAGCATACAGAATAAAAATTATAATATAATATCAAACCTCACATTTCTTAACTATATACTTGAGTCAACATATTGGAGAATGAGCACATGCAAGATAGCTAAAAAAGAAACCTTTGGAGAAGGAGAGCTCAGCAAGAGCCGCCTACATACTGTATTTTTCTGTTGACTGGTTTCCTGTAGAAACATGTCACAGAGGATACAAGAAAAGAAACATGGATATATCAAAATATAGTAATGCACTGTATTCCACTGAATAAGACATGAAATCATGAAATTGAGACTACCTCTCACAGGGGAAGTGGTAAAAACAATCCAAAAGAAAATACCTGTCTAATGTCACATCTGGGGAAACAAAGCACTCCAATCTTTCTGGTCTGTTACTTTTTAGGCCTAAAATATACAGTAATAATCTCAGAGAAATGTATTAAAGTATAGAATAGCCTTTCTTAACCAGGGTGCCCGGGCACCCTGGGGTGCCTTAAGGTTTCTTCAGGGGTGCTTTGGCAAAATGTCTAAAAATTGCCCAAAACTTGTATACAAGCCAGCAGATGGAACAAGCCTGCCTTTTAGTTACACAAAGCCACAGGTTTTCATTGTGCACCATTAGGACCTTCTAGCCGCCGGCATCCTCACAACCAATGGCATCATCAGTTGATAAGGAGGATGTCAGTTGCCTGCCCAGCATCCCTGTTTGACCTTCCCCTGCCCCTCTCTATCAGTGCTGGGGTCACATTAGCTCAGTAATGGAGAAAAACTGAGGGAGAAGAGAAACATTGGAATACTAGTCAGTACCAGTGTGCAAAAGTGTATTTTCTTTGGAAGGATAAATCCCCTCCAATGTTGGGTGTCCTACATGTGTGGATGTTGCTGCGTTATATAAAAACTATTAGAATAGTTTTATACATTTTAAAATGGCGTGCCCTTTTAAAATTATGGACAGTCTAGAGACACCCAATTTTAGAATGGGGTGCGTCAAGACTTTCCATAATTTTAAAGGGTGCCTCAGGACTGTCCATGATTTCAAAGGGAGCCTTGACTGAAAAAAGGTTGAGAAACACTGGTATAGAAGATATAAAAGTATAGAATATGAGTTTCTGTGACATTCCATTGTCCCAGTTAGCACACTGTAAAATAATTCACTAGGCTTCAATCAAAAATATTTACATAAGCATAAGGCACTCAATCTCAGCAAGGTGACTGTAATTTTCATATTTAAATGAACTATACTAAAAATAACTGGCACATTTTTTTTAAAATAAGTATCTTTATCTTGGTGCATTAGCTTTGTGATTTGAGCCTATTGCATCCTTGACAAGAAACACTGTAACAATCACAGTGGTGGAACTACCACGGTCGCAAAGGTCTCAGTTGAGACTGGGCCCTGGTGGGGTTGCTGTCTACAGGGTTCTGAGCTGAGTATCTCTCTCACACCCAATTCAGAGCCAGCACTGACAGTCATCCCCCCTCCGCCCCCCTCCTCCCCCCCACTTATATGGGAGAGGACATTGAAAGAGCCCATCTTCTCCTCCTCCCACCCCTCTCTTCCTGTGTCTGCCCTGCCCACTCTCCCCAGGGATGTGTGGGTGAGAAGTTTGAAGCCAGCAGCTTCCAGCCAGATGAGCTGATGCCTGAGCCTCCACCCTGGGGTGAGTAATCTCACCCTCTATCCTCTGTCTGTGACTGAAGTCTCCCCCCTTTCTCTCTTATCTCTTCTGCCTCAGAGTCCACAAAGTTCTCTCTTACATCATAGTCTACACATCCCCCTTACATCAGAGGTCGCAAAGCCCCCCTTACATCAAATTCTGCAGAATTTCCACTTATACTGTAAGGGGGGAAGCTCTGTGGACTCTAATGTAAAGGGGAACTCTGATGTAAAGGGTGCTCTGGGAACCCTGACTTAAGTGGGCTCTGATGTAAGGGGGAATAACCCTACCCAAGATAGCAGGAAGAGGGCCCTGCTATCTGAAAGGGTGCTGATGCAGGACCATAATAAAGGGCTCCATGATCGGAGTAAAGGGTGCCAGGATTGAATTGAAGGGGGTTCAGGGGAGCCCTCCATAGTTTTTTGCACTGGGACTTTTTTTTGAACAAGCGCTTGCTTGAAAAGTGTCAGTATCATTTCATTTTGAAATGAATGGACTCCCCGGGATGAAAACCACACACAATGTTAGAAATTCAGTTATCCAAGTATGTTTTCCATGCTGCTTCAAATTTTCTCATCACTGCAGTTGGAATTTGACTACACTAATGATTATAATATTAAACAAATACTCTTAAAACAAAAAAAATCAAACAAAATTCTACTAGTGTATGGCCAGATTTAGTTACATCTAAAACTCACCAAATCCAAAATGGTGCTATGGAGTGGTGTGAAAATCCCTGTTCCCAACAGCACGGTACTTACTTTTTCTAAAGGCATCCATTTTTTGAGCTCTCTCATAAACTTCCCAGTGTTGAAGTGCATATGAGCTAATATTAATAAAGTAAGGTCCTGCAATCTCTTGGTGCTCTTCCTATAAGGACAACAGCCTTCATATCTCATATGCTTGTCTACTATTATTCATAGGACGTATCTCCAGGTCAGCTGGATAGATTGGCTGAAATTTCAAATGGATATTCACCAACAATGAACCAGACCAACCATGCCAAAACTTTAGTCTGGTTCACTTTTTATTACTTATAGGGTAATAATAATGGTGGATCATGGACTGTTATATTAGAGTACTATATCAGGTGTGTAATTGCATAAATGGTGAATAAGGGAAAATAGCAGACTTTTAAAGTACGGAAATTAGATATATTACAATATTATGCAATTAGGCCATTTTTATTAATAGGTCATTTAAGCATTCCTAGAACAAAACATTGCTAGAAAATATATGAGTCAATATATTCCAAAGGTGTTTTGGATATGTAAACTATAACCACATAAAAGAGATAATGCAAAAAGATCCTATTTTGCTCTGTGGCAGGGTAATCTTAAAGTTCATCCTAGGTGGCAAAAAGCTAATGCTGACCATTCTGGTATCTCTGACTGCACTGTATTGCTTAGATAGACACTGTAGAAAGAAATCTCTGACAAATGCGTTCAGAAGCCTCAATATTTTTTGCATGCACGTGGCTGAATATAAAAATGACATGCAACTGAACTGTGAACATTTGTGAGTATTTTACATCTAGCAGTGATGTAGCACATAGCAGGAACATATATTTCAAATTAAAGTGTTATAATTATCTTAGCATTCACAAATACCATTTAATAGTAATGCCAAACAGAAGATAAATTGCTGAATGCTGCAGTACACAACTCGCTGTTTGACCATTTTATTTGGTAGCCTAACTTTACAGATTTTTCTATTTAAAAACTAGAATGATTTTAATGCTCCAGGAGTGGAGGATCCCCATGCTATCTAGTTTTTTTCATTTCCGATTATGTCTTCCCTACGGTCTCATAGCGGAACGATCCGTCTACTTTCTCATTATGTTCAGGGGCTTAACTCCCCCTCCAAACGCATAAAGGCATAAAATTCATACCGCTCTTTTGGGGCGGACATAGTCGCCCTACAGGAGACGCATTTCCCACCTTCATTTACCCCACGATACGTACACAAGGATTATCCTGTCTGTTATTTTGCTAATGCCTCAGAGAAGAAATGGGGGGTTGCGCTTATCTCTCCGTCTTTCCTTTACCGAATCTAAAGTTATCCGGGACAAGGAGGGACGGTATCTTCTTGTGCAAGGACACCTGGGGGGACACTTGATTACTTTTTTAGTTTACTACACTCCAAATACCAACCAGGTGGCATTTTTTCTTTTACAAAGGGTTTTATTATAGAATAAGCAGAGATAAACACACATTCGAGAAAGATATACATTGACCAACAAATATGAGACATACAGGGCATTTTTGGAAATATTTCAGAGCATATACTGGTAGAAACATAAGCATAATCTGAGTATTTAAGTGTCGTGGAACAGAAGACAGGGAAGGGGAGAAGAAAAAAAAAGGGGGGGTAAGGGGGAAACGATGAGCAAACATTTGGAGGTCAATGAAAATGCAAACTCTAATAAACATTTTTGCTATATTAGCGCATTGAAAACAGGAGAGGCCTGAAGTTAAGCCTCTCCAGATGTTAATACATATATTCCAGACATTGGGCTCACAAAGGAGTCCGGATTGCATAGGTAGTATTGCAGATGTAGCACTTAGAGCAATGATCACCATCATTACAATTGGCATAAGAACAGATTAGGCAGAAGAATAGAGAGGGACAATCGATGAAAAGACAAGGACAAAAACAAAACATAAAGACAAAGACAGACACAAACACAAAAGGGCTCCAGGGCGACCGCAACAGAATCGATCCTCAAATCGACAGAAGGGACTGGTCAAATCTCGATGGGTGGGCTGCCGCCAGCCAGGGACGCCGTATCTGCAGGAATTTTGTATGGGTATCCAACAGTATAGCTGTCAATTTTTCATTAACCATTATGAAGTTCATCCATTTTTTGACAGCCTCGAAGCTGAGGAGAGGAGTCTTCCAAGCCCTCGCGATAGTCAGTTTAGTAGCCATAAAAAATGTGATGCCAGCCGTTCAGGGCGGAGAAGGCCCTCCAGTGGTTTAAATAGGAGCACTTTGTATGGGTTACGCTTAATGTCTGCGTGAAGCATAGTGCGGAGAAGGGCATAAACCCTAATCCACAATCTGCTAACCTTAGGGCAAGTCCACCAGATATGAACCATAGTACCCAATTGTTGGCCCCCCCGGAAACAAGCCGGAGAATATGTGGGGATAAAATTAGCTAGACGAGCAGGCGTGTAATACCATCGATAAATAATTTTGTAGGCGTTTTCGAGAATGATGACATTCCTCGAACATTTAGACAATGCTTGGGTCATGGTCCGCCAATCCTGTTGATTCAAAGTCCCCCCAAGTTCCGACTGCCAACGTTGGTGATAGGAACGAACCGGAGGAGTTCTATAAGAAATAATGGCAGAGTAGACCAAAGAGATCAGACCAGGAGCATGGGGTCTATGTCTGTACTAGCTTTCAAAGGGGGACAGACGGTAAGGTCCCGAGTGCGTCCGTATTAGTGTATTAACAAAATGACGGAGTTGAAGGTAACCAAAGTGTTCCCGCAAAGGGATGTTATAGGAAGAGCGCAGGGTTTCAAAGGTAAGTATTCAAGTGGGAGATAGCAGCGAATGTACATCATAAAAACCATGTGTTTGCCACCAGGCAAATTGCCTAGGATTGTCCTGGCCTGGAGGGAATAACGGGTTATGTAACAGACGTAACAACGGTAGATGGGCACAGATAAGGACAGCGGAATATTTAATGAAATCCCAAAGATGAAGCGAAAGCTTCAGCGTCAGGCTAAGGGTTGATGGACGATGAGAAAAAGGAAGCCATGGTAAGGAAGAGAGTGGTATCGGATGGGAGTCTAACAAATCTACAGTAGTCCGCAAGGGGAAATGGTGAGATGCATGAATATGAGCTAGGGGGGCAATATTAGCTGCCAGGTAATAAGACTGGAGATTCGGGACAGATAGCCCACCTTCACTCCTTCGCGCAAATAAGATATGTTTATTAATTCTGGGTCGAGAAGAACTCCAAATGAAGGACAAAAGTTTTCGCTGATGGATACGCAATATATGCAAAGGAACAGGAACTGGTAAAACGCAAAATAAATACAATAATTTAGGGAGATAGGTCATACGGATCACAATGATTCTGCCGAATCATGAAAGTGGGTAATGAGACCAAGAGGACAACATCTCCGTCAGCTCTTGGAAAACAGTGGGGAAATTAGCCCGGTATAGTTCGTCATATGTCGGGGTGAGCTTAATTCCTAGATATGGTAGTGCCGAGGGCCATTGAAAAGGGAACGAATGTTTCAGAGTAGCCAAAAGTGATGATGAGAGAGTAACTGACATAGCTTTTGAAGTAAGTTTGGCAAAGTGACCCCCGGATTCGTGATTGACAACAATATATCATCTGTGAACAGAGACAATTTATGTTGGGAACCAGCCACATCAATCCCCTTACTATCAGGATGCATACGAATGGCTTCTGCCAACGGCTCCAAGGCTAAAATGAAAAGTATGGGGGAAAGCGGACAACCTTGTCTAGTACCCCTGGCTACCGAGAACATGGAGGACTTGAATCCATAATATTAAAGTTTTGCTTGAGGGGATGTATATAGGGAGGAGATCCATCTTAGGAACTAGGGCCAAAGCCAAAGCGGTTAAGGACCGATAAAAGATAAGGCCAGGATAAAGTGTCGAAGGCCTTGTTGATATCTAAAGATAGGAGCATCATATCAAATTTGCGAGTATGGGTTAAATGTAATTGTAAAATACGTCTGATGGCATCTCCAGCTTGTCTGTGAGGGACAAATCCCACCTGGTCCCTTTTTATCAGACGAGAAAGGAAAGAATTCAGTCGAGTGGCCAAAATTTTGGTAAGAATTTTCATATTGATGTTAATAAGAGAAATAGGCCTATAGTTTGCCCAGGAAGAAAGATCTCGATCCAGTTTAGGGATCATAACCACATTTGTGGTCAAAGAGTCCGGAGAAAAGTTCAAACCTCCCTTCACCGCGTTAAACATGGCGGCAAGGTGAGGGGCAAGCACATCGGCCAATCTCTTGTATAGAGCCGTGTATCCATCTGGACCTGGGTGTTTGCCCGTCTTCAGGTCTGCTAAGCATTGCAAAACCTCTGATATTTGGATATCACGGTCCATCAAGTCCTTATGAGCCGAGGTCAAAGTAGGCAGGGACAAACGAGATAAAAAGTCAGAAATTAACTGAGGATCAGCACGAGTGGGATCAGTATAAAGTTTGTCAAGTTAAAACCGGAATTCCTCCAAAACCGCTACAGGATTACGAGAGTGAGAGTATTGTGACGAGTGCGTAAAGAAATCGGTTTGGGGTGATGTGTAAAGGAACATAATCTACAAGCCAACATGGAGTCTGGTTTGTTTGCTTTACTATACCACTTCTGGCGTGTCCAGCGTAAGGAGCGCTCAGCCTCGTCCATTAAAAAAAGATCCAGTTCCAAGCGAGCCTGATCTAACAGTCTACGGTGCGAAGGGGTAGGTAACTGTTTAAATTGAGCGGATGCGGAAGCTAACTTTGATTCCAGCTGACACTGTTTAAGCTGCCTTTCCTTCTTTCGTCTTGAAGCTATCTGGATAATATGTCCCCTGAGAACAGCCTTGTAAGCTTCCCATAACGTCACCGAAGAAGAGTCTGAACCCGAGTTTAGCTGGAAATATTCCTGAGATTTGCGCTGTAGTTCTGCCTGAATCTCCTTCAGCGAAAGCAGGGAGTCATTCATTATCCATGAAGAATAGGCTGGCTTACAGAGAAGAGATCGACAGACCACCAAGAAAGGATCATGATCAGACCATGGGACCGTGAGTATAGAGACAGAGCGAACCAAAGGGAGATGTTTACATGATACAAAAGCATGGTCTATTCTGGAATGAGAATGATGAGGGAGCGAATAATAAGTATAGTCTTTCCCCCGGGGATGAAATTCACGCCAGAGATCTACCAAACCATGGGTACTTAACGTACGTACAAAGGACTTAGCTGATGCGGAAGGGACAGGATGCTCTGCTGGATATTTATCTAGTGCAGGATTTAACACTAAATTGGAGTCCCCTGCCATCAAGAGAGTACGCCGTTGATATATAGCCAAGAGGGAACAAAAGTGTGACAAAAAAGGTCCAGGGTTGAAATTGGGAGCATAGTAGGACATTATGGTAACTTCCACACCTTGGATCATGCCCTGTAGCAAAAGGTATCTACCACTGGGAACAGCAATACGCTTCACATAGACAAATGGAGTTTTGCTATGAAAGGCAACCAGCACCCCTCTCTGTTTAGTGGGGCCAGTAGCCTTAAATATCTGAGGGTAGCGTGCATCAAAATATTTTGGGGCTGAAGTAGTTGAAAAAAGAGTTTCCTGCAGACAAGCGATGTCCACCCGTTGAGCCCGTAGGTGGCATTTTTTCATTCCCTATTGAACTCTATGGCTAGCAAATTCGAAGGCGATGTCATTCTGGCTGGTGACTCTAACTTTAGGGCTCATAATTGTTATTCTCGCATTGACCATATATTTCTTCATACACATTCACTCCCTATACTCCTCACTGCTAAAATCCTCTCCGCGCCTTGGTCCGACCATGACCCGAATTCTATAACATTGTCATCTGGGCTGCTTGGTAGGACTGCTTATTGTTGGAGCCTTAATTAATCTATTTTGGGTAATTCTTCCTATTGTCAGGTCATCTCCTCTCACTTACAAATGTACTTTGAACTTAATAAGTCAGAGGATATGAACCCGGCCATTAACTGGGCAGCCCATAAGGCCTCAGTTAGGGGGTTTATTATTCAGCTCTCTTCACGACTTAAAAAAGCCTGAAATGACCTTCTAGCCACCAAAACTCAAGCATATTCTGACTTGGTTGCCTAGCATAAGCAAAACCCCAGTCTGGACTTGTTGCTTAAATTGGATCAAGCCCGGCTGGAACTAAATCTTTGTCTTACTACTACGGCTGACAAACAACTACGATGGTCTAACCATAAATTTTTTACTTGGAGGGATAGACCTGGTACCTTATTGGCCTGCAAGTTGACTCCCAGACATTCTCAAATGGCCCTTCCTAAACTCAGATTAGCACTTTACCCCAAGATCCGGGTAAGATTCTTCAGAAATGTCACTATTTTTACATTAAACTTTATAGTACGCTTCAGGGAGGTACTTCTTCGTCTTTCGACCCCTTCTTGAGTTCTGTTTCTCTTCCCTGTCTCCAGGAGGCTCACAGGGTGTCGATGGAATGGCCCATTTCGTGTGAAGAGATTAGGGATGCTTTGAAATCTCTTGCTCCTTATAAATCCCACAATTATTACAAAGTTTTCCCTGATATCCTGGTTCCCCATATGGTTCAATATTTTAATTATCTATGGGATGGGGGACTGGTGCCCCCAGACGAAAATAAGGCTTTCATTAGTCTCATCCCCAAACCCCTCAAAGATGTTTCTATAGTTTCCAATTACCGGCCCATCTCATTAATTAATTGTGATCTAAAGATTCTCATCATGATTCCCAAACGGGAACTGCTACTATTACAGGCTGCAGACTCTAGATTTATCTGGAGGGGAAAGCATCCTAGGGTCAACAGGTCAACTCTCTTTTCCATAGAGAAGCATGGCGGTTTGGGACTTCCTAATATCCTAGCTTATTTTCATGCAGCTCAGATAGCACAATTAACTTGTACTACAGCCAGGGGTTATGTCCCCCAGTGGGTTGGCATTGAGGCCTTATCCTGCCATCCTTATGCTATTGGTGCTCTTATGTGGCTCCCCAGTCGCTTACGTCCTCCTATTTTGTGTCCTATGCTGTCCTATTCGTTGATGGTTTGGGACAGATGGCGGGCTCGCAAACCTTTCTTCTCCCCACATACTCCATTAGCTCCAGTTTTTTATAATGCTGAGTTTATTCCTGGGGTGTCATCAACAGTATTTCAATGGTGGTTGAATAAGGGTTTTCTGCGTATTGGAGACTTCCTGGATGGACTTCGTCCTCGTTTTCTCCATTATTTTCTGACGCAGTACCAGATGCCTCCCGGAGAATTGTTTCGCTATTATCAAATTATCTCATTTATCTCTAGCAAACTTAAATTAATTGCGGAACCTTGTAAACTCACTCCTTTAGAAGTCTCCTGTGGGGCAACTGGGTTGATGAGGGCTTGTTTGTCCATTGTCTATGCTTCCCTTGTCGATCCTCTCACTAAATTATCCTATATGACTCAATGGGAAAGGGACTTGAATAGCTCCTTAGATCTGGAAACTTGGCAGACTGCGGCCCATTCTCTATCAAAGATATCGATTAATACTGCTCATATTGAATCCAATTACAAAACGCTACTTCGTTGATACTTGGTTCCTACGCGCCTCGCTAAAATATGTCCTTCAGTATCACCTAATTGCTTCTGGCACTGCAGACAAGAGGGAACTATGTTCCATATTTGGTGGAAATGTCCAGTAGTGAATAGATTTTGGATCCAAATGTTTAATTTTATCTACTCGGTTACGGGAATTAATATTCATAGAACACCGGAAGTGGCCTTATTTCATCTGCTACCTACTACCGTTCCCAAAAAATCGACTAAACTAATTCATTACCTCTTATTGGCGGCACATATTACCATAGCTAGAAGTTGGAGACAATCATTGATTCCGCTAGATGGGGTTAAACAAAAACTTAATTGGATAATGGTAAATGATAAGTTAACTAGCATTGTCAATAATGATGAATCTAGATTTGAGGGAACGTGGGAACTATGGATCAGATATATCTCCATTGCGTAACAACGCTGCAGCTGACTCTCTCATTTTCTCCCTCTCCCCTCCCCCATTTTTTTTTTTTTTTGTCTCTTTCTTTTCTTCTCTCCTCCTTGTCTTATCCTAGATCTTTTCTTTCGTTCTCCCTATTCTTAACTTTTTTTCTTTTGAATTGGGGTTTTATATTGGTGGTTAATTTCTCTAGCAATGCCCTTGTCCATCATCTGTTGGAACGTTTGCTACCTGGTGAGAATGCTGGTTTTTAAATATATGCTTCTATGTTCTATGACTTTGTTTATTCTCACCATTTCGCCATGTGGGCGGAAATGTTATTGTTCTTATGCATACCACTGTAAACCAATTCTCAATAAAAATATTGCAGTAAAAACTAGAATGAAAAGCTTGTAAAAACAGTACATGATATGAATATCTACGCATTGAAGCTGGAGTCTGCTAATTTGCCTCAGGCCCCGTGTTAGAAGTATAGATTTGTAATTGCTGTAATGAATATCAATTATTCTTGGTACAATTATTACAAAGCTTGTAATAACATCAAGATAAAGTAGGATATGCGTATTTTGCTTCATTGATCATCAAATTGTTCGCCTGTAATGAATATGTAATAGTTAGACTGTGGCATTGAAAGAGATCTTTCATAAAAAAAAGTAAATCAAAACCCTTACACCCCGGTCACATCAAACCCGACTGTGACATGCCAATTTCAGGTGTGATTTGCAAGACATCTGACACAGATGTCTATGCAAAATCTTGCCAAAAGCAGAGCATGCACTACATTAGAAATCAACCTCACCGATATGACCGCTGTAATTGTGGACAATAGGGTGCGCCTTGGCATGTGATTTGCAAGTCGCATGGCATGCAAATTAAATGTCAATTCGCATTCAGTGTGACCGGGTTGCTAAAGTGTGTCTCCACTTCTATTAAATATATTGATACGATTTTAGCCAATATCAATGCACTTCCTAGCTGTTGTTTTTTGCACAGATTCTACCCACTTAAGTTGCAGTCACCTCTCACTGAGTGCTACGTGGCAGGGTCTGATTGCTATAATCACATGACCAGTCCCTGTGTAGTAATATGAAAAGTGCTGGAAAAAGCAATAAGCCAGCCATGAGCAGGCAATAACATTTCTGAGTGAGTTCCATATACAAACAGTGCACAGAATACAGGGTAGCCATGGTTACAATAAATCTATATTTTTTTATTTTAAGAAACTTCTAGATTGATTCAGGTTGAAATAGAAGGGGTTTTACGTTAATGCATTAATAATGACTACTTAAATATGACTACTGGTAATAATATAATAACCTTCTATATCCATTAATTCATTAGGTAAGATATACATATATCATGCAGTCATTATGACATACTACCCAATTATTTTTCCCTAACTGTGTTATATACAGGTGAAATTTGAAAAATTAGAATATCGTGCAAAAGTTCATTTATTTCAGTAATGCAACTTAAAAGGTGAAACTAATATATGAGATAGACTCATCACATACAAAGCAAGATAGTTCAAGCCGTGATTTGTCATAATTGTGATGATTATGGCTTACAGCTCATGAAAACCCCAAATCCACAATCTCAGAAAATTAGAATATTACATGCAATCAATAAAACAAGGATTGTACATAGAACAATATCGGACCTCTGAAAAGTATAAGCATGCATATGTACTCAGTACTTGGTTTGGGTCCCTTTTGCAGCAATTACTGCCTCAATGCGGCGTGGCATGGAAGCTATCAGCCTGTGGCACTGCTGAGGTGTTATGGAAGACCAGGATGCTTCAATAGCGGTCTTCAGCTCTTCTGCATTGTTCGGTCTCATGTCTGTCATCTTTCTCTTGGCAATGCCCCGTAGATTCTCAATGGGGTTCAGGTCAGGCGAGTTTGCTGGCTAATCAAGCACCGTAATCCCACGGTCATTGAACCAGGTTTTGGTGCTTTTGGCAGTGTGGGCAGGTGCCAAGTCCTGCTGGAAAATGAAGTCAGCATCCCCATGAAGCTCATCTGCGGAAGGAAGCATGAAGTGCTCCAAAATTTCCTGGTAGATGGCTGCGTTGACCCTGGACTTAATGAAGTACAGTGGACCAACACCAGCAGATGACATGGCTCCCCAAATCAACACAGACTGTGGAAACTTCACATTGGACTTCAAACATCTTGTAGTGTGTGCCTCTCCATTCTTCCTCCATACTCTGGGTCCTTGGTTTCCAAATGAGATGCAAAAGTTGCTCTCATCAGAAAAGAGGACTTTGGACTACTGAGCAACAGACCAGGTCTGTTTTTCTTTAGCCCAGGTAAGATGCTTCTGACGTTGTTTGTTGTTCTGGAGCGGCTTGACAAGAGGAATACGACATTTGAAGCCCATGTCCAGGATCTGTCTGTGTGTGGTGGCTCTTGATGCACTGACTCCAGCCTCAGTCCACTCCTTGTGAAAGTCCCCAACACTTTTGAATGGCCTTTTCCTGACAATCCTCTTCAGGCTGCGGTCATCCCTGCTGCTTGAGCACCTTTTTTTTCCACACTTTTCCCTTCCACATAACTTTCTATTAATGTGCTTTGATACAGCACTTTGGGAACATCCAACTTCTTTTGCAATTACCTTTTCAGGCTTTCCCTCCTTATGGAGGGTGTCAATGATGGTTTTCTGCACAACTGTCAGGTCATCAGTCTTTCCCATGATTGTGATTCCTCCTGAACCAGACTGAGAGACAATTTAAAGGCTCAGGAACCCTTTGCAGGTGTCATGGCTTAATGAGCTGATTAGAGTGGGACACTTTGAGCCTAGAATATTGCACCTTTTCACAATATTCTAATATTCTGAGATTGTGGATTTGGGGTTTTCATGAGCTGTACGCCATAATCATCACAATTATGACAAATCACGGATTGAACTATCTTGATTTGCATGTTATGAGTCTATCTCATATATTAGTTTCACCTTTTAAGTTGCATTACTGAAATAAATGAACTTTTGCACAATATTCTAATTTTTTGAGTTTACCTGTATTTATAGCTGATAGGAAAGGAAATAAATCTAAAATTATTAGGTTTATATTACAACATAATCCAAAATGTTCATGATATAAAAGCTATTGAGACGTGGAAAGTTTCAATGAACAAGTAGGAAAGGACTCTCGATAAGGCTAAGAGAGCCTCCAGGGGCTTCAGTGTATTATTCCTTAGCTTTGGCAACCAGGCTTTTTTATCCATTTTTCTGTCCACTTGAAATGTCACATGAAAAGGATTTTTGGCTTGATTGCACAGATTGCACACACTAAAAATGAAGCCCTAAGTAAAAAAGTCTAAAAATGGTAAACAGGGACATTCATAACTTTAATAAAAGAAAGAATATAAAAAAAATCAACATTTATGTTGAAAATTGCACCAGTCGAAAGCAAACAAAAACACACTAAAACTATACAATGGAAATACTATGGGGGAGATTTACTAAAACTGGAGCCCTCAGAATCTGGTGCAGCTGTGCTTGGTAGCCAATCAGCTTTTAACTTCAGTTTGTTCAATTAAGCTTTGACAATAAAACCTGGAGGCTGATTGGTTTCTATGCACAGCTGCACCAGATTTTGCAAGCTTCAGTTTTAGTAAATACCCCCATGTGTGGAAAAAAAAATAGTTCTTCTCCATGTCGGCTCGGGCACACTGCTTTGGATGGCTGTGCACAGCACAGCCATCCAAAGCAGTGTGATTTCAGTGAAGCACACTGACACAGCCCCCTAGTAAAACACTCCAGGCACACAGTTAACCCTTTCATTGCCCCTCATGTTAACCCCTTCCTTCCCAGTGCCATTAGTACAGTGTCAGTGCTTTTTTTTAGCACTGATCATTGTATTGGTATCATTGGGGATGTCAGTGACATCAAGTCAGTTCCCCCCAGTGTCAGAATGTCCACCGCAGTCCTGCAGTCCTGCTATACGTTGCTGATCACCGCCATTACTAGTAAAAATAAAACATTAAAAAAATCCCATTATATATACTGCCATTTGTAAATGCTATAATGTTCACGTAAACCAATTAATTTACACGTGGACATGGAACAGAATACATTTAGGTGTAAATTTATGATGAAATTTGATTTTTTAAATTTTGGTGGAGCATTGCATGGCCGCAGAATTGTCAGTTAAAGTAACACAGAGCCGTAAAGTAAAAAACAGGCTGGTCAGGAAGGGGGGTAAATCCTCAGGAGGGCAAGTAATTAACAAAAGTGGTAAAACTACACAAAACTACAAATTTTACATAAACATACAGAATCTCAAGAAAGCTTCAATGAATTACTTTATTCTGCCACTGCATTTATACCATTGAGTTGAATACTGTTTAACTGCTTGTTAACCGTATAACAATTCTCCTGCACTGGATCATGTACCTAATACCTGATCCGTGTTTCTGGGCAGGGGGTGCACACGTATGCCCACTGGCCTGGCGGTGCTGTGATTTGGCACAGCACCGATCAGTCAACACGTCCAAGCCAATTATTTTTGGCCAGTGAGAGAGAACATCTATGTGAGCAAAAACACCACACTTTAGACTAGAATACATAGCTAGTCACATTTAACCCTCAGATTGCCCCCCAGTTAATTTTTGGTCACAAAAAATAAAAAACCCAGTGGTGATTAAATACCACCAAAAGAGAGCTCTATTTGTGTATCAAAAAATGATATAAATTTAGCTTGTACAGTATTGCATGACCATGCAATTGCCAGTTAAAGTAGTGCAGTGTGATATAGCAAAAAATGGCCTGGTCAAGAAGGGGGTAAAACCTTGAGGAGGTCAAGTGGTTAAAGTAAATCAGTGCAAAATGAACTATGCTGGTAGTAACTGCTAAACTCTTCTTAAAATGCTAATTGCTTGGCTTTCACGATGATCCTGTCATGTCAGTACTTCAGCAATAAGCCTAAACTCCTGAACAGTATATTTATTCCAAGACTGACTGAGAAAGCACTAACGCCAATGATTTAAAATAAAAACTTGACAACTAGTCATAGAGAGTGGCCAGCTTAAAAGTATATTTCTACTTTTGCATCCAAATGTGGGAACACCCCTCTACTATATTCCCATTCGCACAGCTTGCCTTCTGTTTCTCAGAAGGAGTCATGGCATTTTTTTTTTTTGAACAATGTCAGATTGAGCTTGTCTTAAAGTGTTACTAAACCCAGGACCCTGCATTCACTATATCTGGTCTCGCACAGTACACAGATAATGGAAATGCAATTATTTTAGTAAATATAAACTGCTAAATACCTTTTCTCATCAGCAGTTAGAGCAGTCTTGTGAATTCTATCACTGTTCAGCATAGCACTGATTAAAACTTGCAGGAGGAGTTTTCTCTAGGAGGATGTAGAACCCCTGACCTCTATCTGGGCAGTGCTGATTGTCACTGTGCTGATCACATGCACTCTCTCAATAAAAAAAGAAAACCTCTCTAGCAATACACACCAAACTGAACATGTGCAGTGTCTCCACACGATATGTCTTATCACGAGATAAGAGGGAGACACTGGAAGAAGGGAAGGATCATAGAATACAGGATCAAACATCCTTTTTACACAATGCAGAGTATTAACCCCTTAGGTTCCACAATGAGTATAACAACCATGCTTTACTGCATATACAGACTGATTTTACTGTTGTGGGTTTAGTAACAGTTTAGGTCTGCCCTCATTAACATACAATGCAAGAAGCATAACCTCTACATTTTTAAACTTCTGTTAGGACTAGCTAGTTTCAATTGAAAATGAAGATCTGCCTGCACAGTACATAGTACAAAGAACAAAACTGGCCAAGGGACTTTATGAGACAAGTTAATAGCAATAAAATAATTTACATTTAATTATGGATCATCATTACAAAAGATGACATTAAGTATACAAACCTTGACAGACAAATATAAAACAATTATGTACATAAAGAGTATGAATGGCTACATTGATGTTCAACATCATAAATTATTCATAATAATAAAAAAATCGAATAAGAAAAATATATATATACTCACAAGTCCAATATGGTAAAAAAAGGGAAAAAATAAGCCATCTTAACACTGGTCCAAATATGTAAGGTATGGCATGGATGTGTTGCCTGGTCTACACCGTTCTGACCAGGAGTTGTGATTAGGACCAGACCAACCAAGGGATGATTGACAAAAATAACCGTGGGAAGAAGCGGAAAGCCACAAAGACTGGGAAACAAAAACATACAATGCATAATTATTATTATTATTACTATACAGTATTTATATAGCGCCATAGGGTTTGCTCAGCGCTGTACAATAGCGAGGGGGACAGAACATGAGACAATACAGTAACAATACACGAGGGGTTCGAGGGCCCTGCTCTTTCAAGCTTACAATCTAGGAGGGAGGGGATAGTGGTACAGAAGGAAGTGGCTGTGGGGGATGGAGTGGTAGGAGGAGTGGAGGAGATCGGTTGTTAAGTGAGGGTGGGGTTGGCTTCCCTGAAGAGATGGGTTTTCAGAATGCTCCTGAAGGTGAGGAGGGTAAGTGACAGACAAACAAAAAAAAGGAATGAAGAACAGGATAAAAAGAGAGCGAACTCAAGAATCCACAGTGCCAAAATGTCCACCAGAAAAATACAGTGGTGAATAAGCTGGTTATTGTGATGTGCAAAAAAAAAAAAAAATGTGTCAAGACCAAGAGACCAACTAGCAGACTGCAGGAATAGGTAAGACTCAAAACATAAATGTCAGACTGATGTAAATGAAACCATATAATTAAAAGAGGACACAAAAGGTCCAAAATAATGCTACACAAACATACTTACAGCAAAGTGCAATTACATGTGATAGAGTTTTCCTCAGCAAAAACAGCGCATCAAAGAATATTCATGGTTAATTATGGTAGAACACCTGTGCATCCCAATGAGGGTAAACAGAAGTACCTTCTTTTTATTCTACTGGTCATGTGCTTTTAGAAAATGTATGGTTTGTGGGGTCTTTTACAAACTTTGAAAGCTGGAAGGTAAAAATAAAAAAAGCAATGGAAAAATTGCAAAAAGGGTCTGGCCAGGTGGGTTTGCAAGTGGAGCACAGGGCCTGGCAGCGAAAGGGTTAAATATTTCTTTCAGTACAAGTTTTCTGAATGTTACAAAAATTAATTAAAATTATTAATTAGCAATATAATGCATGTAAATTGAAGTTAGGTAAGATAAGATTCTTAAGATTCTAGTTCAACATTTAGCAATATTAAAAGAAGTACATGCAAGATATAAAAAAAAAAAGAAAAAGAAAAAGAAATAGCAGGTAATGTAAGATGTCAGGATCATATTGTTAGTCTTTCAATTGGAGTCCTCAAAAGTAATCAAAGATAAAATTCAATTTTAATTTTTGTCCACTGTTCTTCTAGACTTATGAAGACTTGCAATACTTTATGTATGAAGTTTTAATCATAGAGATGGTTGCTCTTGAAGTACCAAACAATTTGGCTGCTTTGTTTACAGATATTCCAACAAATTGAGCACCAATGATTTGTCCTCTTTGGAAGTTTGACAAGTCATTTGACTAACCTTTTCACTTTGGTAACAAGCCCCATGCCTCAAGTGGGTCAGTATCCATAAATTTTAAGTGATTGTAAAATATCTTTTTTTTTCAAATAACAAACATGTTATGCTTATCTCCTCTGTGCAATGTTTTTGCAGAGAGCAGTTCCATTCCTCCCCTTTTTGGGTCCTCCACCTGTGCACATGGCTCCTCTCCCCCACCAAGTGCCCCCATAGAAAGTCACCAAGTTGGCTCTGTGTGTCCATTGACACAGAAAGAGTGGCTCGGCCCCACCTCTTGCTGCCTCCTCACTGGCTGTGATTGAAAGTGGGAGCCAATGTTAGGCCCTCTATACTCAGATTGTGTCTGACTGTGTATAGTGTATTAA
Organism: Staurois parvus; assembly: GCF_062004578.1. Classification (NCBI taxonomy): domain Eukaryota; kingdom Metazoa; phylum Chordata; class Amphibia; order Anura; family Ranidae; genus Staurois; species Staurois parvus. The sequence goes on from NW_028317815.1 coordinate 28,486,989, forward strand.
GCAAATGAAGTTAGACAACTTCACAGCCTGACAGCCTGAAGCTTCACAGCCTGATAGAAAACCTGTTTGAACTGGGTAGATCCAATTCGGCAGAAGTGATTTAATAATCTGTTTACTACTGGTATGCTCACACCTTGTGATAGAGTATTAACATATATTATAAAGCATGGTCATAATACAGCAGAAAGCAATTTAGTAAAACGTAGGAAATCTTTAGGACCCAGCTTTTTCAGTTAGCTCCCATCAATCTTGCTCCCATTTCATCTCTGATATAGCTTCTTTCCAGGGAATCAAGTATCTCTGTTGTTAGCTTTAATAAAAAGAGATGTGGGAGAGAAATGCATATATTCTGGAACCCCTAGTAGACTTCATCAGAACTAAAGCTATACAATGATACTAGTGTATTCCACAAGACTATATGCAATGTCTAAAATGAGGAATAGCAGTTGTCCATCATTTCTCATTATCTTAGTAATAAAATGTGAGACTTTTGGGAGCAAAAATATTTCTCCAGAGGTTTGTCCCATTTATTGCCCAGTTCACGATAAGAATGAGCAACTCTGTTATACAATCATTTTGTCTTTTTGGTGTAGTATTCCTGAAGTTTTACCTATGCCTGAGTAAGCTCAAGAAGATTTTGGTTTGCCAAAGTTTCTTTATGTGAGCTTTTTAGAATTTTTACCGTGTTCAAAAGGTTATCTAGTTCAAGCATAGCCTGTGTATTACTTTGTCTTCAGCAATTCCTTGGCTGCAGGTATGTGCTTTCTGGGTCTCCGATAATAGTGTCAGTATCATTATTTAGGAAAAGGGTTTTTAAATCTTCCCAAAGGGTAGAAGTAAAGGTTTGACCAATTTAGATAAATTAATTTATTCTCCAATTGCATTGTTTCTTGTATTCAGTTTGCATTCGAAGGGTCAGTATCAGCATGTGGTCTGACAGTGTCAGTGGAAGGATTTCAGAGGAATTAACTATTTTTAGATAGTGATGTTCCAAATATATAACATCTATTCTGGTATATATGAAATTGGTGCGAAAATAAGTATATTGGAACCTTTCATTGTTGGGTTTTAAGTTCACTTATGCTTTGTGGACTGACTGTTTTATGAGTTGAGCTTTGAATACAGGATACCTAGATTTACCTGGACAGGAGTCTAAAGCCGGTCATACTCTAAGTGAATTTTGGCCAGTTCCTGGAAAAAATTGTTGATCAAACAGCACCTGCATCCAACCAAATGCAGAGTCTGTTCAGATATTATAACAGCCATCACCACTGGCTGTTAGAATATAATAGTCTCAGCAGGAGATTCATCCACCTGCCTTGTTTAGCATTCATTGAGGAATCTGTTAGCTTTCTTTCATCCAACCAACCCACAGGCTGAATATAAGAAATCTATAGGTAGTTGTTCCGTTCTCAAAACACTGACTATGTGTGGCTCTAAACGGACAGCTAAACCCTTGTCAGAATCTCCAGCAAACAGAAGCCCACTGCTTGTGTTGTCTACCAAAGAATCATCCAACTTTATTTTATAGGTGAAACTGAAACACAATACAATGACAACATATCAGTATACATAGAATAACTAGTGTAGCATAAATGACAGTTGACACAGCAGAAAGGCACTTATAGGTGATGATGTCTCAAGCCCCTTGGGAGAGAAGCAAGCACACTGCATCCACAGTTAATAGAAATCTAAAATGGCTGAAGAACTTCCTAAACCAAGAGTCATTTCCTGTCTGACAGCTTACATATCCAGAGGAGAACTGCCATTCATGTTTGCCACTAGATGGCAGTGGTACACTACATATCCCATATAAGTAACTATAATTCAATTAGCCTGTGAAGGCAACACACTCCCTGCCTGATATAATATATTATATCACTACCTATACATAGCTACTGTACAGGGAAAACACATAATAAGAAAATACATTCCGGCCTAGATTCGTAACATAAACCAAAACATGAGTCCACAACATATCAGGGTCCTTTGGCTGTGGTACTTCAAGCTGATAGCCCATATGAAGAAATAGTTTAGTCCATAAACCCATCTTCGGATTGGAGAAGTCGCCCAAGGCCAAACTATCTCCAACCCCAATTGTAATCCACAGGATGGAATTTAACTCAATGGCGAATGTCTCGCCTGAACGCTATCAGTGAGGAGCTCTCTGCTATGTATTGTGCCAGCTACACAACAGAAATGCTATTCAAAGGAGAACAATGACATCTGAAACTGGTCTAGTGTACACTTTAGCAGTCCCTTGTTTCGTCACTTTGAGTTCAATCTTTCTGACATTACCATCTTTACTTGGCAATGTATTTGTGACAATTCCCACAGGCCAGTTGTTTCTGCTTTCTTGACTATCTTTCAATAAAAAAACATTTCCATCTTTGATGTTGGGACTGGTCTCAGTCCATTTCTTGCGACTTTGTAAGGTACACAGGTATTCTTCTCTCCTCCATCTCTTCCAAAACATATCAGCCAGGCATTGGACTTGTTTCCATTGCTTTACATGAAGTTCTGTTGTACTAAAGTCCCCACAAGGGGCCGTTAAAGAGTCTACCTTTTAGGTCAAGAGCATGGCAGGCGTAAGAACTGTAGGATTATCAGGATCTGTAGATAGTGGTACCAAAGGTCTTGCATTAATGATAGCCATAACATCTGCCATGAAAGTACTCAAAGTCTCATGAGTCAAAAAAGTAGGTTTAGCTTGGAGTAACATTGCATCTAAAATGCGGCTAGCTACACCTATTAATCTCTCCCAAGCACCTCCCATGTGAGATGAGTGTGGAGTGTTAAAGATCCATGTGCATCCTTTGTCTTGAAGATAGTCTAGAAGTTCTGCATCATTTGAGCATATATGCAGCTCTTTGCATGCTCCTACGAAGTTAGTACCTCTATCAGAGCGAATCAACTTAGCTGGACCACGAACAGAAAAGAATCTTCTTAGAGCATTGATGAAACTGGATGCTGACATGGACTCAACCAATTCTATATGCACTGCTCTTGTAGAAAGAGATGTGAAAAGAACATCCCAGCGTTTGCTGTCAGCACTGCCTCCTCTAGTTCGTCGTGTTACAACTGCCCAGGGGCCAAACACATCAACACCCACACTAGTGAAGGGAGGTTCAGGACTGACTCTATCTTTTGGCAACTCTGCCATCTTTTGGCTTTCCAATCTCCCTCTGAGCTTACGGCACACAACACATTTGTGAATGATTGCAGACACTAGACGTTTTCCACCAAGAATCCAGAAACCTGCAGCTCTGATTGCACCTTCTGTTATGTGGCGCCCTTGGTGAACTATCTGGTTGTGATAATATCTTACGATCAATGTAGCAATGTGGTGATCATGAGGAATGATGACAGGATGCTTCTCCTCATCTGACAGTGTGGCAAAGGATAAACGGCCACTTACTCTCAATAGTCCATCTTGATCTACAAAGGGACTCAGTTTTGTAAGACGGCTTTGTTTTGGAAGTGTTTTTTGTTCTTCAATACAGTCATATTCTTGTCTGAAACATGCGTGTTGTACAGAAGAAATTATAACTGTTTTGGCCTGTGAAAGTTCTAAACTGACTCTTTCATGAAAAGCTCCCCAGCTTCCGGGTTGATCATCATTGGTTTTCTTCTGGAAGCTTTTGGCAACATGAATTAATTTTGCTATAACCCTGCTTAGTCTTTTCCAGTTGGAAAATCTTTCGAAACAATGCGGCCGTAGTCTAGTGTCAAAGGCTTTAGTACTGAAGTTTACTACTTCTGATCTAATTTCAGGATCAGCTTCAGGATCCACTAAAGGATAAACGTTGTTGTCATCAGGAGTATCTACAGCTGTCTGATACAGAAAAGGTGGACCTGAGAACCATATAGAGTTCTGAAGACAAGCTATCTGTGTAGGCCTGGTAGCATAATCTGCAAGATTTTGTTCTGAGAGTACGTAGAACCACTGCTCTGGACAGGTTGTTTGTCTGATCCTATTCACCCGATTGGAGACATACAAGAAGAATCTCTTTGAAGTGTTGCAGATATAGCCTAAAACTGTTTTACTGTCTGTAAAGAATTTCACAGTATCTAGGCTCAGGTCTATCTCGTCTCTCACTAGCTCATACAGTTCAACCGCTAGTACAGCTGCACATAACTCTAGGCGTGGAATTGTATGTGCCGGCCTAGGGCTCAGTTTGGATTTTTCTATTACGAATCCAACATGACAGACATTTCCTGCATCGCTTACCTTCAAGTAAGTGACTGCACCTATTGCTATAACAGAGGCATCTGAAAAGATGTACAATTCTCTCTTGCAGGCCTGTGACAATGAAACAGGAACAGAACATCTGGATATTTGAAGACATTGTAAAGCTTGTAAAGACTCTGTCCATTGGACCCACTCATGGAGTCTCTCTTGTGGAAGTAAGGCATCCCACTCACTTTCTCCACTTGACAGTTCACGAACTAAGGTCTTACCTTTTATGGTGACTGGTGCTACAAACCCGAGAGGATCATAAAGACTGTTCACAGTGGATAGGATCCCTCTTCTTGTGAATGGCTTTTCTGCGAAAGATACCTGAAACACAAAGCAGTCTTTATCTAGATCCCAGCTTAGGCCTAAACTCTTCTGTAGAGGAAGGGTGTCTGTTCCCAGGCACAGGTCTTTGAGATCTTTAGCTCTATCTTCTGCGGTGAAAGCTTCCATGACTTGTTTGCTGTTAGAGGCAATCTTATGTAGTCGCAGATTAGACTCCGCCAGCATCTGTTTTGCTTTGTTGAGAATGTCGACTGCTCCTTCAGGTGTGTTAGCTGAAGCAAGTCCATCGTCTACATAGAAATGTCTCATCACAAAGTGTTTGGCATCTTGACCATAACATTCTGCACCTTTCTGGGCAGCTTTGCGCATGCAGTATATGGCAACAGCAGGAGACGGGCTGTTACCAAAAACATGTATTCTCATTCTGTACTCCGCCACCTCTTTAGCTATGTCGTTATCCTTGTACCACAGGAAACGCAGGTAGTCACGATGGTCCTCTCTCACTAGGAAACAATAAAACATCTGTTGCACATCACCTGTGAAAGCAATAGGCTCTTTCCTGAAGCATAAGAGGACACCCAGAAGTGTTTTATTTAGATCTGGGCCACTCAGTAGTACATCATTCAATGAAACACCTCCATGTTGAGCACTGGAATCGAACACAACTCTTATTTGGTTTGGCTTGTGTGGATGGTAAATGCCAAACATTGGCAGATACCAGTGTTCTTTACCTTCATCCAGTGAAGGTGCTACTTCAGCATGATTATTATCAAGCATCCTTTTGATGAATTCTGTAAAATCTTTTTTCACTTCAGGCTTTCTTTGCAAGGTTTTACGTAGTGTGTTCAGGCGCTTCATGGCCTGCTCTCTGTTACTGGGTAAATAACACCTTGGTGTATGAAAGGGTAAGGGAGCTACCCAATTGTTGTTTTCATCTTGGAAAGTCTCTTTATCCATGATATGGAGAAAAGCTCGATCATCTATAGACATTGCTTGTTTGTCGTCATCTTTTGTTCTCTGGAATACTGAGTTCCCTAAAGTGTCAGACTCCATGCCACTACTAATGTCTCTAATGTAACTAGAAGGAAAGTCACAGTATGGTTTTGTGATGTTAAGGGTTTCCTACACAACAAAGCCGTTTTGGCATGGACTTAGAAGGGATGTGCGCCCATTAAATAGCACAGATGTCTTTGAAGTATTGACACTGTCAGGCCGATGTACTGCTCCTAGACAAACGTCTCCTACTATGACCCACCCTAGGTCAAGTCTTTGGGCATAGGGGGCATTAAAGGGCCCATTAATTTGTTGGCGTACCTTATGTACTTATAGAATGTCTCTCCCAAGAAGTAAAAGAATAGAGGCATCTGTCTGGATAGCTGGAATAAGGTGAGATATTGAATTGAGATGAGGATGATGACGGGCTACTTCTGGTGAAGGGATCTCTGTTTTATCATCCGGTATCATATCACACTCTATCAAAATGGGAAGTGAGAGACGGACTCTCTTGTCAAGAGACTCAATAGTAAAGTCAGTAGCTCTTCTTCCTGAAGTTTCTATCATTCCTGCACATGTCTTTAGGGTGTATGGGATAGCACTTGATGTAATGTTGAAGGCATCGAAAAAGTCTGACCTTGCCAGTGACCTGTTACTCTGTTCATCCAGAACTACATACATCTTAACTGCCTTCTCCTTTTTCCCTGTGGGGTACACTGTTGCTAGGCAGATCTTGGCACATGAGCGTGGACTTGTACTGTCGCCACAGATTTCAGTGCATTTGGACATTACTGGGGGTGCTGAATTATCCTTTTGCTCCCTGCCCTCATCTTTCCACTCTTCAGCGGCCTCTAGTGGTTGATGCAATGTATCAGGGTGTAAAGCTGTGATGTGTCTGTTACTGCCACATTCTGAGCAATCCGCTTGTATTTTGCAGTCTTTTGCTACATGCTTAGTGGATCCACAACACTTAAAGCAGATGCCGTTTTGTCTAAGAAATGCTATCCTTTCCTTGATGGGTTTACTTTTGAACCCTTTGCACTTGTTTAGAGGATGGGGCTTTTTATGAAGTGGGCAAAGTCTGTCAGGACCTTCAAAGGTGTTTACCTTGTAGCTGCTTGGACAGCCTGGGTCCTCAGAGGGAACCGTTGTCTTGTGTGCGATCACTGAAGTCCTATTGTAGGGTCTAAGTGGCTTTTCTGCCTTTGGCAGTTGACTGCTGGTGATGAAGGAAAAGCTGGGATCACACCGGATCTTTGCTTGCTGCTGTACAAATCTAGAAAACACAAAGAAAGGGGGAAAGGGAACATCATGTTCTTCTTTGTATTTGGCTCCAACACTCACCCATTTTTCTTGCAGGTTGTGAGGTAGTTTCTCCACTATTGGCTTAGTACCGCTGGCGGTATCTAAATGTGCAAGTCCTCTTAGATAGCCTTCTTTTTTGGCACACTGGACTTCCCAAAGAATATCACCCAGCTCTTGCAGTTTCAAGTTGTCTTTGCTGTTTAGCTTGGGGAAAGACTCAAGTCTTTTCATTAGAGCACCTTCAATTGCCTCTGGTGATCCATATCATTCCTCTAGCCTTTGCCAGGCCATATCAAGTCCTGCTGGAGGGTTAAATATATGTATCCTGCGCATCCTTCTTGCATGTTCTGCTGACTCCGTCCCAAGCCATTTTATCATCAGATCCAGCATCTTGGCTGCTGATAAGTCTAAGTCTTTGACTGCATACAGAAAAGAAGACTTCCATGCCCAATAATTCTCAGGGCAGCCATCAAACCTGAGAAAGCCCGAATTAACCATTTCTTTTCGGATAAGATATTTAGTGATATCTTGTGTACTCTGGTGTTTGGATTGCTGTAGTAAGGATTCATTTTTAATCGCTCTGGTACTGCTGGCCTCATGGGTTTGTTTTCATACACTCAGGGGTTCTGTTGGTCTTGGTTTAAATTCAACTGACTCTGGATTGGGGAACTGTTTTGTTGCATTGCTGCTTGAATGTTCTTGGACATACTCCCTTGTGCGTTCTACTGAGGAAAGGGGTTTCTCAGGCACATATGGGCCTTCGTGGATAGATTCACTTCCATACCGTTCCATTTCGGCATAAGCTGCGGCATAAGCTGCGGCATAAGCTGCGGCGGCGGCGGCTGCACACTGACGCTGAAGAATATGCAACTTTGCTTCTTGTTCTGATTTTTCTTTTTGTTTCTCTGCTCTTTCCTTCATAATGGCAGCCTCTGCTGCTGCAGCGGCGGCTTCTTTCTCAGCCCTTTCCTTTATAATGGCAGCCTCTGCTGCTGCAGCGGCGGCTTCTTTCTCAGCAATTTCCTTCATAACGGTGGCCTCTTTCTCAGCGAATTCTATCTGAACACAAGCTGCCTCTGCTTTGGCGCGAGCTCTGGCTAAAAGGGCACTTGCTGATGAAATCTGACTGGACCTTGCTGATCTAGACGAGTGTGAGCGTGCATCATCTTGCTGGACACTTGGCATGCTCTCCCTGCCTTGATGTGTCCCGGGTGGCTGATCTTCAGCCTTATACTGTCTTCCTGATCTTAGACTCATTGGGGTTTATTTACTAAAGCTGGAGAGTCCAAAATCAGACTCCCTTCTGCATAGAAACCAATCAGCTTCCAGGTTTCATTGCCAAAGCTTCATTGAACAAGCTGAGGTTAGAAGCTGATTGGTTTCTATGCAGAAGGGAGTCTGATTTTGGACTCTCCAGCTTTAGTAAATAAACCCCATTCTGTCTGTGCAGTGACTCCTATCTCCAGGCTTGTTGCGCTTCACCTTTTCACTGTTCCGTTCTCAAAACACTGACTAGTGTGGCTCTAAATGGACAGCTAAACCCTTGTCAGAATCTCCAGCAAACAGAAGCCCACTGCTTGTGTTGTCTACCAAAGAATCCAACTTTATTTTATAGGTGAAACTGAAACACAATACAATGACAACATATCAGTATACATAGAATAACTAGTGTAGCATAAATGACAGTTGACACAGCAGAAAGGCACTTACAGGTGATGATGTCTCAAGCCCCTTGGGAGAGAAGCAAGCACACTGCATCCACAGTTAATAGAAATCTAAAATGGCTGAAGAACTTCCTAAACCAAGAGTCATTTCCTGTCTGAGAGCTTACATATCCAGAGGAGAACTGCCATTCATGTTTGCCACTAGATGGCAGTGGTACACTACATATCCCATATAAGTAACTATAATTCAATTAGCCTGTGAAGGCAACACAGTAGTCATCTTAAGAAAGGGTCTTGGCATTAAAAATGACCAGCCAATATAATCAGGCCTTTCTTAAAGTGGTTCTAAGGCAGAAGGCTTTTCTTTTAATTAAAGCACTCTATATATTAGGTTAACAAAGCATCTGTATGCAGCTCCCCCCAGCCCTCCCCCTAAATATTTGCCTGAGCCCAATCTCGGTCCAGTGATGTGCATGAGAGCAGATGCTCTCTCGGCTCTCTCCCCACTGGACAAAGAGGCAGCAGTGGGAGCCATTGGCTCCTGCAGCTGTCAGTCACAGCGAGTGAGGAGAGAGAGGGGGTGGGGGTGGGGCTGAGCTGTGTTCTGTTTGTTAATGGACACACAGAGCTGGCTCAGAGGTGAGCACAAACGAGTGCCCCCATGGCAAAAGTCTTGTTATGAGGGCATTCGGCAGAGAGGAGGGGCAAGAAGCACTGGCAGGGGACCCCAGGTGAGTAGGATCTGGGCTGCTCTGTGCAAAACCATTGAGCAGAGCAGGTAAATATGGCATGTTTGTTATTTAAAAAAAATTTAAAATGTGCCTTTACAATCACTTTAATTACCATGAGTTTATGAATAACTGTCTGGAGCAACAATAGCTGATTAGTATTTGAAGCATAAATATTTGCTATGGTGATTGGAATATAAACAATGTTCAGCTGTATCTAAGTCAGGTATGTTGATTCTTCTTCCTGCCTTAAGGACTGCATCCCCACTGCTCAGGAGTGTCCTTAGGCACCTATTTTGTTGTTTTTTTTCTGTAATGTTTCTCTGCCGATACTCCCTGTACTTGCTATTTTGCAATAAAATACTTGAACAGGAAAAACAAAAATTGCTATGGTACCTTCTTTGTTATATCAGGAACCCTTAAGCATCAAGTATCTATCATTACAATCTGATAGTACAGAGTCTAGGATAAACAGTATGTTTCTGTGGAACCCTATTGCTATTTACGAAGATTTTTTTTTTTTGCTAGAATTACAAAATTAATGCATAGAGATGCATTTAGATTTGGTGGAGATTCATTTTTAAAATGCATTTCTGGAGGCATACTGTACTGATCATCAGCTTAGACAGTTTCAAAGACACTTATTTATGTTTCATAGAGAAACTTATACCTTTAACATTAAAAGAGATCACATGATAGAGAACATTGCAGTGCATACAGTCCTGTAGTAAGCAATGAGCTGTGGCTGGTCTTTGGTAGATGCTAAGGCATAGCAAAGAAAATTCTGAGGGGAAAGCAAAGGACAAGGTGGGGGACAGTCTATCAAAGTTGTGCCACAAGTGCAGAAAACTAAAATATTCTGTAGAAGATATTTTATTGCCATGGTAGAACAATGGCTTCTTAGGGCTTTGTCTGAGGGGCTAATGCTATTTCCCTGTTTATGTCACTGCTGTTGATGAATCTGATCTGTAGTATTAAACGTGCTGTTGAAATAGAGAAGTAGACTACTCCATGGCAAATAACCTGAGTAGCTTTGAAGATCCATGGGTTTGTGTGCAATATAATAAGGGTCTCTCTCATGTCACTCTCATTCATTCTGACAGGGTTTGAGCTGGTCCAACAAGGAGGGATAGATGAATGAGTAAAATGTATAAAATACCTTAGCAGTAGTGTATGGGCCAGGGGCGTATTTGCTCTGAGGTAAAAAAGGCATTTGCCTAGGACAGCACTTTGCTCCCTTCCCACGGAAGTGACACTTATGACAGGAGCTGTTATGTAGGCTTACATGTGTTCCCAATTTGATCCAATCCTTGAAGGTGAGATGCTGCTGGAGGAGGGGTAGAGAGGGTGTCTGATGTCCTACTCTCATTCCCTGGTTGATCACTGGCAGATGCCGTGATGTGGATGGGATTTTCCTTCTTCTGGGTCTTCCATATGATTTGATTGCCAGCTTAGCCCAATCCAGTCCAGTTACATGCCAACCCTGCCCCTCTCTTATCTGACCACACCCCTAGGATCACTAGGTGGCCTATGGAAGCCTGTCCCTCCCTCTGCAAGCTCTACCTCCTGGCCTGTGATTGGCTGCTGGATCTGTAGGTCAGAGCAAACACACAGGCAGAGAGGAGGAGCCGAGTGGCAGCACGAGGAAGACAGCTGATTGGTGTGTTGTGAGGGAGCGGCAGGAGCCGGTGGAGAGGAGGAGAGTGGCCGGACAAGGAAGACAGCTGATCAGTGATTGTTTGTGCCATGCTGGGATATGGGCAGAGTAGAGCAGAGGGTGCTGCTGCAGGAATTCTGGCTGTAGATGGAAGAGGACGGGAGCTCAGCCTGGAAGAGAGGTTGTCAATGTAAATATGGCCTTATTGTATGTTGGTGGTCTGGTCAGTGCAAACATATGCTCATTTACATTTGTGGCCACTCAGGCTGTCATGCATTTGTGGTCAGTGAAAAATGTGTGCTAATCACAAACTTCATCTCTGCTGGAGTTGGAAGGATTGAAATAGTGCCCCATCATTGTTGTCAGTGTGTGAGGAATAGTGCCCCATCATTGGTGCAAGTGGGAGGAATAGTGTCTCATCATTGGTGTCAGTGTGTGAGGAATAGTGCCCCATCATTGTTGTCAGTGTGGGAGGAATAGTGCCCCATCATTGTTGTCAGTGTGGGAGGAATAGTGCCCCATCATTGGTGTCAGTGTGGGAGGAATAGTGCCCCATCATTGGTGTCAGTGTGGGAGGAATAGTGCCTCATCGTTGGTGTCAGTGTGTGAGGAATAGTGCCCCATCATTGTTGTCAGTGTCCCAACAAATTATATGCACTCGTTACCCACTTTTAATGTACAGAGAAGAAGAGGCGGAGCTTTAATAGGAAGAGTTGGAGCCTAAAGAGGAAGGGATGGAGTTTACAGATGAAGGGGTGGATCGTAACAGGAAGAGTTGGGGCAAATTTAGATGGGGTGGTGACCGATTTTAGTCTTGCCTAGGGCAGCACAAAACCAAAATACACCACTGGTATGGGCCATCAGAAAGAGTTGCTATAAGAGGACAGCCTTTCACAGATCATGCTGGTTGTGAGATTTCATTCAACATCTACCCTGCTGGACAGAAAGGATGTGATGATCCTTTTGCTTTGAGGAAGGTATAAGGAACTTGGTGTAGAACAGTATTGGTTATTCAGATAATAACTGTCGATTAGGTGTTGTTAAAAAGCTAGAAAAAAAAAATCCTCTAAGGTTTAGTGCTTCTTGACTCTCGTTTTATGTGTTCTCTTTTTCTTTGGGGAAGTTCTTGCCAATGAGTGATATCCAGTACTTTGAGAGAAGCAACTGGGTCTAACCAATCTGGTAGTACACGAATGGGGATTGACAGTGTCTCACAAAAAGATGTTCTGGCTTGCTTTCTTTAGAGGCAATCTGCTTATGTGGGAATCCCCATCTATATGTTATGTTTTAATTTTTCATGCCATAATTTTTGCACAGTCTCTCTTTTAAAAGCTTTATAATAGCAGAGTGCAGTTCCATCACAATCAGTATGAGGAACTCTCAGTTTTTGCACAAACTGCTCATTGAAATTCTTCTTAGCCGTATATTGTGCTTAAAAAATGGTCAGTGCCTAAGGGTTTCTGCCCTCTCTTGACCATCATAGTAAATGTAGTAGCAGGAGTTGGTCAGATGACAGTGCACTTCAACAATGGTTGAGATAGGAGGAGAATCCACTAGATCCTGTTTTTTATACGTTTATGTGTTATAAGCTTGCACGTTTTATTTACATTACACTCACTTTTTAAGTTTACATAAAAGTCTCTGAACAGTCTCTCTATTTAATATAATGTAGGAAAACATAACATCTAGTACATTATATTATATATAGTACTTTATATTCCAAGCAAGAAGGGAGCTAGTGACCGACTTGATAGATACTTGTTGAGTTGAGTTTTTTCAGGAGTGAAATCCACTTACTGGCACACTCAGTCGGTATAATTCTTAGTCAGAGAATGTCTAGCCTAGCTAGTGCCCCTGTCTCGCTGTTAAGTGAGTGAGGGCAGACAGGCACTCATTTTTTTTTGTATAAGGGAACCAAAAATATTGAATCCTTCCAAATAGTTTTAATACATGAATATTGAATTCAACCGAAATATCGAAACCGTAAACTAATATATAACAGTCTACCGAAAAAAATGTGAATTGTTTTCAATCCACCCAGACCAACGAACATATGAAACGAATGCCAAATATATGAAACAAATTGCAAAAATTAATCGTTCAACATAACAAATATGACAAAACAAAATTCTTCAATGAACGAATGTATCCAAAATAAAACTAAAATTTCTAGTGTGCACGTCTAGCCATGTTTGCTGTAATAGGGGTGCTTTTCACTGTAGAGGCTCCTTTGGTAGCACTATAGGTAGGAGCAAGAGGTATGTTGCAGAGGATTACTTAGAGGCACATTTTATCAGACCACTGCTGCAGCCATTCATAAGATCTATTCCCAGTGCTGCAGATGCTACTTTATAAACAAGGCAGAAAAATAATCAGCAGGCCCAGTTTTGTTATTGTGTGGTGGTAGGACTGTGGCAGCACTCCAGCAGGGAGCCATAGCAAAGGAATGGGGAGATTTTCCTGCTCTTACCTCTGTACAGCAATGGCAATGGCTGCACTCCATATATACAGGTGGGGTGAGTGGCAGACTAGCTATCTGGCTTCAGATCCCCTACAGAGTGCCGCCATTGTCAATAGAAATGGAGGGGATTTGAGCAGTGAGTGATTTCAGCATTCGGCGCTATAAGAAGGTCCAGGGAGTGGGTCAGGCGGATTAGAGCTGCAGTGAATATCGGGTGAGCAATTAAAGTTAACTTTGTGTCTTTAATGGAGTGCAACTAAGCCATCCATCCAGCTTTTTCTGCACAATTCAATATTGGCTCCTGGCTGACCATTCTATGGTTACAGTTTACAGTGTGTTTAGATGTGGGTATGTTTATAGAACTGTAAGTGCCAGTGGTAGCATGGCTTTTATGGTGCACAATCATGTCAATCAGTATATTGCACCCTCACACTGGAAATTAGTCATTTTGCACTTGGGGTACCCACTTCTCATGTCTTAGCGGCATGCAATTTATTAGTGCAGATTCCTGCCTATACAGTTCCATTTAGGACAATGTTATTTATACAGGTCACAGATATACTGAAACAAATAGGGCATAGGTGTAGCTGAACTTTATGCCATTTATGTTTTGTTTTATATTGGCTGTCTTCGCAGAGTACATGGTGGTGGGTCATTTGGTGATTTTATACAGGGGGGATTGGGAAGGAGTTTCAGGGGTTTAACCCAAAGTCTGTCAATCAGGTTTATTTAGACCAGTGTATTATGTACATGTCTGATATAATTCAATGAAATATATTGTTTATTAATTTTGTACCAAGTAGCTTAAGTTGGTGTTGTGTTTGCCACATGTTCTTTGTTTTTGTTTGATTCAAAAGAATACTAGAGGCCATTGATGTTTTACACAAAACTGCTAGAGTCTGTCTTGATGTTGTATAAAGCTACTGGAGGACAGCAAGCAGGGTTGGATCTAGTCTGTCTGATGTGGGGTTGCAGTAAAAATTGCCAGGGGGCAAAGAATGGGAGGTCATCAAGGCAGGGGGTAAGAAGGGCTGAGAATAGCATCAGCAGTTTGTAGGACAGTGTAAAGGGGTCAGCAGAATGGAGGACAGGGGTCAGTAGTAAATGAGGCAGATTTCAGAGTTCAGTAGCAAGTGATGCAGAGGACAAATTTTGCCTACCAGTGGGAGGGGCTTAAATGGGGATAATTAAACATGGTCTGCATCTAGTCACTGTGTTCATTGCACACATATACCACAGTCCTTGTACCCACAAAATGTTTCTACCCACTATGTCACAAGTGACAGTCTCACAGATACACATAAAACTCAGAATGAAGGATCATTTTGAAATAGTTAAGTGTTTCTGTGATGGACAGCAGAAATATAATTTTATTTTTGTGTTGTTTTGTTAACACGTGTGGCCAACAGTCAGCTTGTCTGCTTTGTTTATAAGTTGAAGTTCCTGTGCCCCGCAGGGGGTGGGAGGTGAGAGTTATCCAAGCAGGGAGTGCAGACAGCATGGTTTCCTGTGGCTGTGAAAAGCCAGACGTGTCGGCACCGGGGGCTTGAGGCTTGTGGAAATGGAAAGGACCTATGTGGGGAGAAGGACTCTTAGAATGGGCAGATTTTAAGGCAGGATGGAGAGAGCAGCTCATGGCTGCAGGCTTTTTGCTAGGAAATGCATTGAACAGTGCTTTGCTTTGTGCACTGCTGGGACTTGTGGTTCTACATTGCCTGTGTAGTCTTGAAGCTGCGGCCAAGACACACAGCCCTCTAAAGACCCATGAGGAGTTGGTGCCTATCTGCCTAGACTTCCTTTGCTGAGGCCACTGCTGGCTGGTGAGTCCCTGAATTGCTACCTTGTGAACTTCCCTCTGCTGTGTACCCGGACTTTACCCATTGCCTGCCTGAGCTGCCCTCTGCTGTGTGCCAGGACTTATCCATTGCATGTCAGTCTGCCCTCTGCTGTGTGCCCAGACTTTACCCATTGCCTGCCTGAATTGCCCTCTGCTGTGTGCCAGGACTTTACCCATTGCCTGCCTGAACTGCCCCTCTGCTGTGTGCCTGGACTTTACCCATTGCCTGCCTGAACTGCCCCTCTACTGTGTGCCTGGACTTTACCCATTGCCTGCCTGAACTGCCCCTCTGCTGTGTGCCTGGACTTTACCCATTGCCTGCCTGAACTGCCCCTCTGCTGTGTGCCTGGACTTTACCCATTGCCTGCCTGAACTGCCCCTCTGCTGTGTTCCAGGACTTTACCCATTGCCTGCCTGAACTGCCCCTCTGCTGTATGCCTGGACTTTACCCATTGCCTGCCTGAACTGCCCTCTGCTGTGTGCCAGGACTTTACCCATTGCCTGCCTGAACTGCCCTCTGCTGTGTGCCCAGACTTTACCCATTGCCTGCCTGAACTGCCCTCTGCTGTGTGCCTGGACTTACTCATTGCCTTCCTGAACTGCCCCTCTGCTGTGTGCCTGGACTTTACCCATTGCCTGCCTGAACTGCCCCTCTGCTGTGTGCCCAGACTTTACCCATTGCCTGCCTGAACTGCCTTCTGCTCCTTCTGCTGTGTGCCCAGACGTAACCCATTGCCTGCCAGAACTGCCATCTGCTGCGTTCCTCTGAACTTAATCCTTGCTATACCTATCAAGTGTCCTCCAAATCACTCAACAAAAGCCTTGTGTTCCCACTGATCTCTGCGTGTGTTCTGTCCCACCCACACCTCCGTCACAGTTTCCGTCATAAATGCCGTTCTGCACACTAAACAATATCACTTTTTCTGTCTGAGCTTACCTTAAAGAAGAACTTCATTAAAACCAGCAACTGTTGGGACAATGGACACTTTGGTCAGGACTATGTAATGTACAACATAAGGTATAGCATGCGGGGGTCAGGAGTAAGTAATATAAAAAACAACATATAGAGTACAGAATGAGGACAAGCCCCCCCTGTTCACATCAGATTCCCTTCTTACATCAAGAATCCTCTTAAGAGTTCCTCCTCACATGGAATCCCCAGAGTCCCCCCCTCTACATTAGAGTCTACCTCTTACATCAGAGTCCTGAGAGTCCCCCCCACAACATCTGTGTCTGCGAGTCACTCTTCCTTACCTCAAGTTCACAAGAGCCCCCTTACATCAGGGTCCTTATAGTTCCTCTCCTTATATCAGAAAGAGTCACCCCCTTTACATAAGTGTCTGCAGAGTCTCCCCCTAACATAGGGGTCCCTAAAGTCACCCTCTTTATATGTCAGGGTCCCCAGATTCACCTTTTCTTACATCAAGGTCACTAGAGGACCCCCAAGGGGTGGGGGGTGCACAAGCTATGCACTGCACAGGCAGTTCAAGCAGGTCTAGCAGCTCTCCATTAAGTACTGCTGGGATAAAACAGTTAACTTCTCTTTCACCTCAATCACTGGCAGGATCTTTTTTGCAGAGCTGATTCACCCCTCACCAACACAGAAACCCCATGGGTGAAAACTTGATCTCGGTGATGGACAGTGCACCCTGTGTACTCATTGGCTGAAAAAGCAGTGGGAGGCGGTGCAGCCTGCCTCCTGCTGCCTCCTCAGCCAATGGGTAGCTGAATTCCACTCCTAAGCCCCTCCCTCTTGACCTTACTTGGGATCTCCTGAGTCCTCACCGACTAGTTTACTTTGCAGGCGGCCAGGAGGACATATCATAATACTGGAGATATCTTATTAAAGGGAGATAGGGGTAAAGCCCTGCTGCCCCCCACCCCCCTGCAGACCTTATTGGACCCATGTAGGACTGGATCCCCTTATTAGGGGCCCTGGAGGGGGGAGCTGATTGCTTTGGGGGGGAGCAATTGAAATCTGGGGGGGACGCTGTGCCCCCCAGCACCCCCCTAGATCTAGCCATGCAAGCAACATGTTTTAAAAGGCCAATTGAAACCATCACTATGTTACAGGATACCAGGGGCGGACTGACAACTCATGGGGCCCCTGGGCAATCGGAGATCATGGGCCCCCTGTGTCCTCGCCCACACTCAAACCACACCCAAAAAAAGCCTATGAAAAGTACCAGGGGCATCTCATGGGGCCCCCTACTGACCCCGGGCCCTCGGGCAGTGCCTGAGTTCTTGAATGGTCAGTCCGCCCCTGCAGGATACTACTACCTGTGGCAACTGAAATGTTATGAGACTACTGGAAGCTGCCAATGTGCTGAAAATCACTAGATCACTGACTTGCTGAAATAGATTGCTAGAAACCTAGATCTAAATGCAAGAACAAATAATGCTGCTGGGATCCATAGTTCCACAAAAGCTGGATGTTTTTTTTTACAGCAATTAGATTGTTTATTGTGGTCCCGTGACAAGCAACATATTAATATATTGCAGAAAAATTAGCAGGTTAAGCAGGGAAGTGGGATAAGATGATAGACAAGGGAAGTTCCATTAGCTCTGCTAACCTTTCGGTTTGCTTCAATATATTATTATTCTGCTTGTTACAAGACACATAATTCAAGCTCCACAAAATATGTGTTAGTTGCAAAAATAACATTCATTGAAGCTGCTGTGGAAGCAAAACTGTTTGACATTTTTAAGCTATGTTTTGCCCTTTATTTTGGCATGAGCAGAGCAAGGAGGTTTAGAAAGTGAGAAATGTCAGCACCAGCCCCTAAATCCCCTAAATGAATAAAACACAATGCAATGGTGGACAAAATCAACAAGGGGTCCCTGTGCAGGGTCCCCCACTAAGCTACTGTATAATGAAAGTAATTTTCCATTTCAGCAAGCACGACAAATGAACACTGAAAATAACAGTGAGGCATTATAACAAAGTGCAAATATACTATTATAATTATATTGACTATTTTGTGAGAGGAAATAATTCATGAAAAAATAAGGTTTTCAGTTTAAGCCATCATAAACTCTCTCTACCTCCCTGATACCACCCTAATATCAGCTCACCTCATATTAAGCCACCACAGATCTCCCTTAATTTGAAGTCCCCACATATTCAGCAACCACAAGGACCCCCCCCCCCAATGTCATCACTACTGACCACTGATACCCCAATATAAGGAGGGTCAGTGTAAATCCCCCCCCCCTTTCATTGTTGATCAGAGTAAATTCCCTTATTTAAAGAATGTTCTGTGCAAAATCTCCTGCTACATTAAAAGTCTATGTAGAATCCTTCCTTACCTTGGTTTGCAGTTCGTGTAAATGCTACCTGTTGTTATAGATTAAACCACTAATGTAAAGAAGGCATATACATTGAACACCATTGTAACAAAGGGGTTCTGCACTGTGACTGTGACAAAAGGGGTCTACACTCATGCCCCCTAATGTACAACGTGTAATACTGGTTAGTGCAAATAACCCTCAAACTGGTTGCACCATGGGACCAGACAGCCAGCTGTGAGCCTGCAACCCCCACCCCTATTGTTGCAAGGTACCTTGCCAATGTTAAAGGCCTATGGCCTGGTATAATTCAGAAGTTGGGGGGGGGGGGGGGCTGAACATTTAATTTCCCCTGATTTCAGCCACACAGGCTGCATGCCTGGAGAAGGGTCTTGAATCATGAATTATTAAAGAGACAGCATGCCTTTTATGCCTTTTTATAGTACTACAATTGCAAGGGTGTGCTCAGTGTTCTGCCACCACATTCTTAAATTCTTTGCACCAAACCATTACTGCCCTTATAAAAACATAGGGAGAGGAATAAATAAAATCAATGTAATATGTTAGCTGAACAAGACATTCAAAGAATTCATGACAATATGAACAATAATAATAAAGACACTGGTTGAAATCCAATAAAGCTGCTGCACCACTTTTCTGGCGTTTCTCCCTCTTGTTACTGTATGGCCCCAAAATTATGAAGCATTTGAAACACTTTTGACAGGTTCTCACAGCAACTCGTGCATCATATTCAGGTAGTTCTAAGATGATCCACTTTTACATTGTGTTGCATCAAATACGCCATATTCAAAACTGGATTCAATTAAGACCAATTCTCTTTTGGCATACAGAGAGAAAAACTAGCTCAGGCAGATTTTGCAAAAGTGTCTCAAGTGCATTCTAAAAGTGGTGCGGCATGAGCCAAATTCAAGTACAAGTTTTAGACAGGTACATAAATTTGGCACATTCTTCACCACTTTTAGAATGCATAAGAGATACTTTTGCAAAATCTTTCTGCATCAGTCTTTATGAATTCCAGGGACTGAGTTAACTTGTTGATCAAGTGTAGTTATAGATAGATTTACCATAAATGTGCTGTTTTCAACTGGAGTCAGGCATGTGGGAAGCTAGAGACCACGTAAAGCCTCGAAATCCACTCGCCTCAAAGTCCACTCTGGGTTCTCTAATAGGGGGAGAGCGAGAGTTAAGGTGGTATAAGTAATGCAATCTTATTAGAGGGTATCTCCACAAAACTATTATGAGTCAAAATATATATATAAGAAGAATGTGTATGTAGATGGTAAAATTATGACAGTAAAATATGATATGGTATACAAACTAAACACACCCAAGGTAGCTTTGAGGTCAGGCTGTGGTCCAAAAAATGATCTCACAGTATATGGGAGCCCCAATATGGTAGAGTAAATCCTGCCCATCCCAAGATAAAAATATAGGCAAAAAGATAAGACAATAGACAAGGAAAACCTGCAGGATGAGTATGTCATTTCACACGGTTTCACAATCCATACCTGTGTCCCATACAAGAATTGAGACTCTCATGCAGTGCAGCCAAGTTACAGAAAACAGCTTATATCTGAGCTGGTTTGTAATTGTGCCGGCAATATGTCCCTCTGCCTCTGTAATGGAAAATGCTGGGTGCAATAACTAAAAACAAGTCATATACATGCACACAATCAACATGTAGTCATACAGGTACTTTTAATCAGCATTTACACCACTACATATTCTAAACATGTGAAAGACCCTCTACCCAATGAATACCTGCCGTGGAACATCATAGCATTCACTCTGCACTCCAAAAAATAACAGACTCCAACTGCAATATTCTTGCACTGTCAAAACTTCCACTTTTATTATCACAAGACACACAGGAGGATATATCTTATAGTCATCACAATCTGCATAATAACACACACCAATAATAATGTGAGCATTACAGCATGAAATAGACACATCAATTGACAGCGTCACATCATAGAATTAATACAATACCAAAGCTATGTGGAAGCGGGAAGGAACAAATCCCATCAGAACAATACTGCCCAGGGGGCCACGGGGAAGCCATAAGCGCGACCAATTGATGAGTCCATATAGCCTTGGCAAGAATCCCAGCGTCAGAGCATCCACTTACTACTAGGGGGCTTCCTATCGGTCCCACTTGGACTCCCGGCTTTTAAACCATTATTCTGGAAGCTTTCCAATATAGGGCGGGTGCAACACCCACCATAGGAGGAGCTAGCAGAAAGGTTCCGTGAGGATAACAGAGTCATGCTCAACCACCATATTGATTGCACATCGTTATAGTACTACAATGACAAGGGTGTAAACAGGTTCTTATCTTATAATGTGACATTCCTAGATCTCATAAACACGTTCAATTCCATAAACAAGTGTGCATCTTACTCTAAGCAGAATATTTTGTAACTCTGATGGTGACTCTGTTCCTTTAGCCTAGATAAATGACATCAGTCACTTTTCATGCTCCTTGCATTTGGGCAACAATGCTTTATTGTAAAAATTACCCAAGAAACAAAGGGTCCAAGGCCAACACATTTCATAGGCATTACAGCCTCCCACGCCATCCCTCCCCAAATAGGAGAGAACAAATATTGATTCACATGGCAGTTAGATAAATTGATTTTTTTTTTATGCTTGCTACCTGGTAAGTATGCTAGGATTGATTGTATTATTTGTTGTGCCAAGTACTATTCACCTAAGGGGGAAGTGATCTCACCTCCCCTCATTCCCTCGCTGGTGCCAACATCTTTGCCCAGTGCTTTTCTGGACTTTTGGTTATCTTGATCGACCAAGCAGGAATGTTGTAACTCCCACGCATCTACAGCTCAGTGTACAAAGAAGATGGTGAATAAGCAGGCAAGTTTTTTTCATTGTAGAATAAAAATGCCACTTTTGCAATAATGAGCCAGCCTGCTTGCAATTTTTTTTCTCTGTTTAGGATCACTTTTTTTGGATCACTCTAAACATTTGCACCTATTTGTCTGAGGATCACTTTGTAATAGCTGTTAAGTGACACCATGATTATGCCATGAGCATAATCATGCTTACATTTTTTTACACGTCACATAACAGAATAAGTTATTTGGTGACAGCTATGGAACAAGGATCAGTGAATACAAGGTTTCTTCTGACTGTCTGAGAGAGAGAGGTGGGCTGATAACATAATTATTTGGTTTTGTTGCAGGCTAGCTAGCAAGTGAGCTGGAAATTATTGTTTGTTATTGAAGTGAATTGCCCTTCTATGTGCTCCTTGCTGCAAAGACTAGTTATAGTTGGGGTGGTTGCCATTTGTTTGACAAAAATAAAAATGCAATTGGCGCAAGAGAATTTGTAGTGGATATAACGTTCACTCAGTAAATCTTAAACAAAATAATCCAGTAGACAGAAATTAAAAAAAAAAAGGAACATACAGGGAATATTTAATTATAAAGATTATTACTATAATGTGGATTTATGAAGTGTAAGATGGGCGGATAAGAAGGTAGAATATGAAGGAAGGGGAGGGGGGAGGGGAACAAGGGGGGGGGGAGCAATGAGGGGAAAAAAAAGAAAGAAAAGGAAGTGGTGGGAATGAAAGTATATGCTATAAAAAATAAATAATAAAAAGATATGAAGAATTAAAATAATTTTTTTAAAAAAAATTAAATAATCATGTGTATCTCAATCTCTTCATTGAGGCCCCTAGGTGCAAGGGTATCTAAAGTAAAAATCCAATAGGTCTCCTGTTGGCATAATAATTTGAAACGTTCACCTCCGGTGCTCTCCAAATCTTTTTCGCAGTGTTCTAATGGTACGTCCCACATATAAAAGGCCGCACGGGCAGGACAAACAATAAATTACATATGTGGAAGAGCAATTATAAAAGGCTTGGAGGGGATAGACTTTTCCATTAATTGTAAAATTTTGTTGGCCATGCTTCACATGGGTACACGTGAGGCAGAGCGGCTTATTGCAGCGGAACATCCCAGTAAGTGGGATTAGTACCGGTCTATTGTGAATAGGAGGGGATTTCAGGGGGGGAATTTTACTAGGTGCAATTTTATTCTTAATGTTAATTGCTCTTCTATATACAAATGTGGGGGTAGGAGGCATGATCATTTTAAGGTGTGGATCTTGATGTAAGATAGGCCAGTGTTTCTTCAGGATGGATTCCATTTTGTGATGTTTAGAATGGAACTGTGTAATGAAACGGATATTGTTGTTGTTCGATGATTGCGGCTTAGGTGGGGGGATCGTGTCTGATAAGTAGGTGAGATATGCTTGTTCCACTAACTCAGAAGGATATCCTTTTTCTGTAAATTTTTGTTTTAATTCAATGCTTTGGGCTTTGTAGTCCTTAAGTAAGGTACAGTTGCGTCGAAGTCTGCAAAACTGTCCTTTGGGTATATTTTTGAGCCATCTAGGATGATGACAGCTAGTATAATGAAGAAAGGAATTGCCAGCGGTTGGTTTGGTGTAATTTTTAGCTATAATATTAGAGTCCGAGTGGATAAGTTCCAGATCAAGAAAACTTAGTGAGGTGGGGTCCATAACGTGGGTAAAAGAAAGGTTGAATGGGTTATTGTTACAGTGTTGAATGAAAGATGCAAGAGAAGTGACAGGGCCGTCCCAGATGATGATAATGTCGTCTATATAACGACCATAGAACACCAAATGGGCAGCAAAGATGTTATTACTCCAGACATAGTGATCTTCCCAGAGGCCCATGGTGAGATTGGCATAGCTAGGTGCAAAATTAGCGCCCATGGCTGTGCCTGTTTTTTGTAAATAGAAACTATCATTAAACAAAAAATAGTTGTGCTGGAGGCAGAATTTTGTAGCAGTGAGGATGAAATTAATCTGGCTAGGGTGGAGGGAAGCATCCAAAGACAGGAAGTGTAGAACAGCTTCTAGTCCTACATCGTGAGGGATAGAGGTGTATAGGGAACTAACGTCAAGGGAGACCCAGATGTAAGAAGGTTCCCAGGAGTACGCCTCAAGAATTTCCAATAGATGTACACCATCCCGAACATAGGAGGGAAGTGATTGGGCTAGAGGTTGGAGAAAGCTATCAATATAGAGCGAATAGCTGGTGGTAATGCTCTCCATAGCTGCAACTATAGGGCGGCCAGGCGGATGATCAAGGTCTTTATGGATTTTTGGGAGATGATAAAAATATGGAGTTTTGAATATGTCTCTCCGGAAAAAAGAGGCCTCTGATTTAGAGAGGATTCCTTCCTGGGTGGCAATTTTGATGATATCATTCGATTCTAGGATGTATTTAGGAAGAGGGTCCGAGGCTAATTTAAGGTAGGTGTTGGAATCAGACAACAGACGATTGGCTTCATTAAAATAATCGACCTTATCTTGGATGACTATCCCTCCCCCCTTGTCAGCTGTCTTAATGATAATATCAGAGTTATTGCTAAGGGTTTTGAGGGCTAAGAATTCAGAGTGGTTGAGGTTAGATGTAAATTTAGTGTTTTCAGAACAGAGGATTTTGAGATCAGAGTGTACCATTTGAAAAAAAGTCTCTATGTAGGGACCCTTATTATAAGTTGGGTTGAATGTGGATGGGGGTTTTAGATTTGTATGTCTAATACGGGGAGAATCTGGAGGATATTGAGACAGAAGAAAGGTGTCATCTGGGTCTCCGTCATCCCAGAGTTCCATTAGTAAGTCTAGGGCCTGAGGGTCAATTGAAGGATCTGTTTCCACAATGGTGGTATTAGGGGATAGAGATGATGTTTTGGCGTTCTTAAGGGCCTGTAGCTGAAAATGTCTTTTGAGAGTAAGATTGCGGGTGAATTTATTGAGGTCTTTGAATAGGGTAAAAGGATTAGGTGTAGTAGTCGGTGCAAAATTGAGGCCTCTTTTTAGTAGTGACAGTTCACTATCTGTTAATGTGATGGATGAAAGGTTATAAACTTTTATAGTTTCCTGATTTTGACAGGTTTTTTTGGGTTTATGTCGACCCCCTCTCCTGCCTCTTCGTCATGTTTTCTTTTTAATAGGCTGGAGCGGGGGGTCTGATCTAAAAAAGGGACCTCAATGTTGCTGGGCTGTTCAGGGGAATAATTGGTGGTAGCATTGACTGTGGATATATGACTAATATGGTTGGTGGTATGGGTAGTGCGGTGTGAGGTGTGTTGGGGTATAGGATGGGGAATGTGGTGGGTATGAAGTGATGAGTGGGGCCGAACAGATAAATGATGTTTAGTAGGTACTGTGATGGAATGGCTGTACCTAGGGAGTAATGATTTTGGATGGACTGGCCTACTATGCCATCTGGAGGAGGAGGTAGGTTTATTACTAATGATGCCAGGGGAACGAAATGGTGGATGGTTACGAGTAGTGGTATTTTTTAAAAGGGATGGTATATGTTTGGGAGGTAAAGATATATGTAGTAAACTGGGGATGGGGGGAAGGGAAGAAGGAGGAGAAATAGGAATGACAGTTTTGGGTTTCTTCCAATTGAAGACTCTATTAAGGTTATAATCATCCAGGTCTCTCCTGAGTTTACCTAATTTGGTACCTAGGAGCGAGTCCTCCCTATATTTAGTATTGCGTTTAAGTGTTTTAAGCCAGATTAGTGGGAGTGTGGGTGTAAGAGACTGAAGTTGATAAATAAGTTGTAAGGTAGTATTTTTGAGTATCTGGAACCTATCGTCTCTATACATGATTAAAAGTTTGATCCATTTTTGTGTACAAAATTCTGCAATTTGGGCCCATTCAGAGCAAAGATCAGAATCCTTAAAAGAACAGGTATTAAGAATACGTAGGCCCCGGGGGGAAATCATGGCCAGGGAATAGCGTTTTAGAAAGAAACTGTCCCACCATTGTTGGTTGGTACGATTAATAGAATCTTCTATTTTCTTCATAACAAGGATACATTTTTGAACTAGAGGTTTTGATAGTGAAAAAGATTGTTGAAAAAAGGAAGCAGGAAAAAGATTGTGTAACTCCTCTAGAGTAGAGTACTTAGATGATTCTATATCCGAAAGGATAGTAGGATTAGTAGTGCTATGTGGAAATGAAGATAATGTTGGGGATATCATTATGGACATGGGCAGAAGTATATACTATATTGGAAATGATTGGAAAAAGGAAGGGGTTGTTTAAGGTAATAGAATTAAATTATACAGTGTATAAGGTAAACATGTTCGTCAGAAAGCAGCACACAAAAAAAAAAAATTATATATAAAACATAAATGGCAATCAATTAAATTGGTATTAGAGGAAGCACAGCATTAATTAAATGGTCTATAATAAAAACGAGTGAACAAATGCATCAATTGAACAAGTAAAACACCAGCAAAAACAATCACAATCAAGAAAAACAAATCAATAAATTTAAATAGAAAAAAGGGAAGTTCTCTGCAGCACAATAAAGGTTTAGTATAAAAGACAAAAATAAAAATGCAATTGGCGCAAGAGAATTTGTAGTGGATATAACGTTCACTCAGTAAATCTTAAACAAAATAATCCAGTAAACAGAAATTAAAATATATAATCATATATGCTAGTAATAAAGGGACAACAAGTAAATGATGCAGCTTTAGTGGTGAGGAAAGGGAAGGGGGGAGGGGAGGAGGGTAGGGAAAGGAGGGGAAAAAAGGCCTTGTGATGCAAACAGTACTGGATTGAGATAGATGGTATATATATGTGTATACATATATATACACAACGCTGCAATGTAGACACCGTCGTGAGGCTTGCACTTTCTAGAGTAAACCGGACTCTGTGGTAAATGGAGAAGAAAGAGAAGTGCGCCAGACTAAGTGCAGTATGAATATAAAAGTTTATTGCACACAAGATTATAAAAACTCACAAGAAGTGGGTAGATATCAGGCATCAATATGTAAGGAGGAGGATGTCATCTGTGCTGCACCTCACAAATGGATGGCTGCAATGCCAAGGTGTTGCACGGCTGGCGCTGTAGCCGGGTCCCACAGGAGGAGGCGAGGATGGCATGCGCAGTAACCGGGAGTCGCGGCGCAGATAAGAACCGGGATCCAGGGCAGGCACTGCTGATCTCTCACATCAGCGTGGGTACAGTAGCTAGCTTGAGGCACATCCAAGATGGCCGCCGGGCAGGAAATGACATCAGGACATTGCTGGGAATCCTCCAAGGGGGCGGTGACGCGTTTCTAGGCAACCTGCCTTTTCATCAGACCTGATTGGCTAGTGGGATGAGCCAATAAATAAGGAGAGGAGGAAGGGGTGGGGCAACTGAGGGGCGGCGTAGTGAATTAAAAAAAATGTATAATGCATACAGGCTTAACAAGCAGTGGTGGAAAACATAAGAAATAAACGGTGAGCAGCTGCTTTCTGTAGAACATGTGAAAGATAGGAAGAATAGAAGGAAAGGAAAGAAATGGAAAAAAGAAAAAAAAAAAAACGCATGTAGAAAAAAAAAATTAAATAATCGTGTGTATCTCAATCTCTTCATTGAGGCCCCTAGGTGCAAGGGTATCTAAAGTAAAAATCCAATAGGTCTCCTGTTGGCATAATAATTTGAAACGTTCAACTGGGGGGAGATGGTCTGGTATAGCCTCAATGACCCATACTTGTAGATGGAGAGAGGATTTAGAATGAAACTCTGAAAAATGGCGGGGAACACTGTATTTGGTAATGCCGTCATCAACTGACCTCCGATGCTCTCCAAATCTTTTTCGCAGTGTTCTAATGGTACGTCCCACATATAAAAGGCCGCACGGGCAGGACAAACAATAAATTACATATGTGGAAGAGCAATTATAAAAGGCTTGGAGGGGATAGACTTTTCCATTAATTGTAAAATTTTGTTGGCCATGCTTCACATGGGCACACGTGAGGCAGAGCGGCTTATTGCAGCGGAACATCCCAGTAAGTGGGATTAGTACCGGTCTATTGTGAATAGGAGGGGATTTCAGGGGGGGAATTTTACTAGGTGCAATTTTATTCTTAATGTTAATTGCTCTTCTATATACAAATGTGGGGGTAGGAGGCATGATCATTTTAAGGTGTGGATCTTGATGTAAGATAGGCCAGTGTTTCTTCAGGATGGATTCCATTTTGTGATGTTTAGAATGGAACTGTGTAATGAAACGGATATTGTTGTTGTTCGATGATTGCGGCTTAGGTGGGGGGATCGTGTCTGATAAGTAGGTGAGATATGCTTGTTCCACTAACTCAGAGGGATATCCTTTTTCTGTAAATTTTTGTTTTAATTCAATGCTTTGGGCTTTGTAGTCCTTAAGTAAGGTACAGCTGCGTCGAAGTCTGCAAAACTGTCCTTTGGGTATATTTTTGAGCCATCTAGGATGCACCGACTACTACACCTAATCCTTTTACCCTATTCAAAGACCTCAATAAATTCACCCGCAATCTTACTCTCAAAAGACATTTTCAGCTACAGGCCCTTAAGAACGCCAAAACATCATCTCTATCCCCTAATACCACCATTGTGGAAACAGATCCTTCAATTGACCCTCAGGCCCTAGACTTACTAATGGAACTCTGGGATGACGGAGACCCAGATGACACCTTTCTTCTGTCTCAATATCCTCCAGATTCTCCCCGTATTAGACATACAAATCTAAAACCCCCATCCACATTCAACCCAACTTATAATAAGGGTCCCTACATAGAGACTTTTTTTCAAATGGTACACTCTGATCTCAAAATCCTCTGTTCTGAAAACACTAAATTTACATCTAACCTCAACCACTCTGAATTCTTAGCCCTCAAAACCCTTAGCAATAACTCTGATATTATCATTAAGACAGCTGACAAGGGGGGAGGGATAGTCATCCAAGATAAGGTCGATTATTTTAATGAAGCCAATCGTCTGTTGTCTGATTCCAACACCTACCTTAAATTAGCCTCGGACCCTCTTCCTAAATACATCCTAGAATCGAATGATATCATCAAAATTGCCACCCAGGAAGGAATCCTCTCTAAATCAGAGGCCTCTTTTTTCCGGAGAGACATATTCAAAACTCCATATTTTTATCATCTCCCAAAAATCCATAAAGACCTTGATCATCCGCCTGGCCGCCCTATAGTTGCAGCTATGGAGAGCATTACCACCAGCTATTCGCTCTATATTGATAGCTTTCTCCAACCTCTAGCCCAATCACTTCCCTCCTATGTTCGGGATGGTGTACATCTATTGGAAATTCTTGAGGCGTACTCCTGGGAACCTTCTTACATCTGGGTCTCCCTTGACGTTAGTTCCCTATACACCTCTATCCCTCACGATGTAGGACTAGAAGCTGTTCTACACTTCCTGTCTTTGGATGCTTCCCTCCACCCTAGCCAGATTAATTTTATCCTCACTGCTACAAAATTCTGCCTCCAGCACAACTATTTTTTGTTTAATGATAGTTTCTATTTACAAAAAACAGGCACAGCCATGGGCGCTAATTTTGCACCTAGCTATGCCAATCTCACCATGGGCCTCTGGGAAGATCGCTATGTCTGGAGTAATAACATCTTTGCTGCCCATTTGGTGTTCTATGGTCGTTATATAGACGACATTATCATCATCTGGGACGGCCCTGTCACTTCTCTTGCATCTTTCATTCAACACTGTAACAATAACCTATTCAACCTTTCTTTTACACACGTTATGGACCCCACCTCACTAAGTTTTCTTGATCTGGAACTTATCCACTCGGACTCTAATATTATAGCTAAAAATTACACCAAACCAACCGCTGGCAATTCCTCTCTTCATTATACTAGCTGTCATCATCCTAGATGGCTCAAAAATATACCCAAAGGACAGTTTTGCAGACTTCGACGCAACTGTACCTTACTTAAGGACTACAAAGCCCAAAGCATTGAATTAAAACAAAAATTTACAGAAAAAGGATATCCCTCTGAGTTAGTGGAACAAGCATATCTCACCTACTTATCAGACACGATCCCCCCACCTAAGCCGCAATCATCGAACAACAACAATATCCGTTTCATTACACAGTTCCATTCTAAACATCACAAAATGGAATCCATCCTGAAGAAACACTGGCCTATCTTACATCAAGATCCACACCTTAAAATGATCATGCCTCCTACCCCCACATTTGTATATAGAAGAGCAATTAACATTAAGAATAAAATTGCACCTAGTAAAATTCCCCCCCTGAAATCCCCTCCTATTCACAATAGACCGGTACTAATCCCACTTACTGGGATGTTCCGCTGCAATAAGCCGCTCTGCCTCACGTGTACCCATGTGAAGCATGGCCAACAAAATTTTACAATTAATGGAAAAGTCTATCCCCTCCAAGCCTTTTATAATTGCTCTTCCACATATGTAATTTATTGTTTGTCCTGCCCGTGCGGCCTTTTATATGTGGGACGTACCATTAGAACACTGCGAAAAAGATTTGGAGAGCACCGGAGGTGAACGTTTCAAATTATTATGCCAACAGGAGACCTATTGGATTTTTACTTTAGATACCCTTGCACCTAGGGGCCTCAATGAAGAGATTGAGATACACATGATTATTTAATTTTTTTTAAAAAAATTATTTTAATTCTTCATATCTTTTTATTATTTATTTTTTATAGCATATACTTTCATTCCCACCACTTCCTTTTCTTTCTTTTTTTTCCCCTCATTGCTCCCCCCCCCTTGTTCCCCTCCCCCCTCCCCTTCCTTCATATTCTACCTTCTTATCCGCCCATCTTACACTTCATAAATCCACATTATAGTAATAATCTTTATAATTAAATATTCCCTGTATGTTCCTTTTTTTTTTTTTTTCTACATGCGTTTTTTTTTTTTTTTATTTCTTTTTTCCATTTCTTTCCTTTCCTTTCCTTCTATTCTTCCTATCTTTCACATGTTCTACAGAAAGCAGCTGCTCACCGTTTATTTCTTATGTTTTCCACCACTGCTTGTTAAGCCTGTATGCATTATACATTTTTTTTAATTCACTACCCCGCCCCTCAGTTGCCCCACCCCTTCCTCCTCTCCTTATTTATTGGCTCATCCCACTAGCCAATCAGGTCTGATGAAAAGGCAGGTTGCCTAGAAACGCGTCACCGCCCCCTTGGAGGATTCCCAGCAACGTCCTGATGTCATTTCCTGCCCGGCGGCCATCTTGGATGTGCCTCAAGCTAGCTACTGTACCCACGCTGATGTGAGAGATCAGCAGTGCCTGCCCTGGATCTCGGTTCTTATCTGCGCTGCGACTCCTGGTTACTGCGCCTGCCATCCTCACCTCCTCCTGTGGGACCCGCCTACAGCGCCAGCCGTGCAACACCTTGGCATTGCAGCCATCCATTTGTGAGGTGCAGCACAGATGACATCCTCCTCCTTACATATTGATGCCTGATATCTACCCACTTCTTGTGAGTTTTTATAATCTTGTGTGCAATAAACTTTTATATTCATACTGCACTTAGTCTGGCGCACTTCTCTTTCTTCTCCATTTGCCATTTGTTTGTACTGTTGGTGAATTGGTGTGGGGACACACTGTATACCTTCAGCTGCCATTGTGCCCTTGCTGGGTGTGCAGTGTGTCCATGTACCTTTAAGGAGGGATGGGCTCCCATCAGGCAAACCTGCCTTTAATCTATCCCTGCTTTATGTGCTCTCAAATTATAGAGTTAGGACCGCAATACACTAGGGCACCTTGACGTGACCACTGTGGCTTACATATATATTTGCAAATGTGTGGGACTAATGCAAGCCATAGACGGTTCGAAAATCGGCCGATTTTTCGTCCTAAAGATTAATTTTCGGACTGTTAGTGGGTTAATTCGTCGGCCGGTTTTCGGGTTTTTTGCACTTTTGGATTAATCGGTCATGTTGGAAAATTTGTGGAAAAGGACCGATTTTCACGGCAATGATGGCCAAATCGTACGATCGTTTTTACGAAAAAAAAAGAGCCATGACCTGAAAAATGACATTTCCTGTTTTATGGCAAGATTTTTATGAATTGGTCAGCCGATTTTCGTAATAATTGGTGTTTACGTCGGTTTAACAAACGACCTATGTTTAGTTTATCGGACAAAAAACGCCCGGTTTTCGAGCCGTCTATGGCCTGCATTAATCTTTTGTTTTTAACCTGAACTGTTAGACAAGGTTAATTTGTTTTTGTTGCAGACAAGCTGGTAAGTGACCTCAGAATTTTTATTTGTTTTGGACTTCATGATCTCTACTTTAGCCAATCAGAGAAAGTCTTGTATTTATTATTATTAAGAAAATACAAGGCTTCCGGAAAATGATTGAGCAGTACTTAGCCTGACTTGATATTGTTCTGGCAGAAAAACACTGATGCTACATACAGTGGCTGCAGGAATTAGTATTGGAAATTGTTTGATTGGGCCAGCTTGGCCCAAGCAAACCGTTTATAGTAACACAAAACAAACAATTAGGCTTTAAAACATAAAGAAATGCTAAAATTTAAAGTCAAAATGTGATTGGATCATCAATTCAACATTCTGCTTCTTTGTTTTTAATTTTCAGTGTCAGCATTCATCTCTTGTCAGCTTGCTATACAGTAGCTAATTGTTAATCATTAAACTGCTATTAACTAAACTATATTTCACTATTGCATTAAAATGAATTAAAAGGTAGTATACAAAGTGTTTAAGTAGCTGAAATTGAAGTTTAATTTCTTTTGATTTTGGGGAAGCTTTTTCTTTGTTATTACACAATACATTTCAAGCTCAGTGTTCTCTTTTTCCTTAATATAAAATGTATGTGCACTACAGAGGTAGTAGATAAAAAAGCAAATGATATATTATGCAGTGTAACATGTTTAAATATTTAGTTTGCCTGTGATATTCATGGTTAATACATCTGCGCATGGATTGGCAGATATCTTCACTCCCTAAATTCACACATTTTGAGGAATCTTGGCAATCAGTCAGTGAGATGAAATGACATCCTGAGCTGATGCTGCTCTAATATCTGTTGCCTGCAGCCCAGAGACTTCACAGTTCACAAGCTGTGATGTTTCTTTTGTCTTGACCCTGTTGAAACTGCTGATGGCTCTGTAACAAAGTCATTTGTATTAGAACAGACTGAGAGAGCTGCAGGGGAAGGAAACACAGTCATTGCTGCCCTGAGGGACCCACTTTACAAAAATCTCATTAGTTAAATGGAGGAAAGTAGCATATATTAGGATATATTGGTTCCCTTGCTACTAAATACCACAATTAAATTCCATTACATCTAGCTGTCATATTAGCGAGTTGAGTGAAATATATTTTTTCATAACTTTTGTTTTTGCACCTCTGCAGATTAACAGGCATATTTTTAGTTCATTGTTGTTGTACATCAGTAAGTGATAAACCACAGATAAAACATACAGCTTTTTTACTATTGCAGTATAATTGTCACTTTAACTTACTGGGTTCTTATAGTTATTCCTATAATGAGGTAAGGTTAGAGCTGACATATAGGCAGATGGAAAAGATACAAATTACTATTGTTCTGTATGGCTGCTTTCATGCTGATCTATTTTTGATGTGCTTTTGTTCAGCTTAAGGGCCCTTTCACACTGATCAGTTTTTGATGCTTTCCCATTGACAAAGGCCCTTTTACTCTGATCAATTTTTCAGTTAAAAAAGCAGAAGAAAAATGCATCCTTTTAAATCCTATGGAACTCTTCACACTGGTCAGTTGCGTTTCAGTTGTGTTTTTAAAACTTCTGCTTGCTGCATTTTTGGCGCATACTTGCTGTGTGTTTAAATGGCCCTTTCACACTGATCGGTTTTTGATGTGCTTTTGTTCAGGTGTGAAGAGAGATGCATTTTTCTGCTGCTTTTCTTTCTCTTTTTTTAAACTGAATGACTGAACAAACGGTGTGAAGGCAGCCTTAGTGATTGCAAAGTGTTATAAATATATATATATATATATATATATATACATATATATATATATATATACTGTATATATATATATACACACTATATCGCCAAAAGTATTGGGATGCCTGGCTTTACACGCACATGAATTTTAATGGCATCCCAGTCTTAGTCCGTAGGATTCAATATTGGGTTGGCCCACCCTTTACAGCTGTAAAAGCTTCAATTCGTCTGGGAAGGCTGTCCACAAGGTTTAGGAGTGTGTCTATGGGAATGTTTGACCATTCTTCCAGGAGCATATTTGTGAGGTCAGGCACTGATGTCAGATGAGAAGGCCTGGCTTGCAGTCTCTGGTCTAATTCATCCCAAAGGTGTTCTATCAGGCTGAGGTCAGGACTCTGTGAAGGCCATTCAAGTTCCTCTACCTCAAACTCATTCATGTCTTTATGGACCTTGCTTTGTGCACTGCGCAGTCATGTTGGAACAGGAAGGGGCCATCCTCAAACTGTTCCCACATCGTTGGGAGCATGACATTATCTAAAATGTCTTGGTGTGCTGATGTCTTAAGAGTTCCCTAAAACAACCCCACACCATAATCCCCCCTCCACCAAACTTTATACTTGGCACAATGCAGTCAGGTAAGTACCGTTCTCCTGGCAACCGCCAAAACCAGACACGTCCATCAGATTGCCAGACAGGGAAGCATGATTCACCACTCCAGAAAACACGTCTCTACTGCTCAAGAGTCCAGTGGCAGCGTGCTTTACACCACTGCATCCGATGTTTGGCATTGCACTTGGTGATATAAGGCTTGGGTGCAGCTGCTTGGCCATGGAAACCCATTCCATGAAGCTGTCTATGTACTGTTATTGTGCTAATCTGAACACCACATGAAGTTTGGAGGTCTTTAGCTATTGACTCTGCAGACAGTTATCGACGTCTGCACAATGTGTGCTTCAGCATGCGCTGAACCCTCACTGTCATTTTACATGGCCTACCACTTTGTGGCCGAGTTGCTGTTGTTTCCAGTTGCTTCCACTGTGTTATAATACCACTAAGAGTTGACCATGGAATGTTTAGAAATTTCACGGATGGACTTATTGCACAGGTGGCAACCTATCACAGTACCACGCTTGAATTCACTGAGCTCCTGAGAGCGACCCATCCTTTCACAAATGTTTGTAAAAGCAGACTGCATGCCTAGGTGCTTGATTTTATACACCTGTGGCCATGAAGGTGATTGGAACACTTGAATCCAATAATTTGGAGGGGTGTCCCAATACTTTTGGCAATATAGTGGAGAGATATACATTTTATAATTAACATGTGATACCTGCCCTCTGCAATCGTTTTTTGCAGAGCGTCCCAGAACCTCTGCGGTCTCCCGTACGTGCTTTCCAATCACTCCTGCTGCTGCCTCTGAGTCCAGAAAGGAGAAAGAGAGAGCAGCGCCGGATCAAGATCGTGCTTAGGAAAGTATTTGGGGGGCGGGGGGGGGGGGGGGGGTGAGGGATTTTTTTTGTTATTTTATTATGTATCAGACTCTTGTGATCCACTGTACATTAGCAGAAGATTCAGATAGGGAGGGACATGACTGAAAGTCAATCAGGTGTATTGCAAGGAAATTGCAGGGAACATGTGGATAGAAGGAGAGAGCTGAGTGAGCAGAAAGATGACCTCATTTGTCTGCTCTTTTGATGTCCAGTTAGAGGGATGGGGAGAGGACACTGCTGTATTCCTAATTGGAGGACACTTCGTTTGTTCCTTGTAAGCATTTGAAATTTTTCCCACAAAATACTGTTTTCATGCTATTTTCCTATCACAATGCAGCTGATCTCTTCCACCCCTTTTCAGCCACTTCCTGTCTACATGCACTCCCTGCAGTATCGAGTGCATATCATTGTTCTGGACCAGCTTCCTGTTATTAGCAATGGTAGACCATGTCTTTGCAATGAGCTTTGCCACAGTCGTTTGTAGTCTCCATCAGAAGTACATGTATCATTTTAACGGACACTGCAGATTTAAAAAGATTGAACACAATGCTTGAAATGGCATTTATATGGGATTGGATGGACAGAAGCTGAAATCCTTTGGTAAGCAAAACGGCACCCTAAAATGTATTTCAGTTGATGCAGTTCTTAGTCTGGAGCTCAGCTTTAAATCTTACAGTAGGAGGTACCTTCTTGAACAGTCGTTATCAACTAAGAATTAGGAGGCCTCTAAAGCAGATCCTAAATACAACAAGAGATTGCATATAGTATTCAGTGTATGTAATGCTCTATATTACTTCAGGAGGCTGCATTTTTACAAGAGGAGATGGTCAGAGACTGAGACATGCTATAGGTATTACAAAAAGAAAAAAATTTGAGCACTGATGCATAAGTAGCAATTGTAAAAGATAACAGCAAACTCTTACATAAAGATTTAGAAAAGAAATTGTATTATACATTGTGCTAAATACACCCTGGATTATTCTTGGTGTTATACTTGTTGTGTGAACCACAGTTTGATCTATTCCAGTCTGAGCATAAAACAATCTTTATTTTCCACCTCAGTTGAATATTCTGGCACAAACCTCCCCAGGGTGCTAGGCTCACCAGTTAGCACACTTGCCCCGAAGAGCTCACTCTAGTGAGACACCCAGCCCATCATAACTAGTAATCATTTCCATCCACCTTTTACTGCACCAGGTCCTCTGGCCACAGACCGCATATTAGCCCCTTTGGGTATAAGCTCATTCCAGGAGATATATCCAATTGATACAGAAATATAGACAATGTCCAGACCTCGACACCTGCTGCTTAAACAGTTTACTTAAATACAGGAACTCTTTTAAACAAAGCACGTTTGGGCACGTGGTTGCAATGCTGGCACATCCTTAGCAACAAAGTCAAATGTTACATAGCAAACTAAGAGCATACGTTTGGCCATGCTGTATGTGAAAATATATTATTCAAATTAAAATTTTGTGAAAAACAATACATTATGTTATTAACCACTTGCCTACCAGGCACTTATACCCCCTTCCTTACCAGGCCAATTTTCAGCTTTCAGCGCTGCCGCACTTTGATTGACAATTGCGCGGTCATGCAACATTGTACCCATATGAAATTTTGATCATTTTTTTTCTCACAAATAGAGCTTTATTTTGGTGGTATTTAATCGCCACTGGGCGCTTTACTTTTTGCGCTATAAATTAAAAAAGTGCAAAAATGTGGAAAAAAAAAAAGTTTCTTTGTTTCTTTTATAAAATTTTTCAAACAGGTATTTTTTCTCCTTCACTGATGTGCGTTGATGAGGCAGCACTGATGGGCACTGATAGGCAGCACTGATGGGCACTGATAGGCAGCACTAAAGGGCACTGATAGGCAGTACTAATGAGGTGGCACAGATAGGCGGCACTGATAGACAGCACTAATGAGGTGTCACGGATAGGCGGCACTAATATGCAGCACTGATAGGCGGCACTGATAGGTGACACTGATGAAGGGTGCTGATAGATGGCACTGACTGGCATCACTGCTGGGCACTGACTGGCGGCACTGACTGGCACAACCCCTGGGCACTGACTGGCAGCACTGCTGGGCTGCACTGGTGGGTGGCACTGGTGGGTGGGCACAGGTGGGTGGCACTGGTGGGCACAGGTGGGTGGGCACAGGTGGGTGGCACTGCTGGGCACAGGTAGGTGGCACTTCTGGGCACAGGTAGGTGGCACTGCAGAGTGGCACAGGTGGGTGCACTGCTGGGCACAGGTGGGTGATCTGCTGGGCACGGGTGGGCGGAGCTAGTAGGCGCACTTCTGGGCACAGGTGGGCGAAACTTGCGGGTGGCACTGCTGGACACCGATCATCAGGGCACTGATCATCAGTGCCCTGATGATCGGTGCCGATCCCCGCTCTGACAACTGCCGGTTCTCGACAGTACTTTCCTCACGATCTGACAGCGTGAGGAAAGTGCAGCCGAGAACCGGCACTTGCATTTCCCTCTGATCAGCGTGTCATTGGACACTGCTGATCACGTGGTAAAAGGCCGCTGTGATTGGCCTTTTACCACATCATGTGATCAGCTGTGTCCGTAGGACACAGCGATCACGGAGATCGCCGGGTGCGCGCCCCCTGGGGCGCGCAGGAGAGCGCATTCTAGGAGGACGTCATATGACGTCCACTCAGAACTGGCCGGCCGCAGTGCAGCCGTCATTCGGCTATCTGCGGTCGGCAGCTAGTTAATTTTCTGAACATGTGTTACAAAAATGAAACCTTCAAAAGACTCACCATGCCTCTTAGCAAATGACTTGGGATATCTGCTTTCCAAAATGTCATTTTGTGGGTGTTTCCACTTTCCTGGCATTCAAAAATATGACAGGTAGTCAGGGAATCAGATGTGAAATTTCCCCCAAAGGTTCTGTTCTTGGACCTCTCCTATTCTCGATCTACACCTCCTCCATGGACCAGCTGATATCCTCCCATGGCTTTCAATATCATTCCTATGCTGATGACACTCAAATCTATCTCTCTACCCCTCAGCTAATAACATGAGTCCCCTCACACATCACTAATTTACTGACGTATCAGTCTGTATGTCACACCACTTTCTCAAACTCAATCTATCCAAAATGGAGCTCATAATATTTCCTCCCCTACATGTCAGTTCCCCTGGTTTCCTCACAACCATCAACCCGTCCCCCCATGCCAGGGCACTAGGTGTGATCCCGGACTCTGAACTCTCCTTTCAGCCCCACATCCAATAACTGTCCAAAGCTGCAACATATCCAATATATGCCCCTTCCTAACCATTGACACTACAAAGCTTCTAATTGACTCTCTGGTCATCTCTAGCCTTGACTACTGCAACTGCTTCCTCATTGGATTACATTTATATAGGCTATCCACCCTTCAATCCATCATGAATGCTGATGCCAGACTCATCCACCTTACCAACCATTCATTGTCTGTTACCCTTCTCTGACAATCCCTTCACTGAGTGAAACACACCCAATGAATTAAATTCAAAATACTATCAATAACTTACAAAACCATCCACAATCAGCTACTTCATTATTCTAGTCTCAAAACTGTAAACCAAATTGTTCTCTTAATTGCTCTCTAGCTCTCTTGTCACCTCCTGCCATGATTTTTCCCGAGCCTCTCTCATCATTTGTAACTCCCTACCCCAATATTTCTGGCTATCTCCTACTCTGTCCACTTTTAGACAATCCCTGAAAACCCCTCTCTTCAGAGAAGCCTATCCTGCCTCCACCTAATAACTTTATTTCCACTTTCTCCATCAGCTCATCCTCCACAGTTATTACCGTTTGTATCACTTGACCCTCTCTTTTAGATTGTAAACTCCAAGGAGCAGGGTTCTCTGATTTCTCCTGTATTCAAATTATATTGCAACTGTACTGTCTGACCTCATGTTGTAAAGCGCAAACTGTTGGAACTATATAAATCTTATATAATAATAATAAGAATTCCATTAAATGGAACCTCTTTCAAAGTGCTTTACAGGGTCTGCCAAACATACAAAATGTCCACACTAATGGGCTCACTAACTTCAACTAAAGGTAATTCCAAATGCCCTCCCACAGTATCACAGAATTCCTCCTCCCATTTGGGAGTCTGGCAATCCTCTGAGGACAGCTATGCTATTTTAAATAAAACAAATTATTAGCCAAGTTGGACCTAAACACTTGGACACAATAGAAAGTATATCCTGGTGGTTGTACTTACAAATTAGATACTTCCTTACAATGGTCCCAGAGCAGTGGTGGGCAACCTTTTTTTTCAACTGAGCCAAATCTCGCCAAAACCACGATTGAAATTTATTGTGAGAGCCACATTTTTAAAACTGAAAATACATCCCCCATATAGCAATTCATCCCCCATAGTAATTCATCCCCCATATAGTAATTCATCCCCCATATAGTAATTCATCCCCCATAGTAATTCATCCCCCATATAGTAATTCATCCCCCATAGTAATTTATCCCCCATATAGTAATTCATCCCCCATAGTAATTCATCCCCCATAGTAATTAATCCCCCATATAGTAATTCATCCCCCATAGTAATTCATCCCCCATATAGTAATTCATCCCCCATATAGTAATTCATCCCCCATAGTAATTCATCCCCCATATAGTAATTCATCCCCCCTATAGTAATTCATCCCCCATATAGTAATTCATCCCCCCTATAGTAATTCATCCCCCCTATAGTAATTCATTCCCCATATTGTGTCAATTCACTTACCTTTGCTCCGCGCGTTCCTCTCGCCGTGTTCCCGCGCCGTTCCGGTCTTCAGGGCGGACTGTGAGAGGAGAGGAGTTCGTCACGCTGCCCCACCTACATCCTGACAGCCAATGTTTGCCACACTCCGCGGGCCGGATTAAAAGGTCCGCCGGGCTGTATACGGCCCGCGGGCCATAGTTTGCCCATTGCTGGGCTAGCTGCAGAGTCCTGACTTTTGTGGCGGCCGCCCAAGAGGAGGGAGGGGAGCGGGCACCCGGCACACAGAAGAGCCGCATTAAAATGTGTAAAGAGCTGCATGTGGCTCGCGAGCCGCGGCTTGCCGACGACTGTCCCAGAGGTTCATGCTTATAAGCATGATCTCACAGTATTTGAAGCCCTAGTTCTAGATAAGGGAAATAACCAACATTTCAACCATATGTGCACTTTTGAGATGTTTAGGCCAGACTTTAAGGATAAATGAGAGGGAGAGAATGACCAAATAGCATTCTCATATGAGCAATGGCAAAAAATATGCACTATGACCCCAAATAGTTCACCAAACTACTTTATACAGAAAACCAATCATAACATGAAATCACACTGATTTCTGACATTGATGCCTCCCATTCTCATGGTTGGCTAAAATCACTCAATGAATATCTCCCGGTGGGATAAAGGATCAATTAGTATCGATGTGCTTCCTCTCCTCCAATCTCCATATCCGCCTTTTTTTTAAAACTATAGTCCGGCCCCCCAACAGTGTGAAGGTTCGTGAACCACCCCTGTTTAAAAAGTTTGAGGACCCCTGCACTAAACTGTAACAAGATCAAAATGGTCAATGTAAATTAAGAAGTCCTTTTCTGAATGTTGTTTTTTTGTTTTACAATAGTGACCCAAAGATGGTCAGCATAGCAGCCAAATAACTATCATTTGCAAAAGAGAAGTCAGCAATGAGAGCCTTCTTGTTTCTCAGTAAATTTTTCCTTTAATTCTATGAGGTAAATAGAGTAACTCACATAAAAGAGG
This sequence comes from Staurois parvus, assembly GCF_062004578.1. Taxonomy (NCBI): domain Eukaryota; kingdom Metazoa; phylum Chordata; class Amphibia; order Anura; family Ranidae; genus Staurois; species Staurois parvus. Next base: position 28,527,532 of record NW_028317815.1, read on the forward strand.
TCTGCTATTTTTCTAGAATATGATTCCTAGAAATGATTCCTATGTAATGTTTTATAATAAAATCTGGACTGTTTTAATAAACTCAATCTCCTATGGTTTTACAATATTGCAGCCATGTTTTCTTTTCTATCTTAATGTACTATAATATTGAAAAGTGGAATTGCCTAATATCGGGAGCATTAAAGTGGTTGTAAAGGCTCAAGGTTTTTCACCTTCATGCATTCTATGCATGAAGGTAAAAAGCCTTCTGTGTGCAGCAGTGCCCCCAGTCCCCTCTATACTTAACTGAGCCTCATCGTGATCCAGCGATGTGAACAACAGCCTCGGCTGTCCCGGGTCTCTGCCTCCTCATTGGCTGAGACAGCAAGTGGGAGCCACTGGCCGTCAATCACAGCCAGTCAGTCAATAAGGGGAGGGGGGAGGGACCAACCCAGGGCTCCATGTGAATGAACACACGAAGCAGCAGGTGCCCCCATAGCAAGCTGCTTGCTGTGGGGGCACCCTACAGGAGGGAGAGGCCACGAGAGCCTGCAAGGGACCCGAGATGAGGAGGATCCAGACTGCTCTGTTCAAAACCACTGCACACAGTAGGTAAGTACAGCATGTTTGTTACGCCACCCCCCCCCAAAAAAAAAATGAACCTTTAGAATCGCTTTAAGGAGGAGAGGAGCCATTTTGAGTACTTATACATGCTGATCATGACTACTCATAATTAGAGGGTCATGGCGTTTTGGTAAGTATTCATTTTGTGGAACGGTGGAAGGATTTGTGATGAAAGAACACAGATTGCAATAGGGGATTCACACCATTATCGCAGAGGACTCTTTTTATGAAGTTCTAGTAAGAAATTTAAATACACATGCACTTCTGCTTTTGTGGACTGTTATAAAGGGGCCTTCACCATTAGCACATGGAACTGTTTTTGTGGTATAATTGGGTACTTTTTGCTCTAATGAATTGACTCCCTTAAAGGCACATGCACTTTATTTTAAATTTGTTATGTCAATGTTTTATATTTATTTATTAGATTATAAAATGTGTATATGATTGATTGCCTAATGATTGGTCTATGATTCTGAAGGTACATGCACTTTATTTTCTGTGGAGTGCTAAGTAGGTTCACAATATCACTATATTGAATTTCTTTTGAATGGTTTAAAATTTTCCAATTGTATTGAATCAATAATTAAGGGCACATGCACTTTATATTTTTTATTACCCTGCACTTATATGTTTATTGTTATACTTTATTCTTGCTAGGGGGATTTAGCGCTACCTCTGAAGAAGTATAAGCATTTTATGTTAGTGATTAGAGATGAGCGAAGTATTCAAAAATTCGATTCGGCTGATTCGGCGAATTTGAGGAATAAATTCGATTCGATGCGAATATATTCGCTGCGAATTTAACTTATAAAAAGGGTGTTTCTGGGCTTTAGAGAGCCTTTATATTACTGCAGAACACTGTACCCTTAATTTAAATGCCCTTGGAGTCTGCTGGGGAAGAGAAATAATACTGTCAGTCAGTATGACATGCAGATGAGTGCCGACGATCTTAGAATCACCACACACTTCACTCATTTGGGCAGTCACGGGGCCAAAACCAGAGTGTGGAGCCACAGTGTGGCGGTGGAGGCAGCAGCAATGGGAGGCCATACAGCACCCTATGACAAAATGGAACCCACCAGCAGTGTGAGGAGACCTGAAAGTGGGACATGGCAGAGTGTGGCGATGGAGACAGCAGCAATGGGAGGCCGTACAGGGACCCATGACACACTCTGGACCTGGCAGCAGCATGAGGAGGCGGTACAGGGGCCCATGACAGATTACGGGCCAGGCAGCAGCATGAGGAGTCGGTACGGGGGCCCATGGCAGATTACGGGCCTGGCAGCAGCAATGGGAGGCCCGTAATCTGCCAGCACCCTATGACAAAATGGAACCCACCAGCAGTGTGAGGAGACCTGAAAGTGGCACATGGCAGAGTGTGGCGATGGAGACAGCAGCAATGGGAGGCCGTACAGGGACCCATGAGACACTCTGGACCTGGCAGCAGCATGAGGAGGCAGTACAGGGGCCCATGACAGATTACGGGCCTGGCAGCAGCATGAGGAGTCGGTACGGGGGCCCATGGCAGATTACGGGCCTGGCAGCAGCAATGGGAGGCCCGTAATCTGCCAGCACCCTATGACAAAATGGAACCCACCAGCAGTGTGAGGAGACCTGAAAGTGGCACATGGCAGAGTCTGGCGATGGAGACAGCAGCAATGGGAGGCCGTACAGGGACCCATGAGAGACCATGGACCTGGCAGCAGCATGAGGAGGCGGTACGGGGGACCATGGCAGATTACGGGCCTGGCAGCAGCAATGGGAGGCCCGTAATCTGCCAGCACCCTATGACAAAATGGAACCCACCAGCAGTGTGAGGAGACCTGAAAGTGGCACATGGCAGAGTGTGGCGATGGAGACAGCAGCAATGGGAGGCCGTACAGGGACCCATGAGAGACTCTGGACCTGGCAGCAGCATGAGGAGGCGGTACGGGGGCCCATGACAGATTACGGGCCTGGCAGCAGCAATGGGAGGCCCGTAATCTGCCAGCACTCTATGACAAAAGGGAACCCACCAGCAGTGTGAGGAGACCTGAAAGTGGCACATGGCAGAGTGTGGCGATGGAGACAGCAGCAATGGGAGGCCGTACAGGGACCCATGAGAGACTCTGGACCTGGCAGCAGCATGAGAAGGCGGTACGGGGGCCCATGGCAGATTACGGGCCTGGCAGCAGCAATGGGAGGCCCGTAATCTGCCAGCACCCTATGACAAAATGGAACCCACCAGCAGTGTGAGGAGACCTGAAAGTGGCACATGGCAGAGTGTGGCGATGGAGACAGCAGCAATGGGAGGCCGTACAGGGACCCATGGGAGACTCTGGACCTGGCAGCAGCATGAGGAGGCGGTACGGGGGCCCATGGCAGATTACGGGCCTGGCAGCAGCAATGGGAGGCCCGTAATCTGCCAGCACCCTATGACAAAATGGAACCCACCAGCAGTGTGAGGAGACCTGAAAGTGGCACATGGCAGAGTGTGGCGATGGAGACAGCAGCAATGGGAGGCCGCACAGGGACCCATGAGAGACTCTGGACCTGGAAGCAGCATGAGGAGGCGGTACAGGGGCCCATGACAGATTACGGGCCTGGCAGCAACAATGGGAGGCCCGTAATCTGCCAGCACCCTATGACAAAAGGGAACCCACCAGCAGTGTGAGGAGACCTGAAAGTGGCACATGGCAGAGTGTGGCGATGGAGACAGCAGCAATGGGAGGCCGTACAGGGACCCATGAGAGACTGTGGACCTGGCAGCAGCATGAGGAGGCGGTACGGGGGCCCATGGCAGATTACGGGCCTGGCAGCAGCAATGGGAGGCCCGTAATCTGCCAGCACCCTATGACAAAATGGAACCCACCAGCAGTGTGAGGAGACCTGAAAGTGGCACATGGCAGAGTGTGGCGATGGAGACAGCAGCAATGGGAGGCCGTACAGGGACCCATGACAGATTACGGGCCTGGCAGCAGCATGAGGAGGCGGTACAGGGGCCCATGGCAGATTACGGGCCTGGCAGCAGCAATGGGAGGCCCGTAATCTGCCAGCACCCTATGACAAAATGGAACCCACCAGCAGTGTGAAGAGACCTGAAAGTGGCACATGGCAGAGTGTGGCGATGGAGACAGCAGCAATGGGAGGCCGTACAGGGACCCATGACAGATTACGGGCCTGGCAGCAGCATGAGGAGGCGGTACAGTGGCCCATGGCAGATTACGGGCCTGGCAGCAGCAATGGGAGGCCCGTAATCTGCCAGCACCCTATGACAAAATGGAACCCACCAGCAGTGTGAGGAGACCTGAAAGTGGCACATGGCAGAGTGTGGCGATGGAGACAGCAGCAATGGGAGGCCGTACAGGGACCCATGACAGATTACGGGCCTGGCAGCAGCATGAGGAGGCGGTACAGTGGCCCATGGCAGATTACGGGCCTGGCAGCAGCAATGGGAGGCCCGTAATCTGCCAGCACCCTATGACAAAATGGAACCCACCAGCAGTGTGAGGAGACCTGAAAGTGGCACATGGCAGAGTGTGGCGATGGAGACAGCAGCAATGGGAGGCTGTACAGGGACCCATGACAGATTACGGGCCTGGCAGCAGCAATGGGAGGCCCGTAATCTGCCAGCACCCTATGACAAAATGGAACCCACCAGCAGTGTGAGGAGACCTGAAAGTGGCACATGGCAGAGTGTGGTGATGGAGACAGCAGCAATGGGAGGCCGTACAGGGACCCATGACAGATTACGGGCCTGGCAGCAGCATGAGGAGGCGGTACAGGGGCCCATGACAGATTACGGGCCTGGCAGCAGCAATGGGAGGCCCGTAATCTGCCAGCAAACTATGACAAAATGGAACCCACCAGCAGTGTGAGGAGACCTGAAAGTGGCACATGGCAGAGTGTGGCGATGGAGACAGCAGCAATGGGAGGCCGTACAGGGACCCATGACAGATTACGGGCCTGGCAGCAGCATGAGGAGGCGGTACAGGGGCCCATGGCAGATTACGGGCCTGGCAGCAGCAATGGGAGGCCCGTAATCTGCCAGCACCCTATGACAAAATGGAACCCACCAGCAGTGTGAGGAGACCTGAAAGTGGCACATGGCAGAGTGTGGCGATGGAGACAGCAGCAATGGGAGGCCGTACAGGGACCCATGACAGATTACGGGCCTGGCAGCAGCATGAGGAGGCGGTACAGTGGCCCATGGCAGATTACGGGCCTGGCAGCAGCAATGGGAGGCCCGTAATCTGCCAGCACCCTATGACAAAATGGAACCCACCAGCAGTGTGAGGAGACCTGAAAGTGGCACATGGCAGAGTGTGGCGATGGAGACAGCAGCAATGGGAGGCTGTACAGGGACCCATGACAGATTACGGGCCTGGCAGCAGCAATGGGAGGCCCGTAATCTGCCAGCACCCTATGACAAAATGGAACCCACCAGCAGTGTGAGGAGACCTGAAAGTGGCACATGGCAGAGTGTGGTGATGGAGACAGCAGCAATGGGAGGCCGTACAGGGACCCATGACAGATTACGGGCCTGGCAGCAGCATGAGGAGGCGGTACAGGGGCCCATGACAGATTACGGGCCTGGCAGCAGCAATGGGAGGCCCGTAATCTGCCAGCAAACTATGACAAAATGGAACCCACCAGCAGTGTGAGGAGACCTGAAAGTGGCACATGGCAGAGTGTGGCGATGGAGACAGCAGCAATGGGAGGCCGTACAGGGACCCATGAGAGACTCTGGACCTGGCAGCAGCATGAGGAGGCGGTACAGGGGCCCATGACAGATTATGGGCCTGGCAGCAGCATGAGGAGTCGGTACGGGGGCCCATGGCAGATTATGGGCCTGGCAACAGCAATGGGAGGCCCGTAATCTGCCAGCACCCTATGACAAAATGGAACCCACCAGCAGTGTGAGGAGACCTGAAAGTGGCACATGGCAGAGTGTGGCGATGGAGACAGCAGCAATGGGAGGCCGTACAGGGACCCATGAGAGACCATGGACCTGGCAGCAGCATGAGGAGGCGGTACGGGGGACCATGGCAGATTACGGGCCTGGCAGCAGCAATGGGAGGCCCGTAATCTGCCAGCACCCTATGACAAAATGGAACCCACCAGCAGTGTGAGGAGACCTGAAAGTGGCACATGGCAGAGTGTGGCGATGGAGACAGCAGCAATGGGAGGCCGTACAGGGACCCATGAGAGACTCTGGACCTGGCAGCAGCATGAGGAGGCGGTACGGGGGCCCATGGCAGATTACGGGCCTGGCAGCAGCAATGGGAGGCCCGTAATCTGCCAGCACCCTATGACAAAATGGAACCCACCAGCAGTGTGAGGAGACCTGAAAGTGGCACATGGCAGAGTGTGGCGATGGAGACAGCAGCAATGGGAGGCCGTACAGGGACCCATGGGAGACTCTGGACCTGGCAGCAGCATGAGGAGGCGGTACGGGGGCCCATGGCAGATTACGGGCCTGGCAGCAGCAATGGGAGGCCCGTAATCTGCCAGCACCCTATGACAAAATGGAACCCACCAGCAGTGTGAGGAGACCTGAAAGTGGCACATGGCAGAGTGTGGCGATGGAGACAGCAGCAATGGGAGGCCGTACAGGGACCCATGAGAGACTCTGGACCTGGAAGCAGCATGAGGAGGCGGTACAGGGGCCCATGACAGATTATGGACCTGGCAGCAGCAATGGGAGGCCCGTAATCTGCCAGCACCCTATGACAAAAGGGAACGCACCAGCAGTGTGAGGAGACCTGAAAGTGGCACATGGCAGAGTGTGGCGATGGAGACAGCAGCAATGGGAGGCCGTACAGGGACCCATGAGAGACTGTGGACCTGGCAGCAGCATGAGGAGGCGGTACGGGGGCCCATGGCAGATTACGGGCCTGGCAGCAGCAATGGGAGGCCCGTAATCTGCCAGCACCCTATGACAAAATGGAACCCACCAGCAGTGTGAGGAGACCTGAAAGTGGCACATGGCAGAGTGTGGCGATGGAGACAGCAGCAATGGGAGGCCGTACAGGGACCCATGACAGATTATGGGCCTGGCAGCAGCATGAGGAGGCGGTACAGTGGCCCATGGCAGATTACGGGCCTGGCAGCAGCAATGGGAGGCCCGTAATCTGCCAGCACCCTATGACAAAATGGAACCCACCAGCAGTGTGAGGAGACCTGAAAGTGGCACATGGCAGAGTGTGGCGATGGAGACAGCAGCAATGGGAGGCCGTACAGGGACCCATGAGAGACTCTGGACCTGGCAGCAGCATGAGGAGGCGGTACGGGGGCCCATGGCAGATTACGGGCCTGGCAGCAGCAATGGGAGGCCCGTAATCTGCCAGCACCCTATGACAAAATGGAACCCACCAGCAGTGTGAGGAGACCTGAAAGTGGCACATGGCAGAGTGTGGCGATGGAGACAGCAGCAATGGGAGGCCGTACAGGGACCCATGACAGATTACGGGCCTGGCAGCAGCATGAGGAGGCGGTACAGTGGCCCATGGCAGATTACGGGCCTGGCAGCAGCAATGGGAGGCCCGTAATCTGCCAGCACCCTATGACAAAATGGAACCCACCAGCAGTGTGAGGAGACCTGAAAGTGGCACATGGCAGAGTGTGGCGATGGAGACAGCAGCAATGGGAGGCTGTACAGGGACCCATGACAGATTACGGGCCTGGCAGCAGCAATGGGAGGCCCGTAATCTGCCAGCACCCTATGACAAAATGGAACCCACCAGCAGTGTGAGGAGACCTGAAAGTGGCACATGGCAGAGTGTGGTGATGGAGACAGCAGCAATGGGAGGCCGTACAGGGACCCATGACAGATTACGGGCCTGGCAGCAGCATGAGGAGGCGGTACAGGGGCCCATGACAGATTACGAGCCTGGCAGCAGCAATGGGAGGCCCGTAATCTGCCAGCAAACTATGACAAAATGGAACCCACCAGCAGTGTGAGGAGACCTGAAAGTGGCACATGGCAGAGTGTGGTGATGGAGACAGCAGCAATGGGAGGCCGTACAGGGACCCATGAGAGACTCTGGACCTGGCAGCAGCATGAGGAGGCGGTACGGGGGCCCATGGCAGATTACGGGCCTGGCAGCAGCAATGGGAGGCCCGTAATCTGCCAGCACCCTATGACAAAATGGAACCCACCAGCAGTGTGAGGAGACCTGAAAGTGGCACATGGCAGAGTGTGGCGATGGAGACAGCAGCAATGGGAGGCCGTACAGGGACCCATGAGAGACTCTGGACCTGGCAGCAGCATGAGGAGGCGGTACGGGGGACCATGGCAGATTACGGGCCTGGCAGCAGCAATGGGAGGCCCGTAATCTGCCAGCACCCTATGACAAAATGGAACCCACCAGCAGTGTGAGGAGACCTGAAAGTGGCACATGGCAGAGTGTGGCGATGGAGACAGCAGCAATGGGAGGCCGTACAGGGACCCATGAGAGACTCTGGACCTGGCAGCAGCATGAGGAGGTGGTACGGGGGCCCATGGCAGATTACGGGCCTGGCAGCAGCAATGGGAGGCCCGTAATCTGCCAGCAAACTATGACAAAATGGAACCCACCAGCAGTGTGAGGAGACCTGAAAGTGGCACATGGCAGAGTGTGGCGATGGATACAGCAGCAATGGGAGGCCATACAGGGACCCATGACACACTCTGGACCTGGCAGCAGCAAGAGGAGGCGGTACAGGGGCCCATGGCAGAGTGGCGAAGCGTAAGCAGCTTAAATTGAAGGCCATACAGAGGCCTATGTTAAAAATAATAACATGTTTGGGGCATGATTCATGGCGGATTTAGTCAGTTGTGTCAGGAACTGGTGGTTTGAAATCCAGACTAATCCACGCCTGATTCATTTTCACAAACGTGAGTCTCTCCACACTTTGGGTGGACAGTCGTGTCCTCCGCGGAGTTACAATACCTCCTGCCGCACTAAACACGTGCTCCGATGCCACGCTACTGGCCGGGCATGACAGCCTTTCAAGGGCAAATTCAGCTAGTTGGGGCCAAAGGTCAAGTTTCGTTGCCCAGTAGTCAAGGGGATTGTCTACCTCGGTTGGCAGGGTGCTGTCCAAGTAGGCCCAAGCCTGTTGTTTGAGGTCCTGCTCCAGGTCCACCTGATGCTGCTGCTGCTGCGGCTGGTTAGTAGTTTCCTCACTGCGCTGGTGAAGAAAGCTACTCATCATCGACTGCAGACTGAGGCAGCCGCTGCTGTGGAGCTGCCACTGCTCCTACCACCCCACCCCTCCCCTGCTGCCATGGCAGCGGAACGCGAGCGCACAGGGCCCACAGTGTCTGAGGATGGACGTTGGCGCAGAAAGGCAGAGACCAACTGACTACATAGGTGGTTTTTATAGTACGTTATTTTGGCCTCCCTCTCAGCAGGTGTGAAAAAGGCCACCATTTTTGAACGGTAGCGAGGGTCCAACAAGGTGGACAGCCAAAAGTCATCCCTCTGTCTGATGGTTATTATTCGGCTGTCGCTACGCAAGCAACCGAGCATGCTATGGGCCATTTGTGCCAAGGAATGCGAGGGACTCCCTGCCTCCATCTCCACAGCATACTGCCACGGTACGTCTGGGTCCTCTGTCTCCTCCTCCTCTACCAGATGCTCCTGCTCCTCCACTCCTGTCCGCTGAGTGGAAAAACCACCCATTTCACTCAATAATTCCTGAGCACCAATGTCCTCCTCTACCTCCTCCTCTTCTTCCTGTCCTGCCCCCACAGGGGTCATGTGGCGTTGAGATCTGTGCGCCACGTCTACCGCACCCTGACCAGCCATTGTTAACAGCGTTTGTTCCAGGACGTGCAACAGAGGAATGACGTCGTTCATCCCATAGTCCTGCCGACTCACGAATAGCGTGGCCTCCTCAAAGGGCCTGAGCAAGCGGCAGGTGTCATGCATGAGCTGCCAATGGCTGACATCGAAGTTACACAGGGGAGTACCTTTATCCGCTTGTAACATCAGGAAATCGGTGATGGCCTTTCGCTGTTCGTAAAGGCGGTCTAACATATGTAGGGTTGAATTCCACCTTGTTGCAACGTCGCAGATCAGGCGATGCTGTGGAATTCCGTTCTGCCGCTGCAGCTCAAGGAGGGTGTGCTTTGCGGTGTAGGAATGGCTGAAATGCATGCAAAGTTTACGTGACATTTTAAGGATGTCTTGCAGTGGGATAGTGGATTTTAGGAACCGCTTGACAACCAGATTGAACACGTGAGCCATGCATGGCGCATGGCACAACCTTCCTTGACGCAGAGCAGACACCATGTTCTTTCCGTTGTCGGTCAACATGGTTCCGATTTTCAGTTTGCGCGGAGACAGCCATCTGTCGATTTCTCTGTTCATTACACTCAGAAGTTCCTCCCCTGTGTGACTACGTTCGCCAAGGCATACCAGGTGCAGCACAGCGTGACACCGTTGCGCCCTGCACATGTGATATGCCGGTCGGGTAATGGGACTTGGCACGGGGGTGGCGGCTGAGGACACGGCGGAAGAAGAGGTGGTAGAGGCGGACATCTTTGCTGGACCAAGGACGTGCAAACGTGGAGGCAAAAGCGGCGTGACCTGTCCAAGTTGCTGGTGCAGCTGTGCCGGCACCACGTTCACCCAGTGGGCCATAAATGACATGTACTGTCCCTGACCGTAGTTACAGCTCCACACGTCGGCGCTGCCGTGCACTTTGGCAGAGACCGACATGCTCAAAGACTGGCCCACCATGTCTTCTACATGTGAATGCAGGGCTGGCACTGCCTTTTTGGCGAAGAAATGACGGCTTGGCACTCTCCACCGCGGCGCGGCACAAGCCATCATTTCTCGGAAAGGTGCTGAGTCCACCACTTGGAAAGGGAGGGACTGCAGCACCAGCAACTTGGACAGGAGGACGTTCAGCTTCTGCACCGTCGGGTGCGTGCTCGCAAACTGTTGTCTCTTGGAAACGGATTCCAAGAAAGACTGCTGACGGAATCCGTGAAGAGGAGTAGCAGGAGAAGGAGCATCTGAACGAGCGGAAGATGCCAACGAGCGACAACACCCCTCAGCAGAGGTGTTGGAGCCTTGACTGGCTGATAGAGGGCGATTGACGTCGGGTGACGGAGCAAGTAACGGAGCGGGTGATGGAGCGGGGGCTGGGGCAGGCAGAACCGCCGTATCTTTATCACGGTTTTCCCAGGCCACCGAATGGCGACGCTGCATATGCTGACGCAACGCTGTAGTCCCAACATGGGCCCCCTGACCACGCTTGACTTTCTGGCCACATAGTCGACATACGGCTACGTTTACTTCCTCGGGCGGCTTGACGAAAAATTGCCACACCGCCGAGTAGGAAACTTTGCCCCCGCTACTCCTCACTGGCTGACTGCTACTTCCTCCGTGCACACCGGCACCACTACTGGCCGTGGTGGTAGGCTGCAGTGGAGCTGGTGCTCTACTCCGTGGCCGTTTGCCTCCACTGACACTGCTGCGACCCTGCTGCCTCCTGGGCAACCCACCAACTGTTTTGCTCGCTGCCAAGCTGGCACCCTCTTCTCCTGATGATGCGGAAGAAATAGCCTGATGACGACGAGGCTACCAAGTGCGATCAGCCTCATCATCATCAATTAGGGTCTCCGCCTCACTACTAGCCCCCTCGGCTGCGTGTGGGTCAGGAGACAGACCTGTCTCTAGACCGGCTACCGAGCCACTCTCCTCGCCACTACTTCTTCGCCTGGCTGCTGAAGAGGCGGATGTCTCCCCCCGTTCCTGACCGCCCTCTGTTAGCTCTTCCTCACTGTACAGTGGGGCTGAGCCCACAGCATGCGATACTTCGCTTGGTGAGGGAACACCAAAGGACAGGGGCAGGTAGAGGACACGTGATTTCAGTGGGCTTGCTCCCGGGCCATGCCAACTAACGGTTGTGTCTGACGTACCCACCGACCGTTGGCTGTAGGTGTCAGAGGTGACCTGGGAAGAGGAAGACGACCGAGCCAACCAATCGATGACGGCAGGGTATTCGGTGGAGACACGACCGCTGGATGACACCGGGAGCACTGGCCTCTGGCTGCGACTAGTGCTGCCTCGACCCCTTCCTCTGCTGCCACGTCTGCTCGCTCCTAAAACATGGCCTCCTCTGACACTCCTCTGCGTGTTGTCTGACATACTCTTTAATTCAACGATTCTGTGTCCCTGAGTAACGATTCTGTGTTCCTGAGTAACAGTTCTGTGTCTGTCCCTGAGTAACAATTCTGTGTCCCTGAGTAACATTTCTGTGTCCCTGAGTAACAATTCTGTGTCCCTGAGTAACAATTCTGTGTCCCTCAGTAACAATTCTGTGTCCCTCAGTAACAATTCTGTGTCTGTCCCTGAGTAACAATTCTGTGTCCCTCAGTAACAATTCTGTGTCCCTCAGTAACAATTCTTGTCCCTCAGTAACAATTCTGTGTCTGTCCCTGAGTAACAATTCTGTGTCCTTGAGTAACAGTTTTGTGTCCCTGAGTAACAATTCTGTGTCCCTGAGTAACAGTTCTGTGTCCCAGAGTAACAGTTCTGTGTCCCTGAGTAACAATTCTGTGTCCCTGAGTAACAATTCTGTGTCCCTCAGTAGCAATTCTGTGTCCCTCAGTAACAATTCTGTGTCCCTCAGTAACAATTCTGTGTCTGTCCCTGAGTAACAATTCTGAGTCCCTCAGTAACAATTCTGTGTCCCTCAGTAACAATTCTGTGTCTGTCCCTGAGTAACAATTCTGTGTCCCTGAGTAACAGTTCTGTGTCCCTGAGTAACAATTCTGTGTCCCTGAGTAAGAGTTCTGTGTCCCTGAGTAACAATTCTGTGTCCCTGAGTAACAATTCTGTGTCCCTCAGTAACAATTCTGTGTCCCTCAGTAACAATTCTGTGTCTGTTCCTGAGTAACAATTCTGTGTCCCTCAGTAACAATTCTGTGTCCCTCAGTAACAATTCTGTGTCTGTCCCTGAGTAACAATTCTGTGTCCCTGAGTAACTGTTCTGTGTCCCTGAGTAACAATTCTGTGTCCCTGAGTAACAGTTCTGTGTCCCTGAGTAACAATTCTGTGTCCCTCAGTAACAATTCTGTGTCCCTCAGTAACAATTCTGTGTCCCTCAGTAAAAATTCTGTGTCTGTCCCTGAGTAACAATTCTGTGTCCCTCAGTAACAATTCTGTGTCCCTCAGTAACAATTCTGTGTCTGTCCCTGAGTAACAATTCTGTGTCCCTGAGTAACAGTTCTGTGTCCCTGAGTAACAATTCTGTGTCCCTGAGTAAGAGTTCTGTGTCCCTGAGTAACAATTCTGTGTCCCTGAGTAACAATTCTGTGTCCCTCAGTAACAATTCTGTGTCCCTCAGTAACAATTCTGTGTCTGTTCCTGAGTAACAATTCTGTGTCCCTCAGTAACAATTCTTGTCCCTCAGTAACAATTCTGTGTCTGTCCCTGAGTAACAATTCTGTGTCCCTGAGTAACAGTTCTGTGTCCCTGAGTAACAATTCTGTGTCCCTGAGTAACAGTTCTGTGTCCCAGAGTAACAGTTCTGTGTCCCTGAGTAACAATTCTGTGTCCCTGAGTAACAATTCTGTGTCCCTCAGTAACAATTCTGTGTCCCTCAGTAACAATTCTGTGTCCCTCAGTAACAATTCTGTGTCTGTCCCTGAGTAACAATTCTGTGTCCCTCAGTAACAATTCTGTGTCCCTCAGTAACAATTCTGTGTCTGTCCCTGAGTAACAATTCTGTGTCCCTGAGTAACAGTTCTGTGTCCCTGAGTAACAATTCTGTGTCCCTGAGTAAGAGTTCTGTGTCCCTGAGTAACAATTCTGTGTCCCTGAGTAACAATTCTGTGTCCCTCAGTAACAATTCTGTGTCCCTCAGTAACAATTCTGTGTCTGTTCCTGAGTAACAATTCTGTGTCCCTCAGTAACAATTCTGTGTCCCTCAGTAACAATTCTGTGTCTGTCCCTGAGTAACAATTCTGTGTCCCTGAGTAACTGTTCTGTGTCCCTGAGTAACAATTCTGTGTCCCTGAGTAACAGTTCTGTGTCCCTGAGTAACAATTCTGTGTCCCTGAGTAACAATTCTGTGTCCCTCAGTAACAATTCTGTGTCCCTCAGTAACAATTCTGTGTCTGTCCCTGAGTAACAATTCTGTGTCCCTCAGTAACAATTCTGTGTCCCTCAGTAACAATTCTGTGTCTGTCCCTGAGTAACAATTCTGTGTCCCTGAGTAACAGTTCTGTGTCCCTGAGTAACAATTCTGTGTCCCTGAGTAAGAGTTCTGTGTCCCTGAGTAACAATTCTGTGTCCCTGAGTAACAATTCTGTGTCCCTCAGTAACAATTCTGTGTCCCTCAGTAACAATTCTGTGTCTGTTCCTGAGTAACAATTCTGTGTCCCTCAGTAACAATTCTGTGTCCCTCAGTAACAATTCTGTGTCTGTCCCTGAGTATCAATTCTGTGTCCCTGAGTAACTGTTCTGTGTCCCTGAGTAACAATTCTGTGTCCCTGAGTAACAGTTCTGTGTCCCTGAGTAACAATTCTGTGTCCCAGAGTAACAATTCTGTGTCCCTCAGTAACAATTCTGTGTCCCTCAGTAACAATTCTGTGTCCCTGAGTAACAATTCTGTGTCTGTCCCTGAGTAACAATTCTGTGTCCCTCAGTAACAATTCTGTGTCCCTCAGTAACAATTCTGTGTCCCTCAATAACAATTCTGTGTCTGTCCCTGAGTAACAATTCTGTGTCCCTGAGTAACAGTTCTGTGTCCCTGAGTAACAATTCTGTGTCCCTAAGTAACAGTTCTGTGTCCCTGAGTAACAGTTCTGTGTCCCTGAGTAACAATTCTGTGTCCCTGAGTAACAGTTGTGTGTCCCTGAGTAACAATTCTGTGTCTCACAGTAACAATTCTGTGTCCCTGAGTAACAATTCTGTGTCTGTCCCTGAGTAACAATTCTGTGTCCCTGAGTAACAGTTCTGTGTCCCTGAGTAACAATTCTGTGTCCCTGAGTAAGAGTTCTGTGTCCCTGAGTAACAATTCTGTGTCCCTCAGTAACAATTCTGTGTCCCTCAGTAACAATTCTGTGTCCCTCAGTAACAATTCTGTGTCTGTTCCTGAGTAACAATTCTGTGTCCCTCAGTAACAATTCTGTGTCCCTCTGTAACAATTCTGTGTCCCTCAGTAACAATTCTGTGTCTGTCCCTGAGTAACAATTCTGTGTCCCTGAGTAACTGTTCTGTGTCCCTGAGTAACAATTCTGTGTCCCTGAGTAACAGTTCTGTGTCCCTGAGTAACTGTTCTGTGTCCCTGAGTAACAGTTCTGTGTCCCTGAGTAACAGTTCTGTGTCCCTAAGTAACAATTCTGTGTCCCTGAGTAACAATTCTGTGTCCCTCAGTAACAATTCTGTGTCCCTCAGTAACAATTCTGTGTCTGTCCCTGAGTAACAATTCTGTGTCCCTCAGTAACAATTCTGTGTCCCTCAGTAACAATTCTGTGTCCCTCAGTAACAATTCTGTGTCTGTCCCTGAGTAACAATTCTGTGTCCCTGAGTAACAGTTCTATGTCCCTGAGTAACAGTTCTGTGTCCCTGAGTAACAATTCTGTGTCCCTGAGTAACAATTCTGTGTCCCTCAGTAACAATTCTGTGTCTGTCCCTGAGTAACAATTCTGTGTCCCTCAGTAACAATTCTGTGTCCCTCAGTAACAATTCTGTGTCTGTCCCTGAGTAACAATTCTGTGTCCCTGAGTAACAGTTCTGTGTCCCTGAGTAACAATTCTGTGTCCCTGAGTAACAGTTCTGTGTCCCTGCGTAACAATTCTGTGTCCCTGAGTAACAGTTCTGTGTCCATGAGTATCAATTCTGATCCCTGAGTAACAATTCTGTGTCCCTGAGTAACAATTCTGTGTCCCTCAGTAACAATTCTGTGTCCCTCAGTAACAATTCTGTGTCTGTCCCTGAGTAACAATTCTGTGTCCCTCAGTAACAATTCTGTGTCCCTCAGTAACAATTCTGTGTCTGTCCCTCAGTAACAATTCTGTGTCCCTGAGTAACAGTTCTGTGTCCCTGAGTAACAGTTCTGTGTCCCTCAGTAACAATTCTGTGTCTGTCCCTGAGTAACAATTCTGTTTCCCTCAGTAACAATTCTGTGTCCCTCAGTAACAATTCTGTGTCTGTCCCTGAGTAACAGTTCTGTGTCCCTGAGTAACAGTTCTGTGTCCCTGAGTAACAATTCTGTGTCCCTCAGTAACAATTCTGTGTCCCTCAGTAACAATTCTGTGTCCCTCAGTAACAATTCTGTGTCTGTCCCTGAGTAACAATTCTGTGTCCCTGAGTAACAGTTCTGTGTCCCTGAGTAACAATTCTGTGTCCCTGAGTAACTGTTCTGTGTCCCTGAGTAACAATTCTGTGTCCCTGAGTAACAGTTCTGTGTCCCTGAGTAACAATTCTGTGTCCCTGAGTAACAATTCTGTGTCCCTCAGTAACAATTCTGTGTCCCTCAGTAACAATTCTGTGTCTGTCCCTGAGTAACAATTCTGTGTCCCTCAGTAACAATTCTGTGTCCCTCAGTAACAATTCTGTGTCTGTCCCTGAGTAACAATTCTGTGTCCCTGAGTAACAGTTCTGTGTCCCTGAGTAACAATTCTGTGTCCCTGAGTAAGAGTTCTGTGTCCCTGAGTAACAATTCTGTGTCCCTGAGTAACAATTCTGTGTCCCTCAGTAACAATTCTGTGTCCCTCAGTAACAATTCTGTGTCTGTTCCTGAGTAACAATTCTGTGTCCCTCAGTAACAATTCTGTGTCCCTCAGTAACAATTCTGTGTCTGTCCCTGAGTAACAATTCTGTGTCCCTGAGTAACTGTTCTGTGTCCCTGAGTAACAATTCTGTGTCCCTGAGTAACAGTTCTGTGTCCCTGAGTAACAATTCTGTGTCCCTGAGTAACAATTCTGTGTCCCTCAGTAACAATTCTGTGTCCCTCAGTAACAATTCTGTGTCTGTCCCTGAGTAACAATTCTGTGTCCCTCAGTAACAATTCTGTGTCCCTCAGTAACAATTCTGTGTCTGTCCCTGAGTAACAATTCTGTGTCCCTGAGTAACAGTTCTGTGTCCCTGAGTAACAATTCTGTGTCCCTGAGTAAGAGTTCTGTGTCCCTGAGTAACAATTCTGTGTCCCTGAGTAACAATTCTGTGTCCCTCAGTAACAATTCTGTGTCCCTCAGTAACAATTCTGTGTCCCTGAGTAACAATTCTGTGTCCCTCAGTAACAATTCTGTGTCCCTCAGTAACAATTCTGTGTCTGTCCCTGAGTATCAATTCTGTGTCCCTGAGTAACTGTTCTGTGTCCCTGAGTAACAATTCTGTGTCCCTGAGTAACAGTTCTGTGTCCCTGAGTAACAATTCTGTGTCCCTGAGTAACAATTCTGTGTCCCTCAGTAACAATTCTGTGTCCCTCAGTAACAATTCTGTGTCCCTGAGTAACAATTCTGTGTCTGTCTCTGAGTAACAATTCTGTGTCCCTCAGTAACAATTCTGTGTCCCTCAGTAACAATTCTGTGTCCCTCAATAACAATTCTGTGTCTGTCCCTGAGTAACAATTCTGTGTCCCTGAGTAACAGTTCTGTGTCCCTGAGTAACAATTCTGTGTCCCTAAGTAACAGTTCTGTGTCCCTGAGTAACAGTTCTGTGTCCCTGAGTAACAATTCTGTGTCCCTGAGTAACAGTTGTGTGTCCCTGAGTAACAATTCTGTGTCTCACAGTAACAATTCTGTGTCCCTGAGTAACAATTCTGTGTCTGTCCCTGAGTAACAATTCTGTGTCCCTGAGTAACAGTTCTGTGTCCCTGAGTAACAATTCTGTGTCCCTGAGTAAGAGTTCTGTGTCCCTGAGTAACAATTCTGTGTCCCTCAGTAACAATTCTGTGTCCCTCAGTAACAATTCTGTGTCCCTCAGTAACAATTCTGTGTCTGTTCCTGAGTAACAATTCTGTGTCCCTCAGTAACAATTCTGTGTCCCTCTGTAACAATTCTGTGTCCCTCAGTAACAATTCTGTGTCTGTCCCTGAGTAACAATTCTGTGTCCCTGAGTAACTGTTCTGTGTCCCTGAGTAACAATTCTGTGTCCCTGAGTAACAGTTCTGTGTCCCTGAGTAACAATTCTGTGTCCCTGAGTAACAGTTCTGTGTCCCTGAGTAACAATTCTGTGTCCCTGAGTAACAATTCTGTGTCCCTCAGTAACAATTCTGTGTCCCTCAGTAACAATTCTGTGTCTGTCCCTGAGTAACAATTCTGTGTCCCTCAGTAACAATTCTGTGTCCCTCAGTAACAATTCTGTGTCCCTCAGTAACAATTCTGTGTCTGTCCCTGAGTAACAATTCTGTGTCCCTGAGTAACAGTTCTATGTCCCTGAGTAACAGTTCTGTGTCCCTGAGTAACAATTCTGTGTCCCTGAGTAACAATTCTGTGTCCCTCAGTAACAATTCTGTGTCTGTCCCTGAGTAACAATTCTGTGTCCCTCAGTAACAATTCTGTGTCCCTCAGTAACAATTCTGTGTCTGTCCCTGAGTAACAATTCTGTGTCCCTGAGTAACAGTTCTGTGTCCCTGAGTAACAATTCTGTGTCCCTGAGTAACAGTTCTGTGTCCCTGCGTAACAATTCTGTGTCCCTGAGTAACAGTTCTGTGTCCATGAGTATCAATTCTGTGTCCCTGAGTAACAATTCTGTGTCCCTGAGTAACAATTCTGTGTCCCTCAGTAACAATTCTGTGTCCCTCAGTAACAATTCTGTGTCTGTCCCTGAGTAACAATTCTGTGTCCCTCAGTAACAATTCTGTGTCCCTCAGTAACAATTCTGTGTCTGTCCCTGAGTAACAATTCTGTGTCCCTGAGTAACAGTTCTGTGTCCCTGAGTAACAGTTCTGTGTCCCTCAGTAACAATTCTGTGTCTGTCCCTGAGTAACAATTCTGTTTCCCTCAGTAACAATTCTGTGTCCCTCAGTAACAATTCTGTGTCTGTCCCTGAGTAACAGTTCTGTGTCCCTGAGTAACAGTTCTGTGTCCCTGAGTAACAATTCTGTGTCCCTCAGTAACAATTCTGTGTCCCTCAGTAACAATTCTGTGTCCCTCAGTAACAATTCTGTGTCTGTCCCTGAGTAACAATTCTGTGTCCCTGAGTAACAGTTCTGTGTCCCTGAGTAACAATTCTGTGTCCCTGAGTAACAATTCTGTGTCCCTAAGTAACGATTCTGTGTCCCTAAAGTATCTGTGGCCCTAACTCTGTCCCTAATACAGAGAGGTCTGTCTCTCTTGAATGACCGGAGGCAAATGGAGAATTGTAAGATGGCCGCAATTTATAGCTCCACCATTACACAGTGCTGGCTGGCTGGCTGCTGACTGGCTAATGCGATCACATGTCATGAATGAATGCATTATGGGTCAGCGCGCCTTGTCTGCGCGCCTTCCCAGAGATCCCCGCTCCGTCGCCACACATGTCGCCGCCATTTTTGGAAAAATTTCGATTCGCGCATCCGAAGTCTGCTAATTTTCGGATTCGAAACGAATTCCACTTCGCCAAGTTCGATTCGCTCATCTCTATTAGTGATACCAAAATATTGGGCTAGCAGTTTCATCTTTTATATGAATGGTTGTTTGCTTTTTAGTTTATATAGATATTTAATATCATTCACTTTGAAAACTATGCATATGATTTTCAAAGTAAACATTAACTGCACTAAATCAATTAACATACTAGAGATGTATCTTCTGGATCTGCTTTAAGTACACATTTATGAGTTATAACATACTATGCACTAATGAAATCACATACTGCTCTTAACAAATCTATGATATGAATATACATGCAAAATATATATAGAACAAATAAAATAAAAACATTTCTATTTTATCTATTCTACATATTTTTGCATGTATTGCAATATCACATATTTGTTAAGTGTGATATAGTATCATTTGTGCTTTTTTGGAAAGGGGATTAATACTTTGGCTAGCTTTTTGATTTATTGAAACATGATTTATTGAAATACTGTATATTATTTATTTTGAAATATGATTATAACATGTGATGCAATGACTTTTACCACTTGCCCTCCAGAGGATTTACCCCCCTTCCTGACCAGGCCATTTTTTGTGATACGGCGCTGCATTAATTTAACTGACAATTGCGCGGTCATGCAATGCTGCACCCAAATGAAATTTACATCCTTTAAATTTTTTCCCACAAATAGAGCTTTCTTTCAGTGGTATTTAATCTCCTGTGTGTTTTATTTTTTACGCTATAAATAAAAAAAGACCGACAATTTTGAGAAAAAAAAACAATATTTTTTACTTTTGCTATTAAACATGTCCAATAAAAAAAATTTAAAAATAAAATTTCGTCATAAATTTAGGCCAAAATGTATTCTGCTACATGTATTTGCTAAAAAAAAAATCTCAATACATGTAAATGAATTGGTTTACATGAAAGTTATAGCATTTACAAATGACGGTATATATATTGGAGTTTTTTTTACTAGTAATGGCGGCAATCAGCGATTAATAGCGGGCATTCTGATACTGGGGGAAACTGACTTGGTGTCACTGACATCCCCAGCAGTGGTGTATTCAGGTTTTGTGCTGCCCTAGGCAACACAAAAATCATCTGCCCACACGGACACTGACCAACACAATGCCCCTTCCCGCGGAGAGAGAATGACATTGACCAACAACCCCCCTGCCCCCACCCGGGAGAGCCTTCCACTACCCCCCCAGTGATAGAGAGACACTCATCTTCACAGCTCTGGACATCCCTGGGAGCGAGAGCCAGGCTCTACGTACACCTTAAAGCAGCCTGCAGCCTCTCTCGAATTCCACAAGGTCCCCATGATGCATGTGTCCCTTCTTTCATCCCTTCTTCTGGGGGGAGGTGCTGCTGCCCTAGACAAGTGCCTTGTTTGCCTTGTGGTAAATATGCCCCTGATGCCCAGTGACACCAATACAGTGATCAGTGCTAATAAAAAGCACTGATGCTGTACTAATGGCACAGGGCATGAAAAGGTTAACATCTGGGGCAGGGGCGGACTGACAACTCATGGGGCCCCTGGGCAATAGGGGATCATGGGGCCCCTGTGTCCTTGCCCAAACTTAAAAAAGCCTATGAAAAAGGTACCAGGAGCATCTCATGGGGCCCCATACTGACCCCAGGCCCTCGGGCAGTGCCCGAGTTTCCAAATGGTCAGTCCGCCCCTGATCTGGGGCGATCAAAGGGTCTGCTGTGTGCTGTTTCACTATGGGGGCCATGTGTGTGATTCACTGTAAGCACACTGCTTTGTATGGCTCTGCTATGCAGAGCCATACAAAGCAGTGTGCCGGAGCTGACAGGGGAGAGACCTGTATTGTTTACATACAGGTCTCTCCCCCATCGGAGATACTCTGCAATCACCAGGTGCTGGTGAGTAATCACCGGCCAGGACCCGGTGATTGACAGCCAAGGCTGCGAATGGCGGCGCAGGGAGGGGGGGTGTGACCCCTACCCGGAAAAGCAAAATCATGTATATATACGTCCTGTAGCAGTATCTCTGCTATAGGGTGGCGAGGAACTGGTTAATATAGATATAGATATTTCTGGGTCAGAGATCAACACATTAAAGCATTATCATAACCTATAAGTCCTTGCAAAACACACTTTTAATAGTTCCAGTTTGAAACCTTTCTACATGTGTTCAAGTCAATCGGTAATTTTAAATGATATTAGACCTGTAATACTGTGAAATCTTTAGTGTGAATATGAAGTTATCCCTTTTATACTCTCATTTCTGTCTGCCACATATATACATTATATGATATACTTGAATAGTGACTTATCTGCTAAATTGCAACACAACCTATTGGTTGCTATATAAAAAAGCACAATGATTAATAAATGTAATGGTATAAAAAAGACACTTAATATGTATACTTGAGCAGATACATTTTCAGAACACATTAAACATTTCTCTGTTTATGTTGTTGGTATCATACTTATTAATGTGTCTATGTGAATGACAATGCATTTTGGCATTTTCAGTGAAGTGTTCTCTTGATGAACACCAAATATGTGGAAAGGGTATTAAATTACCATATTGTGTATATAAGAGAAAGCATAATGTAACATGAAATATTTTTTTTGCTTTTGGGCTGCTGAGGCAGCATCCTTTTGCTCTTGATAAAAATGCTTTGCAAAGGTTGTGCCTCTTTGGATTTATCAGTATCAGCATGTGGCAGTGTTTGGGCTTCCAGCTAGAAAATTCAAATGGAATTTTACAGTACTTGCTTTGGGGCTTTAGTGTAAAACTGCTCTCTTAGCAGCTTCAAAGTCTTCAGAAACTCGGTCACTGAATCTTTATCTTTGTCACACCAATGTACAATCTTCAACCAGTCTCGTTGACTTTTCACTTTCAATTTATTTCCTTGATTGCATGACTCAGTTTTGACAAAACAATGGCAACACGGCTGATGCAGATATTAAAATATGAATTGGACACAATGTCAGCTTACTAAGCCTTATCTAACATAGTTGAGCCCTTTTAGATACAAGGTCAGGTGTACTAGGAATTTTATCATATGAATCTCACAGTCATGATTTATTAATTTGCATTTTATACATATATTTGTTATCTGTGAATGCTTGGAAGATATACAGGGAGTAAAAAGTACATTAAAAAAAGATGCTATCTGACATAGGTTTTTATGGCCAGGGCTTGCCAAGCTCTATATGGACATAATGATCATAAATTGATACCACTGCCCAACCTGCATAATGTACATAGCCCCCAATTAATTTTATTAACTAAAACTAAGGAGTGCGCGTGATATCAAGTCTGTATGAACCAATTCCTAGTACGTCACAATATATGCAGTAGTAACAGTATATTGTTTTGCTGTAATGTTTGTTATCTAACCACTTGCCTTTTTGAGGATTTACACCCCTTCATGACCAGGCCATTTTTTGCATTATGCCTCTGTGTTATGTTATGTGACAATTGCGCAGTCATGCACGCTGCACCTAAATGAAATTTATGCCCTTTTTTCCACAAATTGAGTTTTCTTTTGGTGGTATTTGATCATCTGTTCATTTTTTATTTTTTGCATTAAAATTATAGCGTGAAAGTTATAGCATTTACAAATGGCGGTATAGATAATGGGAATTTTTTTTTCTACTAGCAATCGCGGCGATCAGTGACTTTTAGCAGGACTGCGGTGCACATTCTGGGGCCTGGGGGGGGGTAACTGTAAGCACACTGATCGGGATGGCTGTATTGTGCACAGCCATCCTGAGCAGTGTGCTTGAGCTGACAGGGAGGAAGATTGTTTGTAAACAAAACATTCTTCCTGCCCGTTGGAGATGCGCAGTAATCACCGGGCACCAGCGGGTAATTACCGGCCAGGACCCGGTGATTGACATCCGCTGCCACAATTGGTGGCATGGGTAGCATCAACAATCATCATCTCATGCTGCAAGCTCCTCCTGGGCTCTTCAGTTTTTGCTGGGTTGAATGAAAAAAAAAACTGGTACCAGACATTAGTGTTATCCACAGAGACACTGATTTTATCAGTCATTGCTAAAATTATTTATGTAGAATGACACAAAGCATACAAAAAAGCACCATGAAGGGCTATACCAAAGCAACTGGTGATCACATGTCCCCATACAATGCAGTTCTTGCAATTTGCATCAGTTAGTGAGCCTTTGACCAGCATCAGATGAGGGACAATTACAGCTTAACTGAAGAGCCCATGTAGAGAAAGATCACCAGTGGGGAAAAATACAGACAGCAGTAGTATACAGCCCATTTTATGTGTTTGTACCTAGGCTGCAAAATATATGTATCTTAGGGCACACCTATATTGCAGGACCACCAGACCACACTTTTAGCCTGACATCTCAACTCAGAGCTTAAGGAATATAAGGAAAAGGGGGAAAACAGGTTTCAAGCCCTTCCTCTTCCACATGGGATTGCAGCAGTGACAGTTTTAAGTCTCCCTCCACTGCTGCCTTGCAATTGTGAAAAAAGGGGGCCTTGGGACCTGGTCAGGTGACCATAGAACCTTCTGGAACTCCTTGGGGAGACTATATAAAGGGGACTCCGTGGCAAGCAGCTGCCAGTAGTAGCTGGAGGTGGACCGCAGTGGAGCTCTGCAAAAGGGCTGTAATACTGCGAGCCCACATCCGCAACCTCCAGGGAGACATGAAGATATTGCTTCAGCAGCTGTTGGAGCATGCTGAAGCAGAACACAATGAGGATTGTGTCTGTAGATGCCTGGCAATACCATTGGGAACAGTGGATGAAGACTCTGCTGCACATCAGGATGGAAGAAGGGTGACATAGGATGCTGGCAGTAGAAGAGAACGCTGAAGATTCACAGAAGGAAGATGTGTGGCTGGAAGATTCTGCTCCAGGGCTGAAGAGGGGCAGAGCAAGAAGAGATACCAGTGAGATTGGTGGGCCAGTGAAGAGAAGGCAGAGACTTTGGTGCCCTTACAGCCCTTCAGCAACAGCGGTGAGGTCGGACAGACGAAAATGAGTGACGCCACAGGAGCCTTGAGATCTGGGTGGAGGATTGGTGGAAGGTCTCCTAGACAACGAGCGACACTTGGATACCCAGCAGACACCCTCAGAGTGGCTGCCTGTGCACAGAAGAGAGATGACAGAAGACCAGAGAGATGCAGCGCTTGGGAGAATATGGGGGTACAGCACACACCCATCGTCTCACACAGCTGCAGTTACATCTCAACCTATAGGATTTCAATTGAAGTCTATTCCTGAAACCTGTTTAAAGGAAGTTATACCTTGTATTTTATCTCCATTGGGTTTCCATCTTTCATCCTCTATAAAGGAAAAAATTTGGAAGGGGGAATTTATGGACATTTTATCACTTCTCCTTTCTCATAAGGAATTTGGTTCTAAAGATGAAAAGGAAAAATCAGGAGAGGATAGTGTAGCGGAGGAAATTAATCCTATCTGTGCCTGCTGTAACCTGCTGATTTGCATCTCCTGTGAAATCTGACACTTGTACTGGATACACACAAGGCAGTGAGGAATTTCAGCCCCTCCTTTTCTCCTCTAAGACTGTAATAGAGAGAGAGCCAATCAGAAGAGCCATTAAAGGAGCCAATGGTAGGGACTTTCTCAAGCAGGAGGTGCAGCTGCAAAGCATTGTGGAATATGCAGTCTTGAACAGAAACAGCCTGATAGGCTTATATGAGGAATGGAACTACAGAGACGAGCATGCTTAGTGAGAGTAGAATGAAGGACTCCATCTTGTTTTTCCTGAGGGTTAGCAGTCTGCATGTGGCAGGGGAGAGTCTGGACCTAGCAAAGGAGTGCTTAGGGTCAGTTCACTGGGTGTTTAGTTATCTGCATCAGTCAGGGGAACATCCAAACTGAGAGATGTGGGCCTACAGTACAGTGTCTATACCGACAGTGTGAAGCACTCATTGTGAGGTGACCAGAGGAGCCTGTCATTTCCAGGACGATCGTTTGGGCCTTACTCACAGAATCCGGTGAGAGGGATTTTCCCCACTGGCAGATGACAGGAACACTGCACACAAACAGAGACATTACACTTCGCCCATACTCACCAGGCACTGGGTTGTGTAGATGGCCCTGCTAAACAGACACAGTATTTGCTTTGCTATACAAACACTGCCACGGGATTACAATTATACTTTACCATAGGAGTTTAAGTTCCAACTAAAGTGACTAGCTGAAGATCACAAGATTCATCCTGTTACCAAGAGACTGAAGTTACTGGTGCCATACGGGCACTCGCATGCGTATTCAGGCCTCTATATTGCATGGTGTGTGAGGGAATAGCTTTACCTTGGAAAGTAGCTATTAAGCATCAGTTGGGTACAGTGTTTGCCTATTGGGCTTGTGGTGTCGGGGGGTTAGAAGGGAGAAGTCTGACACAACAGAGAGTCATTCATCTGCTCTCCTCCTGCTTAGACATCATAGAGCCAAATTTATGTAAAGGGGTTTAGACCCACTTTGTTGTTGCCATTTAAGTGTTTGCCTCTGCTCTTGGGGTTATTCACGGTTGGAATCCCCTGAAAGCAGCCTGAGTGTAAAAGTGAGCTATATTGCTTTTGGTCACAGTATTTGCTGTTCTCTTGATTCACCTAAGGTATAGCTGTTGTTAATGTTTATTACTTCCCATAGAGGACATTAAAGCTGACCTCTGTGTTTTATTATAAAGTGTGTGCTTTTCATTGGTCCTTGCACTTACGCTATTGCCAGGTGTGTCAGTTGGGGCTGATACAGTTCTTGGGGTTGAGAGGCAGAGTGGCGGAGTGAACAAACTTAAGCAGCCCCTTCAGGGGTATCGTTACTATAGAAAAAGGCCATTTGCTAGATAATTCAACAAATGGCTTCAAGCCTTTTGTATATTTTCTAGTATACAGTAATTTGTGAGCAATGTTCTGAGTGCAGTCCTGGTTTGTTCCAGCATATTAATATTATGTTAGACCCCTTTAAAATTTTTGGAGGATTCTCTTGGTACTCTTATGATGAAGCTTTCAGACAAAAACTATCAGTCCACCCTTATTTTCTATGGGGCAATAAAGATGTTGGCCTATGGCTGAATTTATGTTTGCCTCAGAAACAGATCCCAGTGTGTAAACTAGCAATGTGTCTTCTACACCCTCTTCTGGTTATAAAAAAGGAAGTTTGTTACACATTTAATGACAGCCAGTGTAAATGGCATACAAATTGTAGATATTGGCACAAATGTGCGTTTTGTGCAGGTTCACATTCGATTACTAAATGTTTAAAAAAATTGTCTTCATCTGAGCAATAGAATGTTAAGGAGCCCTCTCTTAAAAGCACCATCTCCTGTGAATTTGGAAATGGAATGTTACCATGGTTGGAAACTTATCCAGAATGTCAGAAAGCTCAACAATTAATTAATGGTTTTAACCACTTCAATACAAGGCACTTTTACCCCCTTCCTGCCCTGTCATTTTTTTACACAAATAGAGCTTTCTTTTGGTGGTATTTAATCACCACTGTTTTTTTTTTCCTAAATAAAACAAAAAAATGGAAGCTTTTGAAAAAAACAAATTTTTCTTCGTTTTTGTCATAAAATTTTGAAAATAAATAACATTTCTTCATAAATTTATGTAAAAATGTATTCTCCTACATTTCTTTGGTGAAAATACCCTAAATTAGTGTATATTATTTACTCTGTAGGGAGTCCACAAACCATGGTATATATCTGACAATCCATTTCATTTCTTGAGGCCTGTAAACTCCAGGATAGTAAAAATACCCCCAAAATTACCCATTTTTGGAAAATAGACAGTTCAAGGTTTATAGTAAGAGGCATGGTGAATTTTTTGGAGGTTGTAATTTTTTGTTACAATTTTTTTTAAAATGTAATAATTAAGAAAATATATATTTTTTTTCTTTTTACATATTGTCACCAGTCCAGTACAGCATTATTATATAACTAGTGTGGCAGTGATCAGACACACTGACTGGTGACAATATGTAACAAAAAAATAACATAATAATAATTACATTTGTATTTATTTTCAAATTGTTCTATTTTTTTTTTTTATTACATTATTTTTTGTTTTTTTACTATTTTTTTGTCCAACACACTGTGACCAAAGCAATACAATGTTACTATAGTACTACTCTGGGCAAGAGATCAGGAATTTATTTTAGCTTTTTAACACATTATGATTGCTAATACCAGAATATTTAATTGCTATTTGCACTCATTGTTACTGAATGAAACTGATCCATTCAGTCTTTCATTGTGATTAGCTGTGATTGAGCAAAGCTCATCACATGATACAGATGGGCTGTGATTGGCCCTGTCTGTACCATGTGACTGATTTGACCAATCACAGCTAACAACACAATCGTATACAATGGATGGCATGACAAGAAGCCATCCATTGTATACAACTGTCTTGTGATATGCTGTGATTGGCCACACTGGCAACAGGCTGGTGTAGTGAGATGTCATCGGCTGTGTTCTGTGGACACAGCTGGTGACAGATCGCACTGCTGCTCAGCCCCGTTGGTGCATGGGTGGCTCCTTTTGACAGGATGTCATATGACACCCAATCACAAGGAGGAGTGTCCCGCCCGGCCATCAATCTGCTATAGGCCGGGCAGGAAGGTGTTCAGGAAGCAGTGTACAATAGTCTGTAGCACCTTTTACATGGTCAGGTTATTCATCAGCATTGTTTATGTGGATAATTTTTTTAAATGAAAATAACATTTTACTTTTTATGTTCTCAGAAAATTTAGTTTTGTTATTTTTGTAGTCCTTGATGGGTAAAAAGTATTCTTGGACCCATATTAATAAAAATTATTTTGGGTATTTCTTTTTCCTTGAAAACTACATAATGTTCCTTCATGTTTTAACTTCTCAGTAAGACAAGCAATGAAGGGATTTTCATTTAGACCAGAGATGCCCAATAACACCAAGCATATTGAGGAGATTATGCACTGTTATTGAGAAAATTAGTTTTTCTCTATTTTGAGGCCACTCTCTTTAAGACCACATTTTTAATTGCTTTCTTTATTTCCCTGCCCATATCTGAACTGGTTCCAAGTAATTGCAATAGTACATCTGTTATTTTCTTTGAACATGTACTACTTTTTGATGATAAGGTGAGGATTTTCCTTGGTCATTCAAATTGGATCAACTGGGAAAGGCCAGTTGGATTATTCTTTATAAATGTCCAGACACTTCAATCTGCCCTGTTCAGTTGCTCAGTAACTATGTTACATTGAGACCCTTGGTAGGTAAGTTACTGTTCTTACATGTGAATGTTAAGTCATTGACAAAATTTCTATTCATGAAAGTTCTGCATAAATGCTTAACATTTTTACAACTTGATGATGTTAATATTTTATCCACCCAGAGCAGTTGCAGCCAACCCCCATTTCCTTCCCCACCCCCCCTTTTTTTTCTTTTTTTTTTCTTGCTCTTCCAATCCTCTCCCCCTCTTTTTCCTCACTCTCTCTATCCTACACTCTTACCATTACCTTCCCACTTTTTGGTGTTTAGGCGAACTTCGATTACCGGAAGACCCACAGGTACAAATACAGTTCATAAGCTTCCACCCCCAAGGGTGGACATCCAATAACCCACTGATATAACCACCCTTCCACCGTGTATTGCATTGCATTCTGTAATCAAAGGGACTATATGATGATTTGCTAATTCATGTACCCAAGTGTTATGTTCACATCATCCTTCCTGTCTGTTTTTGTTTGAATTTTGTTTTTCGTTTATTATTGTTTTCAGCATTGTTATGTGATGAAACTATGTATACTTCAGATGTATATCCCAACAGGGGATACTTGCATTTGCTGAGACTATCCATGATCTGAATGTAACTTGTATATGTTATCATTGTGCCTCTTTTCTCAATAAAAATTGTTTTTGGGAAAAAAAAAAGATTTCATCCCATTCTTTCAGGATCCAGGAGCGGCTACAGAAGCAGCTAGAATTGTGATGAATTCTAAACAATTTAAACAATTGGGTGGATGGAAATCTAATACTTATGCAATATATATATAAGACCTCACTGTTTTCTTTGACTTGTTTAGGTAAGCATCAAACATATGGATTATAGGGCATTCTTTTATATATTGGGCACATCAGAAAGCAGCTGGCTGACGTTACAAGACAAATTTAGACCTGGACCCACTTCTCTTTTATGTTTATTGATTTGGAAGGCGAGGCATGCTTTGGGAGGAATTGATGACAGTACTTAGTTGTTTATCTGCTAGATGCGCCCTTCCTGATTTGTTACTTCTTTATCTCAGAGGCAATGATATTGGGAAACGTAATACTAGAGATGAGCGAATTATTCAAAAATTCAATTCGGCTGATTCGCCGAATTTGCGGAATAAATTTGATTCGATGCGAATTTAACTTATTAAAAGGGTTTCTAGGCTTCAGAGAGCCTTTATATTAGTGCAGAACACTGTACCTTTAATTTAAATGCCCTTGGAGTCTGCTGGGGAAGAGAAATAATACTGTCAGTCAGTATGACATGCAGATGAGTGCCGTCGATCTTAGAATCACCGCACACTTCACTCATTTGGGCAGTCACGGGGCCAAAACCAGAGTGTGGAGCCACAGTGTGGCGGTGGAGGCAGCAGCAATGGGAGGCCATACAGCACCCTATGACAAAATGGAACCCACCAGCAGTGTGAGGAGACCTGAAAGTGGCACATGGCAGAGTGTGGCGATGGAGACAGCAGCAATGGGAGGCCGTACAGGGACCCATGACACACTCTGGACCTGGCAGCAGCATGAGGATGCGGTACAGGGGCCCATGGCAGAGTGGCGAAGCGTAAGCAGCTTAAATTGAAGGCCATACAGAGGCCTATGTTAAAAAGTCCCCCCAGCAGCAGTGTGGGGAGACGACTATCAAGAGTCCAATGGCAGAGTGGCAGAGCAGAAGCAGCTTCAATTGAAGAAGATGAGGATGAAGAAGAAGAAGAAGAGGATGAGGATGAAGAAGAAGATGAGGATGAAGAAGAAGAGGATGAGGATGAAGAAGAAGAAGAAGAAGAAGATGAGGATGAGGAAGAAGAAGAAGAAGAAGAGGATGAGGATGATGAAGAAGAAGAAGATGAGGATGAAGAAGAAGAAGAAGAGGATGAGGATGAAGAAGAAGAAGAAGAGGATGAGGATGAGGAAGAAGAAGAAGAAGAAGATGATGAAGAAGAAGAAGAGGATGAGGAAGAAGAAGAAGAGGATGAGGATGAAGAAGAAGTAGAGGATGAGGATGAGGAAGAAGAAGAAGAAGAAGATGAGGATGAAGAAGAAGAAGAAGAGGATGAGGATGAGGATGAAGAAGAAGAAGAAGAAGAAGAGGATGAGGATGAAGAAGAAGAAGAAGAAGAAGAGGATGAGGATGAGGATGAAGAAGAAGAAGAAGAAGAGGATGAGGATGAAGAAGAAGAAGAAGAAGAAGAAGAAGAAGAAGAAGAGGATGAGGATGAAGAAGAAGAAGAAGAAGAGGATGAGGATGAAGAAGAAAAAGAGGATGAGGATGAAGAAGAAGAAGAAGAAGAGGATGAAGAAGAAGAAGAAGAAGAGGATGAGGATGAAGAAGAAGAAGAAGAAGAAGAAGAAGAAGAGGATGAGGAAGAAGAAGAAGAGGAGGATGAGGATGAAGAAGAGGATGAGGATGATGAAGAAGAAGAAGATGAGGATGAAGATGAAGAAGAAGAAGATGAGGATGAAGAAGAAGAAGAAGAAGAAGAAGAAGAAGAAGAAGAAGAAGAAGAGGATGAGGATGAAGAAGAAGAAGATGAGGATGAGGATGAAGAAGAAGAAGAGGATGAGGATGAGGATGAAGAAATAAAAGAAGAAGAAGAGGATGAGGAAGAAGAAGAAGAAGAAGAAGAAGAAGAAGAGGATGAGGATGAAGAAGAAGAAGAAGAAGAAGAAGAGGATGAAGATGAAGAAGAAGAAGATGAGGATGATGAAGAAGAAGAAGAAGAAGAAGAAGAGGATGAGGATGAAGAAGAAGAAGAGGATGAGGATGAGGAAGAACAAGAAGAAGAAGAAGAGGATGAGGATGAGGATGAAGAAGAAGAATAAGAAGAAGAGGATGAGGATGAAGAAGAGGATGAGGATGAAGAAGAAGAAGAGGATGATGGTGAGGAAGAAGAAGAAGAAGAAGAAGAAGAAGAAGAAGAAGAGGATGAGGATGATGAAGAAGAAGAAGAAGAAGAGGAGGATGAGGATGAAGAAGAAGAAGAAGAGGATGAGGATGAAGAAGAAGAAGAGGATGAGGATGAAGAAGAAGAGGATGAGGATGAAGAAGAAGAGAATGAGGATGAAGAAGAGGATGAGGATGAAGAAGAAGAAGAGGAAGAGGATGAGGATGAAGAAGAAGAAGAAGAAGAAGAAGAAGAAGAGGATGAGGATGAAGAAGAAGAAGAAGAAGAAGAGGATGAGGATGAGTATGAAGAAGAAGAAGAAGAAGTAGGATGAAAATAAGAAGAATTCCAGTACAGCAAAAAGTGTATCTGCAGAGAGCTCCGCTATTTCTGACAGTTCTCTGACAGTTCCTTCACATTTACAGCGGTTGAAACATTGTATCTATTTGTTTCCGAATAAAAACATCTGTATCCTAAATGGAAACAAATAGATACAATGTTTCAACCGCTGTAAATGTGAAGGAACTGTCAGAGAACTGTCAGAAATAGCGGAGCTCTCTGCAGGGACACTTTTTGCCGGCTGTAGAAGGGATGAAAATCGGCCGATCGGGGAAAATTCGATTCGTGCATCCGAAGTTTGCTAATTTTCGGATTCGGCGCGAATCGAATTTTTCCTAATATTCGAAACGAATTCCACTTCGCCAAGTTCGATTCGCTCATCTCTACGTAATACCATAGATTTGATTTTTCAAATGAAAAAAATATTCAACATCTTAAGTCTTTTCACCAGGTATTGTGATTGTTTTTTCTGAGGTTGTGCCTTACCTGTGTTGGTCTTCTTGCATTGAAACTGTTCAAAAATTATGTAAATATATAAATAGAATGTTAGAAAAATGTATGTCTTTAGAATATGGATTATCCTTCTGACATACTGATTTAGAGGGTGGAATTCCAGGTCTGTACAGAGATGATGGCGTCTGTCTTTCTGATATAGAACTGAATATTTTAAATAAAGATTTCCAAACATGTATAGAAATGGCCACAGTTTAGGGTGGTAGCCAGAGCGGCTGTTAAAACTGCCCCTTGGCTATATGGGGAAAATGGATGTCAATGCTCTTTTAGTTGTTTAAATTCAGCTTGAGCTTTTATAGCTGAGCTGACTCAGAGATTGATGTGAGGTTTTAAAAGCATTTAATTAAATATTTATTAAACAAAAGACATGCTTATTTATTGTATACGCGTAAACCAATAAAACATTTTTTACAAATATATTGTTTGTGTTTTATTTGCAATCCCATAAAATGAAAATGGGGAAAACAGGTTTCAAGGCCCCCCTTTTCCACATGGGATTGCAGTTTCAAGTCTCCCCGCAT
This sequence comes from Staurois parvus, assembly GCF_062004578.1. Lineage (NCBI taxonomy): Eukaryota > Metazoa > Chordata > Amphibia > Anura > Ranidae > Staurois > Staurois parvus. The sequence continues at coordinate 28,560,150 of NW_028317815.1, forward strand.
TGCTGGAGTATGTGGGAAGCCTTGTAACTGTAAAAATGGGAAACCTTAAAACCTGGTCAGCTGACCTTAGAACCTTCTGGAACTCATTGGGTTGATTATATAAAGGGGACTCCAGGACAAGCAGTTGCCAGTCACAGTTGGAGCTGGACCGCAGTGGAGTTCCCCTTCCCTCCCTCCATTGTCACAATCTTTATATATGTGGTGGGTCAACTTTTTTTTTCTAAAAAAGCGAGACAGATAATGTTAATGCTGTTATAGTAGTATAAATTCAGCTTGAGTGTATTTAATTCAATATCTATGAAATTATATACTTATTTTTTGTTTATGTGTAAAGCAATAATAAAGGCAGCGGACAAAGTTTTCTCCAAATATATTGTTTGTGCTTTATTTGCATGTCAAGGAAATAGCTGCTTGCAATCCCATGTCCCATTCAATTATACAATGCAAAGGTATGCCTCTATATGGGCTTCTGAAGAAGTCCATTAAAAGGGCACCATTGACAGGAACAGAAGTGGAATGAAAGTGTGCTGGGGCTGAAGATGGAAAATCAAGGCTATTTAAAAGAAGATATCCATACAAACTATGGGCACAGACACACACACACCTACCTACCTGTATCCCTTCCAACATACATGACACCCACATACACCTACTCATTTGTAAGTAGTCATAGTTACTTAGTTAGTCTGGCTGAAAAAAGACAAAGGTCCATCCAGTTCAATAACAAAAAAAAGTTATAATCCTATACAACAACAAAGCATGATCCAATTTGCTCCTGCAGGGGAAAAACTGCCATCCTGATCACCTAAGAGGCAATTGGATATTCCCTGGATCAACTTTACCTGTAAATGTTGGTATCCAGTAATATTATGTATATCATGGTTATCATAGTCATTCTTTGCTGGGTGAACACAGAACCTTTTGGCAATGCAAGAGTTGACTGATTCCATGACATGTACTCACACAGCAACTGAAAGTACATACAATATGTGTGTGTAATACATATTGGGGGCTAGACAAGACTTCTGAGAATTTTCAGAATCCAAGTAGTTCATGGGTTACTATTATAAGAACAACATATGTAATTTAAAATAAACCATAGCCGTGCAACAATCAACTGGAGTGCTTTGACCTGGACAACTGATTGTCTGAACATTAAAATGAAATACAGCTCCAATAAATGGACACTGGAAATTTATGATGACAAGCATCGATGCAAGATAGAGTTCAAATACTCAGCCTGTCATTACAGTAAAAACTTACTGAGATGCAAGTATTTCTGCAAGTTGTTTCCACATTCTACTAATTCTCCAAAAAAGAACATCAATTGTATTACTGGTGCTTTTGGATAAAAGGCTCCTAAATTACTAAAGTCAAATAGAGCTGATGCTGGAATTTAAAGTGTAGTAAATCCTAAACACAGACAGGAACATGGGAAAGTTGTTAGTATGTGTACAGCAATAGCTAGTGACTCTTGATTTTTCACCACCATATTATCTCTAATGTAATTATAATCACTGTGCTACATTGAGCTGTCACTTTATATGCTACTCAAGTCTGGGTCACATGGTCTGCAAAAAAAGGACACTGTTCAAAGGTAAGTGATGGAACTTTTAGTATGCACCTTATCTTGTGTTCCTTCTTCTTCTTCTTCAATTCCAGTGTCTACTGATGCCTGGATATCCATAAAGGTATCAAAAAGAATTATAATGTCAGGAAGTAACATTACTTGGTATCAGAAAAGTGACTGTTGATCTATGGCTCAACAACTGCAAGGACTATGTTTTGTGAAAAGGACATTTATACAGAAACAGTGTGTATCAGATATGTATCTTTATCCACATAAATGAAACGCAAGAGCAGCAGTCATCTTGTTTAGCTGTTAAATGACTTTGTTGCTTTCAATTCACACCCTACAACTCCCTTGCTTTTAGCATATACACAAGAAAAGGTTTCACACTATGCCACAATAAATAAATAAATAAAGTTTAGGTCCCTCAATATACACTATATTGCCAAAGTATTGGGACACCCCTCCAAATCATTGGGTTCAGGTGTTTCAATCACCTTCATGGCCACAGGTGTATAAAATCAAGCACCTAGGCATGCAGACTGCTTCTACAAATATTTGTGAAAGAATGGGTCACTCTCAGGATCTCAGTGAATTCAAGCGTGGTACCATGATAGGTTGTCACCTGTGCAGTAAGTCCATCCATGAAATTTCCTTGTTACTAAATATTCCACAGTCAACTGTTATTGGTATTATAACAAAGTGGAAGCAACTGGGAATAACAGCAACTCAGCCACGAAGTGGTAGGCAACGTAAAATGACAGAGTGGGGTCAGCGCATGCTGAAGAGCACAGTGCGCAGAAGTCATCAAGTGTTTGCAGAGTCAATAGCTAAAAACCTCCAAACTTCATGTGGCCTTCAGATTAGCACAAAAACAGTTTGTAAAGTGCTTCATTGAATGGACTTCCATGGCTGAGTAGCACCAAGTACAATGCAAAGCAGCAGATGCAGTGGTGTAAAGCACGCCACTGGACTCTAGAGCAGTGGAGACGTGTTCTCTGCAGTGACCAATCATGCTTCTCTGTCTGGCAATCCAATGGATGTGTCTGGGTTTGGCGGTTGCCAGGAGAACAGTACTTGCCTGACTGCATTGTACCAAGTGTAAAGTTTTGTGAAGCGGGGATGGCGTGGGATTGTTTTTCAGGGGTTGGGCTTGGCCTATGAAATGTGTTGGCCTTGGACCCTTTGTTTCTTGGGTAATTTTTACAATAAAGCATTGTTGCCCAGATGCCAGGAGCATGAGACATTGATGTCATTTCTCTAGGCCCAAGGAACAGAGCTTAAAGCAGATAAAGAGTGTTTGTGGGATTGAACATATTTGTGACATCTAGAAGTGTTACATTAGACTGCTTAAATTAGATAAGAACTTGTTTGTGCAATTAAAGATGTTTACTTGTTTGAGAAGTTAGAAATATTTAAGTTTTGGGTAGATAAGAAGCTGATCTGAAGCAAAAGTGTGATATTCTTAGATAAACATTATTTGTTCAGTGTAGTTACTGGCTGTGACCCTGTTATCCTCATGGAACCTTTCTGATAGCTCCTCCTAGAGTGGGTGTGGCACCCGCCCACTTTGGGAATGCTGCCAGAAAAAGGGCTTAAAACAGGAAGCTTCAGTGTAATTTACGGGAGCAGCCTTCCTATGCACAAATGCAAAAAAGGACGCTCAGACGCTGGGACTCTTGCCAAGGCTATCTGGGCTCATCAGTTGGTCGCGTTACTGCTTCTCCATGACCCCCTGTGGATTATGGTTCTGATGGGGTCTGTTCCTTCCCATCTTTCTATAGCTTTGGTCGTGTATTAATTCTATGCTGTCACACTGTCAAAAGATGTGTCCATTTCATGCTGTAATGCTCACATTATTATTGGTGTGTGTTATTATGCAGATTGTGATGACTATAAGATATATCCTCCTGTGTGTCATGTGCTAATAAAAGTGGAGATTTTCACAGTGCAAGAATATTGCAGTTGGATTCTGTTATTTCTAGGAGTGCTGAGTGAATGCTATGATGTGCCAGGGCAGGTGTTCATCCAGTAGTGGGTCTTTCACATGCTTAGAATAATTAATGGTGTAAATGCTGGTTAAACGTACCTGTGTGTGACTTCCTGTGTATTGTGTGTATATGTGTGAGGGACCGCCGAGCGGCACCACTAGCACTCCACTGGTCAGGCGTGCCCAGAGTGCTGAGTCTAAGCCCCAGGGTACTTGTTCACCAGGGCCCCTGATGGTGGGGATGGACTTGTAGTACCCCGAGACCAGGTCGCCTCTACTGAGCACACCTGTCAGTGGTAGTGGTGTTCGCCAGGGGTTCCAACCAGGGAGAGCCAGATGTGAGGAGGTCGGGTGACCCCGATGGGATGGATGGATGGATGGATGGCTGAGCAAGTGCGTAGTCAGACAGGCCGAGTCGGTAATGTAGAGGACGGTAAGGTACAAGGGAGCAGGCAGAGAATCGTCGGGTCACACGCCAGGTCAGCAACAGGAGGTCAGATCTAATAAGGGGCATCCAGGGAGAGAGGTCAGGCAAGCAAGGGTCTGGGCAAGAGAAATCAGCAAGGTCAAGAGTAATCCGGGTCAATAACTTACTAGGCACAGGTACAGGAACACAGGAAGCAGGTAAGACCAGAAGGCAATGAAATGACAGCTCAGGGACCTTTAAATATCCCGCCCTGCGCTGCCATTGGTGCCCAGCGGGCGGCCGCGGCTTCTACTGCGCATGCGCGAACTCGAACGCCGCGGCCGGCCCGGACCTAGTGCCCGTGTACTGGGTGGAGCAGTGCGCCTGCGCCGGGCCCATCGCGGCGGGGATCGAGGAGATCCCTGACATTGCCCCCCCCTACGGGCAACCTCCGGATGCTCACCCGATCTCTCCACCACGGGTGATCACAAAGAAACCCCCGGACAAGCCTAGGTGCATGGACATTATGGGCTGGTTCCCACGAATTGTCCTCAGGGCCGTAGCCCTTCCACTTGATGAGAAATTGGGTCTGGCCCCCCCTTCGTCGGCACTTCAAGATTGCCTCCACCTCGAATTCTTCTTCCTCTTCAACCGTTACGGCCTCCGGGGGCCTGGATTCCCGTTCCGGGAAGGCATCAGGGACTACTGGTTTCAACAGGGACACGTGGAAGACAGGGTGGATCTTGAGTGTCTCAGGGAGAACAAGTTCATAGGCCACCTCATTGACCATCCGTTTGATGCAAAAAGGGCCTATAAATTTAGGTCCCAACTTCTTTGACGGGCAGAGCATCCTCAAGTTTGACGTAGCCAGCCAAACCTTCTCTCCGGGCTGCAACACCAGATCCCCTCTTCGCTTCCTATTAAAAGCCCTCTTGTAGTCTTCTTGGGCTTGACGGATGGCTTCCTGTAGTTTCCTATTGTTGGAGGTGAAGAAGGTCAGTGCATCCTGTGTCGCTGGAATCGGGCATTCCGGGACCAAGTCCGGGAGGAAGACAGGATGAAACCCATAGTTGGCGAAGAACGGGGACTGCCCAGTTGCTGAATGGCAAGCGTTGTTGTACGCGAATTCTGCCAAAGGGAGGAGTGGCACCCAGTCGTCCTGAGAGAATGATGTGTAGCATCGAAGGTATTGCTCCAGGGTCTGATTTGTCCTTTCGGTCTGGCCATTGGTCTGAGGGTGAAATGCCGAGGAAAGGGACAGCTTGATATCCAGGGCTTTGCACAATGCCCTCCAAAACCGCGAGGTAAACTGCACCCCTCGGTCCGAGACGATGTCTTCGGGAACCCCATGCAGTCTAACGATCTCTCGAATAAAGACTTGCGCCGCCTCGGCTGCTGATGGAGTCTTCCGTAAAGGGATGAAATGGGCCATCTTGGACAAGCGGTCCACGACCACGAGAATTGCTGTGTGGTCCAGTGAAGGTGGAAGCTCGACTATGAAGTCCATGGAGATTTTCTGCCAGGGCCATTCAGGGATGGGCAATGGACGTAGCAGGCCCCACGCCTTATTTCTTGAAGGCTTGTTCCGCTGGCAGATGGCACAGGAGCCCACGTAGTTCCTACAATCCTTGGCCATGTCCGGCCACCAGAAGGAACGTCTGAGAAGTTCCAGGGTCTTGACCGGCCCAAAATGTCCTGCCAGTGGATGGTCATGGCAATGTCCCAAGACTAAGGTTCGGGCATCCTCCGGCACCACAATCCGGTCCTCCCTCCATAGGAGTCCCTCCTTGTTCTGGAGGGGGGCCCCATCGGGGGTGGACATTGCTGTGGACGCTCTCAGGATCTCGGAGCGAAGGTTTGTCTGAAGGGCCAAGAAATTTCCTGCAGGAAGAATAGTGTCGGGCACTGGAATCTCCTTGGTGTCCTCGTACATGCGCGACAACGCGTCAGGCTTCGTGTTTTTCGAGCCGGGCCTGTATGTGATGTGGAACTGGAACCTCGAGAAAAACAATGCCCATCTTGCTTGTCGTGGGCGTAGACGTTTGGCCGTCCTCAGATATTCCAGGTTCTTGTGGTCCGTGAATATCAGGATGGGATGGGAGGCACCTTCCAGCAGGTACCTCCATTCCTCTAAGGCGGTTTTGATAGCCAGTAGCTCGCGATCCCCAATGTCATAGTTCCTCTCCGCAGGGGTAAGTTTCCGTGAAAAGAATGCTACTGGGTGAAGTAATTCCTTGGCGCCCTTCCGCTGGGAAAGGATGGAGCCAACCGCGTTTTCAGATGCATCTACTTCTAAGATGTAGGGCAGGGAGGCGTCGGGATGACCCAGAATGGGTGCCGAGGTAAATAACCTTTTTAGTGCTTCAAAAGCTTCCTGTGCCTCGGGCGTCCATCTGAATCGCGTCCCAAGCTTGGTTAACTGAGTGATGGGGGAGACCAGACCCGAGAAGTTCTTGATGAACTTCCGGTAGAAATTTGCGAACCCAATAAAACGTTGGACACCTTTCCTGTCCGTAGGTTCAGGCCAATCTAGGATCGCTGAGACCTTCTGAGGGTCCATCGCGACCCCCGTGGTGGAGATAATCAGACCCAGAAATGTAACGCTAGCCTGTTCAAAGCAGCATTTCTCTGCTTTAGCGTACAACCCGTGCTGCCGCAACCGCCCCAACACCTTTGTTACATGTACCCTGTGCTCCCCCAGGGAGGATGAAAAAATCAAAATGTCGTCTAAGTAGACGATGACAAAGATGTCCAGGAAGTCCCTAAAGATGTCGTTTACAAAGTGCTGGAAGGTGGCTGGCGCATTGCACAACCCGAAAGGCATGACTAGGTATTCAAAATGGCCGAAACGGGTGCGGAAGGCCGTCTTCCACTCATCCCCCTCCCTTATGCGAACCAAATTGTAGGCTCCCCTTAAGTCCAACTTGGTAAACACTACTGCAGCTTTTAGGCTCTGGAATAATTCAGGTACCAGTGGTAATGGGTAACGATTTTTAATGGTGACCCTATTCAGCTCCCGATAGTCAATGCATGGCCTCAAAGTCTTGTCCTTCTTTTCTACAAAGAAGATCCCTGCACCTGCTGGGGAAGTGGAGGGACGGATGAATCCCTTTCGGAGGCTATCCTCAATATAGTCCTTCAGGGCCCCTAATTCTGGCTCAGAAAGGGGAAAAATTTGCCCGAACGGAATTTCAGAACCGGGTAACAGATCAATAGGACAGTCATATGGGCGGTGGGGGGGTAGAGCAACTGCTCCCCGTTCACTGAACACATCAAGAAACTTATGGTAGGCTGCAGGAATCACTTGTTTTAGGCTGTCATCCCCTTCAGAGCACAGGAGGACCTGGGGGACCTCCGGGCCCGAAGTTCGACACAGTTCCCGACAATATGGGGAAGGGAACGAGACAACCCCAGTCTCCCAGTCAATTTGGGGGTTATGGGCCCGCAACCAAGGGAGCCCCAGAATGACTGGGAAAAGGGGTGATGCAATAGCATCCAGGCGGAGGAGTTCCCGGTGCTGACCGGCAATGGAAGTCACAATGGAAGGGGTCTCCTGGTTAACTACTCCTGACTTTATCCGGGAACCATCAGCCAAAAAGATGTGAAACCCCTTCTCCTTTGGGCGGAGGGGAATACCCTGCTGGTGAGCAAAATTGATATCCACAAAACAGCTGCATGCCCCCGAATCAACTATGGCCGTCACCTCCACGGTCCTTTCTGAAAGCTGAAAGGAGAGGGGAACAACTAAGTACTGGGACGGATTCATATTGCCAACAGATAATGAAGATGAGGTGAACTTACTCAGTTTCTGCGGGCAGGAATGCACCATGTGACCAGCTTCGCCGCAGTACAGGCACAGATTCTGGGAGCGTCTGCGCTGGCGTTCCTCAGGCGATAGTTTAGGCCGAGCCAGGCCTAGCTGCATGGGTTCGGGAGCATCTTCAAACGGCAGGTTCTGGATGCTTGGCCTAGTATGTTGACTGGATCCCTGAAATGACCCCCAGGGATTTCCGTGACCCTGACCAGACCTCTCCAATCTGCGCTCCCGTAGTCTACGGTCAATTTTGATGGTGAGTGCAATCAAGTCCTCTAATGTCTCGGGCACCTCCACCCGGGCGAGCTCATCTTTCAGAGCCTCTGATAGGCCCATACGAAACTGGTGCAAAAGTGCGAACTCGTTCCAACGAGTGTCACCCATCCAGCGCCTAAAGTCAGAGGCGTATTCCTCAGCCGCCCGCCGACCTTGTCGGAGTGCGTATAGTGTGGCCTCGGCCGAGGCTGCCCGTTGTGGGTCATCATATAGGATGGCCATAGCGTTAAAGAAGCTGTCGACCGTAACCAGGTGAGGGTCATTGTTTCCCCTTAGTCGGTGGGCCCAGTCTTGGGGTTCACCCTGCAACAGGGAGACAACAAACCCCACTTTCACTGACTCTGTCAAAAAGGTCCGTGGCTGTAGTTCAAAATAGAGCAGACAGGAGTCACGGAATGACCGAAAGCGTGTGCGATCCCCATGGAAGCGCTCGGGTAAGGGTACTCGGGGTTCCGCCATAGGGAGTGATGTGGGAGGCCCAGGGGCCGGCTCGTGGGCTGCTGCGACCGGTGGTACAGGAGCCGGGGCCTGTGAAACAGGAACAGATATGGTGCAGGCCTGAAACCGATTCTCGATCTGCAGACATCTGTCCTGTAATGTGTTTACAGCTTGCGTCAGGGTAGCCAGGTGCCTGCAAACCTCGTCCAACGGGGAGAGTCCTCCTCGAGGCTCAGTCATGGCCTTCTGGTACTGTGAGGGACCGCCGAGCGGCACCACTAGCACTCCACTGGTCAGGCGTGCCCAGAGTGCGGAGTCTAAGCCCCAGGGTACTTGTTCACCAGGGCCCCTGATGGTGTGGATGGACTTGTAGTACCCCGAGACCAGGTCGCCTCTACTGAGCACACCTGTCAGTGGTAGTGGTGTTCGCCAGGGGTTCCAACCAGGGAGAGCCAGATGTGAGGAGGTCGGGTGACCCCGATGGGATGGATGGATGGATGGATGGCTGAGCAAGTGCGTAGTCAGACAGGCCGAGTCGGTAATGTAGAGGACGGTAAGGTACAAGGGAGCAGGCAGAGAATCGTCGGGTCACACGCCAGGTCAGCAACAGGAGGTCAGATCTAATAAGGGGCATCCAGGGAGAGAGGTCAGGCAAGCAAGGGTCTGGGCAGGAGAAATCAGCAAGGTCAAGAGTAATCCGGGTCAATAACTTACTAGGCACAGGTACAGGAACACAGGAAGCAGGTAAGACCAGAAGGCAATGAAATGACAGCTCAGGGACCTTTAAATATCCCGCCCTGCACTGCCATTGGTGCCCAGCGGGCGGCCGCGGCTTCTACTGCGCATGCGCGAACTCGAACGCCGCGGCCGGCCCGGACCTAGTGCCCGTGTACTGGGTGGAGCAGTGCGCCTGCGCCGGGCCCATCGCGGCGGGGATCGAGGAGATCCCTGACAATATGACTTGCTTTTAGTTATTGTATCCAGCATTGCATTACAGCCACTTAGTCTCAGTAAAGGGAACTCTTAAGGCATCAGCATACCAAGACATTTTGGACAATTTCATTCTCCCAACTTTGTGGGAACAATTTGGGGATGGCCCCTTCCTGTTCCAACATGACTGCGCACCAGTGCACAAAGAAAGGTCCATAAAGACATGGATGAGTGCGTTTGGGGTGGGAGAACTTGATTGGCCTGCACAGTAGTGACCTCAACCCGATAGAACACCTTTGGGAGGAATTAGAGTACAGACTGCGAGTCAGGTCTTCTTGTCCGACATCAGTGTCTGACCTCACTATGCTCTTCTGGAAGAATGGTCAAACATTCCTATTGACACACTCCTAAACTTTGTGGACAGCCTTCCCAGAAGAGTTGAAGCTGTTATAGTTGCAAAGAGTGGCCCAACTCAATGTTGAACCCTACGGACTAAGACTGGGATGCCTTTAAAGTTCATGTGCGTGTAAAGGCAGCCGACCTAATACTTTTGGCAATATAGTGTATATAGCAGACCCTTGGAGAGGTCTGTGTGCTGTTTTGTTTTGGGGTTTTTTAACAAAGAAGCTGTCAATGACATATCATTTGCTGGCAATTTTAAAACTGTTTTCCTCTGTAAATGTCAGTGTTATTGCAGCTCATTTTGTACATCACAGAGATGCACTGCTATACAAGCAGGATTAGGATACATCACAGGCATGTTATTTAGAGAAATTAGACATTTTTAATATTTCACTTTAAGCATTTAATAAAATCCCTGCTCCTGGTGGAATGAATAAAAAAAAAATCTTCTTGCATGAATACATTTTTGCCAGAACAGTGCCCACTTTAACCATTTGGCAACTGCAGCATGTAGCTTTACTGCTACAGGGTGGCGGCTCTGAGCAGAATTACGTATATATGCGTGATCCGATCTCCTTGCACCTATCAGTCATCAGTTCCAGGCCAATGATTTTTGGCCTGAACCTGCTGATCGGTTTTACCGAATCAGAGATCAGCCTGTGCCTGTGTTTACCAAACACAGGCACAGGAAATTATGCAATTTTCTCTCCTGGAGCCCTTTTCGGTTCCAGAGAAAGAACGGAACAGAACTATTAAAAGTACAAGCAGCACACTGACACAAAAACACATAGTTAGGCACATTGTAACCCCTTGATCACTGCCAGTTAACCCTTTCAATGCTTTGTCACTAGTGTCATTATTACAGTTTATAGATTTTTTTACTGATCACTGTATTAGTGACACAGGCGATTTCTGATAGCGTTAGCATCAGTTAGTTGCCTTCCAAGATAGCGTCAGATTTCTCACCACACTATCACCATCACATTTAACCCTTTGATTGTCAGGAACACTCTCACAGACACACTATAAAACTCCATTACAAGTATAGTGTCTGAACAGATCAGTATCTTTGAGCAGATCAGAACTATACTAATGTCTACAATAGTATAGTGTCCCCAAAAATGCAGCGTTAGCAGGATCAGCCCCAACACCTGCCAGCACCTGCATTTAGCCCTTCCACCTCCCCCCTCAAGAAGCACAGTGTCAGTAGATCACTGTCACTTCTGATACATTGCACACAAAACGGGAGCATTAGGAAGATCAGGCCTGATCTCTGCTAGCTGTAGCAGGTAATTTTTTTGTAGACTCAAGCAGTCCTTGAAAGCCAGATACTCTTTTTCCCATCAGTCGCACTAGGTACCTATAAATTTACTGGCCAAAATGTCTAAAGATAGGTACACTAGTGAAGAGGCCTAAAAGATTCTGAGTATGTCAGATGAGAGGGAAGGGTTGTCTTTACTGATAGAATCAGGCACAGAATATGAACCTGTAGAGAGCAGTGGCACCCTGGCAGATAGCTCAGATGATGGAGAACAGGTCCCTGCTAAGCTCAGGCATACCTGACCCCAGGCCCAGGGTGCTGATGTGCTAGAATTGCATGAAAATTCTCATATGCAGCAGAGTGCCAGTACTAGTGCCGCACTACTTTTGGTCAACTGGCAAGCACCAGTGGCCTAGTACATCCTGGTCTTTTATACACAAGCTCTGCAGTATCACTTTATGACAAGACAAGTCCCATAAGTGCAGTACAAGCTGGTGAGGTGGCTAGCACAAGTAGCATACCCATCCACTAAGAATTTGAACACAGGACCATAGAGCCCATAGTGTCCTTCCGGATGTGCGTGCAAATCCTAATTGGAAGCCCACAGATTCAGCAGCACCTGTACTTCCCCCATTCACTGCCCAACCCTGGAATTCAGGTGGAAACAGAAGATGTAACTACTCCCCTTGATATTTTTTAGCTGTTTTTTCATTGAAGATCTATATTGATTGATTGTGGACCAGAGCAATTTATAAGCCGAGTACTACATTGTCATCAACCCAAATTCAAACCTTGCCAGACTATTTGTGTAGCACCCTCCTAGTTAGCTAGGGGGAGCTCTAGTTCCAATTGTTAGTTAGAGGCTGAGTAGTAGCCTAGGTGTGATAGCTATCAATGTCAAATTTGGGTCAGAGCTGAGAGGCGTTGCAGATCAACTGTCTGGAATTTCCCCCTGCTGTAGGACTTTGGAGAATGATCTAGAAGCAGTGTGCGGATGTGAGGAGTGGCTGCTCTGTACTCATAGAGGGCCCTGACCAATCCCCAACAGGAGACTTGGCAAGGGTCCAGGGCAGCTTTTAAGAGTAGCTGAGCCTGTTAAGCAGGAGGCAGGAGAGTTGGAGAGTTCTAGTGAAAGATGAGGATGTGAAGCTGGAGATCAGAAGCTTGGGAGGGGGCCCAAATGGGAGAGGAGCTCACCTCCTGGTGAGAGAACCTTGGAAGGAGTAAAGCTTGGGACTTCACTGGCCCAGCTAGAAAACCTGGTAGCAGCCACCAATCCACCAGCAACACAGGAGAAGAACTTAGTGAGTAGACCTGTACCCCTTGGGCCAGATAGGGGAAAGAGCACTCTGGTAGGAAACCAGATTAGCAACTGGATCCCCTGCTCTGGAATTTCCCTCAAATAGCTGGATGAGAGGAGGGTTTATCTGGGGTCTGGGGTGGTACAACTGGAGACACTGGCTAGTTCTCAGAGAAGAGGATTTTGCTGTAAAAAAAATTTGTGTTTAGTTCCAGGAAGATGTCCTCGATTTCACAGTTTCATTGGGCATCCCGTTCACCCCTAGCCCTATCCCAGTTCTAAATCCCCTAATAAAACTTCAAAGCAAGCTCAATAACTGGCTACTGTCTCCTGGATGCAAGTTGATGTGGAATGTGTGTGTTGCCTGGCTGTGCAGGACTATAGGGGGACCCAAAACTCAGCAACTCCTCTGGGGGTTTTGCTACATGTGACGGCTTGTAAATCCGGGATGTCCCCATGGTAACCTGCATGGCCATTGCCCCTAGCAACCAGCAATAGGCAAACCAGAAAACAGTGCTGCAGTAGTAGAAAGTGTCACGGAATTGTCATGAAAACTGTGCTGTGCAGCTGGAATTGTGACAGTTACTGTGTTTGAAGGACTGCCGCTATTAATGTCATTGCCCATAGAAACCATGCCAGGCTTATCTGAAAGTCTTTACAATGCTCCTCAGGTGACCTCTATTAAAGACTATGCTCAGTATATACCTGCTAAGGCTAGAAAAATGTCTGCTGCCATTACTGTCCTGCTTGCTGCAACCGGAACGGCTGATCAGGCTACAGACGTCCCTTTGCTGCTCAACAGGTGGTTCCTACAAGAGACTATGTATACTGCATGCCTGCTTATGAAAGTAAAATGTTTGCTGTTATCCTACTCGCCATTGCCCGGAGCAACCAAAGTGGCTCATCAATGCCTACAAGTCTTTTTGCTGCTCCACAGGTGGTTAAAACAAAATACTCTGTTTTGCAAATAATTGCATGTTACAGTAAAGTGCGCTCTGCTTCTACACTGCTCATCATTGCCTGTAGCGACCAGGGAGGGTTGCGGCACTCGAGTGAACCACAAACACCTAGTCACCCATCCGTGGCTGAAGCCTGTGCTCTATTGACAATGTTTATGCCTGCTATAGTCAGAGTTCATGCTTGTCATTGCCCAGAGCAACTGGAATGGCCTGCAATCTAGTGGATTACAAGTTCTCAGCTGCCCAGCATCAGTTGAGCTCAGTGACTCTCTTTTTACAATAGTGTTCAGCAGGAGGGGGAGTCCTGTGCCTGCTGTTGTCCACTTCAGATCATCGTCTCTACAACTGCTACTGACTCCCAGTCATCCAACAATGGCTGGAGCTATGTGTACTACTGTTGCCAACCAACTGCCCAAGTGTTACTGCTAGGATTAGGCCATAGAAACACCTGCAATCCAGTCAGTGCACTCCCGCCCGTGGCAGCAGGGATTAATACCAGTGAGGGAACGTTCTTACATGGCAGTCTGACTGGCACCAAAGTGTCAAGAGGAGGGGCATGGCAATGTCCATACATCCGCTCAGTACACCCAGCATGCTGTGAGAGAGCGTGAGAGGAGGAAGACGGTGGCTGCACTTCCTGTAGGTCTGCAAAGTTTTGTGCCGGAGGTTACCCTGGTGGACACCGGGGTACACTTAGAGCATAGCAGCTGCTTTGCTCTAGGACTCCTGGAGAGGATGGAGAGACTGTGCCTGCTATGTCCTGGGTGCAGGCGACAGATCACCCTGATCAGAGCATGGATAAGGTGCGGGCACTGTGAGGTGCCATTGACCAGGCTGCTGTCCAGCAATCTATACACATATATAGGCAACCTACACACAGGGCTGTGTACTGAGAAGCAGGAACAGCGAAAGGTCACAGGATGTCTTGATTTCAAGCTTCAGAAAGGGGAAGAGTCTAGGGACCGTGACTCCCATGCACCGGCCATAGACCCCGTCACCAGAGGTTGGCCTGCTGTGACCTATTCACCGCCCACACACACTGCCCAGCACAAGCCAGCTGATGTTCCAGAGATGCTGGCCTTATCCTCCAGCCCTGCATGGTCCATCCAGAAGGAGCTGGTTAGTGAGGACAGTCATTCCTCAGGTGAGCCAGCTCTCTGCTGGCTCAACTGTGTCAGTGCTGAGGAGGTAGATTCGGGGTCCCCCAGAATTTTGGCATAATTTGGGCTGCTAGAGGTGGAGGAAGAGCAGGAAGACTGGTCTCCTGATGACTCAGAGGAAGTGTGGGATTGGGAGGACACTACTGAGGACTATGAGTCCTTGACAGGGCTGTCAGGGAGCTCACACACCCCAGAACCTGTTGGACCTTCACAAGAGGCTGAGACTGTCCAGAGATCCCCAATTCCAAGTCCAAAATTCACTTCTCCCTGGTTTTAGAACAGGAGCCAAAAAACATGAATTTCAAATGCTGGTTTGCAAGGCCCCAAACCCCCGTGCCTACCTGGGAATGTGGAGCAACGATAAATTGCCTTGGTTCTCTAGATTTCAGAGATCCATACAGAAGTGGGTGGCCCTGGAGTGGGGTAGGAGACTACCCCTATGTTCCCCAGAGCATTATGGACACTATTGACGACTCCAGGCAAAAATGGGGGAGTCACAGTCTTGAGTTTAATAGACCCCTGATTTCTTAGATAAGAATACCTGTCACTTCCTATTCCTATCACAGGGGATATTTAAATTTCTTGTGATAACAATACAAGTGAATAAAAAATGAAAGGGACAGTGTATAAAAAAAAAGATAAAATAAATAATACATTTTAAGATATAAAAAAAGCACCCCCAATCCCTGTGCTTGCGAGCAAAGGTGAATGCAAGCATCAGTCCTGTGTCGATATGTAAACAGTGATTGCGCCATGCATGGGAAGTATCACCACTAATGTAAGATCAGGGGAAGTGGTAATCTGTAGAGGTTTTTAAAGCACTGCCTATAGATATTAAAAATGTACTTAGCTTGTCACCCTTGCACGGGTGTGCACACATTTAAGGCATGTCATGTTTGATATCTATTTACTCAGTGTAATCTTTAATAGCTACCACACAAATGAGCAATATATTGTGTTTTTGTGCACTGAAATTCAAAAAGTGTATTTTTAAAAAAATAAATTAAGTTTGACAAACCGCTGTGCAAATACTGTGTGACATAAAAAATTGCAACACCCTTTTATTCTGTAGAGCCTCCACTTTAAAAAATATATAATGTTTGGAGGTTCAAAGTAATTTTCTAGCAAAAAAATACTGATTTTTTTCATGTAAACAAAAAGTGTCAGAAAAGTCTTGATCTTCAAGTGATTAGAAGAGTGGGTGATGTGTGGCATCAGCTTCTAATGTTGGGCATAAAATGCCAGGATAGCACAAAATACCCCTAAATGACCACATTTCAGAAAGTAGACACTCCAAACTATTTGCTGAGAGGCATGTTGAATCCATGGAAGATTTTATTTTTTGCCACAAGTTTTTGAAAAATGACATTAAGAAAAGTTTTTTTTCTACACCAAGTTGTCATTTAAATGAATTATTTCTCACACATTCCATGGGTATATGGGTAGTTACACCCCAAAATACATTCTGTTACTTCTCCCAAATATGGGAATACCACATATGAGAGACTTTTTGGCAGTCTAGCCACATACAGGACCCCAAAATCCAAAAGGCACCTTTGGGCTTTTAAAAAGCATTATTTCCTCACTACCTATTCCTTCCTAACTACCTGCCACAGTTTTGGAGTCCCTGCAATTCCAGAATAGTGCAAAACACCCCCAAATTACCCCTCTCACACAAGAGGTATCACCATATTCGGTAGAAGCAGCAGAATGTAGAGCTCAGATCTAACTTTTAAAATATTTTAAACACTATGCCCACTTTTTCTTATAATATTATACTTTGGAATAAGAAAACATGGTGATCCAAAAAGCTCAATATGGTGCTGAATTCTCTAACAGTTGTCTCTAACTGAACAGATGCATATTGTAAGATATATTAAACTTCTACAACAGAACTTGGCAAGTCTCTGAAATTCAGTAGAAGAGAAAACTTTTTCCCAAGAGACTTGTTTTTATGAGCCACGTTATAGATATATGCTCTAAAAAAAATCTGCCGGGGCTGTGTACAGCTCAGTGGGATAAAAGATAAAATAAAGAGAATGTGATAACTTATTGTGGATTTATGTGTGAAGAACAGTTAATCCTCTCTGCAAAAGCTGCCAATGTCAAGACATCCCCAGGGAGAGACAATGATAGCAAGGAAAGGACAGCATCTTATTGTTTTATAGGTAGAGCCTCTACAAGCAGCCATTACAAAGAACTGGTACTGAACCATTAGAAGTAAAGTAACAAAGTAACACATTATTATTACCTACTGTATGGAATCAAGACATCTTAGAAATGTCAATAAACAGCATTATTACAAGTCAATAAACAGCATTATTACATGGATAATAAAACCACCACCACCACATAACTTAATAAAACATAAGAATGTAAAGTTGTTTATATACTAGGCAATTTTCACTGGAAATGAAATAGCATATCTAGAAAAAACTGTATATTATATAGGGTGTTATATAAGTGTTCAAACACAATTAAGTGAGCCAAATTCTAAATTGTTGGCTTCAAAGATTTTAGGCATGCTTGGAAATACAGATAAACTATTCAGCTATACAGATTTCTTTAAGGATAGCCATACATGGATTGAGGGAATTTGGCTGGTTCAACAGGGACCATACGAATTTTGATCCATATATGGGCTTCCTGTTGGGTTTTTCCGGATCGATCAGTGCTGTCAGCTATAGCCAGCAGCACTGATCAGTGTATTCTAATGGCAGGGAAGTCTCCTTGCTATCAGAATAAAATAGCACAGTGGGAAGAATTCTCCATTTGCATCAAGAGTGTGGATGAGGGAATAGGGTAATTTTTTTTTTAATCCACTGGTTGAGCAAAGAAAAAAAAAAGACACATCTTTGGGCTACCTAAGGGAACTGATTTAGCATTTTTACTCCAAATTTAAACATTCTCGCATCTTTATTTTACCTTATAAATGCTTGGTTGGTACATGGCTGCTGTGATTCTGTCAAATTACTGATCATCTGATTAAGATTTTAGCAGTAGAAAACTAACATATTGTATAAAATGTGACAATTTAATTACATAAAGTACAAATGATAATGAATCAACTGCAATTTATACTGTTTTCGACAAAAGTATAAATGTAATAAGGGATAAAAATAAAGAAGCTGCTATTTGTAGCTGTAAAAGTATGTCCATTAAACTGAAATATCCAGACATGTACTCTTTCTCTGTCAGAAAATACAAGGTTAACTGCCCTTTCAATATCTAGTCTCTGCACACCAAAAGGCATTCTGAGGTGGTGTTTCTGTGTCTTGAAGCTTGTTCCCCATGGGATCCATGGTGACTAGAGAGTTCTATGCATGGCAGGAAGAACATGTTTAATGTGGAAACAGAGTGGAAAAAGGGCAGACTCTGATCAAGGGACAGACAAGGCCATACAAAGATAGGAATAAAATTGACAAGTGCTGGAGCTAAAACTTGCCTTAATGACCAAGTCACCTTTAAAAGCCGATCTGTTTTAAAAATAATTGCCTGCTCGCTGTCTACTCTTAGAAAAAAAGCTATAACATTTTATATAAAGAAAAGAGACTTGCAGCTATGCAATGTTACATGATTAATTAGCAAAATAGACATACTTTCAGTATCATCGTGGCCTTCTTATAAGAAGTCTAGAGCTAGATAATCAATACTGAGTATGAAACTAGCAAATATAAAATGATGCATAATAAAATCCTCTTACTTTCTCCTAGTGTAAAAAAAGCTAGCTAAATTACATAGACATTTTTATTTCATTTTCAATGATGTTATTTTATTTTTAGTGCTTTTTTTAATCTTGTTTGTTAAAGTAGGTTCACTTTGCTATGGTATAAGTTCCCTTTTTTGAGAAAAAAATTAAAAGGTGAATACCCAATACCCTTCCTACCTCCGTGGTCCTCTCTCACTTACCTCCATAGGTAATCAGCTGTCACTGGCCATGCAGTTGGTGTAGCAGTCCAGGGGGGTTGGGAGGGTGTAGGGTGTTACTCTTCCCCAGTTTTCTAAGAAATATTTTTTTTTAATGTTGGCCTTTTGCCCAGTGGCATATCTACCGTGAGGCAAACAAGGTGTTTGCCTAGGGCGGTAATTTTTAGGGGGGCGGATCCACTCCCCAGAAGAAGGGACCTTTTCAGCAGCGGCGGACAGCAGGAAGATCGATGTGGTGGGGCGTGGGGGAGGGCAGTTGAAGAGCGACGATTGTGTACCTCTCCCTCCAGCAGGTGATGAGCCAGGACCAGGGGACAGCCTGGAGCAGGGAGAGGAGAAGTGTCAAAGATGAAAGAGTCCAGAGGAGGTGAGCTGTGTTGTCTTCTGTGGGCTCTCCCTCCTGTCATCCATCCAGTGCATTGCTCATTGACAGATCATATGGGACTGCACACACCTCCCCCCCCCCCTTTTCCTGCTGCCCAGAGATCAGCAGCCCTTGGAGAGGGGGTGGGTGGGTGGGTAGGTGTGTGGGTGTATGGTCACATACGATCTGAGAGAGAGGGGGGGGGAGAGGGAGAAAGAGAGGGAAAGAGAGAAGGGGAAAGGGAGAGAGAGAGAGGGAGAAAGAGAGGGGGTGGGGAGAGAGAAAGAGAGAGGGGGAAGAGAGAGAGGGAGGGGAGAGAGAGAGAGAGAGAAAGAGAGGAAGAGAGAGGGGTAGGGAGGGAGAGAAAGAGAGGGAGATGGGGGGGGGGAGAGAGAGAGAATAATATATATATACACACACTTATAGAACTCTGACTTATTGTAATCCTAATGCATCATGCACAGCCCGCACAGACCAACATTCCTGTTGCTAAGGCAATAATACATATGCATTCTATTTTCAAGGCTGATCTGATTTTTATTATTAGCGATGGTCTAGATGTTCGTGTGTTCGGCAAACACGCGAACGGAAAGGCCATTTGTCGGGCTATTTGCCCACCATGCCCCACAATGCACTGTGCTCTCACATTATTGTGACTGGCCAAAGCAATGCACCTGACCACAGATGTCAGATTGCGGTGAGCGCTCCATTTCGGTGAGTCGTCATTGTCGTGACAACACGGATGCCGTGATTGAGGATGGATTACAACAATAGAAACATTTTTTGGGCTTTTTTTTTATAAAGCATTTGTCAAAAACTTTTGTTTTTTGTTCAATAAAGGAATTTTTCAAAAGATTGGTCTCTTTAATTTCTTTACTAAATTTAACCCTTTAGTGAATGAGTTCATGAATCTATTTGGATTGCTAACCATGAGTGGAATTGCTTTTGGCTATCATCTCACAATCTATAGTATTTAACATGATCTTAAAGGGTAATTGTAAACAAAAAAAAACCAAAATACTAATAAATAGTGATGGACTGAACACCCCCATGTTCAGTTCACGGTCGAACATTTGAACCTAATGAATGTTCGACCGCAAACTTCGAACTTAATGCAAGTCTATGGGACACAAACGTGTAAACTCAAAATTGCCCATTTTGAAGGCATATATGCAAGTTATTGGCTATAAAAGGAGTATGGGGACTTGGGTACTGCCCTGAGGGACATGAATCAGTGTACCTAAAGCAGTCCTTTATCATAGCATTTTTTGTCCCATTTGAATTATTTATGTGCAATTTTATTGTTCCATTATATTTTTGCGTTATAAACCTGATGGATGACATATTTTCCCTCTTTTTTGCCTTGTAGTTCTCCCATTTTTGCTTTGCTTGAGAGTGTATCTAAACACAAAGGCACGAATGTAATATATTGCAGTTTACCAATCCTAAGATGTGGTGGCTGCATTAAGTGTTTTTTTTTTTTTTTTTACCTGGTACTCCTGGCAGTTATACAGTTTCAGTCCAAGGGTGACAATTAGAGATGAGCGAATCGAAGTAGGCGAAGTGGAATTCGTTTCGAATATTAGGAAAATTTTGATTCGCGTCGAATCCGAAAATAAGCAGACTTCGGATGCGCGAATCAAAATTTTTCCTAAAATGGCGGCGACATGTGCGGCGACGGAGCGGGGATGTCTGGGAAGGCGCGCAGACAAGGCGCGCTGACCCATAATGCATTCATTCATGACATGTGATCGCATTAGCCAATCAGCAGCCAGCCAGCCAGCACAGTGTAATGGTCGAGCTATAAATAGCGGCCATTTTAGAATTCTCCATTTGCCTCCAGTCATTCAACAGAGGCAGACCTGGCTGTATTCAGGGAGAGAGTTAGGGACACAGAAACGTTACTTAGGGACAGAGAAACGTTAGTTAGGGCCACAGAATCGTTACTTAGGGCCATAGAAACGTTACATAGGGCCACAGAAACGTTTACTTAGGGCCACAGAATCGTTAGTTAGGGCCACAGAAACGTTACTTAGGGACACAGAATTGTTACTCAGGGACAGACAGAATTGTTACTGAGGGCCACAGAATCGTTACTTAGGGCCACAGAAACGTTACTTAGGGCCACAGAATTGTTACTTAGTGACAGACACAGAATTGTTACTGAGGGACACAGATTTGTTACTGAGGGCCACAGAATCGTTACTTAGGGCCACCGAATTGTTACTTAGGGACAGACACAGAATTGTTAGTGAGGGACACAGATTTGTTACTGAGGGCCACAGAATCGTTACTTAGGGCCACAGAAACGTTACTTAGGGCCACAGAATTGTTACTTAGGGACAGACACAGAATTGTTACTGAGGGCCACAGAATCGTTACTTAGGGCCACAGAATTGTTACTTAGGGACAGACACAGAATTGTTAGTGAGGGACACAGATTTGTTACTGAGGGCCACAGAATCGTTACTTAGGGCCACAGAAACGTTACTTAGGGCCACAGAATTGTTACTTAGGGACAGACACAGAATTGTTATTGAGGGACACAGAATTGTTACTGAGGGCCACAGAACCGTTACTTAGGGCCACAGAAACGTTACTTAGGGCCACAGAATTGTTACTTAGGGACAGACACAGAATTGTTACTGAGGGACACAGATTTGTTACTGAGGGCCACAGAATCGTTACTTAGGGCCACAGAATTGTTACTTAGGGACAGACACAGAATTGTTATTGAGGGACACAGATTTGTTACTGAGGGCCACAGAACCGTTACTTAGGGCCACAGAAACGTTACTTAGGGCCACAGAATTGTTACTTAGGGACAGACACAGAATTGTTATTGAGGGACAAAGAATTGTTACTGAGGGCCACAGAACCGTTACTTAGGGCCACAGAACCGTTACTTAGGGCCACAGAAACGTTACTTAGGGACAGACACAGAATTGTTACTGAGGGACACAGATTTGTTACTGAGGGCCACAGAAACGTTACTTAGGGCCACAGAATCGTTACTTAGGGCCACAGAAACGTTACTTAGGGCCACAGAAACTTTACTTAGGGCCACAGAATTGTTACTTAGGGACAGACACAGAATTGTTACTGAGGGCCACAGAATTGTTACTGAGGGCCACAGAACCGTTACTTAGGGCAACAGAAACGTTACTTAGGGCCACAGAAACGTTACTTAGGGCTACAGAAACGTTACTTAGGGCTACAGAAACGTTACTTAGGGCCACAGAATCGTTACTTAGGGCCACAGAATCGTTACTTAGGGACACAGAAACGTTACTTAGGGCCACAGAAACTTTACTTAGGGCCACAGAATTGTTACTTAGGGACAGACACAGAATTGTTACTGAGGGATACAGAATTGTTACTGAGGGACACAGAACCGTTACTTAGGGCCACAGAAACGTTACTTAGGGCCACAGAAACGTTGCTTAGGGCCACAGAATCGTTACTTAGGGCCACAGAAACGTTACTTAGGGCCACAGAAACGTTACTTAGGGCCACAGAATTGTTACTCAGGGACAGACACAGAATTCTTACTCAGGGACAGACACAGAAATGTTACTCAGGGACACAGAATTGTTAATGAGGGACACAGAATTGTTACTGAGGGACACAGAATTGTTACTCAGGGACACAGAATTGTTACTGAGGGACACAGAATTGTTACTGAGGGACACAGAATTGTTACTCAGGGACAGACACAGAATTGTTACTCAGGGACAGACACAGAATTGTTACTGAGGGACACAGAATTGTTACTGAGGGCCACAGAACTGTTACTTAGGGCCACAGAAACGTTACTCAGGGACACAGAATTGTTACTCAGGGACAGACACAGAATTGTTACTGAGGGACACAGAATTGTTACTGAGGGACACAGAATTGTTACTGAGGGCCACAGAACTGTTACTTAGGGCCACAGAAACGTTACTCAGGGACACAGAATTGTTAATCAGGGACAGACACAGAATTCTTACTCAGGGACAGACACAGAATTGTTACTCAGGGACACAGAATTGTTACTGAGGGACACAGAATTGTTACTGAGGGACACAGAATTGTTACTCAGGGACAGACACAGAATTGTTACTCAGGGACAGACACAGAATTGTTACTGAGGGACACAGAATTGTTACTGAGGGCCACAGAACTGTTACTTAGGGCCACAGAAACGTTACTCAGGGACACAGAATTGTTACTCAGGGAGAGACACAGAATTGTTACTCAGGGACAGACACAGAATTGTTACTGAGGGACACAGAATTGTTACTGAGGGACACAGAATTGTTACTGAGGGACACAGAATTGTTACTGAGGGCCACAGAACTGTTACTTAGGGCCACAGAAACATTACTCAGGGACACAGAATTGTTAATCAGGGACAGACACAGAATTCTTACTCAGGGACAGACACAGAATTGTTACTCAGGGACACAGAATTGTTACTGAGGGACACAGAATTGTTACTGAGGGCCACAGAATCGTTACTTAGGGCCACAGAAACGTTACTTAGGGCCACAGAAACGTTACTTAGGGCAACAGAAACGTTACTTAGGGACACAGAATTGTTACTCAGGGACAGACACAGAATTGTTACTCAGGGACAGACACAGAATTGTTACTCAGGGACACAGAATTGTTACTCAGGGACACAGAATTGTTACTGAGGGACACAGAATTGTTACTGAGGGACACAGAATTGTTACTGAGGGACACAGAATTGTTACTCAGGGACACAGAATTGTTACTCAGGGACAGACACAGAATTGTTACTCAGGGACAGACACAGAATTGTTACTGAGGGACACAGAATTGTTACTGAGGGACACAGAATTGTTACTGAGGGACACAGAATTGTTACTGAGGGCCACAGAACTGTTACTTAGGGCCACAGAAACGTTACTCAGGGACACAGAATTGTTACTCAGGGACAGACACAGAATTGTTACTCAGGGACACAGAATCGTTGAATTAAAGAGTATGTCAGACAACATGCAGAGGAGTGGCAGAGGAGGCAATGTTTTAGGAGCGAGCAGACGTGGCAGCAGAGGAAGGGGTCGAGGCAGCACTATTCGCAGCCAGAGGCCAGTGCTCCCGGTGTCATCCAGTACAGTGAGGAAGAGCTAACAGAGGGCGGTCAGGAACGGGGGGAGACATCCGCCTCTTCAGCAGCCAGGCGAAGAAGTAGTGGCGAGGAGAGTGGCTCGGTAGCCGGTCTAGAGACAGGTCTGTCTCCTGACCCACATGCAGCCGAGGGGGCTAGTAGTGAGGCGGAGACCCTAATTGATGATGATGAGGCTGATCGCACTTGGCAGCGTCGTCGTCATCAGGCTATTGCTTCCGCATCATCAGGAGAAGAGGGTGGCAGCTTAGCAGCGAGCAAAACAGTCGGTGGGTTGTCTCCATCGCCACACTCTGCCATGTGCCACTTTCAGGTCTCCTCACACACTGCTGGTGTGTTCCATTTTTTGTCATAGGGTGCTGGCAGATTACGGGCCTCCCATAGCTGCTGCCAGGCCCCTAATATGCCATGGGCCCCTGTACCGCCTCCTCATGCTGCTGCCAGGTCCACAGTGTCTCATGCCATGTGCCACTTTCAGGTCTCCTGACACTGCTGGTGTGTTCCATTTTTTGTCATAGGGTGCTGGCAGATTACGGGCTTCCCATAGCTGCTGCCAGGCCCCTAATCTGCCATGGGCCCCTATACCGCCTCCTCATGCTTCTGCGAAGTCCAGAGTCTCTCATGGGTGCCTGTACGGCCTCCCATTGCTGCTGTCTCCATCGCCACACTCTGCCATGTGCCACTTTCAGGTCTCCTCACACACTGCTGGTGTGTTCAATTTTTTTGACATAGGGTGCTGGCAGAATACGGGCCTCCCATAGCTGCTGCCAGGCCCCTAATCTGCCATGGGCCCCTATAGCGCCTCCTCATGCTGCTGCCAGGTCCAGAGTGTCTCATGGGTCCCTGTACGGCCTCCCATTGCTGCTGTCTCCATCGCCACACTCTGCCATGTGCCACTTTCAGGTCTCCTCACACTGCTGGTGTGTTTCATTTTTTGTCATAGGGTGCTGGCAGATTACGGGCCTCCCATAGCTGCTGCCAGACCCCTAATCTGCCATGGGCCCCTGAACCGCCTCCTCATGCTGCTGCCAGGTCCACAGTGTCTCATGCCATGTGCCACTTTCAGGTCTCCTCACACACTGCTGGTGTGTTCAATTTTTTTGACATAGGGTGCTGGCAGATTACGGGCCTCCCGTAGCTGCTGCCAGGCCCCTAATCTGCCATGGGCCCCTATACCGCCTCCTCATGCTGCTGCGAAGTCCAGAGTCTCTCATGGGTCCCTGTACGGCCTCCCATTGCTGCTGTCTCCATCGCCACACTCTGCCATGTGCCACTTTCAGGTCTCCTCACACACTGCTGGTGTGTTCCATTTTTTGACATAGGGTGCTGGCAGATTACGGGCCTCCCATAGCTGCTGCCAGGCCCCTAATCTGCCATGGGCCCCTATAGCGCCTCCTCATGCTGCTGCCAGGTCCAGAGTGTCTCAAGGATCCCTGTACGGCCTCCCATTGCTGCTGTCTCCATCGCCACACTCTGCCATGTGCCACTTTCAGGTCTCCTCACACTGCTGGTGTGTTCCATTTTTTGTCATAGGGTGCTGGCAGATTACGGGCCTCCCATAGCTGCTGCCAGGCCCCTAATCTGCCATGGGCCCCTGAACCGCCTCCTCATGCTGCTGCCAGGTCCACAGTGTCTCATGCCATGTGCCACTTTCAGGTCTCCTCACACACTGCTGGTGTGTTCCATTTTTTGTCATAGGGTGCTGGCAGATTACGGGCCTCCCATAGCTGCTGCCAGGCCCCTAATCTGCCATGGGCCCCTATACCGCCTCCTCATGCTGCTGCGAAGTCCAGAGTCTCTCATGGGTCCCTGTACGGCCTCCCATTGCTGCTGTCTCCATCGCCACACTCTGCCATGTGCCACTTTCAGGTCTCCTCACACACTGCTGGTGTGTTCCATTTTTTGACATAGGGTGCTGGCAGATTACGGGCCTCCCATAGCTGCTGCCAGGCCCCTAATCTGCCATGGGCCCCTGTTCCGCCTCCTCATGCTGCTCCCAGGTCCACAGTGTCTCATGCCATGTGCCACTTTCAGGTCTCCTCACACACTGCTGGTGTGTTCAATTTTTTTGACATAGGGTGCTGGCAGATTACGGGCCTCCCGTAGCTGCTGCCAGGCCCCTAATCTGCCATGGGCCCCTATACCGCCTCCTCATGCTGCTGCGAAGTCCAGAGTCTCTCATGGGTCTCTGTACGGCCTCCCATTGCTGCTGTCTCCATCGCCACACTCTGCCATGTGCCACTTTCAGGTCTCCTCACACACTGCTGGTGTGTTGAATTTTTTGACATAGGGTGCTGGCAGATTACGGGCCTCCCGTAGCTGCTGCCAGGCCCCTAATCTGCC
This sequence comes from Staurois parvus, assembly GCF_062004578.1. Lineage (NCBI taxonomy): Eukaryota > Metazoa > Chordata > Amphibia > Anura > Ranidae > Staurois > Staurois parvus. The sequence goes on from NW_028317815.1 coordinate 28,586,427, forward strand.
ATGGGCCCCTATACCGCCTCCTCATGCTGCTGCGAAGTCCAGAGTCTCTCATGGGTCCCTGTACGGCCTCCCATTGCTGCTGTCTCCATCGCCACACTCTGCCATGTGCCACTTTCAGGTCTCCTCACACACTGCTGGTGTGTTCCATTTTTTGACATAGGGTGCTGGCAGATTACGGGCCTCCCATAGCTGCTGCCAGGCCCCTAATCTGCCATGGGCCCCTATAGCGCCTCCTCATGCTGCTGCCAGGTCCAGAGTGTCTCAAGGATCCCTGTACGGCCTCCCATTGCTGCTGTCTCCATCGCCACACTCTGCCATGTGCCACTTTCAGGTCTCCTCACACTGCTGGTGTGTTCCATTTTTTGTCATAGGGTGCTGGCAGATTACGGGCCTCCCATAGCTGCTGCCAGGCCCCTAATCTGCCATGGGCCCCTGAACCGCCTCCTCATGCTGCTGCCAGGTCCACAGTGTCTCATGCCATGTGCCACTTTCAGGTCTCCTCACACACTGCTGGTGTGTTCCATTTTTTGTCATAGGGTGCTGGCAGATTACGGGCCTCCCATAGCTGCTGCCAGGCCCCTAATCTGCCATGGGCCCCTATACCGCCTCCTCATGCTGCTGCGAAGTCCAGAGTCTCTCATGGGTCCCTGTACGGCCTCCCATTGCTGCTGTCTCCATCGCCACACTCTGCCATGTGCCACTTTCAGGTCTCCTCACACACTGCTGGTGTGTTCCATTTTTTGACATAGGGTGCTGGCAGATTACGGGCCTCCCATAGCTGCTGCCAGGCCCCTAATCTGCCATGGGCCCCTGTTCCGCCTCCTCATGCTGCTCCCAGGTCCACAGTGTCTCATGCCATGTGCCACTTTCAGGTCTCCTCACACACTGCTGGTGTGTTCAATTTTTTTGACATAGGGTGCTGGCAGATTACGGGCCTCCCGTAGCTGCTGCCAGGCCCCTAATCTGCCATGGGCCCCTATACCGCCTCCTCATGCTGCTGCGAAGTCCAGAGTCTCTCATGGGTCTCTGTACGGCCTCCCATTGCTGCTGTCTCCATCGCCACACTCTGCCATGTGCCACTTTCAGGTCTCCTCACACACTGCTGGTGTGTTGAATTTTTTGACATAGGGTGCTGGCAGATTACGGGCCTCCCATAGCTGCTGCCAGGCCCCTAATCTGCCATGGGCCCCTATATACCGCCTCCTCATGCTGCTGCCAGGTCCAGAGTCTCTCATGGGTGCCTGTACGGCCTCCCATTGCTGCTGTCTCCATCGCCACACTCTGCCATGTGCCACTTTCAGGTCTCCTCACACACTGCTGGTGTGTTCAATTTTTTGACATAGGGTGCTGGCAGATTACGGGCCTCCTATAGCTGCTGCCAGGCCCCTAATCTGCCATGGGCCCCTATATACCGCCTCCTCATGCTGCTGCCAGGTCCAGAGTCTCTCATGGGTCCCTGTACGGCCTCCCATTGCTGCTGTCTCCATCGCCACACTCTGCCATGTGCCACTTTCAGGTCTCCTCACACACTGCTGGTGTGTTCAATTTTTTGACTTAGGGTGCTGGCAGATTACAGGCCTCCTATAGCTGCTGCCAGGCCCCTAATCTGCCATGGGCCCCTATATACCGCCTCCTCATGCTGCTGCCAGGTCCAGAGTCTCTCATGGGTCCCTGTACGGCCTCCCATTGCCGCTGTCTCCATCGCCACACTCTGCCATGTGCCACTTTCAGGTCTCCTCACACACTGCTGGTGTGTTGAATTTTTTGACATAGGGTGCTGGCAGATTACGGGCCTCCCATAGCTGCTGCCAGGCCCCTAATCTGCCATGGGCCCCTATATACCGCCTCCTCATGCTGCTGCCAGGTCCAGAGTCTCTCATGGGTGCCTGTACGGCCTCCCATTGCTGCTGTCTCCATCGCCACACTCTGCCATGTGCCACTTTCAGGTCTCCTCACACACTGCTGGCGTGTTGAATTTTTTGACATAGGGTGCTGGCAGATTACGGGCCTCCCATAGCTGCTGCCAGGCCCCTAATCTGCCATGGGCCCCTTTATACCGCCTCCTCATGCTGCTGCCAAGTCCAGAGTCTCTCATGGGTCCCTGTACGGCCTCCCATTGCTGCTGTCTCCATCGCCACACTCTGCCATGTGCCACTTTCAGGTCTCCTCACACACTGCTGGTGTGTTGAATTTTTTGACATAGGGTGCTGGCAGATTACGGGCCTCCTATAGCTGCTGCCAGGCCCCTAATCTGCCATGGGCCCCTATATACCGCCTCCTCATGCTGCTGCCAGGTCCAGAGTCTCTCATGGGTCCCTGTACGGCCTCCCATTGCTGCTGTCTCCATCGCCACACTCTGCCATGTGCCACTTTCAGGTCTCCTCACACACTGCTGGTGTGTTGAATTTTTTGACATAGGGTGCTGGCAGATTACGGGCCTCCTATAGCTGCTGCCAGGCCCCTAATCTGCCATGGGCCCCTATATACCGCCTCCTCATGCTGCTGCCAGGTCCAGAGTCTCTCATGGGTCCCTGTACGGCCTCCCATTGCTGCTGTCTCCATCGCCACACTCTGCCATGTGCCACTTTCAGGTCTCCTCACACACTGCTGGTGTGTTGAATTTTTTGACATAGGGTGCTGGCAGATTACGGGCCTCCCATAGCTGCTGCCAGGCCCCTAATCTGCCTTGGGCCCCTATACCGCCTCCTCATGCTGCTGCCAAGTCCAGAGTCTCTCATGGGTCCCTGTACGGCCTCCCATTGCTGCTGTCTCCATCGCCACACTCTGCCATGTGCCACTTTCAGGTCTCCTCACACACTGCTGGTGTGTTCAATTTTTTGACATAGGGTGCTGGCAGATTACGGGCCTCCCATAGCTGCTGCCAGGCCCCTAATCTGCCATTGGCCCCTATACCGCCTCCTCATGCTGCTGCCAAGTCCAGAGTCTCTCATGGGTCCCTGTACGGCCTCCCATTGCTGCTGTCTCCATCGCCACACTCTGCCATGTGCCACTTTCAGGTCTCCTCACACACTGCTGGTGTGTTGAATTTTTTGACATAGGGTGCTGGCAGATTACGGGCCTCCTATAGCTGCTGCCAGGCCCCTAATCTGCCATTGGCCCCTATATACCGCCTCCTCATGCTGCTGCCAGGTCCAGAGTCTCTCATGGGTCCCTGTACGGCCTCCCATTGCTTCTGTCTCTATCGCCACACTCTGCCATGTGCCACTTTCAGGTCTCCTCACACACTGCTGGTGTGTTCAATTTTTTGACATAGGGTGCTGGCAGATCACGGGCCTCCCATAGCTGCTGCCAGGCCCCTAATCTGCCATGGGCCCCTATATACCGCCTCCTCATGCTGCTGCCAAGTCCAGAGTCTCTCATGGGTCCCTGTACGGCCTCCCATTGCTGCTGTCTCCATCGCCACACTCTGCCATGTGCCACTTTCAGGTCTCCTCACACACTGCTGGTGTGTTGAATTTTTTGACATAGGGTGCTGGCAGATTACGGGCCTCCCATAGCTGCTGCCAGGCCCCTGATCTGCCATGGGCCCCTATACCGCCTCCTCATGCTGCTGCCAAGTCCAGAGTCTCTCATGGGTCCCTGTACGGCCTCCCATTGCTGCTGTCTCCATCGCCACACTCTGCCATGTGCCACTTTCAGGTCTCCTCACACACTGCTGGTGTGTTCAATTTTTTGACATAGGGTGCTGGCAGATTAGGGGCCTCCCATAGCTGCTGCCAGGCCCCTAATCTGCCATGGGCCCCTATACCGCCTCCTCATGCTGCTGCCAAGTCCAGAGTCTCTCATGGGTCCCTGTACGGCCTCCCATTGCTGCTGTCTCCATCGCCACACTCTGCCATGTGCCACTTTCAGGTCTCCTCACACACTGCTGGTGTGTTGAATTTTTTGACATAGGGTGCTGGCAGATTACGGGCCTCCCATAGCTGCTGCCAGGCCCCTAATCTGCTATGGGCCCCTATATACCGCCTCCTCATGCTGCTGCCAGGTCCAGAGTCTCTCATGGGTCCCTGTACGGCCTCCCATTGCTGCTGTCCTCATCGCCACACTCTGCCATGTGCCACTTTCAGGTCTCCTCACACACTGCTGGTGTGTTGAATTTTTTGACATAGGGTGCTGGCAGATTACGGGCCTCCCATAGCTGCTGCTAGGCCCCTAATCTGCCATGGGCCCCTATACCGCCTCCTCATGCTGCTGCCAAGTCCAGAGTCTCTCATGGGTCCCTGTACGGCCTCCCATTGCTGCTGTCTCCATCTCCACACTCTGCCATGTGCTACTTTCAGGTCTCCTCACACACTGCTGGTGTGTTGAATTTTTTGACATAGGGTGCTGGCAGATTATGGGCCTCCCATAGCTGCTGCCAGGCCCCTAATCTGCCACTTTCAGGTCTCCTCACACACTGCTGGTGTGTTGAATTTTTTGACATAGGGTGCTGGCAGATTACGGGCCTCCTATAGCTGCTGCCAGGCCCCTAATCTGCCATGGGCCCCTATATACCGCCTCCTCATGCTGCTGCCAGGTCCAGAGTCTCTCATGGGTCCCTGTACGGCCTCCCATTGCTGCTGTCTCCATCGCCACACTCTGCCATGTGCCACTTTCAGGTCTCCTCACACACTGCTGGTGTGTTGAATTTTTTGACATAGGGTGCTGGCAGATTGCGGGCCTCCCATAGCTGCTGCCAGGCCCCTAATCTGCCTTGGGCCCCTATACCGCCTCCTCATGCTGCTGCCAAGTCCAGAGTCTCTCATGGGTCCCTGTACGGCCTCCCATTGCTGCTGTCTCCATCGCCACACTCTGCCATGTGCCACTTTCAGGTCTCCTCACACACTGCTGGTGTGTTCAATTTTTTGACATAGGGTGCTGGCAGATTACGGGCCTCCCATAGCTGCTGCCAGGCCCCTAATCTGCCATTGGCCCCTATACCGCCTCCTCATGCTGCTGCCAAGTCCAGAGTCTCTCATGGGTCCCTGTACGGCCTCCCATTGCTGCTGTCTCCATCGCCACACTCTGCCATGTGCCACTTTCAGGTCTCCTCACACACTGCTGGTGTGTTGAATTTTTTGACATAGGGTGCTGGCAGATTACGGGCCTCCTATAGCTGCTGCCAGGCCCCTAATCTGCCATTGGCCCCTATATACCGCCTCCTCATGCTGCTGCCAGGTCCAGAGTCTCTCATGGGTCCCTGTACGGCCTCCCATTGCTTCTGTCTCTATCGCCACACTCTGCCATGTGCCACTTTCAGGTCTCCTCACACACTGCTGGTGTGTTCAATTTTTTGACATAGGGTGCTGGCAGATCACGGGCCTCCCATAGCTGCTGCCAGGCCCCTAATCTGCCATGGGCCCCTATATACCGCCTCCTCATGCTGCTGCCAAGTCCAGAGTCTCTCATGGGTCCCTGTACGGCCTCCCATTGCTGCTGTCTCCATCGCCACACTCTGCCATGTGCCACTTTCAGGTCTCCTCACACACTGCTGGTGTGTTGAATTTTTTGACATAGGGTGCTGGCAGATTACGGGCCTCCCATAGCTGCTGCCAGGCCCCTGATCTGCCATGGGCCCCTATACCGCCTCCTCATGCTGCTGCCAGGTCCAGAGTCTCTCATGGGTCCCTGTACGGCCTCCCATTGCTGCTGTCTCCATCGCCACACTCTGCCATGTGCCACTTTCAGGTCTCCTCACACACTGCTGGTGTGTTCAATTTTTTGACATAGGGTGCTGGCAGATTAGGGGCCTCCAATAGCTGCTGCCAGGCCCCTAATCTGCCATGGGCCCCTATACCGCCTCCTCATGCTGCTGCCAAGTCCAGAGTCTCTCATGGGTCCCTGTACGGCCTCCCATTGCTGCTGTCTCCATCGCCACACTCTGCCATGTGCCACTTTCAGGTCTCCTCACACACTGCTGGTGTGTTGAATTTTTTGACATAGGGTGCTGGCAGATTACGGGCCTCCCATAGCTGCTGCCAGGCCCCTAATCTGCTATGGGCCCCTATATACCGCCTCCTCATGCTGCTGCCAGGTCCAGAGTCTCTCATGGGTCCCTGTACGGCCTCCCATTGCTGCTGTCCTCATCGCCACACTCTGCCATGTGCCACTTTCAGGTCTCCTCACACACTGCTGGTGTGTTGAATTTTTTGACATAGGGTGCTGGCAGATTACGGGCCTCCCATAGCTGCTGCCAGGCCCCTAATCTGCCATGGGCCCCTATACCGCCTCCTCATGCTGCTGCCAAGTCCAGAGTCTCTCATGGGTCCCTGTACGGCCTCCCATTGCTGCTGTCTCCATCTCCACACTCTGCCATGTGCCACTTTCAGGTCTCCTCACACACTGCTGGTGTGTTGAATTTTTTGACATAGGGTGCTGGCAGATTACGGGCCTCCCATAGCTGCTGCCAGGCCCCTAATCTGCCATGGGCCCCTATACCGCCTCCTCATGCTGCTGCCAAGTCCAGAGTCTCTCATGGGTCCCTGTACGGCCTCCCATTGCTGCTGTCTCCATCGCCACACTCTGCCATGTGCCACTTTCAGGTCTCCTCACACACTGCTGGTGTGTTCAATGTTTTGACATAGGGTGCTGGCAGATTACGGGCCTCCCATAGCTGCTGCCAGGCCCCTAATCTGCCATGGGCCCCTATACCGCCTCCTCATGCTACTGCCAAGTCCAGAGTCTCTCATGGGTCCCTGTACGGCCTCCCATTGCTGCTGTCTCCATCGCCACACTCTGCCATGTGCCACTTTCAGGTCTCCTCACACACTGCTGGTGTGTTCAATTTTTTGACATAGGGTGCTGGCAGATTACGGGCCTCCCATAGCTGCTGCCAGGCCCCTAATCTGCCATGGGCCCCTTTATACCGCCTCCTCATGCTGCTGCCAGGTCCAGAGTCTCTCATGGGTCCCTGTACGGCCTCCCATTGCTGCTGTCTCCATCGCCACACTCTGCCATGTGCCACTTTCAGGTCTCCTCACACACTGCTGGTGTGTTGAATTTTTTGACATAGGGTGCTGGCAGATTACGGGCCTCCTATAGCTGCTGCCAGGCCCCTAATCTGCCATGGGCCCCTATATACCGCCTCCTCATGCTGCTGCCAGGTCCAGAGTCTCTCATGGGTCCCTGTACGGCCTCCCATTGCTGCTGTCTCCATCGCCACACTCTGCCATGTGCCACTTTCAGGTCTCCTCACACACTGCTGGTGTGTTCAATTTTTTGACATAGGGTGCTGGCAGATTACGGGCCTCCCATAGCTGCTGCCAGGCCCCTAATCTGCCATGGGCCCCTTTATACCGCCTCCTCATGCTGCTGCCAGGTCCAGAGTCTCTCATGGGTCCCTGTACGGCCTCCCATTGCTGCTGTCTCCATCGCCACACTCTGCCATGTGCCACTTTCAGGTCTCCTCACACACTGCTGGTGTGTTGAATTTTTTGACATAGGGTGCTGGCAGATTACGGGCCTCCTATAGCTGCTGCCAGGCCCCTAATCTGCCATGGGCCCCTATATACCGCCTCCTCATGCTGCTGCCAGGTCCAGAGTCTCTCATGGGTCCCTGTACGGCCTCCCATTGCTGCTGTCTCCATCGCCACACTCTGCCATGTGCCACTTTCAGGTCTCCTCACACACTGCTGGTGTGTTGAATTTTTTGACATAGGGTGCTTGCAGATTACGGGCCTCCTATAGCTGCTGCCAGGCCCCTAATCTGCCATGGGCCCCTATATACCGCCTCCTCATGCTGCTGCCAGGTCCAGAGTCTCTCATGGGTCCCTGTACGGCCTCCCATTGCTGCTGTCTCCATCGCCACACTCTGCCATGTGCCACTTTTAGGTCTCCGCACACACTGCTGGTGTGTTGAATTTTTTGACATAGGGTGCTGGCAGATTACGGGCCTCCTATAGCTGCTGCCAGGCCCCAAATCTGCCATGGGCCCCTATATACCGCCTCCTCATGCTGCTGCCAGGTCCAGAGTCTCTCATGGGTCCCTGTACGGCCTCCCATTGCTGCTGTCTCCATCGCCACACTCTGCCATGTGCCACTTTCAGGTCTCCTCACACACTGCTGGTGTGTTGAATTTTTTGACATAGGGTGCTGGCAGATTACGGGCCTCCTATAGCTGCTGCCAGGCCCCTAATCTGCCATGGGCCCCTATATACCGCCTCCTTATGCTGCTGCCAGGTCCAGAGTCTCTCATGGGTCCCTGTACGGCCTCCCATTGCTGCTGTCTCCATCGCCACACTCTGCCATGTGCCACTTTCAGGTCTCCTCACACACTGCTGGTGTGTTGAATTTTTTGACATAGGGTGCTGGCAGATTACGGGCCTCCCATAGCTGCTGCCAGGCCCCTAATCTGCCATGGGCCCCTATATACCGCCTCCTCATGCTGCTGCCAGGTCCAGAGTCTCTCATGGGTCCCTGTAAGGCCTCCCATTGCTGCTGTCTCCATCGCCACACTCTGCCATGTGCCACTTTCAGGTCTCCTCACACACTGCTGGTGTGTTGAATTTTTTGACATAGGGTGCTGGCAGATTACGGGCCTCCCATAGCTCCTGCCAGGCCCCTAATCTGCCATGGGCCCCTATACCGCCTCCTCATGCTGCTGCCAAGTCCAGAGTCTCTCATGGGTCCCTGTACGGCCTCCCATTGCTGCTGTCTCCATCGCCACACTCTGCCATGTGCCACTTTCAGGTCTCCTCACACACTGCTGGTGTGTTCAATGTTTTGACATAGGGTGCTGGCAGATTACGGGCCTCCCATAGCTGCTGCCAGGCCCCTAATCTGCCATGGGCCCCTATACCGCCTCCTCATGCTACTGCCAAGTCCAGAGTCTCTCATGGGTCCCTGTACGGCCTCCCATTGCTGCTGTCTCCATCGCCACACTCTGCCATGTGCCACTTTCAGGTCTCCTCACACACTGCTGGTGTGTTGAATTTTTTGACATAGGGTGCTGGCAGATTACGGGCCTCCCATAGCTGCTGCCAGGCCCCTAATCTGCCATGGGCCCCTTTATACCGCCTCCTCATGCTGCTGCCAGGTCCAGAGTCTCTCATGGGTCCCTGTATGGCCTCCCATTGCTGCTGTCTCCATCGCCACACTCTGCCATGTGCCACTTTCAGGTCTCCTCACACACTGCTGGTGTGTTGAATTTTTTGACATAGGGTGCTGGCAGATTACGGGCCTCCTATAGCTGCTGCCAGGCCCCTAATCTGCCATGGGCCCCTATATACCACCTCCTCATGCTGCTGCCAGGTCCAGAGTCTCTCATGGGTCCCTGTACGGCCTCCCATTGCTGCTGTCTCCATCGCCACACTCTGCCATGTGCCACTTTCAGGTCTCCTCACACACTGCTGGTGTGTTGAATTTTTTGACATAGGGTGCTGGCAGATTACGGGCCTCCTATAGCTGCTGCCAGGCCCCTAATCTGCCATGGGCCCCTATATACTGCCTCCTCATGCTGCTGCCAGGTCCAGAGTCTCTCATGGGTCCCTGTACGGCCTCCCATTGCTGCTGTCTCCATCGCCACACTCTGCCATGTGCCACTTTCAGGTCTCCTCACACACTGCTGGTGTGTTGAATTTTTTGACATAGGGTGCTGGCAGATTACGGGACTCCTATAGCTGCTGCCAGGCCCCTAATCTGCCATGGGCCCCTATATACCGCCTCCTCATGCTGCTGCCAGGTCCAGAGTCTCTTATGGGTCCCTGTACGGCCTCCCATTGCTGCTGTCTCCATCGCCACACTCTGCCATGTGCCACTTTCAGGTCTCCTCACATACTGCTGGTGTGTTGAATTTTTTGACATAGGGTGCTGGCAGATTACGGGCCTCCTATAGCTGCTGCCAGGCCCCTAATCTGCCATGGGCCCCTATATACCGCCTCCTCATGCTGCTGCCAGGTCCAGAGTCTCTCATGGGTCCCTGTATGGCCTCCCATTGCTGCTGTCTCCATCGCCACACTCTGCCATGTGCCACTTTCAGGTCTCCTCACACACTGCTGGTGTGTTGAATTTTTTGACTTAGGATGCTGGCAGATTACGGGCCTCCTATAGCTGCTGCCAGGCCCCTAATCTGCCATGGGCCCCTATACCGCCTCCTCATGCTGCTGCCAGGTCCAGAGTCTCTCATGGGTCCCTGTACGGCCTCCCATTGCTGCTGTCTCCATCGCCACACTCTGCCATGTGCCACTTTCAGGTCTCCTCACACACTGCTGGTGTGTTGAATTTTTTGACATAGGGTGCTGGCAGATTACGGGCCTCCCATAGCTGCTGCCAGGCCCCTAATCTGCCATGGGCCCCTATATACCGCCTCCTCATGCTGCTGCCAGGTCCAGAGTCTCTCATGGGTCCCTGTACGGCCTCCCATTGCTGCTGTCTCCATCGCCACACTCTGCCATGTGCCACTTTCAGGTCTCCTCACACACTGCTGGTGTGTTGAATTTTTTGACATAGGGTGCTGGCAGATTACGGGCCTCCTATAGCTGCTGCCAGGCCCCTAATCTGCCATGGGCCCCTATATACCGCCTCCTCATGCTGCTGCCAAGTCCAGAGTCTCTCATGGGTCCCTGTACGGCCTCCCATTGCTGCTGTCTCCATCGCCACACTCTGCCATGTGCCACTTTCAGGTCTCCTCACACACTGCTGGTGTGTTGAATTTTTTGACATAGGGTGCTGGCAGATTACGGGCCTCCCATTGCTGCTGCCAGGCCCGTAATCTGCCATGGGCCCCCGTACCGACTCCTCATGCTGTGACGTTGCAACAAGGTGGAATTCAACCCTACATATGTTAGACCGCCTTTACGAACAGCAAAAGGCCATCACAGATTTCCTGATGTTAAAAGCGGATAAAGATACTCCCTGTGTAACTTAGATGTCAGCCATTGGCAGCTCATGTGTGACACCTGCGCTTGCTCAGGCCCTTTGAGGAGGCCACGCTATTCGTGAGTCGGCAGGACTATGGGATGAACGACGTCATTCCTCTGTTGCACGTCCTGGAACAAATGCTGTTAATAATGGCTGGTCAGGGTGCGGTAGACGTGGCGCACAGATCTCAACGCCACATGACCCCTGTGGGGGCAGGACAGGAAGAAGAGGAGGAGGTAGAGGAGGACATTGGTGCTCAGGAATTATTGAGTGAAATGGGTGGTTTTTCCACTCAGCGGACAGGAGTGGAGGAGCAGGAGCATCTGGTAGAGGAGGAGGAAGAGGAGACAGAGGACCCAGACGCACCGTGGCAGTATGCTGTGGAGATGGAGGCAGGGAGTCCCTCGCATTCCTTGGCACAAATGGCCCATAGCATACTCGCTTGCTTGCGTACCGACAGCCGAATAATAACCATCAGACAGAGGGATGACTTTTGGCTGTCCACCTTGTTGGACCCTCGCTACCGTTCAAAAATGGTGGCCTTTTTCACACCTGCTGAGAGGGAGGCCAAAATAACGTACTATAAAAACCACCTATGTAGTCAGCTGGTCTCTGCCTGTCTGCGCCAACGTCCATCCTCAGACACTGTGGGCCCTGTGCGCTCGCGTTACGCTGCCATGGCAGCAGGGGAGGGGTGGGGTGGTAGGAGCAGTGGCAGCTCCACCAGCAGCAGCTGCCTCAGTCTGCAGTCGATGATGAGTAGCTTTCTTCACCAGCGCAGTGAGGAAACTAATAACCAGCCGCAGCAGCAGCAGCATCAGGTGGACCTGGAGCAGGACCTCAAACAACAGGCTTAGGCCTACTTGGACAGCACCCTGCCAACCGAGGTAGACAATCCCCTTGACTACTGGGCAACGAAACTTGACCTTTGGCCCCAACTAGCTGAATTTGCCCTTGAAAGGCTGTCATGCCCGGCCAGTAGCGTGGCATCGGAGCGCGTGTTTAGTGCGGCAGGAGGTATTGCAACTCCGCGGAGGACACGACTGTCCACCCAAAGTGTGGAGAGACTCACGTTTGTGAAAATGAATCAGGCGTGGATTAGTCTGGATTTCAAACCACCAGTTCCTGACACAACTGACTAAATCAGCCATGAATCATGCCCCAAACATGTGCCACTTTCAGGTCTCCTCACACTGCTGGTGTGTTCCATTTTTTGTCATAGGGTGCTGGCAGATTACGGGCCTCCCATAGCTGCTGCCAGGCCCCTAATCTGCCATGGGCCCCTATACCGCCTCCTCATGCTGCTGCCAAGTCCAGAGTCTCTCATGGGTCCCTGTACGGCCTCCCATTGCTGCTGTCTCCATCGCCACACTCTGCCATGTGCCACTTTCAGGTCTCCTCACACTGCTGGTGGGTTCCATTTTTTGTCATAGGGTGCTGGCAGATTACGGGCCTCCCATAGCTGCTGCCAGGCCCCTAATCTGCCATGGGCCCCTATACCGCCTCCTTATGCTGCTGCCAGGTCCAGAGTCTCTCATGGGTCCCTGTACGGCCTCCCATTGCTGCTGTCTCCATCGCCACACTCTGCCATGTGCCACTTTCAGGTCTCCTCACACTGCTGGTGGGTTCCATTTTTTGTCATAGGGTGCTGGCAGATTACGGGCCTCCCATAGCTGCTGCCAGGCCCCTAATCTGCCATGGGCCCCCGTACCGACTCCTCATGCTGCTGCCAGGCCCGTAATCTGTCATGGGCCCCTGTTGTCGCTTGTTGGCATATTCCGCTCGTTCAGATGCTCCTTCTCCTGCTACTCCTCTTCACGGATTCCGTCAGCAGTCTTTCTTGGAATCCGTTTCCAAGAGACAACAGTTTGCGAGCACGCACCCGACGGTGCAGAAGCTGAACGTCCTCCTGTCCAAGTTGCTGCTGCCAGGCTCATAATCTGTCATGCGCCCCTGTACCGCCTCCTCATGCTGCTGCCAGGTCCAGAGTGTGTCATGGGTCCCTGTACGGCCTCCCATTGCTGCTGTCTCCATCGCCACACTCTGCCATGTGCCACTTTCAGGTCTCCTCACACTGCTGGTGGTTTCCATTTTTGTCATAGGGTGCTGTATGGCCTCCCATTGCTGCTGCCTCCACCGCCACACTGTGGCTCCACACTCTGGTTTTGGCCCCGTGACTGCCCAAATGAGTGAAGTGTGTGGTGATTCTAAGATCGACGGCACTCATCTGCATGTCATACTGACTGTCAGTATTATTTCTCTTCCCCAGCAGACTCCAAGGGCATTTAAATTAAAGGTACAGTGTTCTGCACTAATATAAAGTCTCTCTGAAGCCTAGAAACACCCTTTTATAAGTTAAATTCGCAGTGAATATATTCGACTCGAATCGAAATTTTTCCACGAATTCGCCGAATCAGTCGAATCGAATTTTTGAATACTTCGCTCATCTCTAGTGACAATGCTCACTTCTGGCACTGTATGTATGGAGAAACAGCATTGTCACCCTGGAGAAGAAGTGTGTTAGGACTGCAGAAGAAATCCCTCTCTCCATAATACTGAAAGCGGGTGTTCTGTAGTTTACAGAGAGCTGATGATATTGTTTGAGATAACACAGGACAGGAGTGCACAGGACAAAAGACATCACTGGATTTCAGGCTGAATTTACAGGTATTTTTATGCATTTATTAAACAGATATAACAAAGCAATGTCAATGATAGACTTCACAGACCAAAGGGAAGCAGAAAAGAAAAGCTCCCTGTTAAGGTTTGCGTACACTTAAGGCCAGTTCATACCCGAACGCAGTGCTGGAATACACATGTAACCTACGTTTTTCCCGCACCACATTCAAAATGCACATTTGTGATCTGAAGCGGGTGGCAGTGTTAACTTAACGACACCCCAAACACAGGTTGGAAACGACCCAGAAACAAATAAGGTATTCTCTTTGAGTGCTGCAGTAAGAAGGGTGAAGCTGGGGCTGCTAACTTACTTCTCTGTGGGAAATAAACATTGGCTCCTGATACACTAAATGAGACAGAATGTCTAACTAAGCACTATCCCCTGGTAATATACTGGACAGGACTCTACAATACTGTACATCACCTACACATAAATATTATAAGTGGCTCCAAATACACAGGCTATAAAACTGACAGCTTAGCTTGTTCTCCAGGGTGAGATCTGCAGGAATAGACTGTCAGGTTTCAGGAATGCTGACAACAGTTATAGTATAAAAGAAACTTGTAAACAGCTGTTTGTTGTAATATTTTCTTTTTACCATTTGTATGTAAATGTATTTTTTTTTCAATTTTTATATTTTTCAATGTATTCATATTTTTGTCAATTTTGTTCATTTAGTTTTGTACGACTGCATTAAAAAGGCTCTTTTTCATTTGTAGATAACTTCACCATGCTTTTTACCAGATACATAATTTTATTGCCTATTCAGATTATAATTTGAAGTTTTGACAAGCTACAAGATACTTTAATTCCCAGATGAAACTGATTTGGTTATCAAAAGGTGAATGAAAACCTGACTATATTTTACTATTTTGTCATTATAACAAATGCACAGTGCTTTACGATTTTGCAACACTCCCTTATCAAATTTTATCTTCTGTGGGCTAAAAGGAAATAATGTTAGGGCTAGGAGGCGGGATTGTCGTTTGTGTACCTTGCATTGGTGCAGATTCTATATACGCAGATGTAACATCTCAGAAGAGGGGAGTACACTTTGGAATCTTTGCCTTGAGTACCAGAGAATCATATGGCAATGAGGAATATTTAACAAACAGCACAATATGTGGAGTAAAGCACTGAGAGGTATGCAACATATAGCATAGCAGACACAAGGCAGCAGAGAATTGATATATATGGTATATATGCATATTTAGCCTTTGTTGAACTAGGAGAACCAGACCCAGGCTTGTCATTTCAAAAATATGCCCTCTCATGTATAGTAATGATGTTAACAGATGGTGGGTCAGTGTAGTAATGTGCCTTACCAATACTACCATCTTACCTGTCATTAGCCTCCTGTACCTCAGATACTACAACAATCTGAACAAAAGTTAGTTTTTGTCCAGAAAGTTAGGTCAGCTCCTGGATTCAGAAGAAGCTTGATTGATCTGGGTTGTGAGCAGTGAGAAACATTTGGGGGGTCACAGGTAAATATAATACATCCAACCACCAACAAATATACACAACCCTTTGTGCTCTTGAAGTAAGCCTAACTTCATCATATTTCATCGGTTTGAGAGATTGTATTTTTATAAAATAAATTAGTATAATTAGTGGTACAATCAACCATACCACACAGATTGTTTTTCTCCCAGGCTTTCTGTAAAGGTACCATGCTTAAAAAACAAATACATACAAAATGATGGTGGGAAAACAGAGCTGGGGGCTTTTACTGTACAAGGCTTTTAAATGAAAAAAATATGTTGTTTATTAAAGGAGACTTGTTTTGATCCATATGTATGCTGTCATCACTGACCTCTCCTCTTGAAAGTTCTAACTGCCTGGCTGTTACAACAACTTGATAGCTTCAGTATTTTCTAGACTCTAAATTCACCTGACCATCATACTTGTTCAAAGATTCTCAACCCGACCTTTCCAAGGTAAATGGCCCTGAATATTTAAAATTAAAAGCTGCTCTGGCCACAATACTCCCCTCTTCTCCAGTGCTGTCCCCTCCACCTCTCCTCTTCTGGATTGAATAATAAACATACTTATGTGCAACACAGAGTTTTCAAAGCAGGACTACAGCACTCATGAAGCCAACTGAGTTGGTGGCACTCATGGTGGCATAGTGGGGACAGCACTCAAGCTGAAGTTTCCAAACCATAGGCTCAAGCATTACCAAGCTACCTGATTGCCCGCTGTGCCTGTCACACAGGCAGGACCAGCAGCTGAGGCTCTTCAGTGAAATGGAGCCTGTTCATTGAGCACGTTCAGCATTACTGAACACAGCGCTTCTGGCTGCTTTACCTGCATGTGTAACAAGTGCAGTGGCTGGGCAAAAAAGTCTGCTAATTGAGTCTAGAGTGAGAAGCATGGGGTGGTGGTGGTGGTAAGGAGCAAAAATTGCTACTTTAGACAGCATCCACTCTCAGCTGGGCCTGTTTCTATGTATTGCTAATATGATACTGCATAGTCTTTCACTGAAAAGTGTGTGATCTGAACAAAAAGTAAACTTACTCAGATTTAACTTTTGTAGTCACTATAGCAGCTAAAAGTTAGTGTTTTTAGAAAGAGAGCTGAAAGTTGGATAAGCTCAACAACCTCCTGATGACAAGGCAAGACTAATGCAAGTACCAGATGTCCTCACATTGATCATTCATTACAAAGTGTAAATGAGTTAAAAAAAAAGATTTATAAGGTAATCAGAAAACATTAGTCAAAATAAAGACAAGGAAATCGGCCTGACAAAACAGTATGTTGGTAGCCAGAATAAACAAGTCTTAGAACCGACACCATCAGAGACAGACCTGGGGTTCATAATGTTCTATACCGTGACAACACTTCAAAGCGTAACCACACAGGTAACAAGCTGATCCCAGGAGATCATGTGCTGACAGCTCAGTTGCTAATTAAACAACTCTCACATATGTTGTATGACTGGATATAACTAAAACACACTGTTGTTAATGGATGATTAGATATGTTGCCTCAATGACAATGTAACCAAAATGTATACTTGCCTGTGACACTACGTAAGACATGCGAATATCACAATAATTTCAAAACATAGCATAAGGACAGGACAACTGTATTTACCAATGTATATAGACTCATTTTCTATTCATGTATTTTGAATAAGAAGAAAAATTAGAAATAGTGCCAAATAACATTTCACAATGTGTGACACATACAGTTTCATTGTTCCCTGTTCTACTGGGAAAAATGATCTAATTAACTAATAGCATAAGGTAACACTGAGCATGTTTTTAACCGATGGGTTAGGTGAGTGACAAGTGAAGTGACAAGAAGATTGGTCTAGTAAACTTGTACTGGAATATTTAGGAGGTAGTGGGCAATGATCAAATGTATCAAAGCATGTATCAACCAAGCAGATTTCAGTTTTTTGCAGTCAGTTTATGTGGTTTATATGAATGAATAAATATGTACTTCCAAACTAAAGTGGTGCGACTGTGAAACACTCCATGCCATACTGTTTTAGGCATACAGTAGAAGGTTCAGTTGAGGTCACCAGCACAATGTAACTTGTCAGAGTTTGAGACACAAAATAAACAGAAAACAAATTAGCATACAGTAGAGACTTAATTAGGAGTTCCACCCAAAAGTAGAAGCTCTGCTTATCTGCCTACTCCCCACCTTCACTGCCACATTTGGCACCTACTGGTTCACCGCAGCCACCTCCTTCCCCCTGCAGCCCTCTGCAACATTTCACAGGTCCAAGAGGACTTTGGCCCATATACAAAGTGCAGCACAATTTCTGCATGCACAGCAGGGAACCAGCTGTGAAACCGCAAGGGTATTATGTTGTGTGTGTTTTTGCAATAAAATTCACTAAAATTATCATATTTTTTTCTGGAAATATGAGTTTAATAAACAGTTGCACAAATATCATGCAATATAAAAAATTGCATCAACCATCTTTTTATTCTACAGGTCTTATGAAAATATAAAATGCTCTGAGGGTTTTATGTAGTTTTATACCCAAAAATGCTGATTATTTTTAATTTGTACAAAAAATTTAAAAAAATGTTCCAGTGTCAAAGTGTTTAAACTTAGTAAAGAAAACATAGCCATTGCAATCAATTTCTAAAATTACGTGCCCAAATCAGCAAGTCTTTTGTATCATACTTCCTCATTTCAATTTCATTGTATAACATGTCATACCCATAAATTAATACTAGGCCATTGCTCCAGGGAAACAAGCCTTTACCTGACCGGGTCTATACAGTTCTAAAAAATGCAGCAGTAGAGAGGTGCTGACCTTGATATTGATTGGTGTTGTGATTTGATTCCATATTCTCACACTTCTTGTATGCCAATGCATAGGGCAGTATCACACTGTCAGTCTTTATCAGCTTCCCTGTCTGCCATGGAGGATATTTTACAAGAGCCTATACGGTCACACTTTGAAGAATTGTAAGAATATGTTTTTTATTACAAGAATTCAAAAGCAATTAGCATATACAATATGGCCATCAATTAACTCATCAATTTTAACCAAAAAATTAATTCAACACTGCAAGTTCATTCTAAAAAAATGTGTAAATCAAAGTGAGAAAATAATTAATGTGATAAATGTGAATCAAATACAGTGTCCTATATTTGAACATATACAGTTCATAAAGCTTCAAGATTGTGTTCCACGTATATGCACTATATTGCCAAAACTATTGGGAAGGCTACCTTTACACGCACATGAACTTTAATGGCATCCAAGTCTTAGTCTGTAGGGTTCAATATTGAGTTGGCCCACCCTTTACAGCTATAACAGCTTCAACTCTTCTGGGAAGGCTATCCACAATGTTTAGGAGTGTGTCTGTGGGAATGTTTGACCATTCTTCTGGAAGTGCATTTGTGAGGTCAGGCACTGAAGACCTGGCTCAAGTCTCTACTTTAATTCATCCCAAAGATGTTCTATCAGGTTGAGGTCAGGAGTCTGTGCAGGCCAGTCAAGTTCCTCCACCCCAAAATCGCTCATCCATGTCTTTATGGACCTTGCTTTGTGCACTGGTGCGCAGTCATGTTGGAACAGGAAGGGGCCATCCCCAAACTGTTCCCACAAAGTTGGGAGCATGAAATTGTCCAATATGTCTTGGTATGCTGGTGCCTTAAGGGGCCAAGCCCAACCCCTGAAAAACAACCCCACACCATAATCACCCCTCCACCAAACTTCACACTTGGCACAATGCAATCAGGCAAGTACCGCTCTCCTGGCAACCGTTAAGCCCAGACACATCCATTGGATTGCCAGACAGAGAAACGTCCAAGAAGCAGGGCCCTCCTAACCCTCTTGTATTGAACTGTATCGTTGCTGTATTGTCTTCCTTTGTATTGTAAAGTGCTGAGCAAACTGTTGGCACTATATATATCCTGTATAATAATAATTTGCCACTCCAGAGAACATGTCTCCACGTCTCCAGTGCGTTACACGTCTGCTTCCGACACTTTGCATTGCAATTGGTGATGTAAGGCTTGGATGCAGCTGCTCAGCCATGGAAACTTATTCCATGAAGCTTTCTATGCACTGTTGTTGTGCTAATCTGAAGGCCACATGAAGTTTGGAGGTCTTTAGCTTTTTACTCTGCAGACAGTTGGTGACTTCTGCACACTGTGAGCTTTGG
Organism: Staurois parvus; assembly: GCF_062004578.1. Taxonomy (NCBI): domain Eukaryota; kingdom Metazoa; phylum Chordata; class Amphibia; order Anura; family Ranidae; genus Staurois; species Staurois parvus. The sequence continues at coordinate 28,605,606 of NW_028317815.1, forward strand.
CATGCGCTGACCATGCTCTGTTATTTTATGTGGCCTACCACTTGATGGCTGAGTTGCTGTTGTTCCCAGTTACTTCCATTTTGTTATAATAATAGCTGACTGTGGAATATTTAGTAGCAAGGAAATTTCATGGATGGACTTATTGCACAGGTGGCAACCTATCATGGCAGAGAACGACTCAATCTCTTACGAATGTTTGTAGAAACAGTCTGCATGCTTAGGTGCTTGATTTTTTACACCTGTGACCAAGAAAGTGATTGGAACACCTAAATCCAATGATTTGGAGGTATGTTCAAATTTAGTAAGATTAAGCCTGTCCCTTTAAAGGAAAATGTCTTGATATGCCAGACAGTTGAGATCCTCTCCCTCGAACCATATATGCAATCCCAAAATTCCAGAAAGTAGTGCTCAGAAAAAAAATTTAAGCCATAGTGTTTTTTGTAATAAATCCTCAAATTCATTTAAAATGTAGATGAAAAACACACTCAGGTTATCATGTGCACAAAAGCTGGTGCACCACAGATTAAAGCATTTACTGTTCTTTAGACCACCACAAGAGGCCCTGTTAATAGAGGCTGCAGCATTTGAATGTATAAAATTCAATATGTACATATCCTTCTACTGTCCCCGTTTAACCTGAAGTCTGCTCTGTATGATGAATAGCATCACACGCCATTACCTTTGGCCCTGTCAGGAATGGACTTGCCAGTAATGGTGGGACTCACCTGCCTTGTGGGCTGCAGTACCAGGGCTGGCCAGCGGGTGCTCCCAGCAATCCGAGACTCAACCCTGCAGCCAGCCAAACACCTGAAGTTGATTATACAGGTGTATTTAAGGGATGGCCAGACCTGCAGTCTCTGCCTTGGTGTGTGGTTTTCCTGGGCCCTGTATCTTGTTCCTGCATCCCTGTTCCTGTCCCTGTCTGATTCGTTGCTGACCCTGCCTGATCCGGACCTCTGCTGACTTCTCCTGTTTCATCCCTGGCTTGTGACCCCGACCATTCTCTGCCTGACCCCCTGTACCTACCTGCCCGATTGTTATTGACCCGGCCTGCCTGACGACGCTTGCATTGTATGTACTGTTATCTGTGGGTGGTTTGGTTTGGTTCGTTTGCACTGTGTTATGTTTTAGTATTGCACTGCGTTTATGTTTGTATTGTTAGTCTTTAATAAATTATATTGTTTATAACTTATCTGAAGCCTGCATTTCCCTGCATCAGTCACATACCTCTGGTCACACCCCGGAGCCCTGACAGGCCCAATTCTCCTAGATCACGACCTATGTCACCTATCTGCCTCTTACATATTACACCACCCTACGTGGCTTCGTCAGAGGGATAGGAGCTAGGTGACATACTGCCAGAATTTAAGCATTCAGTTGTTTATTCATTTCCATGGAAACCCTCCCCACCATGCGGATCGCTATATTCTCATGCCTTGGCTGGACACAGGGCTCACTGATCTACCAATAAAATACAGAACCACACGCCACAGGTCTACAACCTATTCTAATCCTCAAAAGTCAAATGATACCCTGAATCTTTTAACCTTTACTAGATCACCCTGTATATACAGTACTATGCGGATCATGCTCAAAACCACAAATTGACACTTTCTAATAAAATAATGGAGAGCAGCATTTTGTGATTTTGAGCAAGATTGGCTTAATATATACATGGCAGAAAAACAATTGTCTATAGACAGTTTTACTCCTATGTCACTATCAGATTAATGAGCAAGCAAGAGAAACCACAGCATTTGGCCACACATAGGGTTTTAAGACACAGGACACCAGAGAGTTAAGTATACAGCATTTCATTTTACAGGGAGGCTTTAGTTTCATGTTGAACCTGTGTTGACAAGGCTACTTTAAAGAACCAAAAAGGAGGCTTGTGAAGTAGGAAGTGGTGGGGCCAAAGTAGACTTTGACAAATAAAGTCAAGATCGCCCCTTGAGGGTTAAGGACTGATGTGAATGTACAATATATATGTAAAGCGCTGCGTAAATTGATGACGCTATATAAGCACCTGAAATAAATAAATAAATAAATTTACATATAACTAACGCTGGCTATATCTCTGAATCTTGTGATCTTGAACACATGCACTTTTCACTGAATATAACCTATGCCTATACATTTTGTTCTTTATATACCCAGTTTAGATTGCCCAAATATGTGACAGGCTTTCTTTATGCATACGTGAAGAAGTATTGAAGGATTTAGTTACTTTCAGGTAATACATTATTATTATTATTATTATTATTATTATTATTATTAATAATCCAGGAAATAAGAGTGAAGTGTATATTTGTGACATTCTGTACAATACTATGTACTGAATATTTTCTTATGCATTCTGTTTTACATGGTATTAGTTTTGATTTCTTTTCTGAGATGATCATTATTATCACAATAAATAAAAAAACAAAATGATGTAAATAAATCAGCAATGTTATGTTCTCCATGCCCAGACACAGAATATTTAATGCCTTAGATTTCTTTTTTTATGCAGCAAATTCACTGGAGATCACATATAGCAAGCACAGAGAATGAGAGCTTCTGACAATCTGCTGTCTAGAGACAACCACATGATCTGCTTGAATGGAGATGACTGTTTTGAATGAGCATTTTATTTTGTCTTTCTTTATCATCTGCCTTGCATTTGAATGAGATGGTTCAGTCACAATTTCCTTTGGGAAGTTATATTTTATTTTTTTGTATTTGATCCACATAGAATATTTCTTAGCTCAAACCATGTAGGAATTCAGCTTTAGACTTTTATTTGAGCAGGTCAGTAGTAACATAATCTGTATTTGTTATGCTAGATTTCTATTTGGTTATAAATAAATACGAATTAGTAAAATGTGCTGGACCATGTTTCTGATGTCCTGGAGATAATAGAACTGCATCTTTATGAAAGAAATCAGCTCTAGTAAGTTTTAAGGTTGTTTTAATGAGCTTAATTTGTATTGCTTAGGGTACCACAAAAAAAAAAAAGGAGCTACTGTGCAAGTTAAAAAAGAGGGAAATATTACAGTTTCTTTACTAGTGTTTTCATAAAAACAATATTCTTTATGGAAAAAATGCTTTGCTAGGCTTAGCTACCTATGTCTGTTACACGTAAACATCTAAAATAAACCAGATTGGTAAATGCCATATTTTACAAACTTTAATTAAGGATTATGTATACAGTAAATATGTGAACCATCTTACCTGGGAAATCATTTTTAATTATGTTCAGTCAGCATTGTGATCCTGTTGGATAGCTCCACCTGATCCTGGACTGTCCAGATTAACACTGCAATTTATCAATACAGTTTGGTCTAGAAGTCAATCCTGCCAGCACTACATTAAGGAGGTCATCAATCCTTTTCCCGGTGTGCTTCCAATGTTAGATGGACTGCATTGTGCAATGTAGCAGAAGCTTGTGTTCCGCAGGGGATTATAGAAGGCTAATATAAAGGGAGATTCAGGTACTTCTGTTAGTAAGTGAAATACTTTTTAAACAAATAATATATAACTGGATTAAATTGTGTTTTTATGTTTTTTGTTTTAGCAAAGTAAGAAATTGATCAGCGATCTAACTGTGATACTCATAAAGAATTGTGAATGTGTTAATAGTCACTTTTCGCGTAATTTGTTTTAGTGGGCTCTCACTTGAGCTGCTTAGCAGAAATAGACAGATTACGGTATTGTTCTTGTTGTTAGAAAAATTCCAAATTGTTCCCAAGATACACTGAGGAGTTTACAATGGGCATTAAAGGAAATACCTCATCGGCACATACACACTGCTTAACACCTTATGTTCCCAAAATGCTAGCAGTATGACAATTTTAAGCAGTGAGAGGTGGAATGGTGCTCAACAGCTATAGGTGGAAATTGGAAAACCCTGGCCAAGCAACCTGTATGCAAGTTTAAGTGAACCTGCATTACCTGCAATGTTTTTAAACTACTGATAATGGCGACTAAAAGCACTGAAGTCAAGCATACCTCCCCTCATGACTGATGAACAAACTGATAGAGAGGGATAGGAAGTGGGTGGTTTTTTGAGCCAAATACATATTCAGTTCTGACGATCACTGGCTTCTAGAGTGCTCTACAATTTAAAGTGGTTGTAAAGGCTTAAGACATTTTACCTTCATGCATTCAATGCAAGAAGGTAAAATACCTTCTGTGTGTAGTAGCCCCCCCTAAAACTTACCTGAGTCTCCTCTCGATCCAGCATTGAGAGCCTTGGCTCTCCGGGTCTCCCTCTCCTCAGTGGCTGAGACAACAGCAGTAGCCATTGGCTCCCACTACTGTCAGCCACTTTCACTACTGTGAACCATGGACACACAGAGCAGTGGCTCAGGAGCGAGCCTGCTGGGGTGCCCCCTTAGCAAGCTGCTTTCTATGGGGGCACTGGGCAGGAGAGAGGGGCCAGGAACGCCAGCAGGGGACCCCTGAAGAGGAGGATCAGGGCTGCTCTGTGTAAAACAACTGCACAGAGCAGGTAAGTATGAAATGTTTATTATTTTTAAACAAAAAACGTACCCTTAATAAGTGAACAAGTACATACTGTAACTTAAAGTGTTACGAAACCCAGGTCCCTGCATTCACTATATCTGGTCTCCCACAGTACACAGAACAGGGAATTGCAATTATTTTAGTAAATATAAACTGCAAAAATACCTTTTCTCATCAGCAGTTAGAGTAGTCTTGTGACTTCGATCAGTGTCCAGCAGAACACATGTTAAAGCTTATAGGAGGAGTTTCCTTTCTGCTCTAGGAGGATGCAAAACCCCTGACCTTTGTCTGGACAGTGCTGATTTGCCATGCGCTGATCACATGCACTCTCCCAAGAAAAAAAATAACCTCTCTAGCAATACACACCAAACCGAGCATGTGCAGAAGTGCTACGGGTTCAGTCTGTCTTATCAGCGTGGACATTTGAACAAGAGGAGAGGCAGAGAAGTCAGGAACAAAAAGCCTTTTTACACAATACAGAGGAGTAACCCCTTAGGTTCCACAGTGAGTATAACAGGCATGCTTTACTGCATATACAGACTAATTTTACTGTTGTTAGTTTAGTAACAATTTAAGGGTTCAGCAACTTTAAGTTGAACACAGGTTCACAGTAATATATCGTTTTAATTCAAGTACATGCTCAAAATGTCTTCTTTGATCACTTCTTAAAATAGAGTTTTTGTTCAGTTCCATAAACTTTGTAGTTGATTGTATAGAGTTGTGAAACTGATGTAACTACCACCCAGTTGTACATACTAGACATTTTTAAGATAAGATAAGATCTGACTTTATTGTCATAGTGTACATACAACAAAATTGATCAAGGTGCTCTTTACCCTTTACAACAGCAATATTAAAACATCTACACTTACATACTGCCTAACACACATATTATTCCTTAAATATAGCAAATATATAAAAATATTTTTTTTTTAAACTAAACATTTCACTTAGAATTCCTTGAGGTGATTATAGCCGTATTAGTGCACTTGCGACAGAAACAATTGAGTACTGTCCGTGATACTTTTTTTATTTGCACTAACATACAATTTTGAGGACAAGCTTTCGGGGAGTGTCCCCTTCTTCAAGGCCCAAGCAGTACTGTTACAAAGTTTTAGCAGAATGTTAGAAGATATGTGGGGATTGAGAAAAAAAAAAAAAGGCAGAAAGAAACACAAGCCTAATGTTAGCCTAGAGATAAAACAGCAAAGCAAAAGCAAAGACTGGGGGGGGGGCAGCACTCAAAGAGGGAGTCATAAATATGTTGGATAATGAGTGAGGAATCCCATGTCCAAATTAAGGCCCTTATCTCTTGTGTCAAATAGAATTATCATTCTTAGTTCAAAAGTTTTTCTTTCCTGAATGGATTTGAATTTAGAATTCCTAAAACTCACTGGTGGGTTTATATACAATAGAGCCAGCTGGCATATACTGTATCCAAATTTGGTCGACCTGTACCTATTATCTGCTGTGTTGTTTTCATCACATGAGAGAAGCACTTCTTATTCTCTGCCCTGCAGCTGGCATACCACACTACAGCACAGTGAAGAATACTCTCAATGGTGCAATTATTAAAATTTACAGAAGTTTTAAGGGCAATCCAGTCTGATCTCCTCTTCTGATCATTTGTGGCCTATTTGTTAGAAAATCCACAATCCATGACCACACCCGTGGGTATATGCCCAAGCATTCAATGTCTGCAGAAATTTTTCAGAAACTATGGTGTTAAATGCAGAACTAAAATCAGTGAATAACATCCTGACATGTCTGTTTGAGTGCCCACGATGTGTCAAAGCATGCAAAGCAATTGAAATAGTCTTCTGAACTGTTTGCACGATAGGCAAACTGAAACTTATCCAGATTGAGTATGTTGAATTTTTAGGTATAGGGACTGGTTTAGGCATAGGGATAATTGATATATATATATATAGAGAGAGAGAGAGAGAGAGACAATGCTGGCTGTCAGGATTATGAAACAAATTATATTAGTGGTGAAGCGCTCAACTAAAATAATCAAAAAACTAGTGCAATAACCCCTTTATAAATATACGCTGGTGAAAAAGGTGATAAATAATACCTCTTATACAAATAATAAAATAATAACTAGTGCAATATCCTCATCACTGTATATTACATCCCTAGTGGTGTAGTGATTAATATTACTTAAACTGTGCAAAAAAAGGTACTCAAATGCAATTAATCGGACCAATTTAAATGAAAAACAAATAAGATGGTGATGCCACACTGTGCAAAAACATAAAAAGTGTTCAAATAATATCACTCCATGCTGCAATAGTGCTCTTCGTGAAATCTTGACGTGACTCCCCTCAATGATAGCCAAAATGCCCCCTCACCTTCCACATTCGACCCTTGCGGGTCACAGAGCTTTTTTTATATATATAATTGCCAGATTTATTCTCCTCCACTGCCTCCACCGACCATGATCCTCCTCCAGGCAGTAAGTAATACTCCAAAAGCTCCCCTCACAAAACGGACTCTGCCAGATATAATTCTCCTCCACTGCCTTCACCGCTCAAAATCCTCCTCCAGGCAGTCAGTTACACTCCAATACCCCTCATAGAATGGACACAGGCACAGTGCGCATATGAAAAACAGAATCACATCTCCATAGTGCAACACCGTTTAATACACTTCATCAGTAGAATCAAACATTACACTCACATGTCCTTCAGCAAGGTAAAGCAGTTCCCATGTACTATGGGTGTATACAGGTGTCCAAAGATGGCGTCCGAACCCGGAACCGGAAGTACGTCACCCCTATACGTCAACGCGTTGCGCCACAGTCACGTGGCTTCTTCAGGATCCTGAAGAAGCCACGTGACTGTGGCGCAACGCGTCGACATATAGGGGTGACGTACTTCCGGTTCCGGGTTCGGACGCCATCTTTGGACACCTGTATACACCCATAGTACATGGGAACTGCTTTACCTTGCTGAAGGACATGTGAGTGTAATGTTCGATTCTACTGATGAAGTGTATTAAACGGTGTTGCACTATGGAGATGTGATTCTGTTTTTCATATGCGCCCTGTGCCTGTGTCCATTCTATGAGGGGTATTGGAGTGTAACTGACTGCCTGGAGGAGGATTTTGAGCGGTGAAGGCAGTGGAGGAGAATTATATCTGGCAGAGTCCGTTTTGTGAGGGGAGCTTTTGGAGTATTACTTACTGCCTGGAGGAGGATCATGGTCGGTGGAGGCAGTGGAGGAGAATAAATCTGGCAATTATATATATAAAAAAAGCTCTGTGACCCGCAAGGGTCGAATGTGGAAGGTGAGGGGGCATTTTGGCTATCATTGAGGGGAGTCACGTCAAGATTTCACGAAGAGCACTATTGCAGCATGGAGTGATATTATTTGAACACTTTTTATGTTTTTGCACAGTGTGGCATCACCATCTTATTTGTTTTTCATTTAAATTGGTCCGATTAATTGCATTTGAGTACCTTTTTTTGCACAGTTTAAGTAATATTAATCACTACACCACTAGGGATGTAATATACAGTGATGAGGATATTGCACTAGTTATTATTGTATTATTTGTATAAGAGGTATTATTTATCACCTTTTTCACCAGCGTATATTTATAAAGGGGTTATTGCACTAGTTTTTTGATTATTTTAGTTGAGCGCTTCACCACTAATATAATTTGTTTCACATATCTTGGGGTATAGAGAATAGGTGATAGCAGCTCACTCACTAGGTTCTGTGGAGCGCAGGGGGATTTTTATATATTTTGTCAGGATTATGAACCACATGTATATGTCACTGAGATTTCTCACATACAGTATACACAGTTAGGGGCTGTTTATGACTGGTGTTGAATATTAATACAATATGTTCTGATTTGGGTCCTGAAGACCAGAGACTTTGAAGAGCTTTGGGGGGGATAAAGCCTCTATTTCCAGATCCACATCTTACCTGGTAGCCAGACTTTTTTAATAATTTCAGCTTTCTGTGGCTGACTGATTCCCAGGGCTCTCTCACTTGCTCTCTTTGCTGTAGGAGCCTGCTGCTGTGTGAAAAGGCTGACTACAGAAAGGACACTAAATAGGTACATGTGCTGCCTGTTTGTTTTGTAAGTGTAACGATTATGCCAAATAGAGACACGAAAGCCGTACGTGACAGCCATCTTGTTAAGGTCTCAGCCATTTTGTTTTTCATGAACAATCATCTTTCTCCCCTCCTGCTCTTGAAAATGGAATATGTGGCTGTAAGTTGTAACCAACTTCAAAAGAGCCTCTTATCTTAAATAAAACGCAAATAAAAGCCAGATTCAGAGCTGTAAACCACTAATTAGTCTTAGCAGGATGTCTATTTTGCAAAGACACTTTCCTCTGCCCTATCGTAAAACAATAACTCAGTCAATCGTCACACATGACCTGCTAGGCCATTAGAGCTTAGGAATGCAGAGTGTGCCATAAAACATCGATTCCACATGTAGCCATTTCACATTCAGTTCATAGTATCCAACAGGAACTGGGCACATTTATATTAGGTATATATTTGGATAGATCATTTCATGCCGAGCCAAACAAGGTCCTACATGACTATGTTAGTGCCTAGGAAAGGGGAGAAAGCAGATCCAGGGATACCAAACACAGGGTACCTTTGTCACCCTCCTGGGTGACAAAGGTACGCTGTGTTTGGTATCCCTGGATTTGAAATATAATTCTGAATATTAATCTGCCAGTTGCTAGAATACCACCTGCATGTATTGGAGGGTATTAATATTAGTATGAAATTGTAGTTGGGACTTGGTCATAAACTTGATGACCTCCTAGAACCCATCCCCTAAACCGGATGATTGGTCAGTTGTTCTCAGGCGACACTCCTTTAATATCATAGAAAAAGACTGAAGGGCCTGGTGAAGGGAGCTCTCGTTTAACATCAACCAAGAAACATCTTAACGGACTTGAGAGCATAGGCAAAATTTTTGCTCTGACAATTGGACTCTGCTAAACCAGGACTTTGCAAGTATTCTGCTGTCTTAACTCCTTTCTTTTATTTCTCTGTTGTATTATTGTTCTCTTTATGTCTTTGTAACATCTTTTTCTGTAAATAATTTAATTGCACCATTTTGACCTTTTTAGTAATAAACCCTATTTTGAAACTTTCTCTAAAGCTTTTAATGCAAACTAAAGAATCCCTGTCTATTGAAGAGTGCAACTGTATGTAATAATCCTCTGAATATACCTGTCTGTGGTGACAGTTAGAGATGAGCGAATCGAACCAGGCGAACCGGAATTCGAGTCGAATTTCAGGAAATATTCGATTCGTGTCGAATCCGAAATTTTGCCTACTTCGGGTGCGCGAATCGAACATTTCCCGATCAGCCGGCAAAAGTGTCCCTGCAGTGAGCTCCGCTATTTCTGACAGTTCTCTGACAGAAGGAACACATGTTTAGCGGTTGAAACATTGTATCTATTAGTTTCCATTTAGGATACAGATGTTTCAACCGCTGTACATGTGAAGAAGCTGTCAGAGAACTGTCAGAAATAGAGGAACTCTGCACATACACTTTTTGCCGGCTTGGAATTATTCTTCTTTTCATCCTACTTCTTCTTCTTCTTCTTCTTCTTCTTCTTCATCCTCATCCTCATCCTCTTCTTCTGAGGATGAGGATGAGGATGAAGAAGAAGAAGAAGAAGAAGAAGTAGGATGAAAAGAAGAATAATTCCAAGCCGGCAAAAAGTGTATGTGCAGAGTTCCTCTATTCTGCAGATACACTTAGAGGAGCTCTGCAGATACACTTAGAGGAGCTCTGCACATACACTTTTTGCCGGCTTGGAATTAATCTTATTTTCATCCTACTTCTTCTTCTTCTTCTTCATCCTCATCCTCATCCTCAGAAGAAGAAGAAGAGGATGAGGATGAAGAAGAAGAAGTAGGATGAAAATAAGAATAATTCCAAGCCGGCAAAAAGTGTATGTGCAGAGTTCCTCTATTCTGCAGATACACTTAGAGGAGCTCTGCACATACACTTAGAGGAGCTCTGCACATACACTTTTTGCCGGCTTGGAATTAATCTTATTTTCATCCTACTTCTTCTTCTTCTTCTTCATCCTCATCCTCATCCTCAGAAGAAGAAGAAGAGGATGAGGATGAAGAAGAAGAAGCGGAAGAAGTAGGATGAAAATAAGAATAATTCCAAGCCGGCAAAAAGTGTATGTGCAGAGTTCCTCTATTCTGCAGATACACTTAGAGGAGCTCTGCACATACACTTAGAGGAGCTCTGCACATACACTTTTTGCCGGCTTGGAATTAATCTTATTTTCATCCTACTTCTTCTTCATCCTCATCCTCATCCTCAGAAGAAGTAGGATGAAAATAAGAATAATTCCAAGCCGGCAAAAAGTGTATGTGCAGAGCTCCTCTAAGTGTATCTGCAGAGCTCCTCTAAGTGTATCTGCAGAATAGAGGAACTCTGCACATACACTTTTTGCCGGAAACCGCTGTATGGAGGGAATGTCCCATAACTGTCAGAAATAGACTATTTCTGACAGTTCTGGGACATTCACTCCATACAGCGGCTTCAACCGCTGTATGGAGGGAATGTCATAGAACTGTCAGAAATAGACTATTTATGACAGTTCTGGGACATTCACTCCATACAGCGGTTGAAACATTGTATCTATTTTTTTCCATAAATGACATTCTGCAAATACACTTAGAGGAGCGCTGCAGATACACTTTTAGCCGGCTTGGAATTAATCTTATTTTCATCCTACTTCTTCTTCTTCATCCTCATCCTCATAAGAAGAAGAAGAAGAAGTAGGATGAAAATAAGAATAATTCCAAGCCGGCAAAAAGTGTATCTGCAGCGCTCCTCTAAGTGTATATGCAGAATGTCATTTATGGAAAAAAATAGATACAATGTTTCAACCGCTGTATGGAGTGAATGTCCCAGAACTGTCAGAAATAGACTATTTATGACAGTTCTGGGACATTCACTCCATACAGCGGTTTCAACCGCTGTATGGAGGGAATGTCATAGAACTGTCAGAAATAGACTATTAATGACAGTTCTGGGACTGTCCTTCCATACAGCGGTTGAAACATTGTATCTATTTGTTTCCATAAATGAATCCATTTATGGAAACAAATAGATACAATGTTTCAACCGCTGTATGGAAGGAATGTCCCAGAAATGTTAGAAATAGTCTATTTCTGACAGTTCTATGACATTCCCTCCATACAGCAGTTGAAACCGCTGTATGGAGTGAATGTCCCAGAACTGTCAGAAATAGTCTATTTCTGACAGTTCTGGGACATTCACTCCATACAGCGGTTTCAACCGCTGTATGGAGTGAATGTCCCAGAACTGTCAGAAATAGACAGAAACTGTCACAGAACTGTCCTTCTTCTCATCCTTCTCCTTCTTCTCATCCTTCTTCTCATCCTTCTTCTCATCCTTCTCCTTCTTCTCATCCTTCTCCTTCTCCTTCTTCTCATCCTTCTCCTTCTTCTCATCCTTCTCCTTCTCCATCTTCTCATCCTTCTCCTTTTCCTTCTTCTCATCCTTCTCCTTCTGCTTCTCCTTCTCCTTCTTTTCATCCTTCTCCTTCTTCTCATCCTTCTCCTTCTTCTCATCCTTCTCCTTCTTCTCATCCTTCTCCTTCTCTTTCTTCTCATCCTTCTCCTTCTTCTCATCCTTCTCCTTCTCCTTCTTCTCATCCTTCTCCTTCTTCTCATCCTTCTCCTTCTCCTCATCCTTCTCCTTCTTCTCATCCTTCTCCTTCTTCTCATCCTTCTCCTTCTCCTTCTTCTCATCCTTCTCCTTCTCCATCTTCTCATCCTTCTCCTTCTCCTTCTTCTCATCCTTCTCCTTCTGCTTCTCCTTCTCCTTCTTCTCATCCTTCTCCTTCTTCTCATCCTTCTCCTTCTTCTCATCCTTCTCCTTCTTCCCATCCTTCTCCTTCTTCTCATCCTTCTCCTTCTTCTCATCCTTCTCCTTCTTCTCATCCTTCTCCTTCTCCTCATCCTTCTCCTTCTCCTTCTTCTCATCCTTCTCCTTCTTCTCATCCTTCTCCTTCTCCATCTTCTCATCCTTCTCCTTCTTCTCATCCTTCTCCTTCTTCTCATCCTTCTCCTTCTCCTCATCCTTCTCCTTCTCCTTCTTCTCATCCTTCTCCTTCTCCTTCTTCTCATCCTTCTCCTTCTCCATCTTCTCATCCTTCTCCTTCTCCATCTTCTCATCCTTCTCCTTCTCCATCTTCTCATCCTTCTCCTTCTTCTCATCCTTCTCCTTCTCCTCATCCTTCTCCTTCTCCTTCTTCTCATCCTTCTCCTTCTCCTTCTTCTCATCCTTCTCCTTCTCCTTCTTCTCATCCTTCTCCTTCTTCTCATCCTTCTCCTTCTCCATCTTCTCATCCTTCTCCTTCTCCTTCTTCTCATCCTTCTCCTTCTCCTTCTCCTTCTTCTCATCCTTCTCCTTCTCCATCTTCTCATCCTTCTCCTTCTCCTTCTTCTCATCCTTCTCCTTCTGCTTCTCCTTCTCCTTCTTCTCATCCTTCTCCTTCTTCTCATCCTTCTCCTTCTTCTCATCCTTCTCCTTCTTCTCATCCTTCTCCTTCTTCCCATCCTTCTCCTTCTTCTCATCCTTCTCCTTCTTCTCATCCTTCTCCTTCTTCTCATCCTTCTCCTTCTCCTCATCCTTCTCCTTCTCCTTCTTCTCATCCTTCTCCTTCTTCTCATCCTTCTCCTTCTCCATCTTCTCATCCTTCTCCTTCTTCTCATCCTTCTCCTTCTTCTCATCCTTCTCCTTCTCCTCATCCTTCTCCTTCTCCTTCTTCTCATCCTTCTCCTTCTCCATCTTCTCATCCTTCTCCTTCTCCATCTTCTCATCCTTCTCCTTCTCCATCTTCTCATCCTTCTCCTTCTTCTCATCCTTCTCCTTCTCCTCATCCTTCTCCTTCTCCTTCTTCTCATCCTTCTCCTTCTCCTTCTTCTCATCCTTCTCCTTCTCCTTCTTCTCATCCTTCTCCTTCTTCTCATCCTTCTCCTTCTCCATCTTCTCATCCTTCTCCTTCTCCTTCTTCTCATCCTTCTCCTTCTCCTTCTCCTTCTTCTCATCCTTCTCCTTCTCCTTCTTCTCATCCTTCTCCTTCTCCTTCTCCTTCCTGATCTCCAAGGGCATTTAAATTAAAGGTACAGTGTTCTGCACTAATTTAAAGGCTCTCTGAAGCCTAGAAACCCTTTTTATAAGCCATCTTCGTAGCAAAGAAATTCGCATCGAATCGAATTTCATACTGGAATTCACCGAATCAGCCGAATCGAATTTTTCAATACTTCGCTCATCTCTAGTGACAGTGTGTGTTGCAGACGCTTATGCTAATATTATAGTGTTATTGCTAGGGTTTGTGAGTGTCCTTCTTCTCTGTAAAAAGGTGATGGTGGCAGTGTGAAGAGTTAATTGCGTAATTAACCTAACCCAGTATCAATCGCTCTCAGGCTGCTGGCACATCTGCTGGAAAATCTTTGTGCAGGGTACAGCTGAGAGTGGCATTGTTACATAAGTGACAGCATGGTGCGAGATTGGCTGGTCCTTTGGTCAACGAGTTGCTGAGAAAGGCAGGGGTCGGGCGCTGCGTTCCGCCACAGTGAGGTCTATTAGGAGACACCTTGTTAGTGAGGAACTGTTCTGAATTTAGTTAGTGGCTAGGACAAGCAGATGTTTTTAATGTTTTATTCTATGAAGTTGGTGTACAAAGCCCTCCTGCATTAAAACTGTGTTTGTTTTGTGCAAGGCTGAATTAATGTGCAAGACAAACCTGCTTGTACTGTTTATGGGTGTCCCTGTCTCATTCATAGTTTACCATTGCCAATGATTAGGCCTGTCCCCTGTACAATATAAACATATATATATATATATATAATCTCCCAGAAGTGAGTACACCCCTCACATTTTTGTAAATATTTTATATCTTTTCATGTGACATCACTGAAGAAATTACACTTTGCTACAATGTAAAGTAATGAGTGTACAGCTTGTATAACAGTGTAAATTTGCTGTTGCCTCAAAATAACTCAACACACAGCCATTAATGTCTAAACTGCAGGCAACAAAACTGAGTGCACCCCTAAGTAAAAATGTCCAAATTGGGCCCAAAGTGTCAATATTTTGTGTGGCCACCATTAGTTTCCAGCACTGCCTTAACTCTCTTGGGCATGATGTTCACCAGAGCTTCACAGGTTGCCACTGGAGTCCTCTTCCACTCCTCCATGATGACATCACGGTGCTGGCGGTTGTTAGAGACCTTGCGCTCCACCACCTTCTGTCTGAAGATGCCCCCCAGATGCTCAATAGGGTTTAGGTCTGGAGACATGCTTGGCCAGTCTATTACCTTTACCGTCAGCTTCTTTCACAAGGCAGTGGTTTTCATGGAGGTAAGTTGGGGTAGTTATCATGTTGGAATACTGCCCTGTGGCCCAGTCTCCGAAGAGAGGGGATCATGCTCTGCTCCAGTATGTCACAGTACATGTTGGCATTCATGGTTCCCTCAATGAACTGTAGCTCTCCAGTGCCGACAGCACTCATGCAGCCCCAGACCATGACACTCCCACCACCATTCTGGACCACCATTCTGGACTGTGGGCAAGACACACTTGTACTACTTGCCACCACACACGCTTGACACATTCTGAACTAAATAAGTTTATCTTGATCTCATCAGACCACAGGACATGGTTCCAGTAATCCATGTCCTTAGTCTGCTTGTCTTCAGCTGTCTTCAAACTGTTTGCGGGCTTTCTTGTGCATCATCTTTAGAAAAGACTTCCTTCTGGGACGACAGCCATCCCGACCAATTTGATGCAGTGTGCGGTGTATGGTCTGAGCACTGACAGGCTGACCCCCCACCCCTTCAACCTCTGCAGCGATGCTGGCAGCACTTATATGTCTATTTCCCAAATACAACCTCTGGATGTGACGCTGAGCACGTGCACTCAACTTCTTTGGACAACCATGGCGAGGCCTGTTCTGAGTGGAACCTGTCCTGTTAAACAGCTGTATGGTCTTGGCCATCTTTATGTAGAGCAACAATTCTTTTTTTCAGATCCTCAGAGAGTACTTTGCCATGAGGTGCTATGTTGAACTTCCAGTGAACAGTATGAGAGAGTGAGAGCGAAAACATCAAATTTAACACACCTGCTCCCCATTCACACCTGAGAACTTGTAACACTAAGGAGTCACATGACACCGGGGAGGGAAAATGGCTAATAGGGCCCAATTTGGACATTTTCACTTAGGGGTGTACTCACTTTTTTTGCCAGTGGTTTAGACATTAATGGCTGTGGGATGAGTTATTTTGAGGGGACAGCAAATTTACACTGTTACACAAGCTGTACACTCACTACTTTACATTGTAGCAAAGTGTCATTTCTTCAGTGTTGTCACATGAAAAGATAGAATAAAATATTTACAAAAATGTGAGGGGTGTACTCACTTCTGTGAGATACTGTATATATATGTACAGTATATATATATATATATATATATACACACACAGTTGTGTTCAAAATAATAGCAGTCAGACATCACTAACCTGATCAATCACTGTTTTTGGTAGAAATGATATTTCTACATAGCAAATAATTTACTAGCAGGTGTAGTAGAGTAATAGAAATCCAACAGACCCAACAGTCATGACATGCATGCTGCTGATTCTGTGTAATTGAATCACTAATTGAAAGGGGCATGTTCAAAATAATAGCAGTGTGGAGTTCTATTAGTGAGGTCATTCATTCTTTGAAAAACAGGTGGCAATTATTGCCCTTATTTAAGAAAGGAAGGCAGCAAATGTTGTACATGCTGGTTACAGTGCATTTCCCTCTAACATTCTGAGGAAAATGGGTCGTTCCAGACATTGTAAAAAGGTGATTGGAGAGGGGAAAACATATAAAAAAGTGTAGAAAATGATAGGCTGCTCAGCTAAAATGATCGCAAATGCTTTAAAATGGCAACCAAAACCTGAAAGACGTGAAAGAAAGCGAAAAACTACCATTCGAATGGATAGAAGAATAGCCAAAATGGCAAGGACTCAGCCAACAATCAGCTCCAAGAAGATCAAACAAGGTCTAAAGTTACCTGTGAGTACTGTTACAATTAGAAGACGCCTATGTGAAGCCAAGCTATCTGCAAGAAGCAAAAAAATATATAGGTTGCGCTAAATAAAATAAATAAACTAATCAAAAAAATCAGTGCAGTCAAAAATTAAAATACAATCAAACAAATGATATATAAATCAATAATATTGTGAAGTCCAACAAAAAAGTCCAAAGTAATATGTGATGAAATAATTGTTGAACCAAATATCACCAAAAGTGCATCCACCACCGAATGAATTGAATGAACTCACCAGAGCGAGATGCTGATCATGTTATAAATCAGCATAAAACGCTTTCTGCTCTGGGAGCAATGATCAATAACTTGAGGCTGCAACACTGGGAACTTTGTAACTGGTATCCAGGGAGCAATACTCTGCAGGGAATATATAACATCCAGATCCACTTCACCCCTCAATCACCGAATCCTTAGGATGATCAGACCTCCACTCAAAATACAAGGGAATAAAGACTCACGGTGCAGTACTTCATAAAACTTCCAATTTAATCAAAACACATTGCACTTAGAAAAGGCAGTGTCTTAGCTGACACCAGCATAAACAGCGTGTTGAATATCACAGACACGGACCCAGCCTGGCTGCGCATGAGCTGTACCAACGACTTGGGAACGTCCTGACGTCACATCCAAAGGCTCCTCCCTACACGTTTCGTCATCGACGGCCTCACGGAGCAAGAAGCCCCCGCAAAGTCCCACTGTTGAAAAAAAGACATGTGCTGAAAAGGTTACAATTTCCCAAAGAGCACATTGACTGGCCTAAAGAGAAATGGCGCAACATTTTGTGGACTGATGAAAGTAAGATTGTTCTTTTTGGGTCTAGTGGCCGGAGACAGTTTGTCAGACAACCCCCAAACACTGAATTCAAGCCATAGTACACTGTGAAGACAGTGAAGTATGGTTGCGCAAGCATCATGATATGGGGATGTTTCTCATACTACGGTGTTGGGCCTATTTGTCGCATACCAGGGATCATGGATCAGTTTGAACACATCAGAATACTTGAAGAGTTCATGCTGCCTTATGCTGAAGAGGAAATGCCATTGAAATGGGTGTTCCAACAAGACAACGACCCCAAACACATCAGTAAACGTGCAACATCTTGGTTCCAGATCAACAAGATTGACGTTATGGAGTGGCCAGCCCAATCCCCAGATCTTAATCCAATAGAAAACTTGTGGGATGACATCAAAAATGCAGTTTCTGAGGCAAAACCCAGAAATAGAGAAGAATGTAGTCCAATCATCCTGGGCTGGAATACCTGTTCACAGGTGCCAGAAGTTGGTTGACTCCATGCAACACAGATGTGCAGCAGTTCTCAGAAACAGTCGTTATACAACTAAATATTAATTACCGTATTTTCCGGCATATAAGACGACTGGGCGTATAAGACGACCCCCTACTTTTCCTGTTAAAATATAGGGTTTGAGCTATACTCGCCGTATAAGACTACCCCTCTTCCAACGCACACCAAATAAAAATGAAAAAACATCAGATTTGATTTCAATATGGTATGCTATTTCAGTATGGTATTCCAATGATGGGGTGCTATTCCTCCCACTGACACCAATGATGGGGCACTATTTCATCCACTGACACCAATGATAGGGCACTATTCCTCCCACTGATACCAATGATGGGACACTATTCCTCCCACTGACACCAATGATGGTGCCCCATCATTAGTGTCAGTGTGTGAGGAATAGTGCCCCATCATTAGTCAGTGGGAGGAATAGTGCCCCATCATTAGTCAGTGGATGAAATAGTGCCCCATCATTGGTATCAGTGGGAGGAGTAGTGCCTCATCATTGGTGTCAGTGGGAGGAATAGTGCTCCATCATTAGTCAGTGGGAGGAATAGTGCCCCATCATTGGTGTCAGTGGGAAGAATCGTGCCCCATCATTGGTGTCAGTGGGAGGAATAGTGTCCCATCATTGGTGTCAGTGGGAGGAATTGCGCCCCATCATTGGTGTCAGTGGGAGGAATTGCGCTCCATCATTGGTATCAGTGGGGAGAATAGTGCCCCATCATTGGTGTCAGTGGGGAGGAGGAATAGTGCCCCATCGTTCGTGTCAGTGGGGAGGAGAAGTAGTGCCCCATCATTGGTATCAGTGGGGAGAATAGTGCCCCATCGTTGGTATCAGTGGGAGGAATAGTGCCCCATCGTTGGTGTCAGTGGGAGGAATAGTGCCCCATCATTGGTATCAGTGGGGAGAATAGTGCCCCATCGTTGGTGTCAGTGGGGAGAATAGTGCCCCGTCGTTGGTATTAGTGGGAGGAATAGTGCCCCATCATTGGTGTCAGTGGGGGAGGAATAGTGTCCCATCATTGGTATCAGTGGGGAGAATAGTGCCCCATCATTGGTGTCAGTGGGGGAGGAATAGTGTCCCATCATTGGTAACAGTGGGGAGAATAGTGCCCCATCATTGGTGTCAGTGGGGAGGAGGAATAGTGCCCCATCATTGGTATCAGTGGGGAGAACAGTGCCTCATCATTGGTATCAGTGGGGAGAACAGTGCCTCATCGTTGGTGTCAGTGGGGGAGGAACAGTGCCTCATCATTGGTGTCAGTGTGGAGGAGGAATAGTGCCCCATCGTTAGTGTCAGTGGGGGAGAGGAGCGGCTGCTCCTTCTTCCAGTTTGGCCGCTCGATTTTTGCGGGGCCGCTCGGCTCCGCCTCCTCGCCGGTGATTGGTCACCTGTGTGCCTTTCCAGTGCTGGCGCCCAATCACCGGTGAGGAGGCGAAGCCGAGTGGCCGCGTGACCATCGAGCGGCCGAACTGAAAGAAGGAGCAGCCGCGCTTCCTGGACAGGATCGTCGTGGGACCGGAGCCAGGTAAGGTACAGCAGCCCCTCTGCCCACCCCTGTACTTTGTGTCCTTTGGAGGAGGAGTGGGGCGGCGCCGCGCCGCCCCTCGAAAAAGTGCCGCCCTGACACCAGCTCGCACCGGCGTATAAGACGACCCCCGACTTTTCAGAAGATTTTCAGGGGTTGAAAAGTCGTCTTATACGCCGGAAAATACGGTAAGTGATTCAAAGGAAAGCAAAATCTTCAAACATTTTTCAGTTTATATAGTGAATGTTTGAGTTTGTAAAGAAAAATACAAACACTGCTATTTTTTTGAACAATCTAATATTCACTTTTCTTCAAATATTTTAGAGGAACAACACAAATTTGATAGATTTTTCTTCATGTTTTGATTTGGAATAGAAGGTGTAGTGTTCCCAATGCATTTGTGTGTATAGAAATAAAAGCTATTAGAAGGATTTTGAGCTTTATTCACTTTTTTCAACACACTGCTATTATTTTGAACACAACTGTATATATATATACAGTATATATATATATATATATATATATATAGTATATAAACTGGTTTTGTGTTTATTCTACCGCCATCTGTTAGTATTTGACCATCTTGTGAGATGGACTGTCAACTGTTGCTTTAGCAGCAGGCATTTTCTTAGCTGTCAACAACTGAAAATAATTTTTGACAGTAAAAAGAAATTGAAAGAACATTGTTATGCTAACTCTTAAACTTCTAAATTTTAACTTAAAAAAAATAGTTATTTTTACTGTAAAATGTTCTATACACAAAAACAATATCGCATTGGGCTTAATAAAAAAAAAAGTTGTTGCGTTATACTATTGAAATCTCATGAAAATTGAAGCTGTCACTGACAATGAAATGAGAGCAGCTGCAAACAATACTGACTGGATGTCTTATGAGTTACTGTGCATTGTTCACTTTTAGTAATTGCTACCTGTGCTTCCCATTGAAATGGATTAAGAGAAAGACATTTTCTTCTATTAGCACTATCCTGTGGAGATGAAGAATTATAACTATATCTATTGTGTTAAGAAGCAATGTTTTAAAACTAAGTATACAGTAGGTTTATTACATGGTTCAGTGCCTACCTGCACAATACATTCAATATTTCGAATGGTGGCATAACATGTAAATTTTTTTTCTGAAGTAATTTTTCCTGCTTGCAGCATTCTTTCTGACATAAATGAAGACTAATAAATCAACCAATTTGTATAAAAAATGAGTTCCTGCCTGCCAGTCTGTTTGACATGTCTTTTTTTTCTCATGGGAACTGATGATAAAATGCTTGTAGGTCACAGACTTGACTTTTCCGAGTTATTATGGCAACAAGATAAATTGGCACTTGAATTTCATGGGGGTATCTACCACTACACAAATATGTACTGTACATATTATTTAAAACATGCCGCTTGATTGGATAAGCCCATTTTTGTTAAAAGGTTTGTGTTTCTGACAATAGCACACACAAAACTGATCACAGTCACTTTGTTTAGCTGTATCATGTAATGTAGGTATTCAGAGACAGGTTATTGACACTGAACTGAATGGATTTATAGATAGTATGCTTGCTGGAATCTCAGAGAAACATAAAAGTCTGCATTACATAACCTGGAAATTTGAAATTCTTGCTGAAGTGTTTCGGTTTTCAGGTTATTTTATTAATATTCTTCATTTGCAAAGTTGTACAATAACAAAACAGAAGCAACACACATTTATTTATGTATTTATTTATTTATACTTTTTTTATACACTGCTCAAAAAAATGAAAGGAACACTTTGAAAACACATCAGATCTCATTGGGGAAAGATATAATTCTGGATATCAATACTGATATGTTCTGGGTAATGTGTAAGGGAATGAAAGGATGCTCCATCATTTGATGGAAATGAAAATTATCAACCTACAGACGACTGAATTCAAAGACACCCCAAAAATCAAAGTGAAAAAATGATGCAGCAGGCTAGTCCATTTTGCTGAAATTTCATTGCAGCAGGTCAAAATGGTACTCAGTAGTTTTTATGGCCCCTACGTGCTTGTATGCATGCCTGACAACGCCGGGGCATGCTCCTAATGAGATGATGGATGGTGTCCTGAGGTATTTCCTCCCAGATCTTAACCATGGCATCACTGAGTTCCTGGACAGTCTGAGGTGCAGCCTCAGTCGGATGGACTGAAACATGATATGTCAGAGGTGTTCCAATGAATTTAGGCCAGGCAAGTATGGGGGCCATTCAATGGTTGTGCACCAAGAGGAACCCAGGACCCACTGCACAAGCGTAGGGTCTGACAATGGTTCCACGGATTTCATCCCAATACCTAATGGCAGTCAGGGTGCCATTGTCTAGCTTGTAGAGGTCTGTGCGTCTCTCCATGGATATGCATCACCAGACCATCACTGACCCATCACCTAAACGATCATGCCGAATGATGTTACAAGCAGCATAACATTCTCCACGGCTTCTCCAGACCCTTTCACATCTATCACATGTGCTCAGGGTGAACCAGCTCTCATCTGTGAAAAGCACAGGGTGCCAGTGGCGGACCTGCCAATTCTGGTGTTCAATGGCAAATGCCAATCAAGTTCTATGGTTCCGGGCATTGAGAACAGGGCCCACTAGAGGACAGCAGGCCCTCAGGCCACCCTCATGAAGTCCCATGAAGTCTTTTTCTGATTGTTTGGTCAGAGACATTTACACCAGTGACCCGATGGAGGTAATTTTGTAGGGCTCTAGCAGTGCTCATCATGTTTCTGCTTGCACAAAGGAGCAGAGACTGGTCCTGCTGATGGGTTAAGGACCTTCTCTGGTCTTGTCCAGCTCCTAGAGTAACTGCCTGTCTCCTGGAATCTCCTCCATGCTCCCAGACTGTGCTGGGAGACACAGCAAACCTTCTGGCAATGGCACATATTTATGTGCCATCCTGGAGGAGTTGGACTGTCTGTGCAATCTCTGTAGGATCAAGGTATCGCCTCATGCTATCAGTAGTGACACTGACCCTAGCCAAATGCAAAACTAATAAAAACAGTCAGAAAAGATGAGTAGTGAAAAAAATGTCAGTAGCTGCCACCTGTAAAACCATTTCTGTTTTGGGGTTCATCTCAATGTTGCCCATCTATTGCACCTGTTGTTAATCAAAGCAGCTGAAACTGATTAACAACCCCCTTTGCTACTTAACTGGCCAGATCAATATCCCAGGAGTTTAATTGATTTGATGCTATACCCTGATTAAAAAGTGTTCCTTTAATTTTTTTGAGCAGTGTATTTTGTCTGAGTATAGATCTATATTTGTCACAAGTATGTCTGAATCCCCTTACTGTTGACTGACTCACTACCTCTGCTGATAGTTTATTCCAAGCATCAACTACCCTTTTCGGTAAAATTATAATCGAGTCTCCAGGTTCTTGATCCTGGCTTCATATTGAAAATACTGCCTTCCCGAACGTTAGTCACCCCCTTCATGTATTGAAAAGTTTAAGTCCTGTCTCCCCTTTCCCTTCTTTCCTTCAGACTGTACATATTAAGTTCTTGAAGTCTCTCCTGATATGTTTTATCCCCAGGTATTTCACTGTTTTTATTGCCCCGTCCCTGGACTGTTTTACCATTGTATTTCTATAAGGGAGGTCTACAGAACTAGACACAATGTTCTTAATAAGGTCTAACTAAAGATCTATATAGGGGAATTAGGACATCCTTCTTCCTGTTGATGACCCCTCTAGCAATGCATCCTAGAACTCTATTCACTTTTCCCTTTGCCTGGTCACACAGTTTGCTCATTTTACAATCATCTGAAATAAGTACTCCCATATCCGTTTCCTCTGTAGTGCTGGCCAACACTGTACCCCCAATATTGTACTCTGTCAAGGGATTCTTTTTCCCTAGGTGCATTATTTTACATTTAGAAATATTAAACTGCAGTTTCCACTGCTTTAAATGCCTGAGTGCAGCAGAGCTGCTTTCTCTCTCTCTCCTCACTGGCTCAGGGCCATTGGTTCCTTCTGCTGTCAATCACAGCCTGTGAGGAGAGAGAGCAGAGGGCAGGTTCAAGCCTTGTTGTCTGTGCCTATATACACAGGCAGCAAGGCTCAGGATCAAGCCCACAGGTGTGCCACAATAGGAAGCAGCTTTCTATGGTGGTACAGAGAGAAGAGTAGGAGTACTGGTGAGGGGCCAGAGAAGAGGAGTGGGGCTGTTGCGTGAAAAACCATTGCACAGAGCAGGTAATTATAAACCTGTTTGTTATTTTACAATAAAAAGCCTTTAGAATAACTTTAAAGCGGAGTTCCACTCACCCTGTTAAAAAATAAAAGTCAGCAGCTCCAAAAACTGTAGCTGCTGACTTTTAATAAACAGCCACTTACCTGTCTCTTGGTCACGTGGTGTGTCCCCCGAAGCCCGTTTCACCGGGCGTCCTGTATTCCAGGAGGCCGGCATCTTCATTGTGGGCACCCGGCTGTGATAGCTTGCGGCTTTACAGCCAGGTACCCACTGCGCAAGCGCAAGTAGCGCTCTGCTTCATGAATGGTCCTGTTGTCTTCTGGAACCTGTCACTTGTCCCTAAAGACTACAGGGAGGGAGGGAGGACACCATCCACTTCCGATCACCTAGGAGATTGGACCAGAAGTGGGAGCGGGTACCTGTCAAATTCGGGTACACGCTCCCCCCCTGCCCCCCAAAAGGTGGCAATCCTTAATGTGGAGTGGGGGAGCAGTCCTTAAAGTGGACGTTCCACTTTTGGGTGGAGCTCAGCTTTAAGGCTAGCTTCACATACAGTAGATGCAGTGCTATTTTCCTGCCAGTTTCAGTGCAATTTCAAGGGGTAGTTGTTCAGGGATTCTGATGCTATTTGGCAGCTTCTCAGTCAGTCTCTCTCTTTCTCTCTCTCTCTCTGTCTCTCTCCCTCTCTCTCTCTGTCTCTCCCTCTCGCTCTCTTTCTTCTAACATGGGCCAGGGATGGGAGATAAGTAACAAAGCAAAGACTTGCAGAAAATGTGTTATCTTAAGACAGATAAGTGATTTCCATTCAAGTCTATGTAGCTACAAATCACACCGCACTAAACTTGCACAGGACCCATTTTAAAATTGCATTGGAATCTCACTGCATGTATGTGAATGGCCTCTATAGAAAATCCTATTATTTCTCTTGTCATGTGATCCATGCATTCTGGAATACATCAGATATTGTAACAGTATCAACCAGGACTAATTCTTCTGGTCAAATATTCTTAACACAATTTTTCTCTTAGTATCAAATGTTAGGTAATGGTATATTCACTCTGTGAAATGCAACAAATAGAAACAGATAATTTAGAGATATTGGTAATATTACCCAGATATAGATAATATTTGTGACTTTTAAGTGAATTCTCAGACATATGCACAACAATTTTGTTTTTATCAATAGACCAAAATGTGTTATCCATTGTGCCGCATATGGTGCTATGTGGGAGTGTGTACCTAAAATGTATGGTTTACTGTATGTGTATTGTTAGGTCATAGGTAAAACATGTTGAGCCACCTGCAGCCCTAAGAAATTCTTTCTCTGTGGCATGCTCCATTCAGACGTTTTGCCTGGGATTGTGAGCAAGCATGTGTACCTAGTTGTTTCAAACCGTGAAGTGCCCCTTTTGCTCATTCAGAAATCCAGCACTGGTCAAAGGTTCATAGCGTTGGCTGCAATTTATAAGATGTTGTACATGGGCTATTGTGGAGTGTTGTACTGATCCAGTACCGCTTTGTAAAACATATGTGTCAGGTGTATGGCAGGATATCGAACAACCCATTTTTTGTGTTATCAGTGGGTGCAATTTTTTTCCAATAACGTTAACTTTTAGGGAAAAAACTGAAAATATGAGTCAGAGATCCTATACCACTGTTGCATCTCCAGCAAACTGATGGCATCTGTAAGTATATCTTATGTAGAATTACAGAGGTGCAGTACTAGAAACACAGATCTGTAGTTCAGTATCCTGTGTATAAAAGGTTGACTTTGACAGCAAACTATATCTCGAAGGATAGAGTAAAAACAAGCTATTAGATGGTTTGGGAGGCCCCTGCCCAAACAGGTCTTCTAAAATGATGTTAGGGAATGGTTGTAATTGAGCTTATTTGATGGTCTTATTAAGAAGTGTTGTATTTGGAGATAGATTCACCATGAAAGTTCTCCCAACACCACTAATTACCCAAGTTTAGTTAATAGTTCTGTTTTTTTCATGATTTCATTTCACAGTTCAATATTAATTTAAAAACATTTTTTCACAAGTAACATAGGTCATTATAGAGTGATATACAGTATATACTAGCACAGTGTTGTTGCGCATACTGTATAATGTAGTTCAATGTGTATAGGTAGGACAGGGAGAAAGGCAGGTTAATGCCTAAGTACTTATATGTAGTACTAATACACTATATTGACAAAAGTATTGAGACACCTGCTTTTACACACACATGAACTTTAATGGCATCCCAGTCTTTGTCTGTAGGGTTCAATATTAAGTTGGCCCACCCTTTGCTGCTAGAACAGCTTCAACTCTTCTGAGAAGGCTGTCCACAAGGTTTAGGAGTGTGTCTATGGGAATGTTTGACCATTCTTCCAGAAGCGCATTTGTGAGGTCAGGCACTGATGTCAGATGAGAAGGCCTGACTCGCAGTCTCCGCTCTAATTCATCTCTAAGGTGTTCTATCGGGTTGAGGTCAGTCAAGTTCCTCCACCCCAAACTCGCACATCCATGTATTTATGGACCTTGCTTTGTGCACTGGTGTGCAGTCATGTTGGAACAGGAAGGGGCCATCCCCAAACTGTTCCCACAAAGTTGGGAGCATGAAATTGTCCAAAAAGTCTTGGTATGCTGATGCCTTAAGAGTTCCCTTCACTGGAACTAAGGGACCAAGCTCAATCCCTGAAAAACAACCCCACATCATACTCCCCCCTCTAGAGTTCAGTGGCGGCATGCTTTACTCCACTGCGTCTGACACCTTGCTTTGCACTTGGTGATGTAAGGCTTGGATGAAGTTGCTCGGCCATGGAAACCCATTCCATGAAGCTGTCTACGCAATGTTGTTGTGCTAATCTGAAGGCCACACCTGGGTGCGCTGACCCCGCTCTGTCATTTTATGTAGCCTACTACTTTGTGGCTGAGTTGCTGTTGTTCCCAGTTGCTTCCACTTTGATATAATACCACTAACAGTTGACCATGGCATTTTTCATAGCAAAGAAATTTCAGAGATGGACTTATTGTACAGGTGGCAACCTATCACAGTAGCACACTTGAATTCACTGAGCTTCGGAGAGCAATCCATTATTTCACAAATGTTTGTAGAAGCAGTCTGCATGCCTAGGTACTTTACTTTATACACCTGTGGCCATTGAGGTGATTGTAAAAGCTGAATCAAATGATATGGAAGGGGTATCCCAAAACTTTAGCAATATAGTGTATGACAGGTGGTCCACATAGGCGGTACCCACTCACCCAAGGTGCAGGTATTAACCTGTATTCACTAGAGCTCCTGATGTTGGAGATAGGTTTTGCTGCATGTTAGTACTAGATCGCAGTCCTCAGGATCACCCCACCAGGAGGAGAACAAGCAGGGGTCCAGTAGCAGATGTAGAGATCTAGGAAAAGCATATTCAATAATCAAACCAAAGGTTGGTAACAAGCGGTTGGAGTTTGGGATCAAGCAGAAGCATAGTCGAGGACTATGGTAGCAAAGATACAGATGGCAGTAGGAGTGAAGAGAGTGAGATATTGGCTGGAGACAGCAGAATAATCTGAAAATAAGAAGTGAAAAGACATGGCCCAAATAGGAAGGTCATGGGAGGAGCAAAAGGTTCAAGGTTTAAGATAAACAAGACTTAAGTCAAGGTTGTCTAACGAATCAGACAAGGAGCTGTTCAGCCTCTCCGGAGGCTCAGCAAGAAGAGACTGCCAGACACAACAGAGGTTGTTCCAGAGAAGTTCAGATCTGGGTCCTGACAAGCTCTTTTCTAGGGTTATTGTCTTGGGGGGGTTGCTGTCAAGAGATTTCTTTCAGAGAGTATTATCTAGTAGAGGCACTGGGAGGGGGTAGTTTCTTGGGGGGAGAAACGCTTTGATGAGGAGATTTCTGTTGGTGGATATATTCTTGTGTGTGGGGGTGGGGGGTGCTTTGCTGGCAGTGTTATTGTGGGAGAAAATATTTTCCTTATGGGGTTACTTAATGGAAGGGGTGGGGGCTTGCTTTGCAGGGGGAAGAGTTATGTTAGAGGATTTGCTTTCATAATTTATTTTTGATTTTTTTTTCTTGAGTAAATAGGGAATTTTGTTGGGTAGATTTGGCTAGGGGTGGGAGGATGAGATTATGCCACCGCAGTTCTGCTCTACATACACTTTACAGCTGAACTCTGTATGCTAAGGAAGCATCTGTTAGGAATGTGTAACATACAGTATAGCATACAGAGTTTAAAGATCAGAAGTATGTAATGACTCCTAACTGCTATTTTTTGTGTGCTGTGCTGAATGGTCACTACATACTCAAAACCGCTCCAGGGCTCAATTCAAGGTGCTCCCAAAAATACTTAGATATACAATGCTTCCTCAGGCAAAGCACTCCACAGATCAGAAAATCTTCACTCAACTTCAGAAAACGCATACAAGAGAGCGCAAGCTCCTTGTGCATTACCACCAAACAGTGCATTGAATCCCAAAAGACAAATGGATACTCACAAATGATTGAAAACAGCAGCCATAGAGTATACCATGAATACTTCAGTCTTGGGTGGTAAGTCCCGTCATTGAACCTTCTGACTGAATGGTACACAACAATTATTGTATTTTACTTAAAATTTTACTGTACAGTAGACTGTAGGTTACATACTTTTGACTGCTACGCTCTGTATTCTGACCAAAGTGTTCATTGTCTCAACAGTTGATGGTTGCTATGTAGTGTAGTCTTTATCTATTTAAAAAAAAAGTTCTTCTTAAAGTAAACTCAAACAAATTGTTAGCTCACTGTATATATTCTTTGTGAAAAAAAGCATATATAATGCGTTTTTTTCTTTTATTGACAGTGTTGAGGTTTATATGTGTCTGTGAGACTCTAACCTGTGGCACAGTAACTTAAGTATATGTATAGCCAAAACTTTGTTTTGGTTAAAGTAAGATGTGTTTTAACCTCTGTCAGATTATTTTTTGTTTCCTGTGTCGAGTTGAGAATATTTTTCTTTATTCACTGTCTTGGAGATGCAACAGTAAAAGGAAATCTCCACTAGAATGTTTTTTTCTGACCTCTTGTTCTGATGAGATCTGTACCATTTTAGATTTTCTATTATATCTGTCTTTATGACATTGACCTCCAGGGCATATAGAGAGGTGAATCTACCCATTGAAAACACAGATGGCAATAAAACCTTAGTCAACTCTATCCAAAAGTTGTTTTTTTTAAGTTGGTTGAGGATGCAAGGACTGGGGCATGTGTGCGCCTATTTATGCTTTTTATGCTTTTATTCATGTTTTCTAACTTTTTACCCTCTAAGCCCCTCCCACTACCAGCACAATATAGGCACACCCACCATTCACCGTGGTGTGCTTTGCAGCTGACATTCTACTCCCCACAGTGTCCCAAGGTGCCCTAGGTCTTCCACAATTTTAGCAACACCCTTGGTCAAAACCCAAACCATGACCTAATTATAGTCTGGAAAGCTGAGGCTAACCAATTTCCTACTGTGTGAAGAACCATAGAACTGAGGGCTCTTGCTGTGCTTCTCTCCAGTTCACTTAAGGGTTTCTTTGTTGCTTTAGGCACATCTCAACATAATCTGTTAAGTCCTACTCCGCAGAATGTTTTGTATCCATGTACTGCACTGATGATGGCCACCATGTTTCAATAGGAAAATGCAGCATGCTTTTGACATCCTTTTAAATTCAATGCAGGTGAAGCTGCTCTGCACTGAGCCTGCTTCAAGATAAACTTGGCATTTGCATAGCCTTGTAAGAGCGGGGAAACAATTCGGAAATAAACAAAATCCTTTTGACACTTACAGTATGTTGTACTTGTATACACTGTGAAATAAATGGTTCTATATTAATATGCTGTATCTGCCATACAACACAGGATCTGAATATACAGCTAGCCACAGGGCATAAAATAATGACTTAAATAGTTCCATCCACTATTAGGGTTGCCACTGCATCCCTTCAAAACCAAGCACATATTAATTACACAGGTTCTGTGACCTAGTGCCTTATCTGCATTAAGTTAGCCTTAGAACCTGTGTAATTAATATGTGTTCTTGTTGAAGGGATGAGGTGGCATCCCTACCCAGTGTCCTAAAATGAGAGCGATAATCCCCTCTTTTTTGGGAATTCTGGCAGAATGAGACAAACCTTTTTTTTCTAAGGATGATTTTCTGTGCTCGCTCATTAGATGATTTTTTTACTTAATTTTAGCTAACCTTACCATAATCTGTTGTGTTATACTTTCTTATTGTGAAAAATATTTGTACTAGAAAGCAACTTACAATTTGCAGGCGTGTTTAACTATTGACATAGCCATTAATTGCTGTGCAATATAATAGAATATTGTACAACTGCAATGTGCAATAAAAGATTGTTTGTTTATCAGCTGTTCTGAGCAATAAAAACAATTATAGATAAATGAGTTCTAATTGGCTGCTATGGGTTAATGCATTTTGTACACCAGTCTATGTCAAAGCGCACATAATTGAATGATATCATTCCTTTACAACCCTGCATTATATGGTACCAATTTCAGTTTACAGCTCATTCTGTTTTTCTTTTTTTTTTCTACGATTTCTCTCCTGCAAGAGAAACATTATTCCTCAGAGCACCATATTTATAGTAGATTTATGAAATAACACTGCTGCATGTTCACACACAAGGATGATTACTCAACCATCTGTTCTCCTGACAGCCTAGATATGGAAAAATCATTAGAATGTTTAAGGATGGAATTATTGTTGTGTGCTGCTAGTAGACTTCCTACTAATTTTAGATATGGCCTGTAAACCCAGAAGTGATTTCATTATAACAATACATATGCTACGTTGACTGAATTTAGTGCTTACATAATACTGTGCAAAGATCAGATCTCTGAAATGGAAACATAGCAAAAATCCTGCTGCATCCACATTATAGCGACAACCTTTAGCGTAAAAATATAGCAAACAGAAGAGAGCACTACAAAAAAGTGGGCAAAATATTGCTGTAACTAGATATTTATTGTTTTACAAGGTACAAAGCATTAATCTGTATTGCAGCACGCTGAGAAATTCAGTAGTTTACAGTCAACAAAAATCAATATAAATCTCAACATGGCATACCAAACAGGTCAGTAGATCTTATACAAATCTGACATAAGTGAAATATTTCATTTATGCTATGATTTCTGTGATTTTAACATATTAGGGTGTATTTATAGAGCATTAAATATGGCATTTACAGGTCGTTAATCATTCCCTGTCATTTAAAACAAATGCACCCGAGAGATTCACCTGCAATGAATCTTTGGTGATTGTCAAAGTTGAAATGAGCAAGTTAAAAAAAGTAAAATGGTAGTAGGGCAGTACTTGAAATGTAAATAAACAAATAGGGTGACTTAGGCTTAAAGTATAAAATGGGACACCAGTTCAAATCCCCTGATTTTATGTTTCTTGTAATAGCGTCCCAACCAGGTTACACCAAAAATCTATTTTTCCTTTAACAAATAAATCAAGAGGTTGGTATAAAAGGTTCCCAACAATGCCCACTATATCTGATTACAAATAATGATCAGTGGACAAAATGAACATCAAAGTTTTTTGGCCTCCTATTTGCTCAAATTAGACTCAAAACTCACCCCTCCAATGAACTCTTTGGTTAATCTAAAAGAAATACTGTATGTTTACCTTTTTTTAGGAGCTATACTGGTTAAGGCTGTAGAGTACCTGTTTGGAAAACTGGGCAAATTTTGACCCCTGGGAAGCCTATCCTGCCCTCAGCTAATAATGGAATCTTCTACTCCTCCTACCAGTCCATCCCCCATAGTTACTACCTTTTGTACCACTAGCCCCTCCCTCTTAGATTGTAAGCTCCAAGGAGCAGGGCCCTCCTAACCCTCTTGTATTAAACTGTATTGTTGCTGTTTTGTTTCCCGTTATATTGTAAAGTGCTGAGCAAACTGTTGTATATAAATGCTATATAATGCTATATAAATCTTGTATAATCTTGTATAATAATAATAATGAGACCATAAAATATGCATCAAGCAGACAAATATAAGCCATGGCCATGCTGTTTAGCTACCATAAAGAACTGAAACCTTTCTAGACAAATTCATGAAATGAGTCAACAAAACAGAAGAACACTTTAGTGAACAAGAAAATATTCCAAAGTTTTTTCCAACAGTTTCAAAATGGATCATACAAAACTACAGCAACAGGTATTAGCAAACATAAGTAATTCTTCTAACGTTTGGCCTGATGGTAGCAGTTTTTAAACTATGTTTTTCTGTGTATATATGATCAAAACCTAGCATATATAGACAACACTGTAGTGCCTGCGGGTTTCAGTGTTACAGTATCTCATAGAAAGATTCTTAAAGCTTGTTAACCAACTTTCCCTGACAAAAATGTCTTCTATCTTCTGTAGACCTCACTGCAAAACCTGAAGTTCTACCTTTCGACAAATATGATCACTGTTGCCTGTGTTTAAAAGTTTTTCAAAGAGTGATATGTGCCAAAGAAGTCTCTCGACACCTTTGTAGTTCTGACTGTAATACATACACTAGAGATGAGCGAATTATTCAAAAATTCGATTCGGCTGATTCGCCGAATTTCAGGAAGAAATTCGATTCGATGCGAATTTATTCGCTACGAAGTTAACTTATAAAAAGGGTTTCTAGGCTTCAGAGAGCCTTTAAATTAGTGCAGAACACTGTACCTTTAAATTAAATGCCCTTGGAGATGAGGAAGGAGAAGGAGAAGGATGAGAAGAAGGAGAAGGAGAAGGATGAGAAGAAGGAGAAGGAGAAGGATGAGAAGAAGGAGAAGGAGAAGGATGAGAAGAAGGAGAAGGATGAGAAGAAGGAGAAGGAGAAGGATGAGAAGAAGGAGAAGGAGAAGGATGAGAAGAAGGAGAAGGATGAGAAGAAAGAGAAGGATGAGAAGAAGGAGAAGGAGAAGGATGAGAAGAAGGAGAAGGATGAGAAGAAGGAGAAGGATGAGAAGAAGGATGAGAAGAAGGAGAAGGATGAGAAGAAGGATGAGAAGAAGGAGAAGGATGAGAAGAAGGATGAGAAGAAGGAGAAGGATGAGAAGAAGGAGAAGGATGAGAAGAAGGATGAGAAGAAGGAGAAGGATGAGAAGAGGGATGAGAAGAAGGAGAAGGATGAGAAGAAGGAGAAGGAGAAGGATGAGAAGAAGGAGAAGGATGAGAAGATGGAGAAGGAGAAGGATGAGAAGAAGGAGAAGGAGAAGGATGAGAAGAAGGAGAAGGAGAAGGATGAGAAGAAGGAGAAGGATGAGAAGAAGGAGAAGGATGAGAAGAAGGAGAAGGAGAAGGATGAGAAGAAGGAGAAGGATGAGAAGAAGGAGAAGGAGAAGGATGAGAAGAAGGAGAAGGATGAGAAGAAGGAGAAGGAGAAGG
Organism: Staurois parvus; assembly: GCF_062004578.1. NCBI lineage: Eukaryota > Metazoa > Chordata > Amphibia > Anura > Ranidae > Staurois > Staurois parvus. The sequence goes on from NW_028317815.1 coordinate 28,638,697, forward strand.
ATGAGAAGAAGGAGAAGGATGAGGAGAAGGATGAGAAGAAGGATGAGAAGAAGGAGAAGGATGAGAAGAAGAAGGATGAGAAGAAGGAGAAGGATGAGAAGAAGAAGAAGGATGAGAAGAAGGAGAAGGATGAGAAGAAGGAGAAGGATGAGAAGAAGAAGAAGGATGAGAAGAAGAAGAAGGATAAGAAGAAGAAGAAGGATGAGAAGAAGGAGAATTCCAAGCCGGCAAAAAGTGTATCTGCAGAGCTCCGCTATTTCTTAGCGGAGCTCTGCAGATACACTTAGCGGAGCTCTGCAGATACACTTTTTGCCGGCTTGGAATTCTTCTTATTTTCATCCTACTTCTTCTTCTTCTTCTTCATCCTCATCCTCATCCTCTTCTTCTTCTTCTGAGGATGAGGATGAAGAAGAAGAAGAAGAAGAAGAAGAAGAAGTAGGATGAAAATAAGAAGAATTCCAAGCCGGCAAAAAGTGTATCTGCAGAGTTCCGCTAAGTGTATCTGCAGAGCTCCGCTATTTCTGACAGTTCTGTGACATTCCCTCCATACAGCGGTTGAAACATTGTATCTATTTGTTTCCATACAGGGAAGACCAATATGGGTTTTGTTCCTTCAATGTCTTATCCTCAGATGAACTTTCTCCACAATCCTGCCTAAGCAATCATTTAATGCCGTCCTACATTATTTTCACTTAATTGGGTATGGTCATTCAGCAGGTGATATCAACACATGTCCTTATTGGTTGATTCCCTTTATAATTGTAACTTGCTCCACTTTCAAGTTTCCTGTCATGTGATTTTTTATTTTTTTTTTTGGGTGCAACTCTGCATTGTATCTCAGAATGATTTTTGCTAATTTGTAATACCCTCCATTGAACTCCACCAAGTCCATCTTTGCTTTATTTCTTGACTACGTGTTCATTCTCTGATCTGGAGCTAATGCCCCTACCTTACAGCTCTGATAAAATAAAATGGTTATACTTGAAAATTTATTTCAAATATTTATTTCATATATCACTGTCTGTATCAGCATTTTCCTTCGGGTAAAAGATTATCATGTTTACAAAACTGTAAGCACATAAAAAGGATATGTATCTATTTTCACTTCCCACAGATGTAATTTGACTGTGTTGATAACAGCCATGGCAAGTAGTGATATCTTGCTTTCGTGTATTTAATACCAAGTTCATTGTATACAAGTACTTTAATATTATTGGTAATCAAATTTAAGGATAAGCAGTTTAATTGCTGTCGATGCTTTTAGTTAAACATTTAGTTAAGTCACAAACTCATACAAAACATGTACTTATTTACGAATTAGCTATGATCGCTTAACTATACCAACAGAATAGCAAGTTATAAGAACACCAAACCAGGCAGATAGAAGATAAGTGATTCAATTACAGATTTGGTATTTATGGAAGAGGTACATTTCGCTGAGCCTGTTATCCAGAAATCTGACTATATAATCTTCTTTTTTTTTTTTTTACAAAAGTGAAGGTGAAACCCTACTGCTGCAAATCATGAAAACATTTTTATTATAGGAACACAGCAAACAATAGCTGCTTAAGCAGTGTTTGAGTTATTTTTTTTTACATATTTTGGTGTATAGTTATGGCTTGTTTCATGTTACCCCAAAGTTAACTTTAACCGCTTTTACATTTACTGTGGTGGGGCAGCAGGTGCAGGCACATTCATTTGTATATACGTGATCCTCCTTCTTTGGATTTGGGGTACACATATGCACCCTTGCCAACCTGTGCTGTGTCCAATGAGTTTGGCAGCTGATTTCAGCCAATGACTTTGGCTAAAGTCAGCTGATTGGTCATGTCCATTCACACACAAAGTTCTGTGTTTACAAAACACAGCACTCTGTGTACAGGGAACAGCAATCTGGCTGTCTTTTTCTGCCTGCTTTGCAGGCAGAAAACACAACCGTGAAGTAAAGTAAAAGCAGCACACATTACACACATTACACATTGTTATGCACACAATTAACCCCTTGATTGCCCTTAGATGTTAGCCCCTTCCCAGCCAGTGTCATTAGAACAGTGACAATGTACAGTATTATCATTGATTACTGTATTAATGTCACTATTGATGGTAGTGTTAGACAGTTGATGCACATCCCAGCCAGAGTTAGCTGGAACCAGATTGCTTACCACACTATCACAGTCCCACTATAAGTCGCTGATCACCATCATTACCAGGGTTTGTTTTTAAATGTTCATTTTTTTTTCATTTATATAATGAAAAAAACATTGTTGATAACATATCACCAAAACAAAGATCTATTTGTGTGAAAAAAAAAATGGTATACTGGTATACATTTCATTTGCGTACAGTGCTGCATGACCACCAGTTAAAGTAACACAGTGCCAAACAGCAAAAAAAATGCTCTGGTCATGAAGGAGGCAAAACCTTTCAGGGGTGAATTGTTAAGAATAGTTCTTGTTGCATAACAATTGGATATTTTTTCACATTTGATAGCTATAAAAGGGATGTTGCACTTTGTATTTTAAAATGTGGTGTGTCTAGTCAACTGTGGTTATGACAAAGTGTATGATCATAGTTGCATTTTTTTTCTGATTATGCAGGACAGTTCCAAATTTTTGGATCTTTTGTCCTGAAAATAACGGTTCAAGGACATATTCTTGGTTTGAAAACTAATCTGAATCACTTTTTTTTGTTAGGAATACAACACTTAGGACATCTAGCTAAATATACAGTTTGAATGCATGTACAGTATGTTTATTGTTTACCTTTCAAATATTTCAAACTCTGTCTTGTGCTTAAACCGTATCTATGGTCAAAATGTAAATTCATATATTAATTACCATATTGTATTTCAAATATCCAATTTTGTTGAGTAAAAAACAGTCTCCTCTGTCTGATCAACGTGCTTTGCAGGGATTTTAACAATTTTCCTACTTTTTGTTGCTTTGAATAAAGAAAGTTTTGTTTCACCAGACTGATTGCATACCCCTCCTGAATGGCAGGGTCTGGTTCATTATAGTCAGTTGGTGCCCTTTCTGTGGTAGTTACATTGTTAGTCTGGCTGAAAAAAGACAAAAGTCCATCTAGTTCAACCATAAAAAAAAAAAAAAAAAGTTATAATCCTATACTGACAGTTGATCAAGAGGAAGGCAAAAAAAAAAAACAGCATAGCATGAGTCAATTTGCACCTGCAGGGAAAAAATTCCTTCTTGATCCCTCGAGAGGCAATCAGATATTCCCTGGATCAGCTTTACCTATAAATGTTAGTTTCCAGTTATATTCTGTGTATCTAAGAAAGAATCCAGGCCTTTTTTAAAGCAATCCACTGAGCTGGCCAGAACCAACTCTTGAGGGCGTCTATTCAAAATTTTCACAGCTCTCATTGGGAAGAAACCTTTCCATGTTTGGAGATTACATTTCTTTTCCTCCAAACGTAAAGAGTGCCCCCTTGTCCTCTGTGATGAACTCAGGGCGAATAGCTATAATGAAGAAGTATGTCTCCAAAACATAAAAATTTGATTTGTTTCTTAACAAACTCGTGCAGACTCCACCTCCGCAACATCGCCAAAATCCGCACGATCCTAACTCCAGAAACCACTAAACAGCTCATCCACTCCCTCATCATATCACGACTCGACTACTGCAACTCCCTCCTCACTGGCCTGCCTCGCCGCTGGCTATCCCCGCTTCAGTCGATCCTGAATACGGCTGCCAGACTCATTCACCTTTCCAACCTTTCCAACCGCTCCGTCTCCGCCACCCCCCTCTGCCAATCCCTCCACTGGCTTCCGATTGCGCAACGGATCAAATTCAAAATCCTAACACTGACGTACAAAGCTGTCCACCATACTGCCCCGAACTACATCACTGACCTAATATCCAAGTACCGCCCAGCACGCACACTCCGCTCCTCACAAGACCTCCTTCTCTCTAGTTCCCTGGTCTCCTCCTCCCATGCCCGCCTCCAGGACTTCTCCAGGGTGTCACCCATCCTCTGGAACTCTCTGCCTCAACCCATCAGATTATCATCTACTCTCCTCTCCTTTAGGCGCACCCTGAAAACCCATCTCTTCAGGGAAGCCTACCCCACCCCCTGCTAACTTGCCGACCTTCTCCACTCTTCCTACCACTCCATCCCCCACAGCTATCTCCTCCTGTGCCACCATCCCCTCCCTCCTAGATTGTAAGCTCGAAAGAGCAGGGCCCTCAATCCCCATGTTTTGCATTGTATTGGTATTGTTCTGTCACATGTTCTGTCCCCCTTTGTAATGTACAGCGCTGAGTGAACTATTGGCACTTTATAAATACTGTATAATAATAATAATGAAGACATCTAGAAAATCAATCACACAAGAAGGAATGACATTTTGGGGGCATTGAGGTTAATAGTTCATCCTGGAAAAGTACCTCCCCTATATTCAGGGCATGTGACCTGGTATGGTTCAGAGGGTTGCCATATGCCTTAACACAGTGCTATGGCTACACATAGTGCTGAGGCTAGATACAGTTCATACAGTGCTGAAGCCTTCTGAATCTCTTAGTGAAGTAAATAATTCATTTGGAACAACTTGGTCTAAATGAACTATTCTAACATCTCTAAAAACTGGAGTTGAGCTTTAACTAACTCCTTTCCCCCTGCATCGGTGATCGGTGGCAATGCTGTCAACTCTCCCAACTTGCTTACTGCTGGTCGGTGGCAGTGTTAATTAATACTTTCCCTGCTGGACTGGTGGTCAGTGGCAGTGCTGCTAACTCACCACACACACACACATTGGTGATCAGCGGCAGTGATATATAGCTTACCCCCTATGTTGGTGAACAGTGCTAATGCTGTTAGACCCCCCACAAACACACCCAAACACATTGGTGGTCAATCACTGAATGGCCACCAACCAAACCTAGGATTGTATAGAGCCAGGAATCAAGGATAGCAGGGTAATAATTCAGTTGACCATTGTCACTGCCACTCTAAAGATATCCAGAAGCTTTTAAAAATGGGACGTGGGTCATATTTCCACCTGGACCATGACAATAACAACAGACATAATATCTGGGCATCTATACCAACAGATAGGGATTTTTAAAATTCTTATATTTAGCCCTATTGGGTATAGAAAGTGTTTTTTGAAAGTACAAAAACATTCTCCTAGTCCTTAGGTTTGATTTGAGTATCCAGTTCCATTTCCTAGCTGACTGTGTAAGCAGGGATGTCATGATGTGATAAAACTGACAGGATAGATTAGTTTTAGGAAACTGAATTCTCTGGAGGGGAGTCACACAGTGGTAAGTTGTGAGAATACGTGGGATGGGATGTTAACTACTGTCTATTAAATAAGGAAGGAAGGAGTCAACTAGAGAACCAGTGGTCTCTCAAAATTGCCCCTGATGGATCAAGAGTGAATGAACCTCTGCTTAGAAAGGTTGCAAGTCGGCCATAGGATGCTTTGTTCCATGCTCCAAATGGAAACCTATGCATTGCATTGCATTGTCCGGCTATCCAAAAAATGGGTCATAGAACCAATGAATGTGGAAATTTTTTACCTTGAAGTGACCCAATGCTTGAAATCTCCCAATGCCAATTATTTTGTGAGGTCTGGAAAAGGGTCAACTTCCATATGCTGTTGGGGTGTTATTCTAAGAGAGGGCTTGTGAATGTAGCAGGGTCATAGATTATTCAATTTGAACCCAGAGTTCAACAGGACATAGTAAAACCAGTCAGTAATTATGGCTAAAAAGTTGCTTGGCAATCGAAGGCAATATCTGGGGCATTTGCTTGCCTTTTCTTTAAATAAAGAGTATTTTATAGTTAAGTTTTGGGTGTTGTGTGTCCCATAGAAAGATTGTGAAGACCCTTTGCAGCTTTATTAAAAAGGAATAGGGACATAGATAAGAACTGTTTGAAAGAGATACAGGAAGTGGGGGCGATATGCATTTTGAGAATGTTTATTCTACCTAACCAAGAAAACATTTACTATCATAGCCATTAAGATCTGAGATGGTTCTTTGGAGCAGAATTGTGTAGTTGAAAGAATATAGTTGGATGACACAGCAGGTTGAAACACCAGATCTGATCTGTTGAAGATACACAGAAGCTATAAATGGCCACCAAACATGCAGCACGTACGGGCAGCATGGGCCAGCAGATGCATTTGAAAAAGAGGGCTGAGACCCTTGATACACGTTATGCTTGCCCCCCCCCCCCCCCGACATCACCTAAAGATTCTGACATCCTCATAGTGCAGCTGGAGATGCTACCAGCTCTTTTTATCCACAGCATCTGCTGGCCCATTGGAACCCATGCTGTTGGCCAGTTATTGCCTCTGTGCAAGTGCACCCCAAAATATAAAAGGCCCTAGCAACAGGAAATATAATAAAATATGGCTCCCTCAAAACATATTCCCTGAAACACAAATCCCTAACTTAGTTTTTAAACCTAAAAACCCTAAAAAAATAACTGAAATAAAACAAATACTGTAAAGGGTGAACACAGGGGCGGACTGACCATTTGGAAACTTGGGAAATGCCCAAGGGCCCGGGGTCAGTAGGGGGCCCCATGAGATGTCCATGGTACCTTTTTCATACGCTTTTTTGAGTTTGGGCAAGGACATAGGGGCCCCATGATCCCCTATTGCCCGGGGGCCCCATGAGTTGTCAGTCCGCCCCTGGGTGCACACCAGCTAAACAGCAACTATAGTAAAGCAGCAGTGTAGTGCATTCATATGTAAGAAACAATCAAAATATTAGATATCAGTATGCATGCTAGAGTGGGATGAAGAAATCTAGGGCCATTATTTATAGTAAACCCTAAACTGATGAGCTCTAAAAGTTTTAAAGCATAGCCAATGGAAACGTTAGGTATCGTAGTTTGCTGCTATTTCGTGGCTATTGTTTTGCACGATTTTAAGTTTTGATATCTTTGGTATCTATTTACCTAACTCCATTTCATCTTTTATATTATACCAAACATTGGCAGGTTTTATTGTGTTTGTGTGCACTGTAGTAAATTTAAATGTGTTTTTTAATGAAAATATAGATTTGATAAACAGTTGTACTAATATAGTGTGAGATAACAAATCTTTCTCTCTTTACATTCAACTCTATGAACCACAAAATTGGATTGCACCAGCCCAAAACGCACTGCATGTGGACTGCACAGATGTGAATGTCCTCCTTAGGAATTAATTTTATTTTCCATGTCATGTGAATCACTGCAACCTAAAAAGCATCCAAAACTGCATCAGTGTGAACCAGAGCTAAAAAAAATGTGGACTTAGCATGTGTGTGCAAAAAAAAAAATGACTCTGGTAGTGAAAGGGTTACAGTGTATGTAAACTCTTAACAATGAACTTCTCTTGGTTACTCCAATTCTGTAAAATATGCAATCTAAAGGGTTTTATTACATATGTTTGATAAGAAAAAAAGATTGCTGATCCTAAAGAAAAACAAAAAAACGGATATGTTATCTAAGGCAATGTTATCAGCCATGTTTGGTTCAGCTTAGTGAACTAATAAACAGCTTATCCCTGTGTTAAGGCAATGAGGAGAGGGGGAGGTGTTTTGCAGTCCTAACATACTTCCTGGCCTAGTGTAACAAAGCTTCTCCTATAGAGATACAATAGAGTTAGGGTTGCCACCTCACCCATTTAAAACTGAACTCTATCTATCTATCCATTCAGTTGTATCCGACCCTTGGCGATTGCATGGACCATCACACGTAAGCGACTTTTTACATGAATTCTTTCAGCAATTATTTTACAGGGTAGGTTGGCAGGTCTTTCCACAACCCCTACCATGCAGGAAATCCCACATGGCCAGGGACGAAACTAGGACAATTTAGACAAAACTGAACACATACACTATATTGCAAAAAGTATTGGGATGCCTGCCTTTACACGCACATGAACTTTAATGGCATCCCAGTCTTAGTCCATAGGGTTTAAAATGGAGTTGCATCTATAACAGTTTCAACTCTTCTGGGAAGGCTGTCCACAAGGCTTAGGAGTGTGTCTATGGGAATGTTTGACCATTCTTCTAAAAGTGCATTTGTGAGATCAGACACTGAGAAGGCCTGGCTCGCAGTCTCTGCTCTAATTCATCTCAAAGGTTTTCCATCGGGTTGAGGTCAGGACTCTGTGTAGACCAGTCAAGTTCCTTCACCCCAAACTCACTCATCCATGTCTTTATGGACCTTGCTTTGTGCACTGGTGCGTAGTCATGTTGGAACAGGAAAGCGCCATCCCCAAACTGTTCCCACAAAGTTGGGAGCATGAAATTATCCAAAATGGCTGGGTAAGCTGATGCCTTAAGAGTTCTCTTTACTGGAACTAAGGGGCCAAGACCAACCCCTGAAAAACAACCCAACACCATAATCCCCCCTCCACCAAACTTTACACTTGGCACAATGCAGTCAGGCAAGTACCATTCTTCTGACAACTGCCAAACTCAGACACATCCATTGGATCACCAGACAGATTAGTGTGATTCATCACTCCATAGAACTCATCTCCACTACTCTAGAGTCTATTGGCAGCATGCCTTTCACCACTGCATCCAACGCTATGCATTGCACTTGGTGATGTAAGGCTTGGATGCAGCTGCTCAGCCATGGAAACCCATTCCATGAAGCTCTCTATGCACTGTTGTTGTGCTAATCTGAAGGCCACATGAAGTTTGGAGGCCTTTAGCTATTGACTCTGCAGACAGCTGGCAACTTCTGCACACTGTGCGCTGACCCCGCTCTGTCATTTTACATGACATACCACTTCATGGCTGAGTTGCTGTTGTTCCCAGTTGCTTCCATTTTGTTATAATACCACGAACAGTTGACCGTGGAATATTTAGTAGCAAGTAAATTTCACGGATGAACTCATTGCAAGTGGCAGCCTATCACGTTACCACACTTGAATTCAATGAGCTCCTGAGAGCAACCCATTCTTTCACAAATGTTTATAGGAGCAGTCTGCATGCCTAGGTGCTTGATTTTTTACACCTGTAGCCATGGAGGTGATTTAAACACCTGAATCCAAGGATTTGGAGGGGTGTCCCAATACCTTTGGCAATATAGTGTATAAGAGGTGGTCCATGTAAAGGTGTAATCATTATACAGGTTCTGAGGCTCATTTAATGCAGACCAGGCACTAGGTTAGTCTAACCGCTTGCCAACTGTGCTATAGCCAAGTGAAGGCTACAGCAGTCGTCCAGTTCTAGGATAGCGGTTATTGATGTCTTCCTAGAACCGACCCCTGCTTTTGGCACTTTCTGTGATTGCTTTGTCCTTCAAACACAAATCACGGTAAAGAGCCAATCACAGCTGCCCTTTACCACGTGATTAGCTGTGTCCAATTGCAGCTGATTCCCATGTACACACACTTGTCAGTTATTGGCAACACTTTCTTCATGCTGCTACAGCGTGAGGAAAGTACTGCCGATAACTGGCAAGTGTGAAAGTGAACATCTACACTGATAATCAGGGCACCAATTTTCAATGTCACGATTATCTGTGCAGCCTCAACAGTGTCCATCAGTGCTGCCAATCAGTGCCAATCAGTGCTGTCAGTTGATGCCACCCATCAGTGCCACTTATCAGTGCCCTTCAGTGCTGCCTATTAGTGCCCTTCAGTGCCACCTATCAATACCCATCATTGGCATCTCATCAGTGCCCATCAGTGCAGCCTATCAGTGCCACCTCATCAGTGGCTATCAGTGCTGCCTATCAGTGCCCATTCGTGCATCCTCATTAGCGCACATCAGTGAAGGAGAAAAAGTACTTGTTTGCAAAATTTTATAATAGAAACTAAGAAAAACATTCAAAATGTTAGATCTTTTTTCGTTTGTTTGGAAAAAAATAAAACACCCAGTAGTGATTAAATGCCACCAAAAAAGCTCTATTTGTGTGAAAAGGATTATAAAAATGTCATATGAGTACAGTGTTGCATGACGGTGCAACTGTCATACAAAGTGTGACAGAGCTGAAAGCTGAAAATTGGCCTGGGTAGGAAGGGGGAAAAAGTGCCCTGTAGGCAAGTGATTAATTACAACTTTAATCAGCAACAGAACCTGTGGAATTAATATGTGCTCGGTTTTAAAGAGATGAGATGGCAACTGTAAGTTCAGTACAGGAAAAATAGCTAGAGGATTATGGACGCCATGCTTACTATGTCAGAAAAGTGCAGAGGCTTCATCATATGTGTAAAGGAAAGTTAGCCTTACTGAGCTGTTTTTTTTTTTAGGTAGCCTTCGGGCAATATATAAAGGAATATAAGAGATGAGAACAGAAGACAGCTAGTACGCTCATTTCAGAGACAGACAATTAGGTGAAACCTGACAAAATTCAGTTGTGCGTGTCTCTCTGGAGTCTTAACTCTTCACTTATTTCTTCGAATGCCTGCTCCTTATCTTTGTGAAAAGATGAGAATATATAGAAAGAACTACAGAAAAGTGCAATGTTCCAACTGCTGAAAATATTTTGTGCCAGGTGTTTTCCTCTTCATCCTAAGGCTTCTTAGTTTTTGCTATATTGTCCATTACAGATATGTTTCTGTGGGTTTTTTTTGTTTTTGTTTTGTTTTTTATCAGATGAAAAAATGCGCTATTGAATAGACTGAAACTGTGTAAATATATTCCTCATTAATTGGTGGCAGCTCAAATAATTAAAGTCCAATTGAATTCTTACACCTTTTTACATTTTTATATTCCTGTACCTTACATGTGGCTGATATTGCTTGGAGATGCTTTAAAGTACCCCTCTATCTGAGAAAATGTGGACTCCAGTGTGACAAACGTGGTGTCAGACCACTGCCCTTTTCCCCATCCTATGACAAATGACTGGCCGACCTCACACCGTACTGTCACTGATAAGCACTAATGACACTCTCAGCCTCACCCTGCACAAAGATTCTCCAGCTTGTGGGACCACAATCTAGGTGCCAGCAGCCTGATAGCAATTGTTGCTGGGTTAAGTTAACTAAACAATTAAAGTTTTAAACTGTCACCACCTGCCTTTTTTAATCGATAAGCAGGAAATGTTCCCAATGCCAGCAACAGCAACTTCACTAAAATGTAGTCACTACAGACAGGTATGTTCAGAGATTTATACTACAGTAGCTCTCTTCAAGAGACAGGGATTTTTTGAATTCGTGTTAAGGGATTTAGAGACAGTTTTAACACTTTTTTAAACTATGGTTTAATAATGAAAAGGTACACATATGGTGCAAAATAAAATATTTTTGAAAAAAGATATTACAAAGAAATAAAGAGACAACAAGCAACAGAAAGATAAAGGGGTGTAAAAATGAAGAATAATTGCAAACCCTTCTTTCAGCAGACTTCCTGTTCATGAGCAAGGTGACATATTGGCTCTCATAACTTGACAGTCTTCATTTGCTTGATGGTACATGAGAGCTCCCAAAATGTGGCTGCATTCCACTTTTCTTCCCATAAAGGGGGGTGGGTGGACCAAGTCCCAGATACAGATATTAATATCCCTTAATACCTACAGGTTATGGTCTGCTAATGTGCAAATTTTTGTCCAGCATGAAATTAGCTTCAGAATGAATATAAATATGAGAGCTTTCAGATGTCTACTTTACCTAGAAGGGATAATGGGTTCCATTGGTACCCCATGTGTTCTGACAGGGGTGTTTGAACTTAAAAAATTACAAATGAACTGAGTAAGTAAATATGTCCTTAATAACTGTGCTGTTATTATTTCATGAGTTATGACATATACTGTGTTATAAGTCTTTTCTAATAACCAGTTAATCAGGGCTGTGTATTGGCTACTCCCTCTGAACTGAGCTAATTACGACAGCGTATCTGTTAAAACTCGAGGTACTCAGGCTTGTTGAGTCAGACATTTTTATTAGAGTTTCTAGACAGAAATGTGGATTCGGGTAATAGGCACAAAAGGATTTGCATTTTTTCCTCTCAAGGATCTAAAAAGAAAGTTATGGCATGGCTAACAGTTTATGTATTGCATGAATTGGAAGACATGGGAGGGGCAAGGTACCTCCTTTCATGACAAAATGGCTTAGACATGAACAAAATAAATGTCGTCATACCCGTCATCACAAACATCCTAACAGACTTGTATTAGAGAAGGAAGAGAGGGGATGTGTCTTACCATGTCTGTCACTGAGTGCAGATTACTGAAAGCAATGGATCTAACTCTGGTGCTTATTAGAATTTATATTGTGTTATTTAGACTTAGGTTTTAATAGTAGAGTGGAGGTAGAATTATGAAAATGGAGGCTCTAAGTGCAATGTCTGTCTGGCTAGAAATCTATATTTGTCACTTCACTGTTTTAAACAAATTAGCACCATAGGTGCATTACTTTTCCTGAATAATTATATGGATTCCTTTCTTATCAGTAGGTTATAGTAGTATACCTGTTATAACCCAATTACCTGGTCAGATTAAAATATTTAGATTTATACAGTAGATATTAAATAGGCTAGGTTAATCGCTGAATATGAAGACTTGTGTAGCTCCATGTCTCAGATGCAAGATGCAAGAGCTAACATGTAAGCCAGAACCTGGGTGAAAGAGATGTACCGTATTTTTCGCTCCATAAGACGCACCTGACCATAAGACGCACCTAGGTTTTAGAGGCGAAAAAAAAAAAAAAATATTCTGAACCAATGGACTGCAGACACAGTACAGGGGATGACCAGAGACTGCGGACACAGTGCAGGAGATGACCAGAGACTGCGGACACAGTACAGGAGATGACCAGAGACTGCGGACACAGTACAGGAGATGACCAGAGACTGCGGACACAGTACAGGAGATGACCAGAGAATGCGGACACAGTGCAGGAGATGACCAGAGACTGCGGACACAGTGCAGGGGATGACCAGAGACTGCGGACACAGTGCAGGGGATGACCAGAGACTGTGGACACAGTGCAGGGGATGACCAGAGACTGCAGACAGTGCAGGGAATGACCAGAGACTGCAGACAGTGCAGGGGATGACCAGAGACTGCAGACAGTGCAGGGAATGACCAGAGACTGCAGACAGTGCAGGGAATGACCGGAGACTGCAGACAGTGCAGGGGATGACCAGAGACTGCAGACAGTGCAGGGGATGACCAGAGACTTCAGACAGTGCAGGGCATGACCAGAGACTGCAGACAGTGCAGGGGATGACCAGAGACTGCAGACAGTGCAGGGAATGACCAGAGACTGCTGACCTTTGGGGAGGGAGGGGGAGCGGGTACCTGAATTTGACAGGTACCCGCTCCCACTTCTGTGGAGTTGTCCTTCTCTCTTCTTCCCGGGCCGGCTTCTGTGACACTGCCCACTGCGCATGCGCGAGAAGCGCTGCACTTTGTGAATGGCCCGGCGCCTTCTGGGACCTGTCATGTGTCCCAGAAGACACCGGATCATTCACAAAGTGCAGCACATGCGCAGTGGGCACCCGGCTGTCACAGAAGCCAGCGCGGGAAGACTGTGCAGCGCTGGAGCGAGGAACAGGTAAGGCCCTGCGGGAGAGAACAGCTGAGCGGCCGGCCCAGTATTATGACATGGTGGCGGCAGAAATACCGGACCGGCCGCTTTATATTCGCTCCATAAGACGCACTGACATTTTCCCCCCTTTTTTGGGGGGAAAAAAGTGCGTCTTATGGAGCGAAAAATACGGTATCTTAGCCATGAGGTAAAATGATTAAACAAGAATTTTGTTTGGCAAATAAAAATCTCTTCTGTTCTTATTTTTTCCCATTTTTATGAATTAACACCAAAAAAGGTCAATGCAGATGTTAACTTTAGAGTGATTGAAAAAATTGTGATATCACCCAAATAGCTACATGTGTGATTTACTGAGTTTACCTTAACTATCCCAAAGAAATGTAAAAGTGAGAGAGGTGCTAACCCTTTGCAAACGCTTTGGGTTGCATGTAAGTACTTGTGTTAAGCTGGCCATACATAGATTGAAATTCTGCCGATTCAGCAGGGACCAGCTAAATTTCAGTCATGTATGGTCACTGAGGTTGAACAGAAGTTGATCCACTGATCGACTTCTATTCAACTGCCCTGTTAGATTTTATCCAATTGATCAGCACTGCAAGCTATAGACTGCAGCACTGATCTATGTAAACTAGAGGTGGGGAATTCTCCCTGCTGTCAAAATACAAAGACATAGTGGGGAGGATTCGCCCATCAACCTTGAATATGTTCAACCAGTTGATTGAACAAAAACTGATTTGTCTATATCCAGTTTTAGGTTTTAAAATTTATTCCTGTGCCCCTGTGGAATTCATTGATTTCTAGCCCTCTACATGGCCTTGACTTCCAACCAAATCAGAAATAACAAATTGCAAAGCTTCAGGGGATATTAGAGTTCCTACCATTTGAAAGTTAAATGACACGACATGGGACCTAATGATGGGAAATAGCACGGTCAATCTCAACTTGCATTTTGGAGCATGCTCAATAGGCTCCTTCTTCAGACCTCTGTTGAGCATGCTCCAAAATGCATTACAGCCCCCTTCACGTGCTACATCTGACTCTGCTCTCCAAGCTTCATTTTTGATGCACAGGCACATCCTGGTCTCTACTTCCTGATCCTATAGGCATAGTTTGCTGCTGGACGGCTGGATGTCCCACCTGGATCTAATTACCACACGATGAGCCTTTTTAACCGTTTATCTTGTAAGTGCAAATTTTCCATTGTTTACTGAATAAATTGTCAATACTGCACTTAGAGGCGCCTTCCTCTCTTTTTGTTGTTACTACTACTACTACTAATACTAATAATATATTTGCAATCAAAGCATTTTCACGTTACTTTAGTTCACTCTAACAGCACTGATTTTACTTGCTTCAGTTTCATCTGAATTTTCAGAATCACTGTTTATCCTACACACACAGAGATACAAGCTGTATTTAAATGCCAAGCTGTCTTCCACAGTTTGATCTCGCTTCTATAGATACAGTTATTCCGCATGCTGTCTTGGCATCTCATCTGTCATTGTCAACCCATTCTTCCTGTCAAGATTTCCTGCCATGAAACAAATACCTATTTAAATTATCTATAAGTAAATAATAATAAATGTCTAATTGTAAATCTGACAAAATTTGAGCTACTTTACTAAAATTGTGTGTGTCTGCTTATAGTCATATAAAATAGAAACAGTTTTAAAGGAGTGGTTTTGGGTATGTACTGTATATACCTAAGATGTTTCTATTTTATTGCACAACATGGGGGAGATTTATTAAAACTGGAGAGTGTAAAATCTTGTGCAACTCTGCATAGAAACCAATCACCTTCCAGGTTTTATTGTCAAAGCTTCATTGAACAAGCTGAAGTTAAAAGCTGAATGGCTACCATGTACAGTTGCCTCAGATTCTAAATCTCCCCCATAGTTTTGAGAAATGCCCACTGAAGTGAAAGCAAATACTTGAAACTTGAACACAGGTTTTCATATAAAGTCAGCTGCCTATATCTGTTTGATCTGGTTATATCTGCTGACTGCTTTGATGAGAACTTTTCACTGAATGTAAAATGTCCTTACCTTTTTTCCTCATATGCTCTTTAAATTCGTCCAGCTTTGTGAAAGGTTTTCCTTAAAAATGCTCATGCACATTCAGTGGAATTAAAAAAATTCTAGTGACACTTTTCTGGTGGTGTGGCCCTTCAAACTGGCTTGCACCAGATTTAATATCCCTGCCACCCATAGTTTTACAGACACAGAAAGTTCAGGTATTTTTTAATAGCACCACCTTTATAAAGGGGCATTACTACAGCACCAAATTCAAAAGCAATTAACTGTAATTCATAGATAATGAAAATGTCGGTAATAGAGACTAACTCTAAGCTGGCATACAGAGGTAGGCAGAGTGCCTGTCTCTGTATACTGTATAGCAGGTAGCATATTTGCTGCTACTACATCCTTCCTTCCAGTCCTTTGCAGCAATCCAGCATGAAACTTTTCTTTTGTGCTGGACCTTCCTGCTGTGACTGCTGCTATCTTTCTTTGTGCACAGTGACTGGTTGCATACTCTCCCCTGTAGTTTTCTGCAGGGGGGCTGTAGTGGGAGGACCTGCCAGGTTCTATTTTCAGCTCATCTCCCTGTAAAAGTTATGCAGGCTATGTACCTTACAGTGGTAATCTCATTGCAATTTTTACAAGTTACAGTGGTTCTAAAGGCTGAAGGTTTTTTACTTTCATGCATTCTATGAACGACGAAGGTAAAAATCTTCTCTGTACAGCATCCCCCCAAGTCCCCCAATACTCACCAAAGCACCCTCTCGATCCAGCAATATGCATTGGAGGCTTGGCTATCCTGGGACTCCCTCTTCTCATTGGCTGAGACAGAATCAGGAGCCATTGCCTCTCACTGCGGTCAATCACAGCCAGTGAGTCAATGAGAAGAGAGAGGGGACATGGGCAAGCCATGGCTATGTGTGTGAATAGACACATGGAGCAGTGGGTGCCCCCATAGCAAGCTGCTTGCTGTGGGGCAGCTGACAGGAGGGAGGGGCTTGGAGCGCCGGCAGGGGACCTGTGAAGAGGAGGATCCAGGCTGTTCTGTGCAAAACCACTGCACACAACAGGTAAGTATAGACATGTTTGTTATTTTTTTCTTTTAAAAAAATAAGCCTTTAGAATCACTGTAACCACTTGCCCGTCACCCTATACAGTGGGGATCGAAAGTTTGGGCACCCCAGCTAAAAATTTGTATTAATGTGCATAAAGAAGCCAAGGAAAGATGGAAAAATCTCCAAAAGGCATCAAATTACAGATTAGACATTCTGATAATATGTCAACAAAAGTTAGATTTTATTTCCATCATTTACACTTTCAAAATAACAGAAAACAAAAAAATGGCGTCCGCAAAAGTTTGGGCACCCTGCAGAGTTAATATCTTGTACTGCCCCCTTTGGCAAGTATCACAGCTTGTAAACGCTTTTTGTAGCCAGCCAAGAGTCTTTCAATTCTTGTTTGAGGTATCTTTGCCCATTCTTCCTTACAAAAGTCTTTGAGATTTCTGGGCTGGCTATCACGCACTGCTCTTTTAAGGTCTATCCATAGATTTTCAATTATGTTGAGGTCAGGAGATTGTGAAGGCCATGGCAAAACCTTCAGTTTACGCCTCTTGATGTAATCCCCCGTGGATTTCGAGGTGTGTTTAGGATCATTATCCATTTGTAGAAGCCATCCTCTCTTTAACTTCAGCTTTTTCACAGATGGCATCAAGTTACCATCCAAAATTTGCTGAAATTTTATTGAATCCATTTTTCCTTTTACTCGTGAGATGTTCCCTGTGCCACTGGCTGCAACACAACCCCAAAGCATGATTGATCCAACCCCATGCTTAACAGTTGGACAGAGGTTCTTTTCATTAAATTCTGTGCCCCTTCTTCTCCAAACGTACCTTTGCTCATTCCGGCCAAAAAGTTCAATTTTAACCTCATCGGTCCACAGAACTTGTTTCCAAAATGCATCAGACTTGTCTATATGTTCATTTGCAAAGTTCAAACGATGATTTTTGTGGTGAGGACGTAGAAGAGGTTTTCTTCTGATGACTCTTCCATGAAGACCATATTTGTACAAGTATCTCTTTATAGTGGAATAGTGTACCACAACTCCAGTGTCTGCCAGATCTTTCTGGAGGGATTGTGCAGTCAAACGTTGGTTTTGAATAGTTTTTCTCACAATCCTGCGAGCTGTTCTGTCTGATATTTTTCTTGGTCTTCCAGATCTTGCTTTAACTTCCACTGTTCCTGATGACTGCCATTTCTTAATTACATTCCGAACAGAGGATATTGACATCTGAAAACGCTTTGCTATCTTCTTATAGCCTTCTCCAGCTTTGTGAGCGTCAACTATTTTCAGGTTCAGTTTTCTAGACAACTGCTTAGAAGAACCCATGGCGCTGATTGTTGGGGCAAGGTCAGATGAGTCTGGGCATTTAAAGCCTTTGAGATTGACATCACCTGGTCTTCCCAGACGATGATTGAGAACAATCCATGACACTGGCAGGTCTCAGCTTTGCAAAGGGGGCAGTGCATGCTATAAATTCTGCAGGGTGCCCAAACTTTTGCAGATGCCATTTTTTTGTTTTCTGTTATTTTGAAAGTGTAAATGATGGAAATAAAATCTAACTTTTGTTGACATATTATAAGAATGTCTAATCTGTAATTTGATGCCTTTTGGAGATTTTTCCATCTTTCCTTGGCTTCTTTATGCACATTAATACAAATTTTTAGCTGGGGTGCCCAAACTTTCGATCCCCACTGTAGCAGAAATACTGCTACAGAGTGGCAGGGCTGCACAAAATCATGTATATATACGTGATTTTGTATTTCCGGGTAGGGGATGTGCGCATGCCCTACTCGAGCCACCATTGGAGGCTTCACCTGTTGATCACCAGGTCCTGGCCGAAAATTCCCCGCCAGCATCCAGTGATCGCTGAGTGTCACTAATGGGGGAGAGGTCTGTATGTAAACAATATAGATCTCTCCCATGTCATCTCCAGCATGCTGCTTTGCAAAGCAATACCAAGCAGAGTGCTTACACTGTAAAGCACACACACAACACACAGTAAAATAACACACAGCACACTGGTAACCCTTTGATCGCCACAGATGTTAACCCCTTCCTGCTCGGTGTCATTAGTAGTGTTAGTACTGTTTATTAGCAGTGATCACTGTATTAGTGTCAGATGTCGGATGTCAGAATGCCCGCTGCAGTCCCGATATAAGTTGCTGAACGATACAATTACTAGTATTAAAAAAAAAAACCTCTGGAGGGCAAGTGGTTAATATCTAGGTTTGTAAAGACATCTAATGAACAAAGTATGTACTTACAGTATATCCTTTTTGACTGTTGAGAATTATATTTAAATTCAACCTTTTCTGCCCAGACTTCAGCTTTCAAGTATATCTCTAGCCAAAGTCCTATTTTTTTCTTCTTGTGCCATATTGGGGAGATTTTCCTTCACTTTCTTTCTTGATACATACAGTAACTGGAAATAAAAGAAGATCTATACAAATGTAAGATGGAAAGATTTTCCCTTTACTTTTGTTACAGTGTGTTAGGAGGGCTGCTTCTTTGCAGCTTTTGGTCATTTTATTCTCCCGGCCTAATGTGGCTCCAATTTTAATTGGCCAGCAGCATGTCTTCCTAGGCAAGCATCCCTGTTTCCAGGCAGAAATTGACTTTGATTGCTCTGCCTCTTCTGACCCAATTGGTTGCAAAAAATCTGGTTTACTGACAATGGGTTCCTCATTGCCGACCCCCTGCTCAGATTAATGTTGACTCTTTTAGATTGCTGGCTGCCTTGACATTTACTGGACTACAGTTATCCACCGCCTGCCCTGACCTCTTTTGGATTATGATTGCTTGCTGCTAGTCCTCACCTCAGAACTGTTGCTGGATCATGCTTACCTGCAACCTTCCCTGACTTTTGACTGTCATATGAACATTCTACTGCAATGCCACAGGCCCTGCCTGACCTTCCTCAAAGACTAAAGGTACCCTTTCCTCACCCATTCCTAGTATCTTGTGGCCAGGAACTATAGCATTGTATACAAAGGCCTGAAAGCAACCAAGTACTGATAGTCCTGCTTGATATAGTTCCTGACCTAGGCATCAGGCTGTACATTGCAGTAAAAGCTCAACATTTTAGGCTTTCTCACAAGTTTAGATTTACTGCAATGGTTAATAGGACAAAGAAAGTGAAGGAATCTTACCAATGGTTACAAGACAGCAATAAAGACCATTCCACCCAAAAACGAAAGAAAAAAGCCATATTTACATACATTTAATATCATAGGATTGCACATGCAACTTTGGGTACATCTTATACATAATAAAAGGCAGTGTGGTCAGTTTCATAAATAGTATTTGGAATAACTGACTTTAACTGGCAGGAAACCCAAAGCATTTGGATGTCTTTTTTCAGCACTTTTCTTTTTCTCTTATACATATAAAACCATATTGTGGAGGTCTCTATATCAGGGCGAGATACACATAAAGATATGTATTAAACTAACTTCAATTTCCCTGATCAAGAAATCTTTGAAAGGCAGGCAGCGATATTAACACATTTATAGTACAACCAGGGGCGGACTGACCATTTGGAAACTCGGGCAGTGCCCGAGGGCCCGGGATCAGTAGGGGGCCCCATGAGATGCCCCTGGTACCTTTTTCATAGGCTTTTTTGAGTTTGGGCAAGGACACAGGGGCCCCATGATCCCCTATTGCCCGGGGGCCCCATGAGTTGTCAGTCCGCCCCTGAGTACAACTGATACTGGTTAAACACCCATATATACAGGTATCTAAATTACATAATCACATGTAAAACCCTGGAGGGAAAGTTTTAGATTTTTTTTAAATTATTTATTTAGAGAGAAACTGTTGTTTGACTGCTGTGCAGATTCCTCATCTAACAATAAGATATTTCAAATCCCATTTATCTAACTCATCCTTTGGTTAGTTTTGCACTAAAAGCTCTATAAGTTCTTGCAGAGCTCTGAAGTCACATTTCTTATAGATTTGCAAATTAAAATTAGTAATCCAGTCGGTAACCACTTCCCGTCCGGCCCATGTACTTAAACGGTCGGTCGGGAGCGCTGCCAATGCTGGTGGTTTCTAGACGTCCCCCTCGCATCCATTGCCTGTGCATGCTCGCTGGGACCGTGCGGCACCGCATGTGGCACCGCTTGCGGATCTGGACACAGTGGAATACCGATCCCTGTATGGGACCTCTGTGTGAGGTCCCAATTCATGTGATCACTGATTGGCCAATCAGTGATCACATGAATAGTAGTAAACAAGATGTCACTTCCTGACATCATTGTTTACTACTTGTGAAATCTGTGAATGATCACAGAGGTCACATGGTACAAGGCTACTCACAACAGCCTTGTACCATGTGACAAGCTGTGACCAATTACAGCTCTCACAGTATTTCTCAATGGCTGCAAGAATGCAGCCAGAGAGAAGGAGAAAGGATTGCTTTTACAGCCTTTATGGGTGTAAAAGCATACTGCTAGGGTGACAGTATGTTAAAAAAACGTAAATAATAATATAAAAAATTTAATTTTGTGTACAGCGCTGAGCAAACCCTTTGGCGCTATATAAATTTGATGTAATAATAATATTAATGTAATAAAAATTTAAAAAATGTTTTGAAAAATTATAATTTTTGATTATAAACTAATTTGGGTTATTTTTTTTTTACTAAAAAGATAGATGAATACATTTTGGCCAATATTTACGAAGGAAGATTATTTGCAAAATGTTATAAGAAAAATGCTTTTTTAAAAACATTTTTGAACTTTTTCATTTATATAGCAAAAAAATTAAAATCCCAGTGGTGAATAAATGACACCAAAATAAGCTTTATCCAAATTCTTATGGGTACAGTGTTGCCATTCAAAGTGTGATGGCACTAAAAGCTGAAAATTGGCCTGGACTGGAAGGGGGTGAAAGTGTTCAGACTTGAAGTGGTTAATTTTAATTTTTTATCCTGGATAAAATGGACGATAAATTTCTGAGCAAGTAAGTGCTTGTTTTTAATTACCTAACCCAACTTTTAACACTTGTTGTTGTAGTTCAAATAAGGGAGATGAGAAAAAAGTTTATTTTCCTGAATCGGCGAAAGTCAGAATCACAATCATGCTCTTTTATATAAGTGTTTTAATTTATTAGAAGGATAGTATGGCTTTCCAGTAAAACTATCAGCATGGTTCCCATGAGGTTATATGGCAACAGAGTCCCATGGCAACTGAGGGAAAGAGGTGTTGTTGCTCTTTAAGGCCCAAACACAACTTGCAGATTTCTTCATTAACAGATAAGTGCACTGAATGCAACAGTAATTGTTTTTCTTCCACATCATTTTGTCTATTATGTTATTTATTAAAAAAAAAAAAATTAAGAGTAACTATGATGTTTTGGGGTCAGTTGTACCATATGTCTTTCAGGTTTAGGAGATTTTGAAGTGTTATTTTGTTAACTTTTTTGCTAATTATATTCTTGATTAAACATTTAACCCCTTACACACATATGCACCAGTAGGGTGAGTGGGTTGTAATGCTACTGAATATATGCTTCGCAATCTTGTCCTAGGGCACCATTGGAATTGTGGCCAAGCTGTCACAGACAGTTTACAGTCAACTATTGACAATGAGGAGCCAGCAGGTAGGGCTTTCAATGGCATATGCACTGCAGTAAATAGGCTAATACAGGTTTTCCCCATGACACTGGTAAGAGCACAGCAGAAGTTGAGCTGTCTCAAACTGTGTCTCTGCAACTGATATCCTGTATGAAGCCACCTGTAGTGGTTTATGTAATAATTTATTCTAAGTACGTAGGGCGGTGTCAGCTCCCTTAAACAAAATATTGCAGTGCCTCCAGCGGTTAAAATACGGCAAATATTTAAGAAACCAATAATTTGGACACCTTATTAATTTGATCACCACTTAATAATATACCTTGAGTTCTTTTCACCAATATGATATCGTTACCATATACACAAAATCTGCCTTTTTGATAAATAAATTTATTTATGTACAAATATTTCTATATATATTAATACAAACGCGAAGACTGGTAATGAATATATTTGTACACACAATCATAGATATAGTATGCTAATCTCTATGGTATCATACAATATACGATTATCAAATGACTTAAAACAAATTCTAAAGGGATTAGTTGCAACTTAGTGCTTCAGATATTATTTCCAATTTCCCGCGGCCGTAGGGAAATAAGAAAGTATCTCTGATAATTAGCACCACAAAACACTACAAATCAGTTAATATGCAGTATATAACCTCAGTACCAATACTCAAAAAGTTATAGTTATAATTATACAGATAACCTTAATACATTCCTATCCACACAATAAAATGTTATAAATCTTAATAAGTTTCAAATATCAAAGAAAATACAATATTTTGGCAGTCTCACCACTCCCAGAATCTAGATTTTGAGGCCTCCCAGTGGGGTACAGTTTGGAAAAGAAATGTTTCTGGGCAGTCAGGCACCAGAATTTAAATGAGCATCAGCGTCTCTGGCGAAACTCTTTTCCTTCAAATGGCCTTCAAAAACAAAATGGCAGCTGGAAGTTCTCAGCAAAATGGCCGCAGGTAGCAAGTGAGTATAGTGCAGTATATAGTGGTAGTAGAGTAGTGAAGACATAGTTTCAGGAGTAGTTCAGAAGTGACCAATAAGTGGTAGAAGTGATGATTCAGAAGTTTTCAGAAGTAGTAGCAGTCTTGGAAGTTTTTAGAAGTTTTTAAAAGTTGTCCTTCAATTTGAGGTGTTTGGCATTTTATACCATACAAGTCCTTTGTTCAGAGGGACCTCCCAACAGTCTTGTTGATTGGACGGTTGAGAAGTTTGCGTACCTATAGAGGTTCCTGACCTGTCCACCGAGGACAGTCAGGTATCACAAATGAACTGGTGGTCTTAATGATGACTCACCCTTTTATATAAACAGTATGTCTTTATGGATAATATATGTGTCCTATTCAGGTATAAATGATTTCCCCATTAACTAAGGACCATAGAAATATGTGAATACATTTGGTTTCTCATTTTCCTGATATGAACCCTATTGGGATGACTGATTTCCTTTGGAAATATAGAAATTACCCAACTCAAAAACCATCTTATATTTTATAACAGTTGAGTGGTATGCAGTACCCAACTTTATTGAATAGATTTTGGTGTGTGGAAATATACCTTTTGAAAATGTTTCTGTTTAGTTATACCAAGCTCTTAGTCTTAAATGACCCAGGATTCACCTTATGCTGGATGTATAGTTCAAGGATATGTGACATAGAAAGCTTCTAGTTACTATCACTATTGTGTGATAATTAGGGTAAACAGCTTTGACTGGATTTTAACCTCAGGATTCAATAGCTGATTGTGATAGTTCAGAGGTTTTCTTTGGTGATCACACACCTTCCAAGGTTTTGGGAGAACTCAACACAATAAGGATTTAGTCCAAAGATTGTCACTTTGGTACTGTGTTTGATCACCTGCAGAAATTCAAATAGTGGTGTTTTAGCCTCATTGTATCTTATTGTTTTTTGGTAACTTCCTGGAAGGTCACTTGAAATCAACCAAGGATGTTAACCCATCACAGTCAGCCTAGGATTCCCAACTTGGGATAATATAATTTTTCTTAATAAACAGTCCAAAAGTCATCACACACCTGAACAAACAGACCAGGGTGTCCTATTGAGTTTTACCTATAAAGGTTTGTAAACAAAATGTTTTTTAAAATTCCTCAGAAAATAGCTAAACCTGGCCCATGAATACCACCTGCTGGCTGGAAATATATACTATATGAATATTAATATTATTATTATACAGGATTTATATAGCGCCAACAGTTTGCACAGCGCTTTACAAAACTGAGGTAGACATTACAGTTACAATATAATTTGGTACAAGAGGAAACAGAGGACCCTGCTTGTTAGAGCTTACAATCTAGGAGGAAGGGTTGAGTGATACAAAAGGTAATAGCTGGGATGAGCTGATGGAGGAATAAAAGGCAGTTTACTAGTTAGAAGCAGGACAGGCTTCTTTAAAGAGAAAGGTTTTCAGGGATCGCCTAAAGGTGGATAGATTAGGAGATAGCTGGACAGATAGGGGTAGGGAGTTCCATAGGAAGGGAGAAGCTCGGGAGAAGTCCTGGAGGCAAGCATGGGAGGAGGTGACACGAGAACTAGAGAGCAGAAGGTCTTGGGAGGATCGAAGAGAGCAGTTTGGTTGATATTTTGAGACCTGATTGGTGATGTAGCTGGGGGCAGAGTTGTGGATGGCTTTGTAAGTTGTTAGTATTTTGCATTTTATTTGTTGGGCGAGTGGAAGCTAGTGGAGGGATTGACAGAGAGGTGTAGCAGACACTGAATGGTTGGTAAGGTGGATGAGTCTGGCAGCAGTATTCATGATGGACTGGAGGGGGGCTAGCCTATGTAAAGGTAAGCCAATGAGGAGGGAGTTGCAGTAGTCAAGGCGAGAGATAACCTGGGAGTGAATTAGGAGTTTTGTGGTGTCATTGGTTAAAAAGGGGCGTATTCTGGAGATAATGTGGAGACTGAGATGGCATGATTTGGACAGGGATTGGATGTGGGCCTGAAAGGATAGTTCAGAATTCAGGGTTACCCATAGCACCCTGGCATGCAGGGATGGGTTGATAGTGGTGCTTTTGATCCTGACTGAGAAATCAGGGGAAGAGGCACATGGGTGAGAAAACATTATGAGTATATTTCATATTTCCTTATCAAGAAGGTAATATGGTCCCATATGAAAAAAAAACTATTTTAATAATAACAACCTCTTGTCCTCCCATTGTGATCAAATAAATTAAACAACCAATGTAAAATGTTGATCCTTTTTAGTAATAGAAGCGCTACCAAAATTCAGTGATTATAAGCAAGAATATAAACTGCAAAGGAGAAGTTTACTTGTGTCAAGCATAGCAGAGCATTTTTTCATCTTTGTCATTATACTTTTTAAGTAGAAGCCCCAAGACTAAATGCAAATGCTGTGTGCTAAATTATTATTAGCTTATGCGGATGGCAAAATTGCTGTACCAATGCACTTCTGCTAATTAATCACTGCTGCTATTTTCATCTATCCTATTATCACTACTGCTTTTCTGATCTGCAGGCATTTTGTAATCTTTTTCTACATTGTCAAGGAAGAATGAGTTGCCTACAAGTCACAAGTAGAAAATCCCCAGGCACATCATCACTGAGGAAAGCCATTTTAAAATAATGAAATAAAATAACTCTTATATGTAGTACATACTGAATTCCACACTGGAAATTAGTACTGACAAATACAGTACCTATTACTAGAGTGAAACTTGCATAGCATTTTAAACACTATGTGCTTAAGATTAAAAAAAAAGTAGGTAATTGTGTTCAATGTGTCCAGAAACAACTAAGTGCAGTCCATAATACTTTTTTATTTGCACTAACAGTCAAATAGTACAGCAAACATTTTTTGTCTGCGTGGGGTATATCAGGGAAAGGTTAATACTCTTTGTTTGATTTTTGTTCTCTAAGCATGCTGGGGGGGGGGGGCACATGCTAAACTGGTGCATGTTGAGGTTCTTCCAATAAAGTGGGGTTTGTTAATTAAGTGGCACTTCGGGGCTTGCTCATCTGAACATCTCTTCTCTCCCTTTACAGGTAAACTGCATATACTGTATGTTACTGCTGCTTCCCGTCCACCTTAAACTGAATACAGACTGACTGCTCTCAATGTCTTTCTGGTAAACTTGCATCTATGTTACTGCTGCTTCTCATCCATCTGTAGCCCTGTTCACATTATTGTGATGTTTATTTTGTCTTTAGGTTTCTTACCTAAATTATGACTAATCTTAATCTTTACAACCCTGTCCTCTTGGTCTTCCTGCAGTTTGATCGTGGTGTGAAAAGGCTGCTCTGCTAGCTGTGTGCCTTATATTAACTTCTGATTGATTCATTGGAAAATTCCACACCCACCCACCCACCACAGTATAAATCTAGATCACCTTTATTGGGGAGACGTATGCTGGGGGGCACGTGTTAGGGTGGTGCATGTTGGGGGTTCTTCCAATAAAGTGGGGTTCATTAATTAAGTGGCACTTCTGCTCTTGCACTTCAGTGATTGCACGAAGTGAAAATTTACAGCATGCTACTTTGTAAACTCCAGACTGCAGCTTACCTGGATTCCCCATTCAGCTCTCCTTCTTCTCTGTAATATGTGCTCTCTACCTTTTCTGTTCACTGTTGTGTCTTATATCCTTAAACTCTGTTTCCATAACCCCTCTTCTCCACCCCCCTCTATATAAATAACACTAATTTCTGTCCTCCCCTCATTACTGTACTCATCATCTCCTCCTAATTCTATTCCCACATGCTAATTAACCCCCCAGGATGCTGAGGCATGTCCCCTCATATAATTTTCCTCCCTCACCCTTCTGCTTCTCTGGAGATATATCTCAAACCCCGGGCCTCCTTTTTTTTAACTGTAATCAATGCACCCATCACCTCGTACCCTCTGGCAGCAGCCACAATCCTCTCAATTTAGTTTCCATTCCTCTTCTTCCCAAAACCAGTCTACCTTTCTCCTGTGCCCTCTGGAAAGCCCACTCTGTCTGTAATAAACTCACTTCAGTTTATGACATCTTTGTCACTAACTCCTTTAATCTACTTGCTGTCTCCGAACCTTAGCTTCATGAATCTGACACTACTTCTCCTGCTTTCCTCTCTCAAGATGGCCTTCTCTGGCTCATTCCCCCAGACCCAGTGGATGCAAAGGAGGTGGAATGGTTATCCTCCTATCCTCACAGAGCATCTTTCAGGTTCTTCACTCTCCCTTCCTTCCACCCCTTCCTTCCTTCCACCCACCCCTTCTTTCCTTCCACCCATCCCTTCCTTCCTTCCTTCCTTCCTTCCTTCCTTCCTTCCTTCCACCCATCCCTTCCTTCCTTCCTTCCTTCCACCCATCCCTCCCTACCTTACACACACTCCCTTCCTTTCTTCTATCCACCCCTTCCTTCCTTCCACCCACCCCTCCCTTACTTCCTTCCATCCACCCCTTCCTTTCACCTACCCTTCTTTCCTTCCACCCACCCCTCCTTTCTTTCCACCCACCCCTTCCTTCCACCCCTTCCTTCGTTCCTTCCTTCAAGCGGATGTAGTTGGTGGGGGGGAGCAGTAAAAATGCAGCTCAGCTGCGAGCTGAAACCCCCCAGAAAAAAAAATTATCAACAGCCCTGAAATGGAGTTGTTTTAAACGCCAAAGGATTTATATTTCTGTTCATCCGGTCATAAGATTTACACAGCTCACACAGCAGGGTGGAAGACCAGAGTTGGATCTCGATTAACCTCCTGTGAATTGGGAACTACACTACTAACAATGTAACGGGGGGCTTCACTGTTCAACAATGTAAGGGTGCAGTACACTAATCACCAGTATAATAGGGACCTTCTCTTTATAACCTTCAGGAAAATTGGAAATTACATTACATATTGATAAAAGGGCAATATATTGACCACCAGGTTCCAGGGTGTAATTTACAATATGCTTGCCGGAGGTTGCAAATCCTGTGATTTTTCCCCCTTAGACAGGAACACTTTGTTAATTTTTCTTGACAAAAAGCGAATCATTGGTCTATTTGCCAATATTTTAATTACTGCAGTAAATATTAGATTTAACAGTTTTTCTTGAAATTATCCAGTTGTCTCTGATCCTTAGCACCAAAATAAAACAGGTCATTGCATGAGTTCATTATTAAAAGGCATTTCTCTTATATGAAAAAAGACAAAAATATCTCAGGTTTTTGCATTTAACACTTATTTTTCAAACACTGTAAAAATATGGACTCCATCACCTTAAACAAATACTAAAATAACATATTCAAATAAGTTCATAAAAATCATTAAATTATTCATTTGTGCCTACAAACTAAATGAGTTTGACACCCACAAGCCAAATTAATATTTGGAATAATTTATAGTCAGTTTTTATTCATGTGCTTTCTTCTAAGGCTATACATGCATTTTCAATCTATGATGATAATTATGCATTAATAATTGTTATTGACTGTAGTTATTCTCACGTTATGAGGAACCTCTGATTTTATATATATATATCTTGTCTGTAGAGGATCTTGTTAGTGGTGGACTCCCGTAATTCCACCAATATGGAATATCTAGAAGCAAATGAGAACGTGATCTCCAAGTAGAAAAAATTCTTTCTTTACTTCAAATATATATGCATACAAATATTAGTACGACTGTGCAGTTTCAAGAATAACATGCTCTTCATCAAGCTACAATTGTAACATTATGAGAACACTCTATATACCTAAACATAGGGTGTGGCTGCACAGATGCATCTCCTCTACAACACTATAGTCACACCTTTAGCAATAATCTCATAATAAGAAGTAACTTTATATATCAAAATAAAAAAATAAACATAAATAGTTTCTCATATATTGCAGCATATTATTGTCAACAAACTGTACATCTTAACTGCACAAAACCAAAAACTAAAAAAAATTAATTAACCATCACCATAAATCCTATCATAATGATACAAGAAATCCATTATCACTGTTTATGTTTATTTTTATAATAAAAAAAGTACCCATACCTTTTACACTGATAGAGATGTTTGCTAAAAGTGTTAATAGAGAGGTTACTAGTCTGTTTTGGACTAACTCCTAGGTTACTATTTTTTTATGAACTACTCCTAATAATTTTACATTGGAAAAAATGGCATTAGGATCCTTGACAATGAGGCAGAGCATTTTTATCAAGCTCTTCAACAAGGGTGATTCTACTGTATAGGCATTATGAATGCTGAAAAGTATAAAGGTGACATTTTCAGACAGTTGTCAGTTGATTAGAACTTTAAATTACAGAAAGAGGGAGGTTAATTAGATTAATGAGCTCAACACACTACAGGCATGTGATGTCAATGTAGATTTTGATAGGGCTAAGCTCTTGGTTTGGTCCTAAAGTAGGTTCAAACAGAAAATGCTTAAGGCCTCTTGTGTCTGAAAACGTGCAAACGTTGTTGCACTATATGGATGTGTTACACAGTCTTCAATAAAATGATTTATATAGTCCCACAATAGAGTGCTCTCTTTCTTCTTACATTCAAACATACCTTTGCTTGATCGGACTTTCAGCCTGTGCAGCTTGAGCAAATCATCATATACAGCAGCAGGTTTTTCTTCTGCTACTATATGTGACAGTTTCCTCCTTTTGTTGTCAAAGAATGCAGTAACAACATCTTGCCTCATTCATTTACTGACTGGGTATCACTGCCCATGTACACAATGCACAAGAATAGTTTAGAATAAAAATGGCACAGGGTAGGCTCTTTAGGTCAGCTATGAATTTTCAGGGAGCCCTCACCAAAATAGAAAATGGTATGTAGGTGCCCCTACTCATTAACAAAAAAATGAAAGGTGAATAAAAACATGCGGTTTTTGATAAGCACTGTATTAAAAAAACAAACAATTCTGCATCACTAGATGATGTAATTTATGGTGGATTCACATTGTATGACTTGTTTTTGTAAATTAAAGGACTTGTGAAAAACTGTGTGTCAGTTTTTTATTTACTGTTTGCTTTTTTAATGGTACTTTACCCCTATGTACCTTATTCATTCAAATTCTGATAAGCCAGGTGCCTGCAGACCCCCAAAACCACTGGCCCAGGTAGTGAGGAAGAGGTCCTTGTTCTCATCAACATAAGGACATGCTGCTTTGCCAGGAGGGTACTCCTAGAAATGTACCCTCCCCTTTTGTGGGCATGTGGCCTGGGACAGTTCAGGAGGGAAGAGCTGCATATTAACCCCCTTTCTTGGCTTGCTAATATGCATGCACAAATAAGGGCTTGGTGTAGATTTGGAGAAGGGGGAACCTACACATTTTTTGCATGAGAACCACCTTAAAATTCATACCAGACATGAAGGACATGACATGAATTATTGGGGGAACCCCACACTTTTTATTTCTTGTGTGTGGTCCCATAATAACATACACTCTATTGCCAAAAGTATTGAGATACCCCTCCAAATCATTGGAATCATGTGTTCCAATCACCTCCATGGCCACAGGTGTATAAAGTCAAGCACCTGGGCATGCAGACTGCTTCTACAAATATTTGTGAAAGAATGGGTCTCTCTCAGGAGCTCAGTGAATTCAAGCATGGTACCGTGATAGGTTGCCACCTGTGCAATAAGTCCATCCGTGACATTTCCTTGCTACTAAATATTCCACAGGCAACTGTTAGTGGTATTATAAGAAAGTGTAAGCAACTGGGAACAACAGCAACTCAGCCTTGAAGTGGTAGGCCACGTAAAATGACAGAGCGGGGTCAGCGCATGCTGAAGCACACAGTGTGCAGAGGTCTCCAACTGTCTTCATAGTTAAAAACCTCCAAACATCATGCTGCCTTCAGATTAGCAGAACAACAGTGTATAGCGAGCATCATGGAATGGTTTTCCATGGCCGAGCAGCTGTATCCAAGCCTTACATCACCAAGTGCAGTGCAAAGCGTCAGATGCAGTAGTTTAAAGCATGCCGCCACTGGACTCTAGAGCATTGGAGATATGTTTTCTGGAATGAATAATCACACTTCTCTGTCTGGCAATCTATTGGTCGTGTCCGGGTGTGGCAGTTGCCAGGAGAAGAGTACTTGCCTGTCTGCATTGTGCCAAGTGTAAAGTTTGGTGGAGGGGGGTTATAGTGCGGGGTTGTTTTTCAGGGGTTGGGCTTGGCCCCTTAGTTGGCCCCTGGGATACCATTAAAGTTCATGTGCGTGTAAAGGCAGGCGTCCTAATAAGTGTGGCAATATAGTGTATATAAACTGTACCTTCAAATAGGACAAGGGTCTGGTATAAATAAATGGAAACTCCAGCTGTTTGTTTGCAAACAGAAGAAAGCAGCCAAGAGCTGCCAATTGCAAACCATTTTAACAGCATTTTTTTCTTTGCAAATGTCAGTTTTGCTGCAGTAGGTTGTATACATTCACTGATATATTCAGAGCACCCTCTAGGTATCTAAATTTACCATTTAAAATGTTTCACATTAAGCATTACTAAATTCGCTGCTCCGTGCCAGATGGAATTTACATTTTGTTTTTGCTGTGGTACGTGTTCTCCAGGGCAGTGCCAAACCCTTGCCTATTAGTCTGGAAAATGGCCCAAACTGTTTTTAACATTCAGCACCTGCTTCAATGGGGTTTGGATTTGGCATCCAAGCTTCTGTAATGTTCGCAGAACCTGACTCGAATTGAACCTAGGTATATTAAGCTCATCCCTAGATTAGAGCTAAATTTTTCTAAAGAATGTACAATGTATTTATTGAATATGTGTTTTTTACAGGTTTAGCGTGCTATTATATGAAACATCTTCCTGATCCTGCTTTAGGACACTTGAGAAGTGTAAAAAGAAAAAGTATCTATACAGAGTAAATAATTTAATTAATTGTGGTATTTCCAGTTAGTGTATACAGTTGTATTCAAATGTTTGCATTCCCTGGCAGAAATCGTGAAATGTTGGCATTTATATTGAAACAAAATGATCATATGAAGCCATTTATTGTCTCATAGTCATTTGGCTCCTTTTTAAAACAACCACACCATCTTTTTCCAGAGCAGCCTGTATTTCTCTTGAGGTTACCTGTGGGTTTTTGTAGTATCCTGAACAATTCTTCTGGCAGTTGTGGCTTCAATCTTTCTTGGTTGACCTGACCTTGGCTTGGTATCAAGTGATTCCCAAATTTGCCACTTCTTAATAAATGATTGAACAGTACTGACTGGAAATTTCAATGCTTTGGATATCTTTTTATATCTTTTCCCATCTTTATAAAGTTCCTTTACCTTGTTACGCAGGTCTTTTGACAGTTTGACTTTTCGACTCCCCATGGCTCAGTATCTAGTCTGCTCAGTGCACTCACTTGAAAGCTAACAGATTCATTGCTTATTTATACGCAGACACTAAATACAATTTTAAAAGTCACAGATGTGGGAAATTAACCTTTAAATGGCATTTTAACTTGTGTGTCTGTACCAAGGCCAAACATTGCAGAATATGTAAACTTTTGATTAGGACCATTTGGGTGATTTCTGTTATCATTATGTTTTAAAAAGGATTCAAACAACTATGTGATAATAAATGGTTTCATGTAATCACTTAATAAATAATTTGCGCTAGTAAATATATATAAATATATGTAAAGAAATCATCAAATCATAAGTCCAGAAAAATATATATATATTATATATATATAATATATATTATAATATATAATATATATATAAATAAATATATATATATTTTATATATATATATATATATATATATATATATATATATATATAAAAAATATATATATTTTTTTATATTGAGACACTTTTTATATTGAGACACTCCTTTTGCACAAAAGTTTTTTTGCACCTAAAAAGTTTTTTATATTTTTCTGTGGTATTGGTATATATATATTTTTCTGGACTTATGATTTGATGATTTCTTTACATATATTTATATATATTTACTAGCGCAAATTATTTATTAATTGGTACACTTTATATATGGTGGTTTTTTTGCAGCTGGTACACTATTAGTAAGTTATACAATTTTGACCATAGGCGCTATTATTAATTTTTCTTATTTTTAGTAATCTCTCTTTTTAGAGGGATCTTATAATTGGCAGCCATGGATATTTTTGGATATATGGAAAAAAGAAAAGTTGATCTTAGTGAAGTCTTTAACCCCATGGGTATTTCAAATAGTATGAATTTAGAAGAAAATTTCAAAAATTTAAAGTATCTTTTGGAGAAGCAAATTAAAATATGGTGGGATGTGAATACTTTGGAACTCTATCTAAAAGAGAAAATTACTCCCAGGAGGTTGAGATGGGATATACCTGCCAATGATGGGATGGATGATAGAGAATTAGTAGATGAGTGGTTTCAGTTTTTTAACCATTGTGAAAGCAGTTTATTGGAATTAATTATAAAAAGGCGACAGGTTAAATTGAGGAAAGTAGACTTTAAAATTAAAGAGTTGAAGGATGTGATGTTACCTTTTGCAGATACCAATGATTACAAAGATCGATCAAAGAATTTACAGGATCATATTGTTAAAGTTGATAAGGATACTAAAAACAAAAAGGTTAAAAAATATAAAAGAGACACTGAAGATTATAGGAATAATAGAGTGTATAAATGGCAAGATAAGATCACTACAGATGGGTGTGACTCCCAACTTTCCACACCTGAAAAAATTATTATACCAAATTTAAAATCTCCAACGGTTAATCAAACCACTATACCTTCTCCTAAACAAAAAGTGACATTTCAGAATTCTGTTAATAGAACACCTAAAAATGTTCATGATAAATCACCTTATCAATATGGATATAATGGTAGACCTTCAAGAGGTTTTCCTAATTATAGAGGTCAAGGTGGATATAGGGGTAATGGATATAGGAGAGGAGGTTATCAAAATCAAAATTTTTTTCCACCGAGGGGGGGTTTTTCATACCATCACCGGGGGTGGAATATGGCACCAAGGGGTTACAGACCACAGGAGAAAGATTGGAGAGAACAAGGGAATTATGGCAGAGAAGAGGGAATAAGAAATACAGAGGCAAAAGAGGAGGAAGGAGACAAAAAGAGAAAAAGAGAGTAATAGGGGCAGGAATTTATAACTTAAGTGATGTTACTTTTTCTGAAAGAGAAATTAAAGTTTTGGACCTTGGTTTGAAATATATACCTAGGACGAATTTAAATAAATTCGATGTTTTTATTGATTTGCAAAAATTTGTGAGAAAACTTAATATTAAAAATTTTTTTGAATTGAATAAATCTCAAGGAAACAATCCTACTTCATCTTCTCATGGTTTTCAAAATAGTGGTTTAAAAAATGCTTCTACATTTAACCCCAAGATTTCTGGAAATGCTTTTCTGGAGGTTTTTAAAAATATGGTAGAAAATGAGATTAAGAGTATTAATGTTAAAAATTCGTACTGTATTCCACCAGATATAAAATTGGGTATTGATGATCTTGAAAAGAGAAAGAATATAGTAATTAGAAGTGCTGATAAAGGGGGAAGTATTGTTGTTTTAAATAAGAATGACTATGAAAAAGAAATGAAAAGATTATTACAATCTGAAGATACATATAAAATTTTGTCAAAAAATCCCACTAAGAAACTTAAATTACTACTTAAGAGTATTATTAATAAAGGAAAAGAGTTGGGGGTATTAACTGAAAAAGAAGCAAAATATTTACTGATTAAACATCCGAGAATACCTACTATATACTATTTACCAAAAATACACAAAAATAAGGAGAACCCACCGGGGAGACCCATTGTGAGTGGGATAAATTCTTTATTTGCAAGAGTTGGTGAATATGTTGATACTTTTCTGAAAAATATTGTTATGACAAATAGGGCTTTTCTGAGAGATGGTGGACATCTTATTAATATTCTTAAAGAATTACATAATGTTGATAATTGCATATTGGTTACTATAGATGTAGAATCTTTATATACTAACATCGATCAAAATGATGGAATTAATGCGGTAAAATGGGCCCTTAAACATAAATCACTCCTGAAAAGATCGCAGAGGAAATTCGTTGTTGAATTACTTGAATTTGCGATGAATAATAATTTCTTTTGGTATAACAACACTTTTTTTCAGCAATGCAAAGGTGTTGCTATGGGAGCTAAGTATGCTCCCAGTGTTGCAAATCTGGTAATGGATAAATGGGAGGAAGAAAGTATTTTCAATAAATGGCCAGAGATGGCGCTATACAAGAGGTATATTGATGACATTATAATGGTATGGGATGGATCCAGAGAAAAACTCAATTCTTTTATGGAATATATTAACATGAACCGCTATGGATTGAGATTCACTGTTATTAGTGATTTTGAGCGAATTAATTTTTTGGATCTGGTCCTATATAAAGATAATGGTCAAATTTGTACCAAAACTTACTTCAAGGAAGTGGACAAAAACAGCTATATACCTATTTCTAGTGGACATCATCCAAATTGGTTATATAGCACTCCAAAAAGTCAGTTTACCAGATTAAAAAGAAATTGTAGCGCTAACAAAGATTTTTTCGATCAATCTGAGGTGTTAATTGAAAGATTTCTAGAGAAAGGGTATGATAAGACCTTTTTGATTAAAGAGAGAAATTCGATTGGTATTAAAGATAGGGAGACATTTCTTGGAAATAAAAAGGCTCATGTGGGATTTGAAAATAATGTACCCTTTATTACTAACTATAATATGCAATATAAAAATATTGAACGAATTTTTAAAAAATATTGGCCCATTTTGCTAAAAGATGATATACTAAATAAATTCTTATCTAAAACTCCTAAATTCATTTATAAGAAAAATAAGTCTCTTAGGATGAAATTGGCTCGCAATGTCATCGAACCCCCAAAAAAGTTCGATCTGTTTCCAAATTTAAATGGTTTTTTTCCTTGTAGGAAGTGTAAAGTATGTAGGACTGTAAAAGTCGGTAGTAATAAAAAAAGAAAGTCATTCTGCTCTTCATTTTCCAAAAAAGAATATGATATTAAATCCCTGATTACATGTAATTCTACACATGTGATTTATGTTTTAGAATGTCCATGTCATTTGAGATATATTGGGAGAACTGGGAGATGTTTAAAAACAAGAATAGGCGACAATTTCTGCATTATTTTTGTATTATCACTAGAGTTCCCCTTTATTTGTGTTTAATGTGTTACTGGCCCTTTAAGTTCCCTTTTTGAAACACAGTCTTAGAGGGTATTGGCCCGTTAATGTATTTATTTATTTAATTTATTTACTATCATTGTTTTATTTAAATTTCTTTTTATTTTTGTTCCCTTGTTTTAAAGTTTTTTGCTTGTGATGGCAAATATATTGGATATATTGTATACTTTTTGTGGACTTCTGTCATCCTTGGGGCGGCTTGCTTTGCTTGATTCCCCATTGATGTCAGCTGTTCGTTTCCTGTGAGTGTATATTTAATGAGGGTGAGACGTCTCACATCTATCCGCTCCGTGAGGACGTCGATGACGAAACGCGTAGGGCGGAGCTTGATTGATGTGATGTCA
This sequence comes from Staurois parvus, assembly GCF_062004578.1. NCBI lineage: Eukaryota > Metazoa > Chordata > Amphibia > Anura > Ranidae > Staurois > Staurois parvus. The sequence goes on from NW_028317815.1 coordinate 28,675,308, forward strand.
TTACGTTTTTGACTGCCAGCTATTGCACATGTGCTGAGTAGTCAGGCTCGTTTATGTGATTGCTGTTGATGCTGTTGATGCTGGTGTCGGCTGGGACACCTCTTGAGTAAGTGCAATGAGTATCTAATAAAGAAATTGGTTTTTATAATATTGCACCATGAAGTCTTTCTGTTTCTCTCGAGTGCTTGGCATTTCCCCCCATGGATACGTTTGAAGGTGGTCCTTTTTCTATTGGAGAAGTGGATTTTCGATTAACTACAAAGTTTTTCGTCCTGTTATTTCGATCGATGAGGATCGGTGTGTTGGAGAGCTTCCGTTTCTGAAGATATTTTTATGGATGATCTGCCATTATATTATCAAGGTTTTTTGGTGAAATTTTTTTATATTGAGACACTTTTTATATTGAGACACTCCTTTTGCACAAAAGTTTTTTTGCACCTAAAAAGTTTTTTATATTTTTCTGTGGTATTGGTATATATATATTTTTCTGGACTTATGATTTGATGATTTCTTTACATATATTTATATATATTTACTAGCGCAAATTATTTATTAATTGGTACACTTTATATATGGTGGTTTTTTTGCAGCTGGTACACTATTAGTAAGTTATACAATTTTGACCATAGGCGCTATTATTAATTTTTCTTACATGTAATCACTATCTAAATAAAAGACAGTTTTTGGCATGATAAGTCATATTTTCAACATAAATGCCAAAATTTTATGATATCTGCCAGGGTATGCAAACTTTTGAGCACAACTGTAATTGAGGCAGGGAAGTTGTTATTTTGATTCATGGGTTGAGTAAGGGTTGAGTATACTGGCCCCAAAGTGTTTCCCTTTTTGGAATCTTTTAGAAATGTAGCAGTATCATTGAGATTTAATAAAGAATGTTGCAACACCATTTCTTATTCGCATTTATTTGTGATTGTAGACAGATTCCTGCTGATGGCGCTGGATGATCAGGTGTGCAGTTCATCTCACATGGGTATAATTATACATTAAATGTGTATATATAAATATATATATATATATATACGTTTTAATACATACTTAAATATATTTATATATACTGTTCTCTTAATGTAATAAGGGGTATGTGATGTAAGACATTGGGTTTAATTCTTTTTTAAAGTTTATTTTGGGGGGAATGACCAAGCAGGGCATGTGAGCGGCTGTGCTTCACAGAGCTCCCGCTTCTGATCCTATCACTGATTCTGTAACGGAGAGATTTGTGTGGCTCCCGCAGCTTCTGCAGAGTGATCCTGACCCGGGACATCTCTTCTTACTTGGGGTGAGCTTCTCCCTATAATGATGACCCGTAAAAACTGGGAAGAATTGGCCAGCATGGACTTCCAACATGGCGCCCCTACTCCACAGCCACAACATGCTCATAGAAGAGGAGGTGACAAGATGAAGGAGGCTGCTGGAAAGTCAGGTAAGACAAGTCACCCTGCAGGGAGGGAGTTCCCGGGACATGCTTTATTACACTCAGAAGATCACAGGGTCCCTGGACTTTAGTGGATATCCTTAAGGCTGTGAGGCACTGCACTGCATCAGTACACTCTGTGAAAGAGCAAGTAGGGGGCCTAAGAGAAGAAGCGAACTTTCTCAGACATGACATCCAAACAATAAGAGAAAGGACCACAGCTGCAGTGAGTCGCATAACTGACCTAGAGGATAAACTTCCCCCATTGCTCTCTGATACCCGCTCTACAGCACAATTAGCTAAGACTAACAACGTCAGAATGGATGATCTTGAAAACCATCTAAGACATAATAATGCACGTATTGTGGGCCTTCCGGAACGCACTGAGGGAAGTAACCCCACACAATTCATCGCAACCTGGCTAATAGAGATTTTAGTCAAAGAAGCTTTTACTCCTCTGTTTGCAGTAGAATGGGCACACTGTACTCCTACTCACCCCTTGCCTACTGGACAACCGCCCAGACCTGTTTTGGCAAGTCTTCTCAATTATAAAGATAGAGAGATCATACTATGACTGGCTAGGGAGCGCTCCAACATTCAATTCAATGGGGCTAAAGTTTCCTTTTACCCTGACTTTTCAGCGGAGGTGCAACGTAAGAAAGCTAAATTTCTTGAGGTTAAAGGACGCCTCCGAACCCTGCAACTGACATATGCGATACTGTACCCTGCTCGTCTGAAAATCATAGCCAATAATCAGTCACACTTTTTTTAATTTACTGCCACAGCCTCAGATTGGGTGGACATACATGCAACTCAACAGCGACGTTGTACACGCAATCCAGATGATTGACTATTGCCGCCATATTTTCTCTGATAAGACGGAATGTCTGATATGCCTTGTTCATTCCTCACCAGGAAGTTATTTTTGTAGACTGACACAATACCGACCTCTACTCAAGTTGGTTGTAAGATTTGAATAATCACACTAGTGTTTGAATGGTAGTTAGCAATATGCGATTCAATCCATTTGCACCTGGGTGCCAACAATCTGCACCAATGGGTAAGCGAACACTCAGCTCACCAAATGTTTTGTGGATTTGTTTTGTTAGGCACCATTATGCCACTGTTCAGAATGAACCTTCAAACCTTTTTTCAGTGTTGACCATCGTAACTACCTTGTTTTTTTTGTGGGCGGCGCGCTGCCCTGTGATATGAAGCGTGGTCTTTCTGACTGTTTGGAGGAGTCTTTGATACTGACCATCTAGCTTTAACATTTTGAGTAAGATGAGGGCACCTGAATTTACTCATTACTCCCTTAATCATTTCTAATATGCATTCCTGTTCAGGGTCATTGACCATATTGCTTTATGAATCAAATTCTGGTTAAATTACATGTGATCAAGGGTTTGAATTATATTTTTTCAATCTAATGAAGCAGTATACAGGAACATTCCTAAAACTTTAAATATTTGTAGCTTGATATACTTCACATATTTCAGTTTGGCAAGTCAAGAACAACGTAGGTATTAAACCTTGCAGTCCATTTTCTTAAAAGCCAGAAAGCCTTATTTATTCAGCATAAAAGAAGGTGCTCTACATAGATATAAACTAGACTAAAATCCATCAAAATTTTTTTTATAAAAATACAATACAACAGGTTATTCAAAAGGTTAGGTGCTTTCCTTTAATTATTTTAGTACCTGTAGGTAATAGTGTATCTGTAATCGTTGCAACAATTTCACACATCACATTAGTAAATGTAAACTGACGAGGCATTGCTGTTGCTTTCAAGACATGCTTAAGCCGTAGCTCATGTACTGCACATCAGATAGAAAGTAACACTCTATTTAGACCACTCTGTTATCTTTTAACAAATGAATACTCATGCTGGTTTTATGCTATGCTATGATGAATAAAGCCTGCTGTGAATTCATGTTACAGTTTTGAAGCACTATGATCAGTTGTGATATACAGAATAACAAGTGCATATGACATTAGCAAACTTCAATTCAAGCTCTCAGTGGAATATGACATTTTGCGATGGGTATTCATGCTTATGTGTGCATTGATTTCAAGGTTGATTTCAAATAGTCATATGCGCTGCAAAACTGCCAAAATGACAGAATTGTTGAAAACTTGTATTCCGAGACCTCTGCCCTACATCTCATGTTTTACTGTCTATATTTGTTGTTACTCACTTTCATCTGACCCATAAAAGCGATATCAAAGCTGATATCAAACACACAGAACAATGTTAAAATTAATAGAATCTGCAGGGTCTGCAAATGGTTTCACTATAGCCATGTTTCTTTTCTATGTCTTTTTACTCACAACACAAACATTAGCCTTAAAGACTGCAGCTCCTGATCTGTAGATCCCAATTCCTGTTTGAAATTGTATTAATTTAAATTATTCCTGGCAGCAGGATGCACTGGAAACAAGCATTATATTGTATTCCACTTTGGTTCCAATTATCTATAATCAGGATTATACTCTTTCTAGGGAAGCAAAAAAGAATGGAGTTTCACACTAATTCTTAAGAGTCCAAACAACATATTTCCTTATATAATAAAACCAACTCATTTTAGTGGTTTCAGCATTCCCCCATTATCCTTTTGATGCTTGAAAGAGGAGGAACAGGACTCTTGTGAATTAAAGTAACTTCATGTAAACCAATATTTCATTATCAAGCCCTGATGAAGAGGGCAAGGGGAGATCCCTAAATGCTCTTATTACATGAGAAAATTATTTTTTTGTTGGGACTCTCAACAATTAGTGTGACAAACTTAGAAAAATGGTGGGCATAGACTGTGGATGATCCCTTTGCATAAAAAAGATATTGAAAACCCTATTTAAGTCTATTGGTACAAGTCTTTAAATTTCCAGCCATTTTAAAGGCTAATAGGCAAGGGTTTGTCAAACAAAGATCATGGGAAGCTGGGCACTGCCATACGGGACATGTACCAATGCAAAATAAATGAAAAAACATTACTGTACAGTAGTAGGAGTGTCTTCCTTTTATTGCAACACCATAAGTGACATGAAAAAAAAGACTAATCCTTTAAATTAGTATGCTTGGAAGACGCCTCTAAACTGTATGTGGTGTGTAATAGTATGATTCTCATGGACAGTGTCAGTGACATAATATTCTGGCCTTGTGTACTTTGTATTTGCATTACGTTTTGTAATTTTATATTTTTGCTTGCCTAAATACAAGAATAGCACTATCCTAATATAATTCATAACAATTGAAGAAGGGTTCTTTGGGTAGTTTTGTTTGCAAAATCTGATTTTTTTTCTAGGGAAATTTTTTTTAATCCTGAGGAAGGTGCAGCCACAACAGATATTAAAGATATATGAAAATGTACTCTTAAAAATACAGTGCTCAAAAAAATTAAAGGAACACTTTTAAAACACATCATATCTCAATGTAGAAAAATATCATGCTGGGTATCTATACTGATATGGACTGGGTAATGTGTTAGGAACGTAAGAATGCCCCATCGTTTGATGGAAATGAAAATGATCAACCTGCAGAGGACTGAATTCAAAGACACCCTGAAAATCAAAGTGAAAAAATGATGCAGCAGGCTAGTCCATTTTGCTGAAATTTAATTGCAGCAACTGAAAATGGTACTCAGTGGTTTGTATGGCCCCTATGTGCTTGTATGCATGCCTGACAATGTCGGGGCATGCTCCTAATGAGATGACGGATGGTGTCCTGGGGTATTTCCTCCCAGATCTGGACCAGAACATCACTAAGCTAAGGACAGTCTGAGGTGCAGCCCGGCGGCGTCGAATGGACCGACACATGATATCCCAGAAGTGTTCTATTGGATTTAGGTCAGGCAAGTGTGGGGACATTCAATGGTATCAATTCCTTCATCCTCCAGGAACTGCATGTATACTCAGTGGCCTCCACCTGTAAATCCATTCCTGTTTTGGGGGTGATCTCATTGTTTCCCATCTAGTGCATCTGTTGTTAATTTCATTAACACCAAAGCAGCGGAAACTGATTAACAACCCCCTCTGTTACTTAACTGACCAAATCAATATCCCAGGAGTTTAATTGAATTGATGCTATACTCTGATTAAAAAGTGTTCCTTTAATTTTTTTTGCCGTGTATAAAGCAAAAACCCTCACCAACTGGCCAGTGGCAAAACTGTTTCATGGTATAGTTTTTGAGCTTATTTTTTCAGTATTATACTTTATTGGCTTAAAAGTTGTATAAAATATCAAAACAGTGTGCACAAAAGTGGAGTGTGTTTTTACGGAGACAATTGTCATAATTATTGTAGTCACTGTACAGTATGCAAGCAGCTTTTTTAGGTCACCATGTTAGAGAAGTAGATGATGCAGTTTTTGTCACAAAAAAAAAATAAGAGTGTATTTCTTCCAAGACAATGCCCCAAAATATTTTACATTCACTGGGAAATATGTAGGCTGTTTGATTATGCACAATGTAAAAGGAAAAGACAAGGTAGTTTGTTAAATAAAACGTATAGTGTTTATTATTTCAGAAAGAAAATAGCCACAAATTCTGGAGCATTGGAATGGTTCACAGACTAGGAGATAAAGAACATGAATTACCTTGCAGTAAATATTAGCATTTTTGCAGCTGAGACCCAGCTGAGGAAGCAGCATCTGTGGTACCATTACAGTCTCTAAGAACCAGAATAGGGCAGGAGAGGTCACAGAAGCTGTCAATAGGGGCAGGTCAGCAAAGGTTTTGGGAGCTGGTAATAATGGCATAGGTGATAGAAGCTTGTGATGGTGGTAGGTCAGCAGAGGTTACAGGAGCTAGTAATAGTATAAGGTCAACAAAGGTGGCAGGAACTGGAGAGGGTCACAGGCTAGGAGAGGTAGCAAAGCTAGTACCAGTGGTACCAGCAAGCTAGGAAAGATGGCAGGAGCTGGTAATAATGGAAGTTTAGCAGAGGTGACAGGTGCTGGTAATAGTGGCAGGAACTGGTACTGGTGGCAGTCCAGGAGATGTGCCAGGAGCTGGTAATGGTGGCAGGCCAACAAAGCTGGAAGAATATGATAATGATGGCACTGGCTAATAATGGTGACAGTCCATCAGGAGCTCATAATGATTGCAGACTAGCAGTGGTGCTAGTATAGTGTATGTCACCTTTTTTGGGGGGGTGAGCTAGATTACAAGAAAACAGTTGACAGTATCAGCTACAGGGATTTTGTAATCCTTGCTGGTGCAGGAATGGTTTATTTTTATGAATGTTTGTTGGCCCCAAGTCTCAGGGGGCAGCAAGGTTGATCTTTTTCACAAAACCACATGCTGTGCTGAAGACCCTATCAAACAGCACACTAGTCAAAGGGCAAGCCAGAAGCTCCAGCACATACTCTGACCAGTGATCCAGCCTGGATATCCAAAAGTACATGGAGTCTTCACTTTTAAGAGTGTATGCATCAGCATTGGACCCAAAGTAGTCTGCAATCATATGGTTTAGGTGCTGCCTGCAGCTGAACCTTTCTGCTATGGTTAGACAAAGAACTTAAAAGCATCACTGATGCAATCACTACTACTGTTGCTCCTTGCAGTGATCCAAGGTTCAGAGGCAAATTGGAAAAAAAGGGATATTGATAATATCTGGAAATGCAGCTAACAGCTTCTTTCCCATCACTTCTTTTAAATGGCATATACCATGCTCCATCTGGGATAGTGACATGAGATATGCCATGTCCCCTTTGTATTTGGAAAAGGGTGGTTGGCCAGTAATGGTACCTCTCCTTCATAGCCTGAATCCTGAGATCCTTGTGCAAGCATTTCAGCATAAAAGAGTCAATGCGCCACAAATTGCCTGAAGCAGAGAAACTTGAGTCTCTAGTGCCAATGAAGACTACAGTTTCCTCAATGATCTCACCACACCCAGGTGCAACTCCCAGGGATTTGGAAGATATAAACTGTGCCTCTGGAAGACTGCACTATTTCCTACTTCTCTTCACTACCCACATCCCAGCCCTCCTCCTCCTCTGACTCCTGCTGCCTCTGCTTCAAAGGAATGTAGGCCATAGGAAAAGGATCCTGCTGGCCCTGAGACAGCAGGAAGTCCTTCTCCTATTCCTGCTGCTGTATCTCCAGTGCCCAGGCTTTTATACCACACAGTGTGCACTCCAGCAAGAACACCAGAGAGGACATGTGCCAGCCATTGTCACACATGATCTTGCCTGACACAAAATCACATGGGGTCATCCACCCCTTGGTCTGTCCCTGAAGATCTGACAGAGTCTCTCCCCCAGTGTAACTCCTCTCCCCTACCATACTAGCTTCAAATCAGGTATGGGGGTGATGTGCTACAAACAAAAGGGCAGTTTTGCTTGTTTCAGTACAAGTTTGTGTTGCAGACATTGAAAAAACCTTGGCAAAATTATAATAAAATATACCAAAAAATAAAACCTAAAACATTAAACTCCAACCCCAAAACACCAATGCCTCAACACTACCATTTTTTCCTGTTTTGTTTTTTCTTAATATATACAATAAAACACAAAAAAAACTATCAGGTTGACCCAGCAGCTAAACAGCAACTGAAGGTATTGCTGACACACACAAAATGTTTGTCCTGAAAAAAGACTTTGTCCTAAAAAATACTGTGAACATGGGGCAGGGGAGTACATATTATTATGTAGCCCACCACACTGCAATCCAGATTAATGTGGTAAAATACAGCACTGTGTATTGCAGTATAGAGCACTGTAAAGCACAACTATCATCTCTCCCTATCTGCTCCAAAACACAATGACAAAAGGTTGGAGGGAACCATGAAGTTTATAATGAGGGAGCAGGCACATAAGAAAACCCTAATTTTGGCCTTCTAAGCCGCTTGAGCACAGTTTAAAGGCTAGGAAGTGCATTATTGGTAATTGGCTGTTTTAGTGGTAAACCACACATTAGTTTGCCATTTTCCTGAACTATGAAAGAGCTATGTTTGCCCCAAAGCTATACTGAACACTAAATCACAAATATCCAGAAATGGTGGCAAGAGTATGTGGAAGTACTTGCTTTCAGTTTGTATACACTTGAATTTAAGATAAATATAAGGACAAGGCAAATGTGTCCTTTGTATAATAACTTTTGCTATAGCATATAGTCAGCATTGCTGCTTCACTAATGTATAAATCCATTGTCATTTACAGTATCTGTATATAGATTTTCAGTCTGTATACAGCATAAAGAAAAATAGCCTATTGATATCCATAGAGGAAAACCACCTCATGGCTGCTGTTAGCAGGAGGAGTTATGCATTTTGACCTAACTGGGTCTTTGACAAGCTGCCTGCTACCTCACAGAGACACTTTATATCAGAAGTGAGAAACTAATTTCCTTACAAGGTATAGAAAGTTATAAGCACAAATGAAATAAAGAGAAAAGGTAGAGAACAGAATAGCTAAATAACTAAATCAACATAAATTAACTAGAAAAGATGGGATCCCTTTCTATCAACTTCCAAACCGCAATACATATAAATACCTTGTGGTTAGCAAGTGATTTACCGGGGTTATAGCTGAAGCTATCAGCCATAACCCTGGTATTTTTTTTCCTGCCGGCAACTACTTTTCTCATGAAGCTGGTCCTAGTGGCTAATGAGCTGCTGGATCGCTTACAGAAGCTGTGGGAGGGGACTTCCCCCCTCCCACCATTTGCCAGTGTTTCTCGAGCTTATCGTTCACACAAATGGTACCAAGAAATAATCCAACAGGACACAAGGCTGGCCATAAAGGCGATCAGAGACCAGATCGTCTCTGAATGCCTATATGGCCTTGGAGGACTAGAGTGACGTCATGACATTACTTCTGGTTCCGGCACCTTCTAAACAAGGCTATTTTTTTTTAATCAAAAGATCATAATTTTTTTGATCTTTTACTTTTAAAGGTAGAGATGAGATTTGGGGTCTTATTGGCCCCAGATGTCTCCATAAAGAGTCTGCCCTTATTTCCATTACAAGGGATGTTTACATTCCTTGTAAAAGGAATAAAAGTGATTGAAAAAAGTACCCCCATCCCTCTGTGCTCGTGTGAAGAAGTGAACTCATATGTAGGCCACACCCATATACACTATTTTGACAAAAGTATTGGGACACCCCTCACAATCATTGGATTCAGGTATTCCAATCACCTCCATGGCCACAGGCATATAAAATCAAGCACCTAGGCATGCAGACTGCTTCTACAAACATTAGTGAAAGAATGGGTCGCTCTCAGGAGCTCAGTGAAGTCAAGCGTGGTACCATGATAGGTTGCCACCTCTGCAATAAGTCCATCCGTGAAATTTCTTTGCTACTAAATACTCCACGGTCAACTGTTCGTGGTATTATAACAAAGTGGAAGCAACTGGGAACAACAGCAACTCAGCTATGAAGTGGTAGGCCACGCAAAATGACAGAGCGTAGTCACCGCATGCTGAAGCGCACAGTGTGCAGAAGTCGCCAACTGTCTGCAGAGTAAATTGCTAAAGACCTCCAAACTTCTGGTGGCTTTCAGATTAGCACAACAGTGCAGAGAGAGAGAGTCATGGAATGGGTTTCCATGGCCAAGTGGATGCATCCAAGCCTTACAGCACCAAGTGCAATGCAAAGTGTTGAATGCAGTGGTGTAAAGCACACCGCCACTGGACTCTAGAGCAGTAGAGATGTGTTCTCTAGAGCGACAAATCACACTTCTGTGTCTGGCAATCCAATGGACGTGTCTGGGTTTGGCAGTTGCCAGGAGATTGGTACTTGCCTGACTGCATTGTGCTAAGTGTAAAGATTGGTGGTGGGGGGAATATGGTGTGGGGTTGTTTTGAAGGGCTTGAGCTTGGTCCCTTAGTTCCAGTGAAGAGAACTCTTAAGGCGTCAGCATACCAAGACATTTTGGACAATTTCATGCTCCCAACTTTTTGGGAACAGTTTGGGGATGGCCCCTTCTTGTTCCAACATGACTGCGCACCAGTGCACAAAACAAGGTCCATAAAGACATGGATGAGCGAGTTTTGTGTGGAGGAACTTGACTGGTCCTGACCTGAACCCGATAGAACACTTTTGGAATGAATTAGAGCGGAGACTGTGAGCCAGGATTTCTCGACTGACATCAGTGCCTGACCTCACAAATGCACTTCTGGAAGAATGGTCAGACATTCCCATAGACACACTCCTAAACCTTATGGACAGCCTTCCCAGAAGAGTTGAAGCTGTTATAGCTGCAAAGGGTGGGCCAACTCAATATTGAACCCTATGGAATAAGACTGCAATGCCATTAAAGCAGGGGTGGACTGACCATTGGGAAACTCGGGCACTGCCCGAGAGCCCGGGGTCAGTAGGGGGCCCCATGATATGCCCCTGGTACCTTTTTCATAGGCTTTTTTGAGTTTGGGCAAGGACACAGGGGCCCCATGATCCCCTATTGCCCGGGGGCCCCATGAGTTGTCAGTCCGCCCCTGCTTTAAAGTTTATGTACATGTAAAGGCAGGCATCCCAATACTTTTGGCAATATAGTGTATGTAGACGGTGATCAAGCCACACACATGGGGTATCATCAGGAATGTCAGAGTAAGAGCAATAAATCTAATGCCATACCTCCTCTGGAACTCTAAACAAGTAACTTGTAATCTATGGAAATATTTAAGTATCATAGTTTGTCACCATTCCACGAACATGTGCAATTTTAAAGCATGACATGTCATGTATCTATTTTCTTGGCGTACCATCATCTTTTATTTTTTACAAAAAATTATCTAGGTTTTTTTTTGCATTAAAATTCATTTAAGTGTATTTTTTCCCAAAAAGTTGCATTTGAAAAATCGCTGCGCAAATACCTTATGACATAAAATATTGCAACGATTGCTATTTTATTCTCTAGGGTCTCTGCAAAAAACAATATCACGTTTAGCAAAAAATACTTATTTAAACTTGTAAACAAAAAGTTCCAGAAAAGGCTTTGTCTTCGAGTGGCTACTCTATCCTTAAATCTATCAGCTGTGTCTGCCCTGGCATGTGTGGGATAGAAATCTATATTAGTAATATCAAACTTATCAGGATCAGACACTTTAGATGTAATGCCACCAGATTTAGCCTGTAAAGACAATAGGTAATGCCTGTTGATCTGGAAGTAAAAAGTCACTATAGGAAACTTCCTTGAAATTATTATCACCTACACTTAGATAAGTAGTCTGTTCTGCATCAAAATGTGTTTGTGGAATTTAATTCCAGACAAACATCCAAAATAGTTTTGAATACATCCACAGTATTTAACAGTATGTAACATAATGTGGGAAAAGACACACAATATGTGGCCTCTTTTTCCTCAGTTTATCTAACTCAAAGGATACATTCACTTAAAAAAAAATAATAATAAATGTACATTATTTTGCAGGTTGTTTGTTTTTGGAGCCTGTAAAGCATTGCACCAGTGATCAGCAGATTGTCAGTTTAATCTGTATGCTCGTACAAGCAATTTAACACTGACAGGAAGACTGAATAAATTACCACAGTGCTTCACAGTGCTGTGGTAGTTCATTGAGATTTACAAGCTGACAATAGCAAAGCATGTCTGTACTTGTAGTTTATTCATTCACAGAACTCTGTGAGTGAATAACGTGGCTATGTGGGCAGAGCGCTGATATAAAAAACTGACAGCTGGTATGGGGAACTTCCCCTCCAGTGTAGATCCATCATCAATCATGATGCCCCCCGCCACCGCCAACCCAAAAAAAAAAGGCTGCACTCCCGACAAAGGCTCTTGCCATCTTACAGTTCTGCTGCCTGGCAGTTCTGTCAGACGGCGGGAGCCTTCAGTGGGAGCGGAGCCATTATTTTTCTGGGTCTGTGGTGGCTGCGGATATCGTGATTGACAATGGGTCTACACCAGGGGCCTTTTTTGGTATGAATTAGGATGGGGGTCCCCATGCCATTTTTTTTTATTTTTGATTGACGGCAATTCTTTTTTTTTTTTTACATTCAGCTGTCAGCAGGTCACCCGCTGACATCTGATGACTCGCAACTTTATGTTTTCATTACTAACATACCGCATGACTAACTGATGTGGAATTTTAGTAGCGTTTTTAGTAGTGAATGCCAACATTTTTTTTTAAATACTGTGCGGTATCTTACTGCACACTTGGAATGCTGTAAGATACTGCTTTGTGAATTGTCCCCATTGTGGTTTATTTACTAAATGCTAAATCTGGCTCACTTCTGCATAGAAACCAATCAGCTTCCAGGTTTTTTATGCCAAAGCTTAATTTAACAAGCTGAGGTTAGAAGCTGATTGGTTTTGTATGCAGAAGCTAGTCTGATTGTGCACTCTTCAGCTTTAGCTAAATAAACCCCACTGTAACAAGTCAGACATTGACAAGACGGAGCCTGGTACCCACCCAGTATAGGCGGTACAGAGTGACAAATTTACTACACCATGAGAGGGTTGTCTGGCTTAGGTCTATGAGCTTTTCCTCCACACAGCCATGGCATCTGTCCGTTCTGCTCTGGATGGTGTCACAGTCAGTGAGGTTTTGCCTTAAAAGAAACAATACCTAGTGAAAATTGGAGCATACCTGCGTTACATAACAAAACACTTCTGTTGCTATATTCTATGCAGTCATACCCTCTGATGAGTGGAGAGTGTTGGTGATGGTTTTTTGCACATAAGTGGATATCACTAAATTATTTGCTGATCTATGCTACAGTGGTGGAAGGTTTATAAACATATATTTTATGAACTGGTGGAATTTGAAGTTTCAATATTTTTTTAATTTAGGCACTGCACTATATATATATATATATATATATATATATATATATGCTCTCCAATATAATCATTTTTTTTAATCTTCATTTTAATGGAGTTGAATAACAGTTAAAACCTTCTTCGCCTCATATGGAAGTGAGTTTCTCATTTCCATTATAAGGAGTCTTTATGGTGCAACAGGCAGCTCATCAAACAGACAGTCAGGTTAAAAGCTGTAGCATAATCTACTGGTGGTGGATATGAGGTGAATATACTCTAGGGGTTTCTATAGACTATTGGTCTTTATTCTGTATGCAAACCAAGGATATATATATAGATAAGTGATACTGCATTAGAGAGTTGTACCACAGAAAAATGTGTCTTGTTTCATTTCGGATTCATTCGTTAAGTATATTATTATGTATCATCAAATTCATTATGTTAAAATGATTAATTTTTTTATTTTGTTTCATATATTTGGATATGTTTTGTATATTTGTAGTTCCAGTTCCGAATCGATTCATAGTTTTGGAAGATATTTCAGAAGACTGGCTATATGCGCCAAAATAGAATGAGCTGATATTGACTGGAGTCATGTGCATCCGTAAATAAAAAATGGAATGAAATTAATTTTGGATTCTTTTTTTTTTTCAATTGAATTTTTATTGAGAAAGACACGCATAACAAAACTCAACAATGTAATACATTGTCATTAACTTTCTTGCATATTGTACAATTAAAGGTTATCTTCAATAAGGCATGGTATTAATTAACATGAATGTAAGACTGCTAGTATTCTAAATTACGAACATGTCTTAATAAATAAATTTTTAGTTGCAGAAAAAAAAGAGAAATCTGAAGAATATATTTAAAAAAATATATTTTTAAAATTATATATTTTTTAAATATATTCTTCAGATTTTATTTAACATGTAAAAAAGTCATTTGAACATATATTTTTACATATATTTGTAAATGCATTCCAAAGATGTATGATGTATATTTATATTTTTAAAGATATACAGTATATTTGAAATGCATTTTTAAAAATATTTTTCATATATTTTGTAATAAATATGCATTTCAACATGCAGTATATATATATATATTTATTGAAATACATTTTAAATATATTGAATATGGCCAACATTGTAGCATTTCACATATATGGCAATATATTTGGGAAGAATATTTTTAAAATATATTTCAAAACTTATATACTATATAGAGGCCTAGTACGCATATCTATCTGAAATTCAAGTGTATACTACATCATTTATATGTTATCGGAAATACTATAACGTACATGGTATACATGCACAGGATTTAGCTTGAATTTAATGTTTTTCATATGATTTTGTATAGATTTTTTGAAACTGAACAAAATTTTAATTGTAAACTGTTACACAAGGTGCTGATTTGAAGTTTTTGTGGGGTTTGAGGAGTTACCTGATTGTGCACTTACCATATTTAGAGGAGGTAAGCCATTTCTTTTTATATTTGCTTGTACTTTGATATGGGCTTTGTCATAATATTCACACATCACAGTACAAGCTGAAAGAAGTTTCAGACCTGTGGTCTTTCTCAAGTGCGGTAATATAATGAGGATGCTTAAACCTTGTTATACTTAAAATCCGCTTGCAACAGATGGTAACATATACAACTAACCCTCACTGTCAGCAGTTACACATATAAATAGGCAATTTCAATTCCCCAATATTAATATATATACATTGTATATATACAAATGTATACACATAGCAGTAAACTGATTAGAGATAGAAATCAAATTCTTGTTCACGTAAAAAAAAAAATTTGAGCACAGATAAAATGTATAAAAATAATTTTTTTTCACATTATTCTGAGTTATCATTCTTAACTCCATTAGTAAGTCAGCTCAAATGTTTTAATTCAGCGAGCGTGAACCTTTGAAATCTTTTACTATTTAAATTTCTTGCCTTTAAGTTTGCATTCCACTAGTTTCAATAGAGTGCAGGAGACACATCAGGGATCTAAAAGACCCCTAATGTCTTATTAAAGATGTCACAGGAAAAATGCTACGATATAGGGGGCCATTGGTCCCATATTTGATAGCAATAAAGGTAAGTGAAAGAAAAGTGTAAAAAATTAAAGGTATACGCTTGATTTTAAATGCCCCCACAAGAATTTTGAGCTTGCCCTGTCCCCATGTGCATGCATTTCCACAAATAAAAGCACATGTCAGGGGCAGTTATGGAAAAAAATATTGACTTTGCTACTCATGCTACAAATTTCCATGCATGCTGGAGTAAGAGGAAAATATTGAGTATTGCAGTTCATTAGTGGTTTACAGAGCACACAATTAGAGATGAGCGAAGTATTCAAAAATTCGATTCGACTGATTCGGCGAATTCGTAGAAAAATTTTGATTCGAGTCGAATATATTCGCTGTGAATTTAACTTAAAAAAGGGTGTTTCTAGGCTTCAGAGAGACTTAATATTAGTGCTGAACACTGTACCTTTAATTTAAATGCCCTTGGAGTCTGCTGGGGAAGAGAAATAATACTGTCAGGCAGTATGACATGCAGATGAGTGCCGTCGATCTTAGAATCACCGCACACTTCACTCATTTGGCCAGTCACGGGGCCAAAACCAGAGTGTGGAGCCACAGTGTGGCGGTGGAGGCAGCAGCAATGGGAGGCCATACAGCACCCTATGACAAAAATGGAAACCACCAGCAGTGTGAGGAGACCTGAAAGTGGCACATGGCAGAGTGTGGCGATAGAGACAGCAGCAATGGGAGGCCGTACAGGGACCCATGACACACTCTGGACCTGGCAGCAGCATGAGGAGGCGGTACAGGGGCCCATGGCAGATTACGGGCCTGGCAGCAGCATGAGGAGTCGGTACGGGGGCCCATGGCAGATTACCGGCCTGGCAGCAGCAATGGGAGGCCGTACAGGGACCCATGACACAATCTGGACCTGGCAGCAGCATGGGGAGGCGGTACAGGGGCCCATGACAGATTACGGGCCTGGCAGCAGCATTTGGAGTCGGTACGGGGGCCCATGACACACTCTGGACCTGGAAGCAGCATGAGGAGGCGGTACAGGGGCGCATGACAGATTACGAGCCTGGCAGCAGCAACTTGGACAGGAGGACGTTCAGTTTCTGCACCGTCTGGTGCGTGCTCGCAAACTGTTGTCTCTTGGAAACGGATTCCAAGAAAGACTGCTGACGGAATCCGTGAAGAGGAGTAGCAGGAGAAGGAGCATCTGAACGAGCGGAATATGCCAACAAGCGACAACAGGGGCCCATGACAGATTACGGGCCTGGCAGCAGCATGAGGAGTCGGTACGGGGGCCCATGGCAGATTAGGGGCCTGGCAGCAGCTATGGGAGGCCCGTAATCTGCCAGCACCCTATGACAAAAAATGGAACCCACCAGCAGTGTGAGGAGACCTGAAAGTGGCACATGGCAGAGTGTGGCGATGGAGACAGCAGCAATGGGAGGCCGTACAGGGACCCATGAGAGACTCTGGACCTGGCAGCAGCATGAGGAGGCGGTATAGGGGCCCATGGCAGATTAGGGGCCTGGCAGCAGCTATGGGAGGCCCGTAATTTGCCAGCACCCTATGACAAAAAATGGAATACACCAGCAGTGTGAGGAGACCTGAAAGTGGCACATGGCAGAGTGTGGCGATGGAGACAGCAGCAATGGGAGGCCGTACAGGGACCCATGAGAGACTCTGGACTTGGCAGCAGCATGAGGAGGCGGTATAGGGGCCCATGGCAGATTAGGGGCCTGGCAGCAGCTATGGGAGGCCCGTAATCTGCCAGCACCCTATGACAAAAAATGGAACACACCAGCAGTGTGAGGAGACCTGAAAGTGGCACATGTTTGGGGCATGATTCATGGCGGATTTAGTCAGTTGTGTCAGGAACTGGTGGTTTGAAATCCAAACTAATCCACGCCTGATTCATTTTCACAAACGTGAGTCTCTCCACACTTTGGGTGGACAGTCGTGTCCTCCGCGGAGTTACAATACCTCCTGCCGCACTAAACACGCGCTCCGATGCCACGCTACTGGCCGGGCATGACAGCCTTTCAAGGGCAAATTCAGCTAGTTGGGGCCAAAGGTCAAGTTTCGTTGCCCAGTAGTCAAGGGGATTGTCTACCTCGGTTGGCAGGGTGCTGTCCAAGTAGGCCTAAGCCTGTTGTTTGAGGTCCTGCTCCAGGTCCACCTGATGCTGCTGCTGCTGCTGCTGCTGCTGCTGCGGCTGGTTAGTAGTTTCCTCACTGCGCTGGTGAAGAAAGCTACTCATCATCGACTGCAGACTGAGGCAGCCGCTGCTGGTGGAGCTGCCACTGCTCCTACCACCCCACCCCTCCCCTGCTGCCATGGCAGCGGAACGCGAGCGCACAGGGCCCACAGTGTCTGAGGATGGACGTTGGCGCAGACAGGCAGAGACCAGCTGACTACATAGGTGGTTTTTATAGTACGTTATTTTGGCCTCCCTCTCAGCAGGTGTGAAAAAGGCCACCATTTTTGAACGGTAGCGAGGGTCCAACAAGGTGGACAGCCAAAAGTCATCCCTCTGTCTGATGGTTATTATTCGGCTGTCGCTACGCAAGCAAGCGAGCATGCTATGGGCCATTTGTGCCAAGGAATGCGAGGGACTCCCTGCCTCCATCTCCACAGCATACTGCCACGGTGCGTCTGGGTCCTCTGTCTCCTCCTCCTCCTCCTCTACCAGATGCTCCTGCTCCTCCACTCCTGTCCGCTGAGTGGAAAAACCACCCATTTCACTCAATAATTCCTGAGCACCAATGTCCTCCTCTACCTCCTCCTCTTCTTCCTGTCCTGCCCCCACAGGGGTCATGTGGCGTTGAGATCTGTGCGCCACGTCTACCGCACCCTGACCAGCCATTGTTAACAGCATTTGTTCCAGGACGTGCAACAGAGGAATGACGTCGTTCATCCCATAGTCCTGCCGACTCACGAATAGCGTGGCCTCCTCAAAGGGCCTGAGCAAGCGCAGGTGTCACGCATGAGCTGCCAATGGCTGACATCTAAGTTACACAGGGAGTACCTTTATCCGCTTTTAACATCAGGAAATCGGTGATGGCCTTTCGCTGTTCGTAAAGGCGGTCTAACATATGTAGGGTTGAATTCCACCTTGTTGCAACGTCACAGCATGAGGAGTCGGTACGGGGGCCCATGGCAGATTACATGCCTGGCAGCAGCAATGGGAGGCCCGTAATCTGCCAGCACCCTATGTCAAAAAATTCAACACACCAGCAGTGTGAGGAGACCTGAAAGTGGCACATGGCAGAGTGTGGCTATGGAGACAGCAGCAATGGGAGGCCGTACAGGGACCCATGACACACTCTGGACTTGGCAGCAGCATGAGGAGGCGGTATAGGGGCCCATGGCAGATTAGGGGCCTGGCAGCAGCAATGGGAGGCCCGTAATCTGCCAGCACCCTATGTCAAAAAATTCTACACACCAGCAGTGTGAGGAGACCTGAAAGTGGCACATGGCAGAGTGTGGCGATGGAGACAGCAGCAATGGGAGGCCGTACAGGGACCCATGACAGACTCTGGACCTGGCAGCAGCATGAGGAGGCGGTATATAGGGGCCTATGGCAGATTAGGGGCCTGGCAGCAGCTATGGGAGGCCCATAATCTGCCAGCACCCTATGTCAAAAAATTCTACACACCAGCAGTGTGTGAGGAGACCTGAAAGTGGCACATGGCAGAGTGTGGCGATGGAGACAGCAGCAATGGGAGGCCGTACAGGGACCCATGAGAGACTCTGGACCTGGCAGCAGCATGAGGAAGCGGTATATAGGGGCCTATGGCAGATTAGGGGCCTGGCAGCAGCTATAGGAGGCCCATAATCTGCCAGCACCCTATGTCAAAAAATTCAACACACCAGCAGTGTGAGGAGACCTGAAAGTGGCACATGGCATGAGACACTGTGGACCTGGCAGCAGCATGAGGAGGCGGTATATAGGGGCCTATGGCAGATTAGGGGCCTGGCAGCAGCTATGGGAGGCCCGTAATCTGCCAGCACCCTATGTCAAAAAATTCTACACACCAGCAGTGTGTGAGGAGACCTGAAAGTGGCACATGGCAGAGTGTGGCGATGGAGACAGCAGCAATGGGAGGCCGTACAGGGACCCATGAGAGACTCTGGACCTGGCAGCAGCATGAGGAGGCGGTATATAGGGGCCTATGGCAGATTAGGGGCCTGGCAGCAGCTATGGGAGGCCCGTAATCTGCCAGCACCCTATGTCAAAAAATTCTACACACCAGCAGTGTGTGAGGAGACCTGAAAGTGGCACATGGCAGAGTGTGGCGATGGAGACAGCAGCAATGGGAGGCCGTACAGGGACCCATGACAGACTCTGGACCTGGCAGCAGCATGAGGAGGCGGTATATAGGGGCCTATGGCAGATTAGGGCCCTGGCAGCAGCTATGGGAGGCCCATAATCTGCCAGCACCCTATGTCAAAAAATTCTACACACCAGCAGTGTGTGAGGAGACCTGAAAGTGGCACATGGCAGAGTGTGGCGATGGAGACAGCAGCAATGGGAGGCCGTACAGGGACCCATGAGAGACTCTGGACCTGGCAGCAGCATGAGGAAGCGGTATATAGGGGCCTATGGCAGATTAGGGGCCTGGCAGCAGCTATAGGAGGCCCATAATCTGCCAGCACCCTATGTCAAAAAATTCAACACACCAGCAGTGTGAGGAGACCTGAAAGTGGCACATGGCATGAGACACTGTGGACCTGGCAGCAGCATGAGGAGGCGGTATATAGGGGCCCATGGCAGATTAGGGGCCTGGCAGCAGCTATGGGAGGCCCGTAATCTGCCAGCACCCTATGTCAAAAAATTCTACACACCAGCAGTGTGTGAGGAGACCTGAAAGTGGCACATGGCAGAGTGTGGCGATGGAGACAGCAGCAATGGGAGGCCGTACAGGGACCCATGACAGACTCTGGACCTGGCAGCAGCATGAGGAGGCGGTATATAGGGGCCTATGGCAGATTAGGGGCCTGGCAGCAGCTATGGGAGGCCCATAATCTGCCAGCACCCTATGTCAAAAAATTCTACACACCAGCAGTGTGTGAGGAGACCTGAAAGTGGCACATGGCAGAGTGTGGCGATGGAGACAGCAGCAATGGGAGGCCGTACAGGGACCCATGAGAGACTCTGGACCTGGCAGCAGCATGAGGAGGCGGTATATAGGGGCCTATGGCAGATTAGGGGCCTGGCAGCAGCTATGGGAGGCCCGTAATCTGCCAGCACCCTATGTCAAAAAATTCTACACACCAGCAGTGTGTGAGGAGACCTGAAAGTGGCACATGGCATGAGACACTGTGGACCTGGCAGCAGCATGAGGAGGCGGTATATAGGGGCCTATGGCAGATTAGGGGCCTGGCAGCAGCTATGGGAGGCCCATAATCTGCCAGCACCCTATGTCAAAAAATTCTACACACCAGCAGTGTGTGAGGAGACCTGAAAGTGGCACATGGCAGAGTGTGGCGATGGAGACAGCAGCAATGGGAGGCCGTACAGGGACCCATGAGAGACTCTGGACCTGGCAGCAGCATGAGGAGGCGGTATATAGGGGCCTATGGCAGATTAGGGGCCTGGCAGCAGCTATGGGAGGCCCGTAATCTGCCAGCACCCTATGTCAAAAAATTCAACACACCAGCAGTGTGTGAGGAGACCTGAAAGTGGCACATGGCAGAGTGTGGCGATGGAGACAGCAGCAATGGGAGGCCGTACAGGGACCCATGACAGACTCTGGACCTGGCAGCAGCATGAGGAGGCGGTATATAGGGGCCTATGGCAGATTAGGGGCCTGGCAGCAGCTATGGGAGGCCCATAATCTGCCAGCACCCTATGTCAAAAAATTCTACACACCAGCAGTGTGTGAGGAGACCTGAAAGTGGCACATGGCAGAGTGTGGCGATGGAGACAGCAGCAATGGGAGGCCGTACAGGGACCCATGAGAGACTCTGGACCTGGCAGCAGCATGAGGAGGCGGTATATAGGGGCCTATGGCAGATTAGGGGCCTGGCAGCAGCTATGGGAGGCCCGTAATCTGCCAGCACCCTATGTCAAAAAATTCAACACACCAGCAGTGTGTGAGGAGACCTGAAAGTGGCACATGGCAGAGTGTGGCGATGGAGACAGCAGCAATGGGAGGCCGTACAGGGACCCATGACAGACTCTGGACCTGGCAGCAGCATGAGGAGGCGGTATATAGGGGCCTATGGCAGATTAGGGGCCTGGCAGCAGCTATGGGAGGCCCATAATCTGCCAGCACCCTATGTCAAAAAATTCTACACACCAGCAGTGTGTGAGGAGACCTGAAAGTGGCACATGGCAGAGTGTGGCGATGGAGACAGCAGCAATGGGAGGCCGTACAGGGACCCATGAGAGACTCTGGACCTGGCAGCAGCATGAGGAGGCGGTATATAGGGGCCTATGGCAGATTAGGGGCCTGGCAGCAGCTATGGGAGGCCCGTAATCTGCCAGCACCCTATGTCAAAAAATTCTACACACCAGCAGTGTGTGAGGAGACCTGAAAGTGGCACATGGCATGAGACACTGTGGACCTGGCAGCAGCATGAGGAGGCGGTATATAGGGGCCTATGGCAGATTAGGGGCCTGGCAGCAGCTATGGGAGGCCCATAATCTGCCAGCACCCTATGTCAAAAAATTCTACACACCAGCAGTGTGTGAGGAGACCTGAAAGTGGCACATGGCAGAGTGTGGCGATGGAGACAGCAGCAATGGGAGGCCGTATAGGGACCCATGACAGACTCTGGACCTGGCAGCAGCATGAGGAGGCGGTATATAGGGGCCCATGGCAGATTAGGGGCCTGGCAGCAGCTATGGGAGGCCCGTAATCTGCCAGCACCCTATGTCAAAAAATTCAACACACCAGCAGTGTGTGAGGAGACCTGAAAGTGGCACATGGCAGAGTGTGGCGATGGAGACAGCAGCAATGGGAGGCCGTACAGGGACCCATGACAGACTCTGGACCTGGCAGCAGCATGAGGAGGCGGTATATAGGGGCCTATGGCAGATTAGGGGCCTGGCAGCAGCTATGGGAGGCCCATAATCTGCCAGCACCCTATGTCAAAAAATTCTACACACCAGCAGTGTGTGAGGAGACCTGAAAGTGGCACATGGCAGAGTGTGGCGATGGAGACAGCAGCAATGGGAGGCCGTACAGGGACCCATGAGAGACTCTGGACATGGCAGCAGCATGAGGAGGCGGTATATAGGGGCCTATGGCAGATTAGGGGCCTGGCAGCAGCTATGGGAGGCCCGTAATCTGCCAGCACCCTATGTCAAAAAATTCTACACACCAGCAGTGTGTGAGGAGACCTGAAAGTGGCACATGGCATGAGACACTGTGGACCTGGCAGCAGCATGAGGAGGCGGTATATAGGGGCCTATGGCAGATTAGGGGCCTGGCAGCAGCTATGGGAGGCCCATAATCTGCCAGCACCCTATGTCAAAAAATTCTACACACCAGCAGTGTGTGAGGAGACCTGAAAGTGGCACATGGCAGAGTGTGGCGATGGAGACAGCAGCAATGGGAGGCCGTACAGGGACCCATGAGAGACTCTGGACCTGGCAGCAGCATGAGGAGGCGGTATATAGGGGCCTATGGCAGATTAGGGGCCTGGCAGCAGCTATGGGAGGCCCGTAATCTGCCAGCACCCTATGTCAAAAAATTCTACACACCAGCAGTGTGTGAGGAGACCTGAAAGTGGCACATGGCAGAGTGTGGCGATGGAGACAGCAGCAATGGGAGGCCGTACAGGGACCCATGACAGACTCTGGACCTGGCAGCAGCATGAGGAGGCGGTATATAGGGGCCTATGGCAGATTAGGGGCCTGGCAGCAGCTATGGGAGGCCCATAATCTGCCAGCACCCTATGTCAAAAAATTCTACACACCAGCAGTGTGTGAGGAGACCTGAAAGTGGCACATGGCAGAGTGTGGCGATGGAGACAGCAGCAATGGGAGGCCGTACAGGGACCCATGACAGACTCTGGACCTGGCAGCAGCATGAGGAGGCGGTATATAGGGGCCTATGGCAGATTAGGGGCCTGGCAGCAGCTATGGGAGGCCCGTAATCTGCCAGCACCCTATGTCAAAAAATTCTACACACCAGCAGTGTGTGAGGAGACCTGAAAGTGGCACATGGCATGAGACACTGTGGACCTGGCAGCAGCATGAGGAGGCGGTATATAGGGGCCCATGGCAGATTAGGGGCCTGGCAGCAGCTATGGGAGGCCCATAATCTGCCAGCACCCTATGTCAAAAAATTCTACACACCAGCAGTGTGTGAGGAGACCTGAAAGTGGCACATGGCAGAGTGTGGCGATGGAGACAGCAGCAATGGGAGGCCGTACAGGGACCCATGACAGACTCTGGACCTGGCAGCAGCATGAGGAGGCGGTATATAGGGGCCCATGGCAGATTAGGGGCCTGGCAGCAGCTATGGGAGGCCCGTAATCTGCCAGCACCCTATGTCAAAAAATTCAACACACCAGCAGTGTGTGAGGAGACCTGAAAGTGGCACATGGCAGAGTGTGGCGATGGAGACAGCAGCAATGGGAGGCCGTACAGGGACCCATGACAGACTCTGGACCTGGCAGCAGCATGAGGAGGCGGTATATAGGGGCCTATGGCAGATTAGGGGCCTGGCAGCAGCTATGGGAGGCCCATAATCTGCCAGCACCCTATGTCAAAAAATTCTACACACCAGCAGTGTGTGAGGAGACCTGAAAGTGGCACATGGCAGAGTGTGGCGATGGAGACAGCAGCAATGGGAGGCCGTACAGGGACCCATGAGAGACTCTGGACCTGGCAGCAGCATGAGGAGGCGGTATATAGGGGCCTATGGCAGATTAGGGGCCTGGCAGCAGCTATGGGAGGCCCGTAATCTGCCAGCACCCTATGTCAAAAAATTCTACACACCAGCAGTGTGTGAGACCTGAAAGTGGCACATGGCAGAGTGTGGCGATGGAGACAGCAGCAATGGGAGGCCGTACAGGGACCCATGACAGACTCTGGACCTGGCAGCAGCATGAGGAGGCGGTATATAGGGGCCTATGGCAGATTAGGGGCCTGGCAGCAGCTATGGGAGGCCCGTAATCTGCCAGCACCCTATGTCAAAAAATTCTACACACCAGCAGTGTGTGAGGAGACCTGAAAGTGGCACATGGCAGAGTGTGGCGATGGAGACAGCAGCAATGGGAGGCCGTACAGGGACCCATGACAGACTCTGGACCTGGCAGCAGCATGAGGAGGCGGTATATAGGGGCCCATGGCAGATTAGGGGCCTGGCAGCAGCTATGGGAGGCCCATAATCTGCCAGCACCCTATGTCAAAAAATTCTACACACCAGCAGTGTGTGAGGAGACCTGAAAGTGGCACATGGCAGAGTGTGGCGATGGAGACAGCAGCAATGGGAGGCCGTACAGGGACCCATGAGAGACTCTGGACCTGGCAGCAGCATGAGGAGGCGGTATATAGGGGCCTATGGCAGATTAGGGGCCTGGCAGCAGCTATGGGAGGCCCGTAATCTGCCAGCACCCTATGTCAAAAAATTCTACACACCAGCAGTGTGTGAGACCTGAAAGTGGCACATGGCAGAGTGTGGCGATGGAGACAGCAGCAATGGGAGGCCGTACAGGGACCCATGAGAGACTCTGGACCTGGCAGCAGCATGAGGAGGCGGTATATAGGGGCCTATGGCAGATTAGGGGCCTGGCAGCAGCTATGGGAGGCCCGTAATCTGCCAGCACCCTATGTCAAAAAATTCAACACACCAGCAGTGTGTGAGGAGACCTGAAAGTGGCACATGGCAGAGTGTGGTGATGGAGACAGCAGCAATGGGAGGCCGTACAGGGACCCATGACAGACTCTGGACCTGGCAGCAGCATGAGGAGGCGGTATATAGGGGCCCATGGCAGATTAGGGGCCTGGCAGCAGCTATGGGAGGCCCATAATCTGCCAGCACCCTATGTCAAAAAATTCTACACACCAGCAGTGTGTGAGGAGACCTGAAAGTGGCACATGGCAGAGTGTGGCGATGGAGACAGCAGCAATGGGAGGCCGTACAGGGACCCATGAGAGACTCTGGACCTGGCAGCAGCATGAGGAAGCGGTTTATAGGGGCCTATGGCAGATTAGGGGCCTGGCAGCAGCTATAGGAGGCCCATAATCTGCCAGCACCCTATGTCAAAAAATTCAACACACCAGCAGTGTGAGGAGACCTGAAAGTGGCACATGGCATGAGACACTGTGGACCTGGCAGCAGCATGAGGAGGCGGTATATAGGGGCCCATGGCAGATTAGGGGCCTGGCAGCAGCTATGGGAGGCCCGTAATCTGCCAGCACCCTATGTCAAAAAATTCTACACACCAGCAGTGTGTGAGGAGACCTGAAAGTGGCACATGGCAGAGTGTGGCGATGGAGACAGCAGCAATGGGAGGCCGTACAGGGACCCATGACAGACTCTGGACCTGGCAGCAGCATGAGGAGGTGGTATATAGGGGCCTATGGCAGATTAGGGGCCTGGCAGCAGCTATGGGAGGCCCGTAATCTGCCAGCACCCTATGTCAAAAAATTCTACACACCAGCAGTGTGTGAGGAGACCTGAAAGTGGCACATGGCAGAGTGTGGCGATGGAGACAGCAGCAATGGGAGGCCATACAGGGACCCATGAGAGACTCTGGACCTGGCAGCAGCATGAGGAGGCGGTATATAGGGGCCTATGGCAGATTAGGGGCCTGGCAGCAGCTATGGGAGGCCCGTAATCTGCCAGCACCCTATGTCAAAAAATTCTACACACCAGCAGTGTGTGAGGAGACCTGAAAGTGGCACATGGCAGAGTGTGGCGATAGAGACAGCAGCAATGGGAGGCCGTACAGGGACCCATGACAGACTCTGGACCTGGCAGCAGCATGAGGAGGCGGTATATAGGGGCCTATGGCAGATTAGGGGCCTGGCAGCAGCTATGGGAGGCCCATAATCTGCCAGCACCCTATGTCAAAAAATTCTACACACCAGCAGTGTGTGAGGAGACCTGAAAGTGGCACATGGCAGAGTGTGGCGATGGAGACAGCAGCAATGGGAGGCCGTACAGGGACCCATGAGAGACTCTGGACCTGGCAGCAGCATGAGGAAGCGGTATATAGGGGCCTATGGCAGATTAGGGGCCTGGCAGCAGCTATAGGAGGCCCATAATCTGCTAGCACCCTATGTCAAAAA
Source organism: Staurois parvus (assembly GCF_062004578.1). NCBI lineage: Eukaryota > Metazoa > Chordata > Amphibia > Anura > Ranidae > Staurois > Staurois parvus. The sequence continues at coordinate 28,701,757 of NW_028317815.1, forward strand.
ATTCAACACACCAGCAGTGTGAGGAGACCTGAAAGTGGCACATGGCATGAGACACTGTGGACCTGGCAGCAGCATGAGGAGGCGGTATATAGGGGCCCATGGCAGATTAGGGGCCTGGCAGCAGCTATGGGAGGCCCGTAATCTGCCAGCACCCTATGTCAAAAAATTCTACACACCAGCAGTGTGTGAGGAGACCTGAAAGTGGCACATGGCAGAGTGTGGCGATGGAGACAGCAGCAATGGGAGGCCGTACAGGGACCCATGACAGACTCTGGACCTGGCAGCAGCATGAGGAGGCGGTATATAGGGGCCTATGGCAGATTAGGGGCCTGGCAGCAGCTATGGGAGGCCCGTAATCTGCCAGCACCCTATGTCAAAAAATTCAACACACCAGCAGTGTGTGAGGAGACCTGAAAGTGGCACATGGCAGAGTGTGGTGATGGAGACAGCAGCAATGGGAGGCCATACAGGGACCCATGAGAGACTCTGGACCTGGCAGCAGCATGAGGAAGCGGTATATAGGGGCCTATGGCAGATTAGGGGCCTGGCAGCAGCTATAGGAGGCCCATAATCTGCCAGCACCCTATGTCAAAAAATTCAACACACCAGCAGTGTGTGAGGAGACCTCAAAGTGGCACATGTTTGAGACATGATTCATGGCGGATTTAGTCAGTTGTGTCAGGAACTGGTGGTTTGAAATCCAGACTAATCCACGCCTGATTCATTTTCACAAACGTGAGTCTCTCCACACTTTGGGTGGACAGTCGTGTCCTCCGCGGAGTTACAATACCTCCTGCCGCACTAAACACGCGCTCCGATGCCACGCTACTGGCCGGGCATGACAGCCTTTCAAGGGCAAATTCAGCTAGTTGGGGCCAAAGGTCAAGTTTCGTTGCCCAGTAGTCAAGGGGATTGTCTACCTCGGTTGGCAGGGTGCTGTCCAAGTAGGCCCAAGCCTGTTGTTTGAGGTCCTGCTCCAGGTCCACCTGATGCTGCTGCTGCTGCTGCGGCTGGTTAGTAGTTTCCTCACTGCGCTGGTGAAGAAAGCTACTCATCATCGACTGCAGACTGAGGCAGCCGCTGCTGGTTGAGCTGCCACTGCTCCTACCACCCCACCCCTCCCCTGCTGCCATGGCAGCGGAACGCGAGCGCACAGGGCCCACAGTGTCTGAGGATGGACGTTGGCGCACAAAGGCAGAGACCAACTGACTACATAGGTGGTTTTTATAGTACGTTATTTTGGCCTCCCTCTCAGCAGGTGTGAAAAAGGCCACCATTTTGGAACGGTAGCGAGGGTCCAACAAGGTGGACAGCCAAAAGTCATCCCTCTGTCTGATGGTTATTATTCGGCTGTCGCTACGCAAGCAACCGAGCATGCTATGGGCCATTTGTGCCAAGGAATGCGAGGGACTCCCTGCCTCCATCTCCACAGCATACTGCCACGGTGCGTCTGGGTCCTCTGTCTCCTCCTCCTCCTCCTCTACCAGATGCTCCTGCTCCTCCACTCCTGTCCGCTGAGTGGAAAAACCACCCATTTCACTCAATAATTCCTGAGCACAAATGTCCTCCTCTACCTCCTCCTCTTCTTCCTGTCCTGCCCCCACAGGGGTCATGTGGCGTTGAGATCTGTGCGCCACGTCTACCGCACCCTGACCAGCCATTGTTAACAGCATTTGTTCAAGGACGTGCAACAGAGGAATGACGTCGTTCATCCCATAGTCCTGCCGACTCACGAATAGCGTGGCCTCCTCAAAGGGCCTGAGCAAGCGGCAGGTGTCACGCATGAGCTGCCAATGGCTGACATCGAAGTTACACAGGGGAGTACCTTTATCCGCTTGTAACATCAGGAAATCGGTGATGGCCTTTCGCTGTTCGTAAAGGCGGTCTAACATGTGTAGGGTTGAATTCCACCTTGTTGCAACGTCGCAGATCAGGCGATGCTGTGGAATTCCGTTCTGCCGCTGCAGCTCAAGGAGGGTGTGCTTTGCGGTGTAGGAATGGCTGAAATGCATGCAAAGTTTACGTGACATTTTAAGGATGTCTTGCAGTGGGATGGTGGATTTTAAGAACCGTTTGACAACCAGATTGAACACGTGAGCCATGCATGGCGCATGGCACAACCTTCCTTGACGCAGAGCAGACACCATGTTCTTTCCGTTGTCGGTCAACATGGTTCCGATTTTCAGTTTGCGCGGAGACAGCCATCTGTCGATTTCTCTGTTCATTACACTCAGAAGTTCCTCCCCTGTGTGACTACGTTCGCCAAGGCATACCAGGTGCAGAACATCGTGACACCGTTGCGCCCTGCACATGTGATATGCCGGTCGGGTAATGGGACTTGGCACGGGGGTGGCGGCTGAGGACACGGCGGAAGAAGAGGTGGTAGAGGCGGACATCTTTGCCGGACCAAGGACGTGCAAACGTGGAGGCAAAAGCGGCGTGACCTGTCCAAGTTGCTGGTGCGGCTGTGACGGCACCACGTTCACCCAGTGGGCCGTAAATGACATGTACTGTCCCTGACCATAGTTACAGCTCCACACGTCGGCGCTGCCGTGCACTTTGGCAGAGACCGACATGCTCAAAGACTGGCCCACCATGTCTTCTACATGTGAATGCAGGGCTGGCACTGCCTTTTTGGCGGAGAAATGACGGCTTGGCACTCTCCACCGCGGCGCGGCACAAGCCATCATTTCTCTGAAAGGTGCTGAGTCCACCACTTGGAAAGGGAGGGACTGCAGCACCAGCAACTTGGACAGGAGGACGTTCAGCTTTTGCACCGTCGGGTGCGTGCTCGCAAACTGTTGTCTCTTGGAAACGGATTCCAAGAAAGACTGCTGACGGAATCCGTGAAGAGGAGTAGCAGGAGAAGGAGCATCTGAACGAGCGGAAGATGCCAACGAGCGACAACTCCCCTCAGCAGAGGTGTTGGAGCCTTGACTGGCTGATGGAGGGCGATTGACGTCGGGTGACGGAGCAAGTAACGGAGCGGGTGATGGAGCGGTTGCTGGGGCGGGCAGAACCGCCGTATCTTTATCACGGTTTTCCCAGGCCACCAAATGGCGACGCTGCATATGCTGCCGCAACGCTGTAGTCCCAACATGGGCCCCCTGGCCACGCTTGACTTTCTGGCCACATAGTCGACATACGGCTACGTTTACTTCCTCGGGCGGCTTGACGAAAAATTGCCACACCGCCGAGTAGGAAACTTTGCCCCCGATACTCCTCACTGGCTGACTGCTGCTTCCTCCGTGCACACCGGCACCACTACTGGCCGTGGTGGTAGGCTGCAGTGGAGCTGGTGCTCTACTCCGTGGCCGTTTGGCTCCACTGACACTGCTGCGACCCTGCTGCTGTCTCCTGGGCAACCCACCGACTGTTTTGCTCGCTGCCAAGCTGCCACCCTCTTCTCCTGATGATGCGGAAGAAATTGCCTGATGACGACGAGGCTGCCAAGTGCGATCAACCTCCTCATCATCAAGTAGGGTCTCCGCCTCACTACTAGCCCCCTCGGCTGCGTCTGGGTCAGGAGACAGACCTGTCTCTAGACCGGCTACCGAGCCACTCTCCTCGCCACTACTTCTTCGCCTGGCTGCTGAAAAGGCGGATGTCTCCCCCCGTTCCTGACCGCCCTCTGTTAGCTCTTCCTCACTGTACAGTGGGGCTGAGCCCACAGCATGCGATACTTCGCTTGGTGAGGGAACACCAAAGGACAGGGGCAGGTAGAGGACACGTGATTTCAGTGGGCTTGGTCCCGGGCCATGCCAACTAACGGTTGTGTCTGACGTACCCACCGACCGTTGGCTGTAGGTGTCAGAGGTGACCTGGGAAGAGGAAGACGACCGAGCCAACCAATCGACGACGGCAGGGTTGTCGGTGGAGACACGACCGCTGGATGACACCGGGAGCACTGGCCTCTGGCTGCGAATAGTGCTGCCTCGACCCCTTCCTCTGCTGCCACATCTGCTCGCTCCTAAAACATTGCCTCCTCTGCCACTCCTCTGCATGTTGTCTGACATACTCTTTAATTAAACGATTATGTGTCCCTGAGTAACAATTCTGTGTCCCTGAGTAACAATTCTGTGTCTGTGCGAGTAACAATTCTGTGGCCCTAAGTAACAGTTCTGTGGCCCTCAGTAACAATTCTGTGTCCCTGATTAACGTTTCTGTGGCCCCAAGTAACAGTTCTGTGGCCCTCAGTAACAATTCTGTGTCTGTGCGAGTAACAATTCTGTGTCTGTGCGAGAAACAATTCTGTGGCCCTAAGTAACAGTTCTGTGGCCCTCAGTAACAGTTCTGTTTCCCTGAGTAACAATTCTGTGTCTGTGCGAGTAAGAATTCTGTGTCTGTGCGAGTAACAATTCTGTGGCCCTAAGTAACAGTTCTGTGGCCCTCAGTAACAGTTCTGTGGCCCTGAGTAACAATTCTGTGTCTGTGCGAGTAACAATTCTGTGTCTGTGCGAGTAACAATTCTGTCTGTGCGAGTAACAATTCTGTGGCCCTAAGTAACGGTTCTGTGGCCCTCAGTAACAGTTCTGTGTCCCTGTGTAACAATTCTGTGTCTGTGCAAGTAACAATTCTGTGGCCCTAAGTAACAGTTCTGTGGCCCTCAGTAACAATTCTGTGTCCCTGATTAACGTTTCTGTGGCCCCAAGTAACAGTTCTGTGGCCCTCAGTAACAATTCTGTGTCTGTGCGAGTAACAATTCTGTGTCTGTGCGAGTAACAATTCTGTGGCCCTAAGTAACGGTTCTGTGGCCCTCAGTAACAGTTCTGTGTCCCTGTGTAACAATTCTGTGTCTGTGCGAGTAACAATTCTGTGGCCCTAAGTAACAGTTCTGTGGCCCTCAGTAACAATTCTGTGTCTGTCCCTGAGTAACAATTCTGTGGCCCTAACTAAAGTTTCTGTGGCCCTAAGTAACAATTCTCTGGCACTCAGTAACAATTCTGTCTGTCCCTGAGTAACAATTCTGTGGCCCTAATAACGTTTCTGTGGCCCTAAGTAACAATTATCTGGCACTCAGTAACAATTCTGTCTGTCCCTGAGTAACAATTCTCTGGCACTCAGTAACAATTCTGTCTGTCCCTGAGTAAAAATTCTGTGGCCCTAAGTAAAGTTTCTGTGGCCCTGAGTAACAATTCTCTGGCACTCCGTAACAATTCTGTCTGTCCCTGAGTAACAATTCTCTGGCACTCAGTAACAATTCTGTCTGTCCCTGAGTAAAAATTCTGTGGCCCTAAGTAAAGTTTCTGTGGCCCTGAGTAACAATTCTCTGGCACTCCGTAACAATTCTGTCTGTCCCTGAGTAACAATTCTCTGGCACTCAGTAACAATTCTGTCTGTCCCTGAGTAAAAATTCTGTGGCCCTAATTAAAGTTTCTGTGGCCCTAAGTAACAATTCTCTGGCACTCAGTAACAATTCTGTCTGTCCCTGAGTAACAATTCTCTGGCACTCCGTAACAATTCTGTCTGTCCCTGAGTAACAATTCTCTGGCACTCAGTAACAATTCTGTCTGTCCCTGAGTAAAAATTCTGTGGCCCTAAGTAAAGTTTCTGTGGCCCTGAGTAACAATTCTCTGGCACTCCGTAACAATTCTGTCTGTCCCTGAGTATGAATTCTGTGGCCCTAACTAGCGTTTCTTTGTCCCTAAGTAACAGTTCTGTGGCCCTGAGTAACAATTCTGTGTCTGTGCGAGTAACAATTCTGTGGCCCTAAGTAACAGTTCTGTGGCCCTCAGTAACAGTTCTGTGTCTGTGCGAGTAACAATTCTGTGTCTGTGCGAGTAACAATTCTGTGGCCCTAAGTAACAGTTCTGTGGCCTTCAGTAACAATTCTGTGTCTGTGCGAGTAACAATTCTGTGTCGGTGCGAGTAACAATTCTGTGGCCCTAAGTAAAGTTTCTGTGGCCCTAAGTAACAATTCTCTGGCACTCAGTAACAATTCTGTCTGTCCCTGAGTAACAATTCTCTGGCACTCAGTAACAATTCTGTCTGTCCCTGAGTAAAAATTCTATGGCCCTAAGTAAAGTTTCTGGGGCCCTGAGTAACAATTATCTGGCACTCAGTAACAATTCTGTCTGTCCCTGAGTAACAATTCTCTGGCACTCAGTAACAATTCTGTCTGTCCCTGAGTAAAAATTCTCTGGCCCTAAGTAAAGTTTCTGTGGCCCTGAGTAACAATTCTCTGGCACTCCGTAACAATTCTGTCTGTCCCTGAGTAACAATTCTCTGGCACTCAGTAACAATTCTGTCTGTCCCTGAGTAAAAATTCTGTGGCCCTAAGTAAAGTTTCTGTGGCCCTGAGTAACAATTCTCTGGCACTCCGTAACAATTCTGTCTGTCCCTGAGTATGAATTCCGTGGCCCTAACTAGCGTTTCTTTGTCCCTAAGTAACAGTTCTGTGGCACTGAGTAACAATTCTGTGTCTGTGCGAGTAACAATTCTGTGGCCCTAAGTAACAGTTCTGTGGCCCTCAGTAACAGTTCTGTGTCTGTGCGAGTAACAATTCTGTGTCTGTGCGAGTAACAATTCTGTGGCCCTAAGTAAAGTTTCTGTGGCCCTCAGTAACAGTTCTGTGTCTGTGCGAGTAACAATTCTGTGTCTGTGCGAGTAACAATTCTGTGGCCCTAAGTAAAGTTTCTGTGGCCCTAAGTAACAATTCTCTGGCACTCAGTAACAATTCTGTCTGTCCCTGAGTAACAATTCTCTGGCACTCAGTAACAATTCTGTCTGTCCCTGAGTAAAAATTCTGTGGCCCTAAGTAAAGTTTCTGTGGCCCTGAGTAACAATTCTCTGGCACTCCGTAACAATTCTGTCTGTCCCTGAGTAACAATTCTCTGGCACTCAGTAACAATTCTGTCTGTCCCTGAGTAAAAATTCTGTGGCCCTAAGTAAAGTTTCTGTGGCCCAGAGTAACAATTCTCTGGCACTCCGTAGCAATTCTGTCTGTCCCTGAGTATGAATTCTGTGGCCCTAACTAGCGTTTCTTTGTCCCTAAGTAACAGTTCTGTGGCCCTGAGTAACAATTCTGTGTCTGTGCGAGTAACAATTCTGTGGCCCTAAGTAACAGTTCTGTGGCCCTCAGTAACAGTTCTGTGTCTGTGCGAGTATCAATTCTGTGTCTGTGCGAGTAACAATTCTGTGGCCCTAAGTAACAGTTCTGTGGCCTTCAGTAACAATTCTGTGTCTGTGCGAGTAACAATTCTGTGTCTGTGCGAGTAACAATTCTGTGGCCCTAAGTAAAGTTTCTGTGGCCCTAAGTAACAATTCTCTGGCACTCAGTAACAATTCTGTCTGTCCCTGAGTAACAATTCTCTGGCACTCAGTAACAATTCTGTCTGTCCCTGAGTAAAAATTCTGTGGCCCTAAGTAAAGTTTCTGGGGCCCTGAGTAACAATTCTCTGGCACTCAGTAACAATTCTGTCTGTCCCTGAGTAACAATTCTCTGGCACTCAGTAACAATTCTGTCTGTCCCTGAGTAAAAATTCTGTGGCCCTAAGTAAAGTTTCTGTGGCCCTAAGTAACAATTCTCTGGCACTCAGTAACAATTCTGTCTGTCCCTGAGTAACAATTCTCTGGCACTCAGTAACAATTCTGTCTGTCCCTGAGTAAAAATTCTGTGGCCCTAATTAAAGTTTCTGTGGCCCTAAGTAACAATTCTCTGGCACTCAGTAACAATTCTGTCTGTCCCTGAGTAACAATTCTCTGGCACTCAGTAACAATTCTGTCTGTCCCTGAGTAAAAATTCTGTGGCCCTAATAACGTTTCTGTGGCCCTAAGTAACAATTCTCTGGCACTGAGTAACAATTCTGTCTGTCCCTGAGTAAAAATTCTGTGGCCCTAATAACGTTTCTGTGGCCCTAAGTAACAATTCTCTGGCACTGAGTAACAATTCTGTCTGTCCCTGATTATGAATTCTGTGGCCCTAACTAGCGTTTCTTTGTCCCTAAATAACGATTCTGTGGCCCTCATTAACAAGTCTGTGTCCCTGAGTAATGGTTCTCTGTCCCTAAGTAACTTTTCTCTGTCCCCAATTATCGTTTCTGTGGCCCTAACTCTGTCCCTGTCCCTAGTACAGAGCGGTCTGCCTCTGTTCAATAACTGCAGGCAAATGAAGAATTCCAAAATGGCCGCTATTTATAGCTCGACCATTACACAGTGCTGGCTGGCTGGCTGCTGATTGGCTGATGCGATCACATGTAGTTGAGGAATGCATTATGGGTCAGCGCGCCTTGTCTGCGCGCCTTCCCAGACATCCCCGCTCCGTCGCCGCACATGTCAGCCGCCATTTTCTGAAAAATTTCGATTCGCGCGTCCGAATTAGGCTATTTTTCGGATTCGGCACGAATCGAAATTTTTCCGATATTCGACTCGAATTCCACTTCGGATACTTCGATTCGCTCATCTCTACACACAATTTTAAGACTTGAGATGTCGGGTATCTATTTACTTGTCATAACTGATTATTTTGTATTTTGGCCACAATTGGGTAATATATATCATTGGAGTGCACTAAAATTAACAGTGTAAATTTGATGTATGTATATACATGTGAAAATTCTATAAAACTGTTAATTAAAAAAAAAAATTAACAGTGTATTTTTCTGGGGTTTTTTTTATTGCTGCAACCTTGGGTTTGATAAATAATGATGCTAATATTGGGTAACATAAAACATTGAAACTACAACCATTTTATTCTTCAGGATCTCTGCTTTCAGCAAGTCTATTCTGTTCTGGTGTTTTAATTAATTTTCAGGCCTAGAATTATTATTTTTTATCATGTGTAATAAAGCACAATTAGCTCTGTCAGCAAAGGGTTTGTTCCTGCCTTAAAAAATGCTTCCAAAAGGCAACCTTTTGAATTTCTCCTCCTGTTTTTCCACATTTGTTATCATCGACACATACATTGGTGTGCACAAAAGTGAATTCCTGAACATTTTCTTACCACTGGTATCTATTCCTGCATGATCCCAAGGTGTGTTATCACTATTCAATCCATCACTTCTACTTTAAAGATCTTGGAGTTGATTTACTAAAGACAAAAAGGCTGTTCACTTTGCAATGAAATTTGCATATTGCAAGGAAATTTCCCCTTAGTTTAATGAATGTGGTGGAAACTCACTTTGCAAAGAATATCCAATTATGTGCAAAGAAGATAACGAAAATGTATTTTTGCTTGCACATGAATAGAAGATGGAAGACAGCAGAGCTCCATCTCATTGAAATCGTAAATTCCCTTGCAAACTGAACAGCTTATTATGTAAAGTCAGATTAATGATCTGTGTCTATAAATACAGCTCACTGCCTTCTGTGTATGCGGTCTAACATTTAAAATTTTACTAGAAATTATGTTAACCTGCCTTTATAAAAACTGAAAATGCTAAATAAGACACACAGGGGGAGATTTTCTAAAACTTGAGCACCCAGAATCTGGTTCAGCTGTGCATAGTAACCAATCAGCTTCAAACTTCAACTTTTTCAATAAAGCTTTTGCAATAAAACCTGGAAGCTGATTGGTTTCTCTGCACTGGATTTTACACTCTTCAGTTTTAATAAATAATGCCCATAGTTCTGAGCTACTTTTTAAAGCGTGACAGTTGTCTACATTGTCTTTGGTTATGGGTCAACCTATAGTAAAGTCTCCATATTTCATACCAAGTTTGTCTTTAGTATTTTTCCCCTTCACCGATGTAGTAGATATACAGTATGACATTACCAAACACTTATTTAAATGACCAGGTGGAAATCTACTTCTGCCAACTGATCTTTAATCACAAAAGCACAATCATTATGCTTGGTGGATTTTCACGAAGCACTAGTGGTGAACATACATCCCATTTTGTATCATTATATGACTGCTTAAAGTCAATCTTAAACTGATCACACTCACTCTTCCTAAGCTCCTCGGTGATACAGTCTGGCAAGGCAATTTGCCCTAGGTCCGACTGTAATGTAATGTGACACAAATTCTATATTAATTGGAAGCTTTTAAGGTTCGCTTGAAATCCGAGTTCATCTTTTAGCGTTTAGAATATGAAGACATCTAAAACATAAAATATCTATATTAAGGAAAAACTAAATAAGCCATAACTTTGTTGCATAATGAAGAGAACTTTTTAACATGTATTTAGGTATCCATTTGATATGTTATATTTAGCTTCTCAGTTCAGGTTACACTGAGATGTGTCAGTATAGGTTGTGCTCTGGAAGATGGTGACCAATGTATTAATTTAAAAAAATGACATTTTGGTCATCAACTTAATGGAAAAGGGCTTGTTGTGAACATGATACTAAATCATTTAGGCAAGCCCAGAGGACATTGTCAGTGAGACACAGAACTCTTGACAGGCCAATATTCTAAACATCAGGGACTCTGTTAGATACAGAAACAAGGCTTCTCTTCTTGTGGCTCAATCACATTTGAAGACTAATACAGAATATGTAATGGTCTCTTTTTCCTTTTCTTATATTTGCTTTCAATGAAAGCACACTTAGATTTTACAACTACTTAAATGTTTCTTGAGAACAATTTATTTTCAGTTACTATAGAAATATTCTCCTTCTCATCACTACAAACAGGTCCAATAGTGCAACATCTATATTGCCTGTAAGGTTTGCTGTATTCGTTACAATGTTATTCATAACACTTTTTCAAAACACTTTATTGTAATGAAGACAGTTATGAAATACATGCAGATTTAAAGTGGTTCTGAAGTTTGAAGTTGTTTTTTTACCTTAGTGGTTCTAAAGGCTCAAGGTTTTTTACCTTCATGTATTTTATGCATGAAGGTAAAAACCTTCTTTGTTGTGCAGCCCCCGCCCCAATACTCACCTAAGCCCCCTCTTGATCCAGCAATGTGCACTAGAGTCTCTGATAACCCAGGACTCCATCTCCTCATTGGATGAGACAGCAGCTGGAGCCATTGGCTCTGGCTACTGTCAATCACACCAAGTGAGCCAATGAGAAGAGAGGGGGGCAGGGACTAGCCACAGCTCCATGTGTGAATGGGCACACTGAGCAGCGGGTGCCCTCATAGCAAGCTGCTTGCTGTGAGGGCACTCAACAGGAGGGAGGAGCCAGGAAAGTCTGTGGGGGACCTGAGAAGAGGAGGATCTGAGCTGCTTTGTGCAAAACCACTGCACACAGCAAGTAAGTATAACATGTTTGGTGTTTTTAGAAATAAAAAATGTAAGCCTTTAGTATCACTTTAATGTATTCTCTGCTTTAAGGTGAAACTGCCCCCCACCCCATACTTGCCCAAACTTGATCCAGCGCTGTGCACAAGAGCAGTGGCTTTCTCCAATCTCTCCCTCCTTGTTGGCTCAGAGACAACAGTGGGAGCCATTGGCTCCAGCTGCTGTCAATCATAGCCAGTATAGAGGGGGCGGGGATGAGCACTGCTGTGAGTGTCTATGGACACACAGAGATAGGCTCGGTAGCTAACATGCATGAGTGGCCTTATAGCAAGTGGCTTGCTATGGAGGAGGAGCAGGGGACCCAAGAAGAGGAGGATTGTGGAAAACAATTGCACAGACCAAGTAAAAAGTAAATGTTTGTTATTTTGAAAAAAAACTGAAGCCTTTATGGTCAGTTTAAAAAATTGTGCTTTTCCAATAATACTCAAGTTTGCTATTAATGTTGTGTAGTGACATAGAGGTGGACAAGAGATACCACTGAGTCATACAGTGGACCAGCAAGTTCGGCACTCCTGAAAATGTCCTCAGTGGATTTCAGGAACCATTCTTCTAGGACAGATCTGTGTTCACAAGCCAGGCAGCAAGAAAGGTAATCCAGCCAGCAAAGGAGCAACACATGCAAGTAGGTAGGTTTTTTGCCTTCCTGCTGTGTCTTCATAAATATTGCCGCTTGCAAGTTCTGAACACATCAGTGTTAGGAATCATTTGACAGAGATGTTCTGCTTATATTCTGCCTTATCAAAAAATGCTGTCCCCTTCTGACTTCTACCCTAAATCACTCTGATACCAGAGGTGCAAAATACCCTTGAAGGCCTAAAGCCCACTTACTACTTCATCACATATAGCAAATGTTCCAGCCCTAGGAAAACTTTACTGTCTGTAGGATATCTTATTCATTGCAGGGCTGTTGACCTGACTCCTGTTATACTTTTCTGTTTACTACAGAGGACTGAAGTCCATGAACAAGTATACAAATTCTGACAGCTGTCCTGGGCTGGCCTTTAGGCTCTGCGTGATTATTCCTAGGACTCATATCTCTCTAGCACACTATGAAATTTTCAGGAATCGAGCTTAGACATAAAAACTGTGTCCTTAGCCATTGGGGTCAACCTTTTTTTTTTTTGCTTTATTTGATGTATTTATTTAAGTTGTATACTACACACTGGGTATTAGAATAATATTTTCCTTTATTTATCAATTGCATATTACTTATTACATTTAACATATTACACAGTGCTATGCATGAAATAATGAATACACATTTCTAACTCCAGACAAATAAATGCAAATTACTATATAAGACACTGTAATAAAAGAGGGCCTTGCAGGGATTAGTTGACAATCTACAGTACTGTACGTGCTTGTTCACACTATGTGATGTGACTTTCATTTTTTCATACTTAATAAAAGCCAGTCACCACAAGGGCACATAAAAAACAACTATTTGCTATGTACCGTATTCCTACCACAATACTGGTGTGCGGTGTGCGATGCAGTGCACAAAAATTGAGATGTCCTGCATTTTTCTGCAGCACACTGAATTGCACAGCACTTCACCACAAATCTGTGTGGAGATATGAATTAAAAGAGAAGTATGGGTATAAAAAAAATAAACATTTATATTTACCTAGGTGGATGCAGCATTGATCCAATGCTGCAGCTGTCCACTACTTGCTCTAAGAGAACTGAGCGATCAAAGAGCACTGATCGCTCGGTTCTCAGTCTTCAGTGACCAGAGAGCTGTGACTGTCCGTCAATGATCTCTACTCTGCCCCTCCAGCACTCACTGGAGTGCTGGACTGTGGAGGGGGTTGTAGAGGCTGAGCCAGCTGCCAGTCCAGGCATCTGGGTGGATCCCGACCATATGGTCGGGACCTTTTCAGAACCTGGGCTGGTTGAGTGATGTCAGTTAACAGCGAACTTTAGAAGATCCCTGATGACAATAGTTGTGTGCAAATGTGTTGGGTGGAGCTTGTGGCCAGTGCTGTTATTGAGCACAGAGGAGTAAATTCCTACGGTGCCATCTTTGTTTCTGTCAATGCGAGTTACTGATATCCAACACTGGCTGTTTTGGGGATTTTCACAGGATTATGGTTCTGTGCAATTGATTTGGACATCACTTTTACAGACTTTATTTCACATTTGGGGACTTTATTGGATTTTTTCCTCATCTACAGTATGTATATGTGAATTACTTGATTATTATATTTAAGGAGATAGTGCACCATTTTTGAGTATTGTCATGTACATTTTGTATGCAGATATTGTTTGTGTGCAGCTGTCATTTCCTTTACACACTTAGCACAGATTTTTCTTTTGTTTTTATTTGCTAAAGAGGTGGTAATGACCAAGGGCTTGTCCACACCATGTCCACTGAGCTGTGTTTTCTGCTCATGGAAGTTCCTTCCCCTCTTCTTTGATGTCAGAAAATGGAAGCGACAAGGATATTGTAACTTCTGATGTGTTTACAAGCCATTACTGGCTTCTAATGTAGCCTATCAAACCAATCTCAATTTGATCGGCTGCTTTGGAGGGCATTAGCGAGATATGGGATCTAACAGACCCTAGATATCTCCATAAAGTGGACCTTTTATGGCCCATGCTATGACAAGGGAAGTTGTTCATCCCTTGTGATAGCAAATAAAGTTCAATAAAAAAATTCTAACGTTACAGTTTTAAATAATGAGTTTCAATAAATAAAATAATAAAATAAAAACATTTTTAAAGCTCCCCTATCTCCCAAATGCGAACATGCATGTAGGTCCCACATTCATATGTAAACATGTGAGATTTAGTTGCGAGCTAGAGCTAGATAGTTCTAGCTAATAGTTCTAGGGCTAGACCTTCTGTGTAACTTTAAACTGGTAACCTGAAAAGACTGTTAAAGCATCGCCTATGGAGATTTGTAGGTACCACAGGGTATGTGATTTTAAAGAATGACATGTTAGGTATCTTTTTACTCAGTGTAACATCATCTTTTATATTTTGCCAAAAAGTTTGAAAATTATATTGTGTTTGTGTGTACTAAAATTCATTAACATTTTATTTTTTCCTGAAATTTTTGCATTTGAAAACCATGATGCAAACATCAGGGCACATAAAAAAAATTGCAACACATACCATTTTATTCTCCAGGGAAATTGCTTTCAAAAAATTTACATTTTTTTTAGCAAAAAATGCTGAATTTTACATGTATTTGAGAAATGTCTTTAGTTTAATGTGCAGAATTAAAACCAGATTGAAAGGGGTCAAGATGTTAGGTAATTGTAAGCAAAAGGATTTTCCATTTTAAAGAAAAATATATTTTTTGATAAATTCAGAAAACCTTTCTTTTTGACCCAACAAGTGATGTCAGTTAATGCATAACACTCTTTGAGAGCCCAAATACAACTTACACTGAAGGTATGAGACTTTAAAGGTATCTGGTGACTTTAAAGTCCCGTACACCTATAACGAATTGTTTCCTGTGTGCTATTTTGGTATTTTGACTCCAAGGACAACCTCAAATCACATTCACATGAACTTTATAAGTTAGTCTGAAGATGGTCCCAGTTAGGAAATTACAATATACAGTATAGGGAGAAATTATTTATTTTATTTAAACAAAAATATTTAAAATTCTTGACTAATAATAATCATTTTCAGTAGGTGGGAAAGAAAATGTCTATAACTTCTCCAGCAGTAAGAGTAGTGGTACAATATGCCAATAAATGTTGCGAGCGACTTTAGTTGTGAAGAATTATTGTAAAATTGTACTCTCTGGATGTTTTTAACCTTGTGAAGATGTTTAGCTTGTAAAAGAGAAGCACTAGAGAGACAAAGAAAGCATGCACTGTCAGCAGGCTTAATAAGATTAGCCTGTTATACAAATTATCTGTTTTCAGATGCATGTTCTTTACTAGACACAGGACTGTATTGATGTGCTTTGCCTTTGTTTCAGGTTATAATTCTTTCTGCTATCAATCTAGTTCCATGTCTAAGGGAAATACTGACAGGCTGGTAACTAACAGCTTACATGGAAAGAAAATACGAAAGTAATATTGGTTATTTAAGGGAGAAAAGGCCATTATGTTACAATCTTCTCATGATAAGAGTAAATCATTGACATGAATGGAAACTGGTCCTGAATAATTGACTTCAGGGAGAGTGCATTAATAAAGCTGTCTATTGTGAAGGTTCATTCAGTTAATAGGTTGATTATAAAGAACACATATTGTTTAGCTGAACAGACAAAAGAGATAAGGTTGAGCTAAACTATGAAGAAAAACTTGCTAATAAATTAAAGTGGATTTCTGAATATTTTCAACAACATTTGTTGTTTTTTTAAAGCTTAAAAAACATATCAGCAAGACATCACATTTTAACACTTTTTTTTATTTAACTGCAAAAGTAAAAGGTCATTGCATTGTGATATTATCTCTATATCATGCAGTGTATGTTCTGATTATTCATCTATTATACCAGTACTTAATGTACAATGTTTGAGTATAATATATCATTGATAAATTTTAGCTCGAGTATATTTTCAGGAAATTTTGCTCTATGAGTTTATAAGGTTTACATGAATTTGTAAGTATACAAGTAGCTACCAACAGTACTTACCTACATGACTTCAGAAAATATATAGTAGGAAAAGTTATTTATATAATATATTGCTTTCCTAAAAAGGCTGAGATAAGAAGCATAGTAAAACAATTATAAAGATAAAAGTGCAGCTTTTAAATGTAAGTGCTAATTATTATAACATAAACATATACTGTACCAGTATCCAAAATGAATTGACTATAAAGTAAAGTCTCTCTTCTCTATATCCCTCTGCTCCTCCCAAACAACTGTACATTGTGCCCTCACTGCTTTCTTCTCCCCTCTACGGCTCTCACCACCTCCTCCTGATACTCCACTCTTCCACTGACCCGAACACCTCCACTGGTAGATTTACGCGCTCTTGTATATCCCGCTCCCATGCCACCTTTCTCACCCTTCTTCTTCTCCTAGCCGCGGGGGACATCTCCCCGAACCCTGGTCCTCCACCACCTTGCTCACCCATAAGGCACCCTCCCACTTCCACAAACTGCCACAACCCCCTCAATCTAATACCTGTCCCTCTGCTCCCCAAAACACCCCCCCCCCCGTTTTCATGTGCACTCTTGAACGCAAGATCGGTTTGCAACAAACTCACCGCCATCCACGACCTCTTTGTTTCCCGCTCCCTCAACCTCCTAGCGATCACTGAAACCTGGATCCAAGCCACTGACTCTACCTCCCCTGCGGCACTCTCCTATGGAGGTTTCATCTGGACCCACTCACCCAGACCCAGCGGTCGAAAAGGTGGTGGGGTTGGTATGCTCCAGTCACCGCTGAGCACCTTCCAAGTCCTCCCTAACCCCCCTCTATCCTTCTCCTCCTTTGAGGCCCACTGCATCCGACTATTTTCTCAAACCCCTGTGAGGATTGCTGTAATCTATCGGCCTCCTGGACTCGTGTCCCGCTTCCTCGGCGACTTCTCCGCCTGGCTACCCTTCTTTCTCTCCTCTGAGCTACCCACCATCATCCTTGTAGATTTCAACATCCCTATCAACATCAATAACCCGGCTACATCCCAACTCCTCCACTTAATCTCTTCTTTTGCACTCGCACAGTGTATACAGTCCACCAACCACTCCGGCGGGAACATCCTGGACCTTGTTTTCTCTCATCTCTGCACTCCCCACAACCTCACTAACACCACCTTTCCTCTCTCTGACCACAACCTTATTACCTTCTCCGTCTCCTCATCCTCAAACACCTACTCCTCCAAATGTCAAACTATCACCAGCCAAAACCTCCGCAACTTGAACCCTGCCCCCTTCCACTCTGCAACTGATCAACTTTACGACAGTATCCTTCCTCTGTCCTGCCCTGACCTGGCCACCACCACTTATAACAACTCACTGTCAACCGCTCTAGACTTGTTAGCGGCTCTAACCACATGAAGCATTAGACCCTGACCGCTTCAGCCCTGGCAGACTGATACTAAAAATCTCAAACGACGCAGTCGTGCGCTGGGGCGACTATGGCGCAAAACCAAATCCCAACTAGCATTCACCCGATATAAATCTGCCTTCCTCACCTACACTTCCTCCCTCCACACTGCCAAGCAAGCCAACTTTGTGACCCTCATCAATACCCTCTCCTCCAGTCCTCGCCGGCTCTTCTCTGCTTTTAACTCTCTACTCTCTCCACCCCCACCTCCACCCAGTACCTCACTAACCGCCCACGAGATTGCCAACCACTTCAAAAACAAGATCAACGCAATTCGTAGGGACATCGCGCTGCTCAGACTTCCACCCCACCTAGCACCCCTCACACGAAAACCCCTTCAACACCCCTCTCCCTTGACCTCGCCACTGTCCAGACCTCCACCCCACCTAACATTCCTCACACTAAAACCCCCTCAACACTCCACTCCTTCGACTTTGCTACCACTGAAAAGGTCACTAAGGTCTTCTCTGAAGCCCGCCTCACCACCTGCCCCCTCGACCCTGTCCCCTCACAACTCCTACGATCTCCCTCCTCCTCCATCCTACACTCCCTCACTCACATATTTAATCTCTCCCTCTCTACTGGCGCATTCCCCTCCCCTCTGAAGCACGCGCACATCACTCCCATACTTAAAAAACCCTCCCTGGATCCCACCGACCTGAACAACCTTAGACCCATCTCCCTGCTACCATTTACATCCAAACTCCTTGAGCGCTTAGTCTATAATGGCCTAAGCTCCCACCTCAATGACAACAAACTCTTTGATCCCCTTCAGTCTGGCTTCCGTCCCCTACACTCAACCAAAACTGCCCTACTCAAACTCACCAACGACCTGCTAACCGCCAAAGCTAATGGCCACTATTCAGTGCTCCTACTCCTCCACCTCTCCATGGCTTTCGGCACAGTCGACCACCCCCTCCTCCTCAAAAAACTACACTCTCTTGGCCTCAGAGACTCCACTCTCTCCTGGCTCTCTTCCTATCTATCACAGCGCTTCTCCTATAATGCTGCCACCTCCCCTTCACTCCCCCCCCCCCACTGTTATAATCATATAGCCTTAATTTACCCATAAGCACAAGATGGCAGTTGCCTGATTCTGCTGTTTTTGTTTGGATGGAACAACAGTATCATGCTTGTAAGAAGCCCACAACTTAGTTGGCTGTCTGTCTTGTGAAACAGTAGGTTGAACTGGTTAGAAAACCTGTCCTGTTTACTGTTATTACCACATGAGACTCACAACATTGGCAGTCTATTTTTATAGCTTTCAGATTTCAGTTGAAATAAACACAAATATCCATCTGAGCTGAATATTTGTTTTTAGAGATTAGTAATGAGCAAAAGTTCAATTCACTGGACGTTCGCCAAACAAATGAACAAAATCTGCCAACCCTAACATAATGCCCAAACCCCATTATTAAAAAAATAACATTAAGCAGGAAAATAAGGTCAACATTAAAAATACATAATTTCTGACATGCTTTGGAGATGCTTTAAAGTGTATATTCACTTTTGTAGCCAATGTGGGATAACACCTACATTATGTTTGTTGTTTGTTCTCATTCATATAGTATAATTTATAGGAAAAAGAATAAAAATGACTGCTTACATTTTACTTTCTCTTTTTCTGAAAAACCTTGAAATTAAAGTTTCTCTCTGCTATGCAGGGGGAGCTGGGAAGTTAATACTACCATAATTGGGCACAGAGGGAGGAAAGAGACAAGTGCAAGGGCCACCATAATGTATTACTTAAAAGCAGCAATTCATTGAATGTAAATACAGTGCTCAGCATAAATGAGTAC
Source organism: Staurois parvus (assembly GCF_062004578.1). NCBI lineage: Eukaryota > Metazoa > Chordata > Amphibia > Anura > Ranidae > Staurois > Staurois parvus. The sequence continues at coordinate 28,720,770 of NW_028317815.1, forward strand.
ACATCTTTTGAAAAGTAAGATTTAAATCAATATCTCAATGAGCACTAGAACAATTTCCAAAATTGTGAACATTTGTTTAGCTCGTTACATGAAAGTAAGATTAATAATATAACTTAGATTACAAAATCTTCAGTTTTACTCAAATTAGTTGATGCAAAAATGAATACACCCCACAACAAAAACTACTACATCTAGTGTTTTGTATGACTTCCATGATTTGTAAGGACAGCACCAAGTCTTCTAGGCATGGAATGAACAAGTTGGCTACATATTTCAACATCTATCTTTTTCCATTATTCAAGAACGACCTCTTTTGAGACTGGATGGAGAGTGATGCTCAAATTGTCTCTTCAGAATTTCCCATAGGTGTTTGATTGGGTTCATATCAGGAGACATACTTGGGTACTGAATCACTTTTACCATGTTCTTCTTCAGAAATGCACCAATGGCCTTAGATGTGTGTTTTGGTTCATTGTCATGTTAGAAAAGTGCACAACGACCAAGGGCACGGAGTGATGGTAGCATCTTCTCTTTCAATATAGAGCAGTAATATACAGTCCCAGTAGTCTTCTTTTTTTCAGCATGGGCCCTGGCAAATTCTAGGAAGGCTTTTTTGTGCATGGGCTTTTTTATTATTATTATTATTATTATGCAGGATTTATATAGTGCCAACAGTTTGCGCAGTGCTTTACAAAATGAAGGTAGACATTACAGTTACAATACAATTTGGTATGAGAGGAAACAGAGGGCCCTGCTTGTTAGAGCTTACAATCTAGGAGGAAGGGTTGAGTGATACAAAAGGTAATAGCTGTGGGGGGATGAGCTGATGGAGGAAATAAATGAAAATTTGCTAGGTAGAAGCAGGATAGGCTTCTTTAAAGAGAAAGGTTCCAGGGATTGTCTAAAGGTGGATAGATTAGGAGATAGCTGGACATATTGGGGTAGGGAGTTCCATAGGATGGGAGAAGCTCATGAGAAGTCCTGGAGGTGAACTAGAGAGCAGAAGGTCTTGGGAGGATCAAAGGGAGAGGTTTGGTTGATATTTTGAGACCAGGTTGTGATGTAGCTGGGGGCAGAGCTGTGGATGGCTTTGTAAGTTGTTGTTAGTATTTTGAATTTTGTTCGTTGGGCAAGTGGAAGCCAGTGGAGGGATTGGCAGAGAGGGGGTAGCAGACACTGACCAGTTGGTAATGTGATTGAGCCTGGCAGCAGTATTGATGGAGGACTGGAGGGAGGATAACCTATGTAATAGTAAACCAATGAGGAAGGAGTTGCAGTAGTCGAGGTGAGAGATAACCAGGGAGTGAATTAGGAGCTTTGTGGTATCATTGGTTAAAAGGTGCATATTCTGGAGATGTTGTGAAGGTTGAGGTGGCATGATTTGCACAGGGATTGGACGTGGGCCTGAAAGTATAGTTCAATATCCAGGGTTATCCCTAGCACCCTTCCATGGGTGGGTTGATAGTGGTGCTATTGATCCTGACCAAGAAATTAGGGGAAGAGGCACATGGGGGGGAAATATTATGAGCTCAGTTTTGGATAGATTGAGTTTTAGGAAGTAGTGTGATATCCAGTCTGATATGTCTGTTAGTAAATTGGTGATACATGAGGAGACTGATGTGGTGAGCAGAGGAGTAGTGAGATAGATTTGTTCGTCATCAGCAGAGAAATGGTATTGGAAACCATGGGAAGCTATCAGCTGACCCAAGGAAGAAATGTAGATTGAGAATAGGAGAGGTCCAAGGACAGAACCTTGGGGGACCCCAACAGTAAGAGGAGTAGGAGAGGAGGAAGTAGAGTTGTAAGTCACACTAAAGGTGAAGTGAGATAGGTAAGATTCGACCCAACGGAGAGTACAGTCTCAGAGACCAATAGAAATTTTTGAGGAGGAGGTCAACTGTGTCAAAGGTAGAGGAGAGGTCCAAGAGTAAGAGTGCAGAATAGTGACCATTGGTTTTAGTGGTTAGTAAGTCATTTGTGAGTTTTAGGAGAGCAGTTTATGTGGAGTGTTGTGGGCAACATCCAGACTGAAGGGGATGGTTATTCTCAATAAGGTGACAGCTCAACCGGTTGTAGACTAGACGTTCATGGAGTTTGGAGGCAAAAGGGAGTAAGGATAAGGGTCTTAGGCCTTTTTAAGTATGGGGGTGACTAGCATATGTTTTAGAGAGTTGGGGAAGATGCCAGTAGAAAGGGAGAGATTGAAGATATGAGTTAAAGAATAGAGGATAGAGCCAGAGGGTGACCGTAGTATTTGTGAGGAAACAGGGTCTAGGGGGCAGGTGGTTAGGTGGGCTTTAGAAAAATGTTTACCAACCTCCTCTATAGTAGCTGGGTTAAACAAGGGAAGTATATATTGTGCAGGTGGACAAGGAATGAAGGGTGAGGGAGATATCTGTACAGCAGAGATCTCGTTACAAATTATATTAATCTTTTTTTTAAGTGATCAGCGATCTCCTGGGCAGTGAGTGAGTTAGTGGGTAAAGGTAATGAAGGACTAAGTAGAGAGTTAAAGGCAGAAAAGAGTTGACAGGGATTGCGTGAGAGGGTGTTAATGAGAGTGATAAAAGAGGTCTGTTTGTCAGTGTGGAGACAAGAATTGTATTTTTGAAGGGCAGATTTATATTGGTCAAAGTCTTGCTGGGTCTTACTCTTGCACCATAAACACTCAAGAGCACGGCTATGTTTTTTTAGGCATCTTGTATTGTCTGTTTGCCAGGGTTGTATAGGTCGTGACCTAATTCTGTGTGTAGTGAGGGGGGCCAATGTGTCCACGGTGGATGACAGTGAACTGTTGTATACAGAAGTGGCCAGGTTGGGGCAGGAAAAGGCTGACATTTTGGCATAGAGACAATCTGTTGCCAAAAAAAGAAGAGAAGGGTTAAGATAGCGAAGGTTTCTATGGGTAACTGTTCGGTAGTTGGAAGACAAGGAGGAGGAAGCCAAGGAGAGAGTGAAGCTAATAAGGGATGATCAGAGAGAAGAAAAGGAAAATTGGTGAGGTTGCAAGGAGTGCATAGGTAGGAAAATACGAAGTTGAGGCAGAGTGAGTAGAAGCATGTGTCCATTGTTTTAGGTCAAAAGGAATGGCTAGGCTTAGAAGTTTAGAGGTAGCAGGAGTGTTAAGATTAACAGGGATGTTGAAGTCACTCAGAAAGATTGTAGGAATTTCAGAAGAGAGAAATTAAGGCAACCAGGCAGAGAAGTCATCAAGGAGGCTGATAGATCACAGCAATTCTTAAAGAAACTGGAAAGAATAGATTAATAGAATGAACTTCAATGAGAAGAAGGACAGAGAGGGAGGTGAATGAAGGACCCGAAAAGTGGTTTGGGGGGATAGGAGGATTCCAACTCCACCTCCTTTCCATCCACTAGGCCTGGGAGAGGAGAGCAGGAGAGGGAAAGTCAGATTCATGAAGCCAGGTTTCCGTTATTGCAAGCAAGTTTGTGATAAAAAGGTCATGGACAGAGGTGAGTTTGTTACAAATAGAGTGGGCATTTCAGAGGGCACAGGAAAAGGGGAAGCTGGCTCTAGGAAGAAGAGGAATAGTAACTAGATTGTGTGGATTGTGGCTGCTGTTAGAGGATTGAGGTTCCGGGTGTGTTGATTAAAGGAAAAAGATGGCGGCCCAGGATTTGGGGAAATGTCTCCAGATGTTAGGAAAAGCAGAAGGGTGAGGGAGGTAATTTGGGAGTATGACTTATATGGAGGGACAGGTTCCAGTGTCCTGAAGGTTGTATTAGTATGTGGGTTCAGAATTGGCAGGAGTTGATGAGTACAGTAGTAAGGTGAAGACAGGAGTGAGGGTGATATATATAAGTTGTGGGCTGGAGAAGAGGGGTGAAGGAGAGAGAGTTTGAAGAGAGAGGATACAACTGTGAGGAGGAGTAGGGAGTGAATGTTGCAGAGTGGTGAGATGAAGAAGCAGACTGGATAAGAGCTAAAAGAGATGGATGGGGAAACAGGTCACCTGTACTCTGTTTAGTATTTGAAGTTGTCTGCTTCTCGCTTTGTGCATTCACTGAAGTGCAGAACTGAAGTGCAATGCTCAATACTTAATCCAAGATGAATACTTTAGCCAAGATGATAATTGCCAATGCAACCCCTGGCTGTGCCTCCCCAAGGAAGGCCTACATTTATACTGAGTTGGGTGAGGGTATTGCCAATTAATCAATTAGGAATGCATAGCAGAAACACATGGCTAGCAGGACAAACTTCTCACACCAAAGGAGAACTACAAGAGACAACAAGAGAGCAGGAGGACAGAGTTGTAAAGATTAGGATCAGCTCATAAATTTGAGTTAGACAATGAGAGAAAAATAAACACCACAGTAATATGGACCAGATTTAAAGATTTTTGAAGCAGTAAGAATGACCAATAATAACATTGATAGTTTTGAATCAGCTTCAGTTAGAGGTGGATTTTAAAAGCAGTATAGATTATCATATAGCAGTGCAGGGTGAATTAGCATTCATACATGGCATGGGCGATAGTACAGATGGATATTTCTCACAGACATTTACCTGTGATGGGATAGAGAAGAGTTATTCAGATGATGCAGAGCCAAAGTGCAATGTTCAATACTTCATCCAAGATGAATACTTTAGCCAAGATGATAGTTGCCAATGCTACCCCTGGCTGTGCTGCCCCTGGCTTTGAGACACCATACAGTTTTAAAGCAATTAGTTCCAAAAACATTTATCTTGGTCTCATCACTCGAGTACAGAGTCCCAATAGTCTTCTTCTTTTTCAGCATGGGCCCTGGCAAATTCTAAGCAGGCTTTTTTGTGCATGGGCTTTCGGAGAGGCTTCCTTCGTGGATGATGCCCATGCCTGCTATTCCTCTGAAGTGTATACCGTGTTGTGGAAATAATCACCCAGCTTGGCTTTCTACTTCTTTAGTAGTGATGGTCTACATTTTCAAGTCGAACGTTAGTTTGACTCAAACATGGGCCGTTCGTGTTTTCTGTAAACACACGAATGGCATGGGCATTCGTGTGCTCACAGAACACACGAACGGCATGGGCATTCGTCGGGCTGTTCTCCCACCGCTCTCCACAATGCACAATCCACAATCCCTGACAGTGCATTGTGATTGGCTAAAGCATAGCACCTGACCACATGTCAGGCGCTATACTTTGGCCAATCACAGGGCATAATGATGTCACAAGGAGTGGGGTGATCCCGCCCCCTTGTGACGTTGTCACCCTATTTAAGATCTGTCATCCCAGCACAGCTGTCAGACGGCGGAAGCCAGCGTGTGAATGGGTAGCGGTACCATGTACCCCATACTTGTTCACATACTGTAGGTGGGGGCCGAAAAGCTCCCCGCCTGCAGACCCCCACAACCCTGGCCGGTGGTTGTGGGGAAGAGGCCCTTGTCTTCATTGGCCAAGGGCATGTAGCCTGGTAAGGCCTAGAGGGTGCTCTTTTGTACCCTCTTTCCTGGCCTGCCAGGCCTGTGCTCTGAACAAAGGGTCTGGTATGAATTTAGGGGTCCCCATGCCTATTCCCCCCATTTTTTTGGGGGGTGGGGTTCCCTCTAAAAATCCTACCAGGCGAAAAGGCTTTTAGGTGGAACCGCATGCACCTTTTAAAAAACAAAAATTACTGTGGGGCCCCGCTAAAGGGTCTGGTATAGATAAGGGGGGACTCCATCTTTTTTTTAACCTCTTGGCGCTGGCCAAATGCAAATGTGCGGCCTCCCGGCATCAGGGCCTAGACGCCGAGCGGCCATACGTTTGTGTTCTAATATAAAAAAATATTTGCTGAGAGCGCATGTCCTGCGCACTCCCAGCACACATGTTAGGTACTCACAGAAAGGTCCCAATCTCCTCTCTCATTTGGGACCTCCCAGCACACATGTAAATCCATCATCAATCACATTGTCCAGTAATGTAAATCCATAATCAATCCATGAGCAATGCCGTGAAATCTCCATTAATAGATGTAAATAATATTATAATTAGAAATATATTTTAGTTTTTGTTAGTGTTTTGCGGCACCAAACTATTCCTAGCTTTCATACTAGTGTGACAGTAAATAGTTTTCCACTATAAAAGGTTGTTATCCCTTATCATATCTCACATGAGTTATAAACATCAGCCTTCTCTGAATTCTACAATCAGGCTGTACCTAATATACATTTGCTAGGTACAGTAACCAATTAGGGAGCATTATATTAGTCACAGTACAGAAAGGAGGGGGGGAATATAATACTTTGTCACCAAGCTGTGGGTCTCTTTGTTTTGGGACACCCTGTAGCCAGCATGACCATACCTGAAGTTGAGAGGTAAACTAGCATCATACTTGTATTGTGCATTGTATTGTAAATATGGTTTTGTGGGTAATTTTTAAATATTATATAAGTCAAGGGACTTATACTGTACATTGTGTTGTAAATACTGTTTAACGTATAATTTGTATATATTATGTAACTCTATAATAAATGTATATTGCAGATTAAACTACCTCTTTTGTATAAGAACTCTCAGACCTAGTTGTGTTTATGTAAACACTCCTACAGTGATTAGGGTGTATTCACATATACTCATAACCTACTGTAGTTAACAATATTCCTAAATGTTCTTTTTGCAGCATTACACGTGTAATGCTGATTATTTGGATGGCAATGGAAGCTAAATAAAATGGCCCAGCATTCTGGAATAGGAAAATCTTTGTGGCATACAGGAAACTCACAGCAGTTATTATCTAAGCAGTATCTGCAAATGTGACACTGTTTTATGCCAAAGTAAAGTATCAACAAAGGTAAAAGAATGACAACTTTTTTTCTTCTTCAGACTGCACAGAATACATAAGGACAACCTGCTGTGGCTTATAAGGTCACAGTATTCCCCAAGGTGTTCTGCTTCCCAGCAAAACATTTTTATTCTTCTGAAGCAATTATCAAAAGCTAGACAGTAGCACGCAGGCATACCACCACTATAATTCACTTAACTAGAGGCTTATTTTAACTCTTTGGATAACAGAAGTAATCAAATATTGTAATTTTAAATGATCTAGGAAGGATTGTTGACCTTCTTTGGACGGTCAAAAGAGGTCCCAGCTTGCTCAACATTTGACTGGTTTTAATTTTATTAGGGTGGATGGATTTTGTGGCATTTTTTAAAAATGCTATTATTCTGTTTTTTGTTCTCTATGCTACAGAGCCATATATGTAATTAACATAATGAAATTTTGTCTTTCCATGTAGAAATGAATTGGTACTGCACAATTGTTAGGGTATCCAAACAAAAACAGACTAACAAAATAAATGTGATCAAAGAAAAGGTTATGATACCTGCTCAGTGAAAAGTATCATTGAGAATAAAACAAGCATGCTTATAATCACTCCCAAGGATTTTCAAATATCTGGGAAACTCTCTGCATCCAGGGATTAGAAAGGATGCCCAATTTTTATTAATCCATGCCACCAGAGATTTGTCAATTAGACATGTACAAAACAAAAAAATTTGTTTTGTTTCATTTCAATTCCTTATGTGACTAATTTCGTTTTGTTCAATTCGTTAAATTTGTTTAATTCGTTTTGGAATTCATTTCATTTATATGAATTCAACTGAATTCGAAATTTCATCTGGATTGAAAATATTTCCAATGGATTTTATAATATTTCTAACATTACAATCCATAATCTACAATTCATGTGTTTTTGATATATATAGGCTATATGAAGAGTTGCGCGACCATATTGTAAATTTCTATTTTTTCAGCAAAATGTTCACTGTGCATTTCTTGATCACTACTCACGTCACCATAGCATAGCTCACAATTTTTATTGTTTTGTAAATTCTTTTATATTTTTCTATTCTATTCTTTTATTGACTATTCTATTATTTTATATTCTAGTCTAATGTATTCTATTTGAATTTGAATTCATTCTATTCAGTTATTTGATTTTCTATTCTATTCTATGCTAATTGTTGTCATATATAATGCATGGATGAGGAATGATAATTATAATTATTATTGTTGAGGCAAGAGTTAGCTAGCCGATATGTAATGTAAAACTCCTCTATCCATTAAATTATTTTTTCCTACAGCAACTTGGTTCTCCAGAGGGGCTTGCATTTATTGGGTCCAAGCACAGAACAGAGTCCACAGAGTATTTGCAAATAATACAATGATCAGAAGCCTTCAACATAATCAATCCTGCTCTGATAAATCAGTCAGAATAATCTATCCTAATATACACCTTTTCCAGTGAAGGAATGGACGCCACTCAACCAACTCCAGGAGTCCAATGTTAAGGAATGGCTTCAGCTGCCGTTGTGGCCATGCCCCTGATGCATTTCACCCTGCCCACTGGAGTTTGGTCATAGAGGTAGTGAGGATGTGAGAAGCCAGGAAATATATATGCATCATTTTCCATGAAAAAGGAATCAGGTGTGGCTGACTGCCCTCTCATGTTCTCACATTTTTTTGCAGCACATGTATTAATATCAGCTTATTTTGTGGAATAGCCACCTGAGTGTGTATTTCTCATTCAGAGTATTCAATCTCCCATTTTTCTTAAGACACATTATTATTATATAAGAGAATTTTTCTGGGCACTTAAAAGCCGTGGTTTACTGCTCTCAAGACTGGGTATACCCTTGTTACACTTTGGCATTGATAATCACATATGTGTAAAGAACATTCTTCTAGAAGAAAGGAATAAGAAAAAAGATTGAGTTATATGTGTAAAAGAATGCATGTGTGATATATAAAGTAAAACAGTTTTTTTCTGCTGAAAATATCAATGACAAGAAAAGTTTTTAAATGACATTCTGGAAGCTACAACGATTGTTGACTATAGAGAAGTGCCTATGGTGGGATGCAGCATCCTTTGAAGAATATCTGAAAGAGAAAAGAATTCCTAGAGGCTTGAGGATAAAGAAATTCCCTTCGTTTCACATAGAGGATGAAGTCTTTAGAACCAGGTGGACTCAAATTTTGGATGAAACTTAATTTAAATTAATGAACATCATCATAGAACATAAAAAACAATGACTAGAAGCTTTGACAAAATCTGGAAAGTTTACATACCCTACCTAATTTCTAAACTAGAGAAATGAAAATGACCAAAGCTTTGAATAATCTTGAAGATGATATAATGCATACAAAGAGAACAAAATTTCTCAGAGACAAATCAGACTATGAAGAGGGTATGGTATGCAAAATCACAACTCCTGGACTACAAATTAGATCATATGGCTCAGGTAGATCAAAACACTCTATCCTAAGGATGTCTTCTACACCAGTACCAACTCTCAAGAGGGTCAGTTTTAGTTTCTGAGATAATGAAGGAGAGGAAGCAAACACTTCAGACTCTCTTTTTCCATCCACCTTAGGCATGAAGGATAGAAAAAGGAAATTAAAAGACACCTTTTCTGAGAACAGTGATTCTCCCCAATCAAAAAAGTATTACCCCCAAAACAAGAACAAGGAGGGTCAAAAACATTCTTCCAGAAGAAAAGGATAAGAAAAAGGATTGAGTTACTAAGAAGCTTTCGCAATCCTCCACGAATTTGGTTCTTAATTTTATCAAATGAAGGACAGAGAGTATTATCTAGAGGACTAAACTTTGCATTCTCACAAAATTTTGATTTGTTTTGCACACTCATTGATGTCAATCATTTTGCACGACGATTAACCTTGAAAGAACACTTTTTGCCTACAGAATCATCACATTCTAGTTATGTTCTTGCATGGCAAGACCACTTACTGTTATCTCACATATATATTCTTATTATTATAGCCAAATTTACCACCCTAACTCTTCCCACAGTTTTTACACTACATAGACAGTAATACACCGAAACGTGCGGATGGTTCCCAATTGGTGTGCTATTACTTTGTGGAACGGTTCGCCGAATGGTTCACGAAGTATCGGCATTTTTGTGGTGAAATTCGTCCCATAGGAATGAATGGCGGAATGTTCAAAACTAGGAGTGGGAGCTGACAAAAGCTAGAGTGTGAGCTGAAAAATCAGGCCATGATTTCTAAACTGCCACCACTCCCTCATTTTCAAGCCCACCTACACAAATCTTATATCAAAACGTTCAGCTATCCCTGCTGCCACTAAAAATACCCATGGCTAAGTGATAGTCTTGAAAGTTTTCACAATATGACCATTTGTTTGCAACTCACGCCGCCCATTGACATTCATTGAAACTCCACTCTAGACACCTGAAATTTGAAGGGCAATTTCTAAACTGCAACTGTGCCTTCATTTTTAATATTTCAGAGACATACTATGCATCAAAATTTAGGTCTGGGTCTTGTGATTCTCACAATATAAAGCTCTTCAGTATAGGATTTATAATTTTTAAACTACAACCATTTGAAGATGGCAACCGCCAGTGAAGTGAGCAAGTTGGAGCAGTTTGTTTTTAACCCCTCTTCTCTGCCCTTGCTGTAGAGTGAGTTGCCATAGGAACCCAGGTGTGTGAGCAGGCAACAGAGTGAGATGCCACTCCACCCAGTTACTCCGCCCACTCCAGTTCTAGACTACTGTTGGAGGCAAGAACACTTCACACAATTTCCCCAGAAATTGTAGCTTTTCTAGTTCTACATTATTCCAACAGATTATTGAGAATCATCAAAATCAGTTAGATTTCCAGGATAGAGTTCCTTGGATACCGAGGATTTCTCAGATATTCTGACATCTGATAAACTAAAAACCCTGCAACGTTTAGAAATCACTTCCATTCAATGTTCTGATTTTTACTCAGTGCAGTCAAGAGGTGAGAGTCTAGATTTGTTTCTAAAATTGGTTGAAAAGGTGGAGCAGTGGTTGTTTTGAATTCCATTGATTATCACCAAGAGGCTTTATGACAACTCAATGATCCATTAATATATGAATCTCTTAGTATGGATCCTACCCCCTTATATAAACAGCAACTGGAGCCCATCATACAGGAGGCTGTTAGTTTGAACATACTAAATCTGGATGATGCAAAGAAATTAGTACCTGGATTTCCTGTAGTACCCATTTTCTATCATTTACCCAAGGTACAAAAGGAAGAATTACCTCTAAAAGGAAGACCTATAGTCATTGGAGAACCCTTGGGTAATCTTATGGACATTGTACTCCAACCTCTTGTAACCTGTCTTCCCTTTTATGCTCAGGACATCAAACACATCATCCAAGCCCTTGAAGATTTCCTTTGGACTCTTGGATCTTAAACGACTAACATACAATGTAAAATCATTATAGTCATGCATTCCATATAACTTAGGTCTCCAAGCTCTCAAATGTCACATGGATCTTTACACAGAATATGATCAGGATTTGGTTCATCTTGGAGAGTGTATCTTTTTTGCTTAAACACAATTTTTTCCTATTTGACCAGAAATGTTATTTACAGAGGCAAGGTGCCTTCATGGGAGCCCGGTTTGCACCCACATATGCCAACATATACATGAGTAGTTGGAAAAAACAGTTTATTTACAGCACCAAAAACCCTTATAGACACTTGGTCAAAGCATACTTTCGATGATCTGATCTTCATCGTAGACACGAATTTGCCATTTTAAACTTTTCTCGTGCAATTTGTAGTTAGAAAGGCCAAAACCATAGGTAACATAGTCTCTCCCATTTTGTTTCTGTCTAGACTATCTGAACCTACTCGGCTACACACCACTGGCTTCTTCAAATGTAATGCCACTCGTTGCTTGAGCTACTGCTTTGTTGGCGATCCTCATATTGTTACCTCTTGTGTTATTGGGAACAACTATAAAGTCAAACAACTAGTGCATTGCCATACCTGTTTTGCAATTTTTTTGATCACTTGCCAAGAATGTAACATTCAATATGTAGGCTGCACTACCAGGAGACTAAGCAATTGAGTGCGAGATCATTTATTGAATATCAGAACCAGTAAGGAAACCAACATTTCTAGACACTTCAGGTTATATCATAATTCTGACACTAAATCTTTAAGGGTGCAAATCACAGAACGCATCAACTCTCAGATGAGAGAAGGAGATTGTTTTTCCGTCCTTTGCAAAAGAGTAGTCTTTTAGATCCTTAAAATTGACACCCGAATACCCAAGAGATTAAACTTCGAGTGGAAGGTTACCCACTTTTATGAATAATATCATGGCCACCATATCCAGATTATAAATAATGTTTTTCTTTCCCCTGGATGTTGTCATTCTCCCTAGTTTTTGCTATTCTCAGGACATTCCATAATTCCTATAGTTTGGCCCTTCCCCTCCCCCCCTCCTTTACCCTTTTTATCTCTCCCCCCCTTCCCTTTCACATCTTCTTCCTTTCCCCCTCTTTTCTTTCCCCTCTTTCTTCCCTCCCCTCCCCTTCTCTTCATTGTTCTGCATGATAAACCTGATGAGGACTAAGAGTTCTGAAAAATTTGTTTTTAGAATAGCTTTTATTTTTCACACATGCACATCACACATAGTTGTCTTTTTTGTTTGTTTTTTTACCTATTTTTAACTTATTCAGAAAAAAGCTTAATTTTAGAGACTGATTTTTTCCCTTTTTTGCTTTCTTATTCATACTATTTTTTTGTAATTATTATTTATTTATTTATTATTCCTACAAACTAGTTTTCTTCATACTATATTTAATTTTATTTTCTCTTGGATTTCAGCATCACTATTCAGTTTCTTTTCTCTTCTTCCTGGTTTCAAATCACTCTATCATCACATATACACACCTGATTCCTTTTCACAGCCAGTGGTGCAAATATATTTCCTGGCTTTTCACATCCTCACTACTTCTGTGACCAAGCCCTGGTGGGTGGGGTGAAACATGTCAGAAAGCATGGCCAGAATGGTGGCCGAGGCCATTCCTTAACATTCTTTAACATTGAACTTCTGGGGTCGGTTGAGCAGCGTCCATCCCTTCACTTGTATTGGCTTGCACTGGAATCGGACTCATGCTCCCCTCTTCTCACTTGCCGGTGGGCTGATCTTTTATCTTCCATCCACAACTTGGAGTGGTGCCATAAGGTATAATTTTCACTATATACACCTTTTCCCCATTGACCAAAGTGTTAAGCAAACTGACTGGTTGGTTTTATGAGCATCTTTGATCTTATGTGTTATAAACAATGCATCTTGGCCTAGAACAGCTGCATGCATAGATTTTAATTAAAAAGTCAAATAGATACTCCTTGTCTTGTTTATGGAAAAACTGCAATCCTGTACAAAGTTAAATAGTTACTCCTTGTCGTGTTTATGGCAAGACTGCAATCCTTTACAAAGGTGGACATGATACCTGCTTTAAAATTATCTTCACCATAAACAAGTACTACAACACTATGAATATTTAAGATGCTTTAAACCCATTTACCATATACTTCTCGTATTGTTTGAGGGAAAATTGCATTTTTTACTTTTTTGCATAGACAAAGAATCCACCTCTTTAAAAAGGTTATTTCTCATAAACAAGAGCCCCGTGAATATTTAAGTCCCCTTCAAAACTAATCAGACAAACTTGCATTTTACAATGAGGGTAGATTTGCAAATAACCTGCTCTGAAACCCCTGACTTTCCACATATTAGGTTATCCCAACATAACAAAGGTAAGGCAATTGCCTCTTGCATAAATTAACATAGTAAGGACCCCTTATTCTATCCTTTGGATATGTGAAAATGCAGTTTGTCTGGTCAGCTATGTGTGCCAACTTCACATACATGAATGTATATATAGTACATTAAATTGAATGTATTCATATTTTATTTATCTAGTTATATCTATGATACATACATTTTATATGTCTACACTAATCTGTTATATTCTGTTCTAATTGATTCTATTCCTTTCTATTCTATTCCTTTATTTTCTATTCTATTTTGTTCTGTTTTACTCAATTCTATTCTATTATTTTCCATTCTATTCTAATGTATTCTATTAGAAATTCGAATTTCAGAAGACCGTTATATTCTTTCTATTTCATTCTATTCTATTGTTTTCTATTCTATTCTTTTTTATTCTATTCTTTGATTTTCTATTCTATTCTAATATTTTCTGTTCTGTTCTTTGATTTCCTATTCTATTCAAGTCTAATATTTTCTATTCTAATTGATCTATTCTTTCCTATTTTATTCTTTATTTTTGTATTCTGTTCTATTCTTTTATTTTCTATTCTGTTCTTTTTTTCTCTATCGTTCTCTATTCTATTATATTCTTTTATTTTATTTTCTATTCTATTTTTTGCTATTCCTTTATTTTCTATTTTATTTTATTCTGTTCTTGTTTATAAATTCAAATTTGTTTTTGAATTTGTCTTCAAATTCAAATCGATTCGATTTCAGGAGAATTTTGTTTCATTATTTCAGATTTGTTTAGATTCATTACTATTTTAATTCAGAATTCGGATACATTCGTATTTCTGATTAACAGAAAATCTGTCCAGATTTGATTTGGAACTAAACAAACTGAAAATGTCTATTGTCAATCCTCTGATACATTTTAAAATGCAGATTTATTGGGATACTAACTTTAATCATTGAAAGGATACATCATCCTGTACAAATAAGGGCCAACAATGTCAGAAGGTCATGGGACAGCAATTATCCTACACATTAATAATGTATCATGTCAAACTCCATGACAATGTATATGAAGCCATGTGAGCAATAACAAAGTGTGTATTCCAAGGGAACAATAACGAAGTGTGTATTCTAAGTGAACAATAACAAAGTGTGTGTGTATTTATGGCTTGCTGGGAGGAGGAGACAATTTTTAGGAATCACCCAAAGCAACTCCTTTATTACAAAAGATTCATTGATGATTTATTTTTGTTGTGGGGAGGCGATATGGAATCTTTGCAATAATTTATGGATACTCTTGATGATAATGATAGGAATATCTGGAATCTGGAAATTTATGAACAACATGGGCAGTTAAAAACCGAAATCATTTTAAGCCCATGGACCGTAATAGTTATATTAGTTTGGAAAGCTGCCATCATAGGTCTTTTTTTTTAAATTAAATATTTATTGGTTTTTCAAGTTAACAAATTATACAAAGAAAACATAATCACAATATCAAAAAACAAAGAAACCTTTGATCTTTTCATCTTGTCCCCCCCCTCCCAAACCCTCCCCTCCTACCTATTCACCATCCTTCTCCCCCCCCCCCTTGACTCTGTAATTTCCTATTTCTTTCTAAGAGTCACATCTAAACAAAGGAAGGGGCAAGTAGAGACCTTATTGTTCTATATTAATCACCCATTAGCTCCATATATAGCTTTGACTTTTTAAATTCATCCCATTTGCTCCATCTTACATGGTGACTCTCCATCTTATCTTCATTCATATGGTAAAGTTCCTTCAATCTATATATTTGATATACCCTGTCCAGCCAATCTTTTATTTTCAGCACCTCCTGTCTCCTCCAAAACTTGGGTATCAATCCCTTTGCTGCGTTCAAATAATACAATAATACAGTAAACCAGATGTTTTATGTTTTTTGACTGAAAGCTTGGTACTGTGAAAAAGGCAAGTCTCTGGATCTTTTATTACTTCTACCTCTGAGATTTTTTGAATCAAACTTACTATTTTCCCCCAATACTCTTGGCTTTTAGGACATTCCCACCATATATGATACATTGTGCCTCTACCTCCACATCCATGCCAACACAAAGGTGCTCCCATAGTGTATTACCATTTAATAACTTCAATTGATAAAAACGTTACAAATCCCACTCACATTTGACTAGAAATGACAAGCCTTTAGTACCTATCCACATGCTGTGGGTGTACTAATACATTGACCTCAATAGGAGTTCCGAGATGGCGTCCACACCGGAAGTTACATCAGCACGCCGAAAGTTGTGTCACCACAAGCCCACGTGTATAGTCACAATGTCACGTGACTTCATCAGGGTATCCTGATTGGTGACTGGTGCTGTCTATTATAGGGAGGCCATCCATCAATCAATTGGAGTGGAGGCGGGCTAAATGGAGGTCATTTTCCTGAAGACTGAAGCCAAGGACATATATTTCCCAAGCCTTTCCTCACTAAAACTCCATAATAAAAAAGGGGAAATGTAATACTCGATCTCTAATCTTCCCTTAATCGTGGCATTATAACTAATATTCCCACAGGTAAAGTGCAAATGCATACTGAGCGGAATAGCCACATAACAAATCCTATAAGTATCAAAATCTTGTTAATGGAACCCCTGCACGCTATCATGTGGGACTACAAGTACAAAAACAACCCACAGATAAACACAGGTAAAGTGCAAATGCATGCTGAGCGGAATAACCACATAACAAATCCTATAAATAGCAAAATCTTGTTAATGGCACCGCTGCATGCGGGACTACAAGTGCAAAAACAACCCCCACTAAAATACCCAACATGACCCAGGGTCCCAAGCTAAATACACATGTGTAAAATAAACCTTTATTAATTTAAAATAATAAAAGAAAAAAACAACTATAACTAATCTAAAATTATATTGTGTTGTAAACAAATCATTTAATAAATTACATAAAAATATAATTAATTATCATAATTAATATTAAACCCCCATAAATATATAATTAAATAACTATTAATAAATATTATAAAATAAATGACTAAACAAGACAGGATACTAATCATAAACCCTAAATGTCTAAAAAAACTATTTTAAAATTAGACAGCCGTCTGTTCGGCACCTCTCTAAAATCCAGGATTTAAAAAAAAAACGATGATCCCTGTACAAGACGCCCACATCATGTTTACACATACCACAATAATATAACATATTATAAAACCATAGTAAATTAAAATGGAACAGATTATATTCCTGTGTGGAATACCAACCAAATAAACCAATGGTCTCAGAAATCATTGATAAAGCAATTTAGGTCAAACTCCACATTTAAGCCACTCGGGGCCTGCGTTTGTAAGGAGTATATCCACTTAGACTCTAATTGACTCAATGTTTGGATTTTATTACTTCCTCTCCAATGTCTAGTATATTTTTCTATACCCCAAAATAAAAGGGAAGACGGATCCTTATTATGATGCTTTAAGAAATGCTTAGACACACTGTTTGGGAAAACCTTTTCTTATATTTTGAATATGTTCATTCATTCTAACCCACATTGGTCTTTTGATCCTACCCACATATTGTAGACCGCATGAGCACTGAAGACAATATAGTACTCCCTCTGTCCTACATGAAATAAACTCCTTGATATTGAATTCCCTTCCATTCATATGTGACATAAAAGTATCTCTTCTCTTATGCCCTCCTTGTGTTGCCTTGCACGCAAAACAATTTTTGCAAGGAAAAAAACCCTTTGCATCTAAAACAGTCACTAGTTTGTTTTTCTTTGGTGGATCCAACACATTTTTGGCTAGTTGCAATCTTAATGTATGGGGCCTTCCTATAGACAGATTTCAGATGGTCTGGTAATGTGTCTTTTAACATCTTATCTGCCTGAAGGAGGGACCATTGTTTTAAAAAATATTTTTCACTTTTTTAAAATGTACGTTAAAATCTAAAATAATTATTTCTTATGACTTATGACTTATTATGACTTATCATGGACACAAAGGAAATACATTGTAGAATGTCTGGATTTTTGTTTACAGCAGAATTATTTCTGGCATAAACATTTATTTTATAGCCAAATTAAAGGGGTAGCTATGGGGGCACGTTTTGCCCCCAGTGTCGCCAATTTATTTATGTCTTTTTGGGAAAAAGAAGTCATCTATGCACATCCACCTGAAGGTCTAAAGATGTACAAAAGGTATATAGATGATGTAATAATCATTTGGGAAGGAAAGGAGGAAGATCTGGTAGTTTTTTTGAATAGTTTGAACAATAATAATAGGAATATCAAATTCTCGTGGGAACATAGTAACACAAATAAACTTCCTGGATTTAACATTAATAAGGAAAGAAGAGGAGCTAATTATGAAAACTTTCTTTAAAGGAGTAGATAGAAATGGATTTATTCCATTAGGTAGTTGTCATTATCCCCCGTGGCTTATGAATATTCCTAAAGGGCAATGCACATGAATAAGGAGAAATTGCTCACGAAAAGAAGATTATATAGACCAAGCAGAATCTATAGGTGAAAGATTTGTACAGAAAGGGTACTCGCAAGATGGAATAAAAGCAATCATAAAAGAAGTAGCTGATATGGATACGTCCACACTGACAATTGATAAAAAATGGGTGGATGGATGGGAGGATGAATTACCCATTATTTTAGATTTTAACGTACATTTTAAAAAAGTGAAAAATATTTTTAAAAAACAATGGTCCCTCCTTCAGGCAGATAAGATGTTAAAAGACATATTACCAGACCATCTGAAATTCGGCTATCTCATTTTAAAATAGTTTTTTAGACATTTAGGGTTTATGATTAGTATCCTGTCTCGTCTAGTCATTTATTTTATAATATTTATTAATAGTTATTTAGTTATATAATTATGGGGGTTTAATATTAATTATGATAATTAATTATATTTTTATTTCATTTATTAAAGGATTTGTTTACAACACAATATAATTTTAGATTAGTTATAGTTGTTTTTTTCTTTTATTCTTTTAAATAATGACCCCTTTTTAATAAAGGTCTTTTTTACACATGTGTATTTAGGTTTGGACCCTGGATCATGTTGGGTATTTTAGTGGGGGTTATTTTTGCACTTTTAGTGGTGCCATTAACAAGATTTTGCTATTTACAGGATTTGTTATGTGGTTATTGTGCTCAGCATGCATTTGCACTTTACCTGTGTTTATCTGTGGGTTCTTTTTGTACTTGTAGTCCAACATGATAGCGTGCAGAGGTTCCATTAACAAGATTTTGATACTTATAGGATTTGTTATGTGGCTATTCTGCTCAGCATGCATTTGAAGGAGAGGCCTGGGAAATATATGTCCTTGGCTTCAATCGTCAGCAAAATGGCCACCGTTTAGCCCGCCTCCACTCCAATTGATTGATGGATGGCATCCCTATAATAGACAGCACCAGTCACCAATCACGATACCCTGATGAAGTCATGTGACATCATGACGATACGTGTGGGCTCGTGGTGACACAACTTCCGGCGTGCTGATGCAACTTCCGGTGTGGACGCCATCTTGGAACTCCTATTGAGGTCAATGTATTAGTACACCCACAGCATGTGGATGGGTACTAAAGGCTTGTAATTTCTAGTCAAATGTGAGTGGGATTTGTAACGTTTTTATCAATTGAAGTTATTAAATGGTAATACACTATGGGAGCATTTTGTATTCTCTTTCTGGGCGAATGAGGATCTAACACTTCTAGGACCACGGAGAGGAGGATGTATGCGGGACCTTGGTTACCAGAGAGGGAACTGACACGGTGGTGGACTTGACATCCGTTGGAGGGATTCCAGATTCCAGATCGGGGGTGTTTGATTGTTTAAAGGGTTTTGACCCTGCAGGGTCACTGCATGGAGGTGAGGGGCCATTGCACCTAGAGTGGGATTCATAGTATCCTGTTGCACTTTTTGGTGATTACAGGATTACAGAACACCTCCACCATTTGGATGGTTCTGGACACTTTCTGTAGATTGGACACTTAATTGTTTCACTTTTTAGGACATGATAATTATTTTTGGGGTTTGGTTTTTTGTTTATTTTAGTGGGTGGATTATCCACTGTCGTTAAATATATGTTTGTGGATATACGGAAAGTGTGAAGCATTGTTTGAAGTCACTTATTTTCACGCTTATTTAGAACCCTCATTTAGGGTTATGTATCACATCTATAGGCATTTAGCCTGTTTTTTTTTTTTTTGTGGTGTTCCCCATCCCCAGTAGGGGGTCACTATTGTGTATGTAGTGATTGTTAGTGATTTACAGGCGTTGGGCCTGATTTTTTCTTTCTTTCTTAATTACCACATCTGTGGATTCACTTTATTTATCCCATATTGGGATCACTGGCATTGTTTTCATTCACAAGTTATTTTGAGCTTATATATGCGTTTATTCACTTTGTATTTATCCCCCAGTGGGATCACTATGATTTCTTTCATACCAGTTTATGCAGGGCATGTAAAGTTTACATGCGTTTATGTCACTATATTTTTTCACTGGTGTTGTCGTTCAGGAGTTTTCTCAGTTTCATGGCATTTATTATATGTGTATTAATATTGTGTATATTTGTGGATTATCTTACTTAGGAGAAGGGGTGAAGAGGTTGTGGTTCTTTTTTGACTTAGTTATCTATTATTGATTTTAAGGGGATATTGTTCACCTATTTATTGTATATTAAGTATTGGGGTTCACATATAGTTTATTTGTGCAGCACCACATTTTACAAATTGCACATGTTTTGATTTATTTTATTTATAATTTAATTTTGCATAATAGGTTGCGCTGCACTAATTTTGATTTGGAATATAAAGCTTTGTACCCCATTATATAGAATCTAGGGTAAAATTATGAAACAAATACAATATATTGAAGTTAACAAATAAAACAGGAAAAAGAAACAAACTGTTTCTATTGTGGTCTGCAGTTTTCTCTTACTTACTGTATATCCCCTGTGATCTTTCTCTGAGAATGTTTTCAAATAGTGGATACAATATTCTCACTCTTACATACAGTGTCCATGTAGAGCTCCTCCTGAACACGTGCAGGTCTTTAATACAAAAAATACTACTTAAAAAATTACTTACCAGTTTCTGTAAAACCAAAGCACCTTAAAAGTCCCCATGAATTTTTAATTATTTGGATTTAGTTATTTAGGGATTTGGTTCTGAGACCTTTATCTCATCCTTGTTTACTTACTATTTTTAAAAGCTTACATGAGTTGACCTCACAAATGTGCTTGGTGTGTAATGGTAACTTTTTGCAAATATTTGCAATTTTAAAAATATAATTTAAGTTAAAATGTAATCTGTTGTAGGATATAATAACCCATTTTAGATAAGAAGTGAAATCAGGCAGTGAACTACTAATGCTATCCAGCATGCAGTTCAACTAAAATCTTATAATTGTGCAATCCAAAGGCTAAATGAAATGCTGAAGTTCTGAGCAGATGTGATATGTTTTTGTATGTAATAATGATTGCATACACACCTGATTCCTTTTCTTGTAGAGTTTCTTAAAATCCCTATATTCCTGGACACTCTAATGTTCAAATAACTACCATCTCATATAGTCACCAACTCGGTCCCTTCAACCCCTACTCCCTGCTGTTTGAGCCTTATTATTGGTATTAGGACATTACTGTCAAGGGCAACCTCATTAGTCAAAAGTGAAGGCAAGAACAGGAGAATATTATGATTTTCATGTCATAGTGCCCCAGTGTTCCAGGTAAGTACTTTTCTTGTATTCATTCATAAGCAGTTTCACTGGTAATTCTGGCCACATCTTTACTTCTGAACAGTGTGGCATAAGTTGTCTAAGACTTAGAACTCTTTAATTTTAAAACAGCTTAAATAACTTCAATGAAAAATGTTTTATTATATCAGTGTACGCAATCTAGGAGCATATTCGGTAGATCAGATTAATGACAACTGAAAAAGAAAAGAAAACTGTGATAAAAAAGCCCCATTAGAAGTAGTAGATCAATAATATGCTACAATTTTCTTGAAATGAAATTCTAAATATATTACAGGTAATAGCTAGAAAAACTTTTGGATACACAATTTCTGAATCTACAAATATTTTTTACAGATAAATTAGGAAAACCCCAGCGGAGCACCTCAACTAGCTTACTAACTAGCCACGATCTCTGAAACCTTTTAGACATCTCTGCAAAAAAATTTTCTTATCCTAGCTTACTATATTTATGTCAATTAAACCCACTCCTATTTGGAACAGTTTCCCACATTTTTTTTATAGTATGTGTTTAATATTCTCAGGAGCGTTGAAACTGCCTTAAAATGTCTTACTTCTCAGGAAAAATTAATGAATGCTGACTATGTTACAGCTTGTCAGCTAATTTGTTTTTTAAATATGCAAGAGCATAAGCTTTTCTACTTTACCAAAGCAAGCATTTAAAAGTATATATTAATAAATATATTGTAATCTGTGAACTGTAAGAAAAAATATACAAGTGCTTCACTTAAGAGATGAAAATTGCAATATAATTTAGAACTTACCATTAGTAAAAACTGTATGTCCAAACATTTACTAGAGTTACAGAAGAGGTGGGAAAATATACATACAGTATATGCAATCTTGTTTTTCTTGTGTAAGTCAAAATCATCTCTTCCCAATTTTTCTCCCAAGGCTTCCTTATTGATAAGTCTATTTTTGCCAATGAATGTTGAAGGTCATTATTGGTTATCTGTAGCTGGCTATAAATAAAATTTAAAAAAATGGCATTTAATTCCACAAACTAGAGCAGGTAAACAGACTAAATTCTCTAATTGTATAGGAATATACAAATTATGTATCTGTGAACCACTCATCCCCCCAAAAAAAAATGCAAACATCTAATTTGAAAATTACAAAAAAATTCAAATATGCAAAGCTAACATTCATGAGACTTAAATATAGGTTGCTTCTGTACTATTAAGTTGAAGTTAGCTCCATAAAAATGGTGGTATTTACAGTTAGAGCAAGGGTTCTTACACAATCTTTCTTGTAAAGTTGTCCCTGTCTGTATGCTGACATGGGTGCCTGTGACATAAGGTAGTGTCAGGAATGGACTGGCCAGCAATGGTGGGACTCACCTGCCTTATGGGCTGCAGTACCAGGGCTGGCCAGCGGGTGCTCCCAGCAATCAGAGACTCAACCTTGCAGCCAGGCAAACACCTGAAACTGCTTATACTGGTGTATTTAAGGGATGGCCAGACCTGCAGACTCTGCCTTGGTGTGTGTTTCTCCTGGGCCCTGTATCCTGTTCCTGCTCCCTGCTCCCTGTTCCTGTTCCTGTCTGATTCGTTGCTGACCCTGCTCTGATCCCTGGCTTTGTCTGAACATTCTCCTGCTCCTGATCCCTGGCTTTGTCTGACCATTCTCCTGCTCCTGATCCCTGGCTTTGTCTGACCATTCTCCTGCTCCTGATCCCTGGCTTTGTCTGACCATTCTCCTGCTCCTGATCCCTGGCTTTGTCTGACCATTCTCCTGCTCCTGATCCCTGGCTTTGTCTGACCATTCTCCTGCTTAACCCCATACGTTCTGACCTCCTGTTGATAATCCCGGCCTGCCTGACGACGCTTGCATTGTATGTACTGTTATCTGTGGGTGGTTTGGTTTGGTTCGTTTGCACTGTGTATGTTTTAGTATTGCACTGCGTTTATGTATTGTTAGTGTTAATAAATTATATTTATGACATATCTGAAGCCTGCGTTTCCCTGCGTCAGTCACATACCTCTGGTCATACCCTGGAGCCCTGACATTACACCAAGGCCAATCCTGACCAGAAGTGGCTGCACAGGGAAACCATCTTGGCTTGTTGCTGGGAAGGATGGATCTTGATGAGGTTGTGTATTTATATCTGCTAGTGTTTGATGACAGAGAGTATGCTTATCAAACTCCGAAGGAGTATCCTTACTATCAACTACTAGAGTGTATATGGCTCGCTCATGTTCTAGTAGATCAGGGCACAGAATTCTCTGAGGTGCAGCCATTGATTCAGGTTTGTACGGAGTTGGTTTCATCTGGTACCCCCAAATGCAGGGATGAATTTTTGCCGCCATTTAGTGCAGACCAGGTAGAGTCCCTGGTATGGTTATTAGAGGATGATGTGGATTACTTTCTGGAGCGTTATTCTGCATGTTCACCACAGATACTAAGAGATTGTATAAACGCAGTGCAGTCTTTGGTCAGACAGGCTTTGTGTAAGCTCAGCTTTGTTCAACCCATACTGCAGACATGGACAGATTTGTTGCACCCAGCCTCAGTCAGCTTACAAAAACCCAGTCCTGCTTCTAATCTATTTCCTCAAAGCTCTATTCCTGCATTCCCAACAGCTCCTCCTGCCCTGCTATCTACCGCATGTCAGTACCCTGTTCCCACTCGCTGCACCTATCCTGCCTTTAACCCTGTAAAAAATCCCTCTGTAGCAACTGTTCCCTCCCCTGTTCCATCCTCCAGCTCTTCTCTGTCTCCAGCTGCTCCATTCGTTTGCAGACCTGCGTTTACTTGCAGTGCTCCAGTAGTTAAAACCAAACCACCCACAGATAACAGTACATACAATGCAAGCGTCGTCAGGCAGGCCGGGATTATCAACAGGAGGTCAGAACGTATGGGGTTAAGCAGGAGAATGGTCAGACAAAGCCAGGGATCAGGAGCAGGAGAATGGTCAGACAAAGCCAGGGATCAGGAGCAGGAGAATGGTCAGACAAAGCCAGGGATCAGGAGCAGGAGAATGGTCAGACAAAGCCAGGGATCAGGAGCAGGAGAATGGTCAGACAAAGCCAGGGATCAGGAGCAGGGTAATGGTCAGACAAAGCCAGGGATCAGAGCAGGGTCAGCAACGAATCAGACAGGAACAGGAACAGGGAGCAGGGAGCAGGAACAGGATATAGGGCCCAGGAGAAACACACACCAAGGCAGAGTCTGCAGGTCTGGCCATCCCTTAAATACACCAGTATAAGCAGTTTCAGGTGTTTGCCTGGCTGCAAGGTTGAGTCTCTGATTGCTGGGAGCACCCGCTGGCCAGCCCTGGTACTGCAGCCCATAAGGCAGGTGAGTCCCACCATTGTTGGCCAGTCCATTCCTGACAGGTAGTTAGCACTTTTGGTAGATTTTAGTGAGTCCAGGGCAGACAGTAACTATTTCTAAGGTCTTAGTAGCCCATTTTATTTAAAAGAAAGAAAAAGGTCACAAATTAGTGATTTCCCAAGCATGGAATTTTCTACAACTTCAACAGAAATCCATCCACCTGGTTCATAGGCTCGCTCAGGTTCAGTTTCAGTAAATCTCCTGGATACTTGGCTCTCTAGCCTTTAGACACAGAGCCCTGCCGTAAGGCCCACTTCTGGCGTATGGATGGGGGTTCTCCTGACACCCCGATAGAGGTCTCAGTTCCAGGAGTCAGGTCGGCTCCTGTCTGTTGGTTGCCATCTGGGTCGTCTACCCCTCAATGAGACCTTCCATCTCCCACACTGGGAGCGGTCTCCAACTGGGAGCCCTGAGCTATTCTCAGGCCTGAGTATATAATGACATCTCACACCTGTGTACTCCAGATTGCAGGTATCTGGCAAAACCCAGGCACAGGATTGAATGTTCCGATCCAGAGCTGCAGAATCAAGAGAAAGCCAAATCCATTCTCTGCCTAGAAACATTAGTCTGGAACGTTGCATTTACCCTAAAGGTGATTCCTGTGTCACATTTTCCTATCTTCTCACAATGACAGGGTCTCATCCTGTCATGGTGCCACTTTTGCTTAGTTACTAGTCCAATGCCACTACTAATATGAGGAAAAGTTGTATAGGCAGTGATAATTGCCTTCCTTAAACTGAACCTCTCCAAAACCGAGCTCCTAGTCTTCCCCCCAGCCCGCACACCACCCCCCACTGACTTCTCCATCATGTCCAACAATGCCACCATCAGGCCCGCTCCACAGGCCAGAGTACTTGGTGTCATTCTTGACTCCAATCTATCCTTCCAGCCCCAAGTCCAATCACTAACAAACTCATGCAGACTCCACCTCCGCACCATCGCCAAAATACACACGTTCCTAAACCCAGAAATCACCAAGCAGCTCATCCACTCCCTCAGCATATCACGACTCGATTACTGCAACACCATCCTCACTGGCCTGCCTTGCCACAGGCTATCCCCGCTTCAGTTGATCCTGAATACGGCAGCCAGACTCATCCACCTTACCAACCGCTCCGTTTACGCCACCCCCCTCTGCCAATCCCTCCACTGGCTTCCGATTGCCCAACGGATCAAATTCAAAATCCTAACACTGACGTACAAAGCTGTCCATCATACTGTCCCAAACTACATCACTGACCTAATATCCAAGTACCACCCTACATGCACTCTCCGCTCCTCACAAGACCTCCTTCTCTCTATTTCCCTAGTCTCCTCCTCCCATGCCCGCCTCCAGGACTTCTCCAGGGCGTCACCCATACTCTGGAACTCCCTACCCCAATCCATCAGACTATCACCTACTCTCCTCTCCTTTAGGCGCACCCTAAAAACCCACCTCTTCAGGGAAGCCTACCCCACCCCCTGCTAATTCCCGACCTCCTCCACTCTTCCTACCACTCCATCCCCCACAGTTATTTCCTCCTGTACCACTATCCCCTCCCTCCTAGATTGCAAGCTCCAAAGAGCAGGGCCCTCAAACCCCTCATGTATCGCATTGTATTGTTATTGTACTGTCGCATGTCGCATTTTCTGTCTCCCATTGTAATGTACAGCGCTGAGCGAACTGTTGGCGCTTTATAAATACTGTATAATAATAATAATTCATTTTTCATTGGATCAACCTGTTCACCGGCAAAATGTGTAATTCAAGCAATAATGGGCAGGCTAGGCTTTTGTAGAAACTACTACATCACTTCCCAGCTGGATAATCTTGTCTGCAATAGAAACATGGCCAGATACAGTTCTTCCTTCACACCACATGAAGCTCAAGCTCCCAGGGAAGATGAGCTAGAGCATAAGTTGTTGTTATTCACTGAGCTATCAGTTTCACACTGAATATCAATTTTTCCCTACATTCTCCAAAAAGAAGAATTCCTATGACTGTAAAAGTCAATACTTTAATATAATTGATGTTGAACTATGCATGTATGTAATAACAGATGCTGCTCTGCAATTTGGTGAAGCCTTCTGGTTCTGTCTGCACAAGCTGGCTGTTGGTTTGCTCATAGTTATATACTGCGTTCCTAATATGGTAAATTGGGGTTAGATTTGGAATCTGGGTTTTCCCCTATTAGGTTTACTCATCTCCCTTTTTAAGAAACTCTATAATAAGGAGTTTATTATTACAATGAAAAATGACATGTATAAATTCCACTTTTATATTGTTGTTTTATCTTATACTATTAATATTTTCCTCTTTAAATCTCCTATCCCACTGATCTTTCTTAGAATCTGTCTTTATCTTTACCATTTTGCAATTCCCCTTAACGGTCCTCTTTCCTTTTGATGAAACCATTGATCTTGCAGTAAACATTGTGTCTTGCTGTGTTTAACCTTGTCAGACAGTTTTCAGTGTTATTCATTCATTTATGAATGTCAAGTGTTATATTTTAAGTATATCTAAAGGCAAAACTTTTTATACAGTGTATTTTGGATAGAATAGGGAATTATTATTCCTCTGTCATTTTTTTCTGTCTGTACCCTTTTGATGGTTTTACAATTTAAAGAGAAGGTAAATCTGAAATTTGGCAGAATACTGTCCACTTTAGCAGACTTTGACTTTGCAATACAAATCTGAAATAGGTTGTAACCCTTGCCTAATCTATTCAAAACGAAAAAATATAATTTTGCTTTTTGAATCCCCGTAACTTACAGATTAACTTTTGCAATGGGAACCATGTATGCACTCCCCCAACCCCCTTCCTACCTAGTATGCCCCCAAAGAGATGTCTGATTCAGTACAGCCCCACCCCACTGTCTTTCATCACTACATGCAGTGTTCACATTCATTTGACTGGGTATCTTTGGCATGAAGGCTCTGCCATTCTTTTCTACATTGTTGCCTTGGCATTGTGTTTTGGGTCATTGTCATGCTGGAAGACCCATCCACGACCCATCTTCAGTGTTCTGGCTGAGGGAAGAAGGTTCTTATCAAAGATTTTGCAATACATGGCCTCGTCCATTAACCCCTCAATGCGGTAAAGTCAGCCTGTACCTTTAGCAGAGAAACAGCCCCAAAACATACTGTTTCCACCTCCGTTCTTGACTGTAGAGATGGTGTTCTCAGGGTCAAAGTCAGCATTTTTCTTACTCCAAACACAGGGAGTTGAGTTAATGACAAAGAGCTCAATTTTAGTCTCATCTGACCACAGCACTTTCTTCCAATCCTTCTCTGAATCATTTAGATGTTTATTGGCAAACTTCAGATGGGCCCGTACATGTGCCTTCTTGAGGAGGGAGACCTCGCAGGTGCTTCAGGATTTAAATCCATGGCGGCATATTGTGTTACCAATGGTGTGTTTGACCACTGTGGTCCCAACTGCCTTGAGATCATTCATAAGCTCCTCCTGTGTAGTTCTGGACCGATTCCTTATTTTTCTTATGATCATCCTTACCGCATGAGGCGAAATCTTGCATGGAGCTCCAGACCGAGGGCGATTGATGTATTTCTTCTATTTGCGAATAATCACTCCAACAGTTGTCTCCTTCTCATCAAGCTTCTTGCTAATGGACTTGTGGCCCATTCCAGCCTTGTGCAAGTCTACAATCTTGTTCCTGACATCCTTTGACAACTTTTTGCCCATGATGGTGAGGTTTGAATAGAAGTAAGATATTCTGTGGACATCTATCTTTTATACACATAATGAGTTGTCGTTAGGAGCACCTTCTTAAATTGACAGAACTAATCTGTGTACCACATGAACATATAGCAAGTCTGTGGGAGACAGAATTATTGTTGCTTGGTAGGGGATCAAATACTTATTTTACTCACTGAACTGCAACTCAATTTATAATATTTGTATTATGTTAAAATGACAGACCGTTCATTCCTTTGTAAGTGGACAAACTTGCAAAATCTTCAGGGGATCAAATAATTATTTTCCCCATTGTATGGCATGTGTTTTTCTTTCATTTTTTGTTGTTGTTGTTCTGAGCATTCTTATATTATGTTTTACTCATTTTTTCTTTGTAACTTTTAAACATTTTTTTAAAAAAATTAAATAAAAATATAACAATTATTTAAAAAATCTGTAATTACCATCAGCTAAATACAAAATGGTGAATTTTGGCTGTAGGGATATAAACATGTTAATTTAATCTTTTTCCATTTAAATTTTTATGAAAAAAAACAAATATTTAGAAAGACCAAGTATTTGTAATGCCTACATTGATTGAAATTATTGGGCCACAAAGTTAACAAGTAGGAATAATAAGCGAGTGCAAGCATTTAAAGCCACATTACCTGGAAGGTCGAGGGCTGAGCACTGGCTACCACTGCTGTGAGTGGGCATAATAGATGGGAGGAGGCGGAGGCATATGTACAGTAACCAATATAGGATTTTTACAGTTGTACAAAAGTACAGCTTTAATTTAAATAGTGTACATATCTTCAGGTACATACAAGATAATGTGTTTTCACTGTAGACATATAGTAGGAATGTAGCCATATGAAGTTTTCCGTTATCCATTTAAATATTTAAGAAATCCATAAATATTCAGAGGCACTGAACATTTGTAATGCCTGCACTGACTGAAATTTTTGGCCCACAAAGCTTTAACAAGTAGGGATAATGACTGGTGCAAGCATTTCCACTTGACAACTGCAATACTTATATATATATGTTGCAGTTTTCAAGTGGTTTACCGGGGTTATGGCTCACCCAAGAAATGTTCTGAAGGTGTAGCTTGCTTCTCACAGAGGTGACAAGAGACTCTATGGTCTCTGATCGCTTCTATGGCGTTGGAGGACCAGAGCGACATCATGATATCACTTTCGGTCCGGGGCGTATTTAAACTGTTTTTTTTCTTTTTTAAAGCAAAAGATCAAAAATCTTTTTTTTTATCTTTTGCCTTTAAAGGTAAAAGAGAGATCTGGAGTCTTTTTGACCCCAGATCTCTCCTTAAAGAGGACCTGTCATGCTTATTTCTATTACAATGGATGTTTACATTACCTGTAATAGGAAAAAAGTGATAAAAAAAAATAAATAAAGGGACAGTGTAAAAATAAAAAATTAAATAAATTTAAAAAAATGTACAGTTCCCCTATCCCTCCATGCTCTCACTCAGAACAGGATGCATACATAAGTCCCAGGCGCATATGTAAACAATGTTTGCAGCACACGTGAGGTATCGTCATGAATGTTATGCAGGCCATAGATGGTACGAAAATATTCAGATTTTTCGTTCGATTAACAAAATATCGGTCGGTCTTATATCCAACGTCACCACCAATGATTATGAAAATTGGCAGTTTAAGCCATAAAAATCATAACCTGTAACAGGAAATGATGTCATTTTGTGACCTTTGTTACCCTCCCACACTCTACGGAGCCTGCCGGAAGGAGACATCAGCATCGTGTCGTACGTAAGAAATATCATGATTTATTCAACGAAAATGCCACGAAAAATATCAAAACGAAAAATGGCCATTATGGTTATGACGGAGGGTAAGTGGGACAGAACACACAAGGTAGACAGCAAACACTTAAAGATTTATTAACACAGACAACAGTCACTCAATGGGGAGTAGTGCAGGGAGAGAGAGTCCAAAATACTTGTAATCCAGCCCCGGTGAGCAAAGTTAAAGGCTCTACAGCAATTTGTAATCCAAGAGGCAGTTCATAAGCAGTCAGATAGCACAAGGAGAGCATACACTCATGCAAAGCTGATGCGATAGTGTCAGGGACCATCGCGACGCATGGGTCTACACATGCGTAGGTGTCTGTCAAGACGTGCAGGTAGCAGGGCACTAGGACCTAGGCGCACCCGTCGTCTTGACAGTACTAGGCAGGCACTGGGACCTAGGCGGCGCCTGTCAGGTGCAGGGTGGGCTACTTAAACCAGCCCTGCACAGACGCTTGTTGCCGAATGGTCTTTTGTATCCTGTTGCCTGTGTTGTGAGTACTCTGATCTGGATTGTCTGACCTTGTTGCCTTCTCCTGTCCTGACCCCTTGGCTTGCCTGACTCTGCTCCTGGATGTTCCCTTATAGATTTGATCTTGACCCTGCGTGTGACCCGACTATCCTTTGCCTATCATCTTGTACCTCACCGACCCGCTAGTTACCGACCCGGCTTGTTTGACTCTAACTTTGCTCATCCGTCCATCCATCCCTCAGGGATCCCTGGGCTCCCTCACATCAGACTCTTAACCCGCTGGAGCCCTTGGCAGACTCCTCTACCTCTGGTAGAGATACCTAGCAGCTGCGACCTGGTCCCGGAGCGCTCTAAGTCCATCCCCATCATCAGGGGCCCTGGTGAACAAGTGCTCCGGTACTTAGACTCCACACTCTGGGGAGGCTCTATCAGGAGACTGATAGAGGTACTGTCAGGCGGTCCATTACAGAGAGTCTCAGGCAGAGCTGACAGCGTTCCAGGCAGGGCTGATGTAGCTTCTGGGATCCCCCTTCCTCCAATGGGGCTCAGGCAGAGCCGGTGGGCCACTAGAGTCCAGCTGGACCTCTCAGTGGTTGCCCAGCAGAATGGCACACCAAGAGAGACCAGCACTGGCCTCTTAAAACCCCCTGAGCAGGAAGAGAGGCGGAGGGGGGTCATTAGTAGGTGACAATGAAGAGAATGGAACTACAGTAATTTAATTTGCAGCTGTACACAAAAAGGACTGGTTGGGCAGGATAATTAGTGGGGGGAAATACAGTAATACAAAAGTAAGGCACTAATTAGGGATGTATACACTAATTGAATTTGGGACCTTTTGTGGAGGGGCAAATTAATTTCAGCTAGGGGCCTTTGGCACACAGGAGTGAATACTAATTGGAGGAAGCTCTTCCTAAATTTGGGACCTTTTGTGGAGGGGTGAGTTAATTACAGCTAGGGGTCTTTGGCGCACAGGATTGAATACTAATTGAAGGAAGCTCTTCCTATGGCCAGGAGGGATTAGGAACAAGGAATTAATACCTGGGACTGGCAGAGACCCATATCGTGACAATGATGCTTGGCCTGTTAGCAGTGGAGGAAAAAAAAAATAAGAAACAAAGGAAGAGCAAAGTATGGTCCAAAGACGCTTCTTCAACTGGCCATGTTTTCACACATGAACCTGCTTTCCAATTTGAAAGAAAATAATCCTGATGACTTCAAAAACTATTTGCGAATGTCACAGCAGTCTTTTGAGCTCCTCCTAACCATGGTTGGACCGCTCATTAAGAAGACAGACTCTCTCATGCGCAAATCCATCAGAGCAGAGGAAAGACTCATAGCAACCCTCCGCTACCTAGCAACTGGAAGATCCTATGAAGACCTCAAGTTTTCTACGGGTATATCCGCACAGTCCTTGGGTTGGATAATCCCAGAAATGTGTGCAACAATATCCAGTGTGCTGAAAGCTGACTATTTGAAGGTATGTATTATACAGAGATACAGTATTTGTAGATTGAAACTTTATTTTAAAGATTGGTGTAGTTAGCATCCCAAGAACTATTTAATTGTTCTGCCCAGTTTGGATTCATTTGGGTGGCAGGTAAATGGGGTTGAGGCTCTCTAGCAATAGTATGTGTTGGCCTATTTTGAGGCATATATTGTTGTGCATAACCCTGTGAAGGAGGATGTGTATTGTAGCTTTCAATTCTGGTATCAAAAATACCCTGTTCTCTTTGGCTGATTGTTATCAACTGGTAAATGAGTGGGTCAATTATTTGCCTTTGTTGCCGGGACATGTCTCGTAGCTTGTGGGCAATACGTTTGGCGAAGGCATCGCATTCATCTTTCTTTTCTGCCAGGGTAGCAGATGCCTGGCGCAAACAAAATGCAGTGTCATATTCTGCTGGTCTTCTTTTTTTGAGTCTTTTAACGGTCAATGATGGGGTGTTTTTTTCTGGTGTGGTGGCCTCACTTTCCTATAACAAAAAATGTTGAAAATATGTTTAATGTTACTGAAACACACATTAAAACCTTTTTATCTGTTACAGTTTCCAAGGGGCACTCAAGACTGGCTGCAGATTTCAAAAGACTTTCATGACCTTTGGAACTTTCCAAACTGTGGTGGTGCCATAGATGGCAAACATGTGCGCATCACACCACCGGCTCATCACCACTCCAGGTCCTACTGCTTTAATTATAAAGGCTTCTTCAGCATCATACTGTTGGCCATTTTGAAAGCCAAATATGAGTTCCTGTATCTAGATATTGGAAAAAATGGCCGTAGTTCAGATGGAGGAGTGATGGAGAATACAGAATTCCACAAAAGAATGAAGGGTGGACTTCTACATCTTCCCACATCCGAGCATACAGTTGAAGGGCTTAAATTTGTTTTTGTTGCTGATGATGCTTTTCCTTTGAGTGATCATATTTTAAAGCCATTTCCATGGAGATATATGAATCACGCTCAGAAAGTCTACAACTACAGGCTGGCAAGAGGGTTTGATGGAAAATGCCTTTGGCATCATGGCAAGTCGCTTCAGGATTTTCCATACTCCCATCAATGTGAGCATTGACACAATTGATGTGATTGTGGAGAGCTGCTGCTTTGTTCACAATTTTCTGAGGTCTACCAACACAGCCTATATGTCACCAGTATCACTCAGGATCCTGAGGAAGTCACGAGGGCGTGATGAAACGCGTAGATCCGGCGTGGTGACACACTTCTGGTGGAGTGCCATCTTGCTACTCCAGTTACATACAGTACACCTATGCTGAGTGGTGAAAAAGCCTGTTTGTGATCTGCTAATATATACCTGTATATCGAGGAGTGGTTTGCTTTGGAGGGGCTGTGGAACCTGAGTGGCCTGGAGAGTCATTACCTATAGGATCCTGGTAGATCCAAGAGGTGTGTTGACCCTTGTGGTTCACATCAAGGAGGTGAGGGGGCATGCCTTCCATCTAGGATTCATGCTCAGCATTTGCACCAGCACTGGAGCACTTTTTTGAAGATAAAGGCACTGCCACAAAACAATACTTGTTATTGCGATTTTGGATTTTGGACACTTTGCTATTATGTTTACCGATTTATGTGGTATATTTCACTAGTCACTTCACTTATATTATCATTGGTATATATCCCAGATTGGGGATACACTATTATTGTAATTAATCACTCATTTGGGAGTTGGTCCCTTTCAGGGATTGGTTGTTAGGACTTTATAAGGTCTCTGGATAAGACCCATTTATTATTTGCACTTTAGTATATAATATTATCACGTTTTCAGACACCTTTATAAGATCCTGGTAGATCTTTCACAGTAATAGCACTATTATGTGATATGTTTATTTTTATATATATTATGTTTATTTAGCGCTTCAGCACTGTTATTATTATTTATTTGTCTGCACATAGGTAGAGGATTAGGTGTGAGCAGCTATTAACTAGGTGGGTTTCATAGCAGCGCATGGGGAAACTTATATTATTGCAATGGAAACACCCTCTTTTTGGTTGGATTTTTAGAGGCACAAGACAAACCAATGATATTGTAAAAGATAAAAAAATTTTTTGTAAACCATATATTATTTCTACAAAGTTAAAAAGACATATAATTACAAAATATGGCGGTAACATCAAAAATGATTTTATAGTAGGTACATAATGGAGGATGAATCATGCATCAGGTGATACACTACCTCTTCTGACTCAGTAGGCTATATACACATTTTTTGGATACTCTTGGAATTTGTTTCCCATTAGTAGGCCCTTATGTCATCTTTTGAACATTATTATTTGTATTTGTTATAAGCTCATAACATCAGAGAGTATTCTCTCCCTATTGGGATTTTTATGTCAAGAGACTACCCCCTCACATTCAGCTGGATTTGCTATTTTTGTATTACCAGTAAGTGTTTTTGTCCCCTATTTTTCTTTTTGTTTTTATTACTACGACATTGGCTTCCCCGTATATATGTACCATTACAACTCATCTATATTTTTTTATTTATTTGTATAGTTTCATCCAAGTTAACATTGGGGATTAGGCATCTCCTTTGGTCGTCCCTTGGGGGCCGTAGAGGGGTCTATCCTGAATTCCAATGGGACGGGGCTGTCCTTCTCTTTTTCCTTTCTCCATTTTCATTCTTTCATTCATGGGAGGATTTTGGAGAAATTGGCTACATCCACTTTATGAATGGTCTTAGTCAACTGGCGGTTGCTTCATGTTCTCTGCCCAGGAGTGGGGCTATGTAAGTGAAAAATTAGGTTTCTTGAGGGTAAGTGCAAATGCATGCATGATTCATTCTCCTTTATGTACCTACTGCAAAATCATGTTTGATGTTACTGCCATATTTTGTAATTATATGTCTTTTTAACTTTGTATAAATAAAATAGGGTTTACTAAAATAAAAAATAATCTTTTACAATATTATTGGTTTTACTTGTGCCTCTAAAAATCCCACCAAAAAGAGGGTGTTTCTATTGGATCAGAAGACTGGCTGCACAGAATTACAAATCCTTTATCAGGTAAAACAGTTTGCAAATATGTCTTTCAATGGTGTATTTAGCTGCCTACCTAAAGTTCAAAAAGGGTTGAGTCTCAGGTTAGCAACACACAAAGAAAAATGTATTTTACTTCTTTTGGTGACGAAAGCCAACGTCGAGAACTACAGCTCTGGTAACAGTTTATTATTGCTCTAATCCTGTTCAAAACCTTAAAGTCCTGATCTAGAGAATAGTATTTTAGCAAATTTTATAAACTAATAAAAATATTTCTGTAGTATGTCTATCATGTCTGTTCATAAGAAGTGTTGCATTTGTAAGGTTGCTCTTTTGTAAGAGGAATCTATAATAAGAATAAAATTTAGAGTACCCAGTGCATTGTAATTAAGCAATAAAGATGAGAAGTATCCATATGTTTTGCATATGACCTTTTCATTATTTGATAGATTAGCTATGAGTACATAGGAATGTCATCAAGCAGAATATAAAAAGGTGATCTTGTTTATGATAATATTTTGGGGAGCAGAAGTCTACATGCATAAAAATTTCTTGATACAATTTTTGTTTTAAATGTGCTTTTTAAATTGTCTGTGGCATATGTCTGGACTATATAATGTATGATAAGGGAAGGTATGAAAAAGGATTAAGATTCCATCAAATAAGTCAAAACCAAATCCAAAGTTAATTTATCATAAAGATTTTAGAAAAAAACCTTGGCATGGTGACATTCAGATAAAATATAGAATATGTTCATTGTAAAAATGACATTTCATAGGACACCTGAGTGACTTCAAATTGCTACAGCATGGCTTTTTAAAGATATCTGTGCAAGACCCTTTGTTGATTTTTTTCTTGTGCATACCAGTAAAGTGTATTTGCGTGTGTGTGCATTAAACTTTTTTATTATCAGTTGAAATAATTTGTATGTTTTAAACTGAAATGGTTACCCAATTTTTCTTTTTAGACCAGTGTACATGCCTGGTGTAATTTATTAAAGCCTAACTATGAGAGGAAAAAAAAGTCATGCTTACCACTGCCTACCACAGATCTGCTATGATACTCACTCGATCGGCAGTTGTAGCACTAGGGATGAGCTTCAGGTTTAGGCTGAACATGAGTCCAAAGTGAACCAAAACCAGTTTACAAAGATGCAAATGAATGCATCCATTCACTGCCTTTAGCACCCAATTACTATTAAAGTACTTTCTAGCCCTTAAACTATGGTCAGGTGGCTTATAATTGCAGTGTGGTGGGCTGAATATTAGTGTGCCCCCTCCCCATTTTCACAGTGATGTATTGTGCTTTATTACTGTACTGTAAATTGCAGTATGGTTGGCTACATATTATGTGTACTTCTCCTGTAATCACAGTGTACAGACGTACCAATCCTTTTTATTACTACTATCATTTGTGTTTCAGTTGCTGTTTAGCTGCTGCTAATTTGAATATATTATATATGCAAAAACATTGACTGTTTAGTGTAATAGTAGTGCAAAACAACGCAATGCAATTTAGTACGAACAGTGCAATGCAAAGTCTTTTTTCTCCCAGCATGAAAATTAGCAAATGTCCAAAATCAGTCCTTAATTCAATGCATCAATATAATTTTAAAAACCAAATCCAAATGACATGAAAACTTTTCTACCATCAAGTGCCACCTAGGTGAGAACCCACCAAATTAAGATAACCAGTTGGTTTAACAAGACATTGTTTATCTATCTATCTAGTTGTACCCTTGGCAATTGCATGGACTGTCACTTGTACGTGACTTTTTCCATGAATTCTCTTAGCATTTATTTTACAGGGTAGGTTGCCAGGTCTTTCCCCAACCCCTACCATGCAGGAAACCCTGCATGGCAAGGGATGAAACTAGGACAATTTATACAGGAGCCAATTAACCTACCAGCATGTCTTTTGAGTGTGGGAGGAAACCGGAGTACCCAGAGGAAACCCACACAAACACAGGGAGAACATGCAAACTCCATGCAGGAGGCGCTATGGTTAGGAATTGAACCCATGACCCAATTACTGCAAGGCAGAAGTGCTAACCACTAAGCCACTGTGCCACCATATATATATACAAACTCTCAAAGAACATATGAGGCAAAAAAAGGGAAAATCATGGTTCAGTATCCTTCATTTATTAAAACCATAGAAGAAGATGAACAACTAAAAACCATGAGCGCTGGTTATTGTTATTTTTGGCGGTTGTATTTTGTGCAATTTGTATTTTTCTATTTTCTTGATGTAAACTATGGTAAAAAAAAACTTTCAATAAATATAGAACACAAAAAAGTGCTTTCTCAGCATGAATGGCTTGAATCACTTAAACAACTATAGGTGGAGCACACCGACTACTTCAGAGCTTCCTCCTGTTGAGTGCCTCCACTGCATATAATAACATAAACGTAAATAGACTCCATGGGATTGTTTTACTAAACTGCAAAGTGCAAAAT
This sequence comes from Staurois parvus, assembly GCF_062004578.1. Lineage (NCBI taxonomy): Eukaryota > Metazoa > Chordata > Amphibia > Anura > Ranidae > Staurois > Staurois parvus. The sequence continues at coordinate 28,758,334 of NW_028317815.1, forward strand.
TTGCTGCAGCTTTGCATGGTAGCCAATACATTTCTAACTGTGGCTTGCTCAATTAAGCTTTGACAAAAAAAAAACCTGGAAGCTGATTGGTTTCTGTGCAGAGCTGCACCAGACTTTGCACTCTCAGTTTTAGTAAATCAACCTCCATGTGTACAACATTGTCACCTGGATCCCGTCAGAACTGGTCTTATATGGCAGCATCTGTTTTCTCATATAGCCTCTTTAACATTAACATTTCAATTGCCAACAAAAATCTTTCAAAGACTGGGGAAGAATCAGCAAAATGGTACACCATCCCTGGATCACTAAATAACCCAACTCCTCACAAATATGTTAATCTAGTTAGTGAAAATCTATTTAAAATCATAAAAAAAACTTGTGGTGTTTACTCTACACTTTCCCAGTCCATTAATCTATGCTATCATTTATAAACAATAATCCCATCATAAAGTCAACCTAAAAAAAGTATTTTTATTAATAAAGTAATAAAAGAATAACAAAATGTGAACATATAAAATATTTTATACATATATACTGTATATATATGTATAAAAAAGCTTACAAAAATTGCATATTACATTTACTGAGACTTGAACCCTTGAATCCTACTGTAGATAAACACTCTACCTCTACTCTGTTACCTCCTTTCATGCCATTTTCAAATGAAAACTACAGATGTCTATTCCCCAATAACTATGCAGTTCCCCATGAAATTAAAATATTATACCTCCCCAAAAAATAGTTTTATTAATAAATCTAAGCCTCTGAAATGATATTATAAAAAGAGCACTATCCACTTACCATTAAAAATAAGTGCATCAAGCTATGCAGTAACAACTAACAATTTAAAAAATGCATGAGTTCTTTGCCTTCTTTTAGCCTTGACTAGACAATGGAATGAAAAGATGTCTGTAAGTCTAGGCCCTGGATGGTAACTATTGTTACTGATGCGTGGGATGATGGTTAGAAGCAGGTGGATCGGAAAAGACATAAGGTCTTATGCCTTTGGCTAAGAGTCTCTCTTTTCATCATGTGTTCCTCTTATGTTATTTTTAATAACCATTTTGGCTGATATACAAACATCAGTTAGTAAGCAAGCGTCATTTATCTGCAGTATCACCATTTATTATTTTATATGACATGTACAATGTTATCTTAGATAATCAGAATTTCCTATGGATATTTGCCCGGGATAGAGAGTAGTGAAAATAAGGTAGACATTATGTAATGGACAGGATACATAATATGCAATATGGCATAAAAACTGTGTATTTAATCTTGTTTTTTATCACTTTGCTCTTGGTGTTCTGTGATCCAGTGTACACTGCTGTTACTTAGTAAACCATGCATAGACGGAAGATATACCTGTGCGGATGTCCTTCATTGCAAGGCTATTCTTAACAAGGCCATTTTGACTTTAATGGAGCCAATAAAATATTCATTTTGTTTCATTTTTTGAATTGCCTTGTTTCACATTAGACACCCTCCAAAGTTTAAAAATAATATCATTCAGTTTCAGAACACCTCAAAACAGTAGGGTCTTTACCATTAATTTCCTTAAAGGGGCCGATTACTAAACACAACTGGGCTGTTTACTTTGCAAGGGAAGTTGCACTTTTCAAGGAAATGTTTTCCAGAACTTAGTGAATATGTTGAAGGTTCATTTTCCAAAAATACCCAATTAGGTGCAAGAAAAAAACAGCATTTTTGTTTGCACATGATCCGATGATGGAAGTCAGCCAAGATTTACCTCATCCAATAAGCCCTGTGGATAATTTCCCCATTATCAATCCATATGTTTCTCAAAACCCTTTCATATATTGTTTCTATGTACTGCTATTTCCTGGTATTATGACCAATGTTTTGGAGGCCACAAGGACACTCCAGCATTTAGATCACATGTGCAGTGTAACAAGGAATAAATGTACCCATTTTATATTTCTTCTCTATTCTACTACTTAAAGCCTAACTCCAGGTTTCCTATGATTTTAAATAGTTTGGGCCAAGCTGGTCTAAATGAACTGTTTCCTTTACTAATAGATGCACTCACTGGGAGCACTGTATACTCTGTATGTAGCATCAGCTGCATACAGTATACAGTGCTGTGTTACATCAGCAGGAAAAGGACTTTCCTTCCTGTTCCTGGAACAAAAGTCAAACTCAGTCATTCACAGAAAGCCTGGTATTTTCTATGAATTAATACAAACCTTCATCTGATGTGCTGAGATGGAGAGGTGGTTGAATGATGTCAGAATCTCCACCTCAGCCAATCAGAGGATGCCTTGTGTTCATTTATAAAACACAAGGCTTTCTATGATTTTGTTCTGTGAACAGCACAGACGTTCCCATCCTGTTGATTCTACATGCAGTTTATAGTGCTCTCAGCAGGGTCATCTGTTAGTAAAGGAAATCATTTGTTTGGGTCAGCTTTGGACATACAAACTATTTAAAACCATTTTTAACATAGAGTAAGGCTTTGAGAATTGTTCTCTTTTTCTAGGTTCTCTCCTTATCACTTTGCATGGCAAACTGTTTTACATGCAAAAAATCTTTCCCGTAAAAAAAGTTGTTTTTCTCACTGGTAGATCAATAACATTCTGTACTAGTCTTGTTCTGAGTGTGAACAACTCTTTATATAAAGGTTAGGGTTTTAGGCAAAAACGATCCCAATACCTTATGTTTTAAAAGGATAGGCCAGTTTTTTTTATTATTATTTTCTAAACCTTTTTTGCAATGTGCAGAAAAATCTGTTATAAAAGCAAACTAAGTTTTGGAGACTCATGTTGCTTTCTTTTTAAAAAGGTACTATCTCTCCATCTCTATATATCTCCCTATATATTCCTTTTAATTCATTGTTACCTTATCTCCTCTGTTCAAATCTGCTTTAAAAATACCAGCTTGTTCATTAAAATTCTCCACTTTCTCACAATTAATTTTATCCTTGTTTTATCCATTGTTCTTGACAATTACCTCCATCCCTTTATCTGGTAAGATTACTAGATTCTTCCTCTTCTCTAAATTCTTTCGAAAACTAATTTTCTGGTATCTCCACAATAATTTTAAAGAATGATTCAATCCCAATGGGGGATTTAACTGACCTAATCAAAAGTCCAATATGGAAATATTGAGGACATGTTTAGTATGTGTTCACCTTCTTTTATGGTTTTAATTAAAGGGGAACTTCACTCTCTCAATCAACATTGAATATTTTTAATCCTTATGCTGTTAGCAGTAGTAAATGGATGGGAAAGTATATCATATTTTCTTGTGTTAAACTTTTTTTTAACATTTCTTTGGTTACCTCCTGGTTTCCATGCCTAGGCAAATGATGTCATACATTCCAGGAGTCTTCAGTAGGGTAGTAGGGGAGGAGGTACTTTCTCAGTTAAGCTCACTCTCTCCTGCTTTCATGCCTGAGATAAGGTCAAGCATTTTTGGTTTGTGGTGCTCAGATGAAGTGTAGTTCCACTTTATCAAAGGATACTGCGTCTTAATTTCCTCTTTATTTTTTCCATAGGTTTTCTGAGGGTTTGTGTGTAACAATTTCAGAGTAGAGGAACATTAAGCTGAACGTAAACATAATAACTCCTTATCAGCTTATCTGCATATGGCGAGTTCTAGCCCATTGGGGATGTACCTGTTGATGGTAAAAAAAAGTTTTGTGTCATTTGAAGGAAAATAGAACGTGGTTTTAAAAAGCACTTAGATGCACAAAGGACTGTTTTGGACACTTGTTGATTTCCATGCTTGAGAGAAAATGCATTTGGAATTTGCATTGCACTGCTTGGTAGTAAACCTACTATAGCTGCTTACATAGTCTACATCAGGTCTGTACAATATGTCCAGATGATGTCTGTAAAATACTCTCTAATATTTACTTCACAATACGCTTGCTATGACTCTCCCTCTGCAATTACAGCCCAACAGATCTGCTTACATACTGTGCATTGACTGTACAATATTTCTGTTCTTTGTCTATGAAATAAAACAATCAAATTTTTTTCATGAAAAAACTACCTTGTCTCTTTCTCTTACATTTCAGTCTAATCAAGCTGCTCATATACTGTGCATTGGCGTCCTAATGTATATGTAAGCCCTTACCGAATGTCCTATAGGAGAAAAGTTCTGTGCATTTTGGTAAATTTGGGGGTGCTTATTTTGTTTGTCTGCAGTCTCCTTACAGCCTCACCACATGGACTGTTTACTGTCTACAGGCATAAGAGACTGAATGGCAAGTATAGAAATAATAATAGTATCAAGTATCGCATTAACATTCATCCTTCATTTTGTGGTATACAACCAAACAGAAGAGACATTTCTGTATAAGAATAACCCACACTTTGTCTCCAGCACTTACTGGAGACAAATGACTATTTAATTGGTGTTGGGAACTTTATCACTTTGGACTCTTGTATCACAAGGATTCTTGTTATATGTTTTATACTTAGTATAAATATTGGTCACATGGTCATAGAACATGTATGTTCAGTAGTATTGAATTAAGCAATCTCTTTATTCGGTACACTTTTTGCACAGGTGATATATTGTCACTGAAAGGGGCAGCTGAATTTATTTATATATATATATATATATATATATATATATATATATATGTATATATATATATATATATATATATATATATATATTTATATAAATTATATTGCCAAAAGTATTGGGATACCCCTCCAAAATCCAGGCCTTACATCACCAAATGCAATGCAAAGAGTTGGATGCAGTAGTGTAAAGCACACTGCCACTGGACTCTAGAGCAGTGGAGATGTGTTCTCTGGAGTGATGTATCATGCTTCTCTGTCTGGCAATCCAATGGACATGTCTAGGTTTAGTGGTTGCCAGGAGAACAGTACTTGCATGACTGCGTTGTGCCAAGTGTAAAGTTTGGTGGAGGAGGGATTATGGCGTGGGGTTGGTTTTTTTGGATTTTGCTCCTTAGTTCCAGTGAAGGGAACTCTTAAGGCATCAACATACCAAGACATTTTGGACAACTTCATGCTCCCAACTTTGTTGGAACAGTTTAGGTATGGCCCCTTCCTGTTCCAACATGACTGCGCACCAGTGCACAAAGAAAGGTTCATAAAGACATGGATGAGTGAGTTTGGGGTGGAGGAACTTGACTGGACTGCACAGAGTCCTGACCCCAACCCGAAACAACACCTTTGGGATGAATTAGAACAGGTACTGCGAACCAGGCCTTTTTGTCCCATATCAGCGCCTGACCTCACAAATGCTATTCTGGAAGAATGGTCAAACATTTCCATAGACACACTCCTAAGCCTTGTGGACAGTCTTCCCAGAGGAGCTGAAGCTGTTATAACTGCAAAGGGTGGGCCAACTCAATATTAAACCCTACGGACTAAGACTGGGATATTTGGGGTTTAGTCTTTATTTCAATACACCAGGTGTCCAGACAGGGGTTAAGCTAAAAACCATCCAATGCAGGTAAGTAGCAGGTCCTTGCTAAGAATAGCCTACAGCACAATGTGGCATCCTTAAATAGAAAGTACCCCCATCTAAATAAGGTGTCCATCAGGCAGCATCCACCAGACCATGTCAGGAAATGGGAGGACATAGAAAGGGTCCCACATGTGTACTCATGTGGTTTCTCTGATATGACACAGTGGATACTCAAGAGTGTGAAAATTCCCCAATAATTATAGATATGTGCTTATAAGTATCAGAGACAAGAAAGGTGACTTTTCACTATATACCCATGCCACACATCAAAAGGAATCTTATATAAGCTTATTTATACATCATCACAATACTTTAAGCCATGTTAGGACAGGAAAATAAATACTTATTTTTACGTTGTTGGGAGTCTTAAATGTGTCTATGCATATGAAAAAATGGAAATTCCCTAAAACATGTTGTATTTTTAAAATATCAATTGTAATACAGTTATCCTTAAGAAGGTTTATTGTATAATGCTCCATGTGACAATAAAACCAAAGACTTCAAAGACAAATTAAAGAATGTGTGTGTGTTTTGCATGAAAACAGCTATGTTTGAACAAGGGACAGAGTTCTGCCAGAAAGACAGCAAGAGACCTTAAAGAGTGGAAAACTAACAGATGGTAAAACAAGTAAAATCACAATAAATAAAGGCACCCAGCAGATTAGAAGGTAAGATAACATTTACTACTTAAATAAAGCAAATTTCATTTGGATACAAAATTATGGACTCAGTAAGAAGGGATTAAATTTAGTTTGACAAGTCATGTATTCCTGGTAAACTGTACATTAAAATGTATGGCAAGGTGAAATAAAAATAAAAACATTTAGTATATCTCTTCAATAAATGCACAATTTCCTATATGTTATCCATTTAAACATATATTTGACAGGATATCACACTGCATTTTCAGCTTTGAATTCCAAAGGCGGTCTTGTCAGCCCTACTTATTTAATTTTTTCATGCATTAAAAAAAACACAGACCTCTCCCCATGCCCCCACCCCCCTAGCTGCAAAATTCCTCATTGTGCACAGGCAGAGATCACTGGAAGCTATCAGCTCACAAAATTCTGGCAAAGTAAACAGGTATTTTTTAATATATCAATCAGATATTAAAAAAAAAACATTCAATTGTATATTTAGCAGACTGAAAGTAAGAAAAGTCAATTGTTGGAGTTTACATTTACACTTTAAAGTTAGCGGGTTAGTTCAACTGAAGTGTGGTATGATTTTGTTAATTAGTTAAAAAATTATAAGCTAGTAATATATCCTATACATTGTCAGGTGTGTGGTGGTTTTAGAGATAATTACTTCTAAATAAATTGGGCGGTGTCCGACTCCTGTAAACAATATAATGCAGTGCCTCCAGCCGTTAAATACGGCAAATAATTAGTAATCCAATAATATGGACACCTTAATAATTTGATCACCACGCTATAATTTTCCTTGAGTTCTTTTCATAAATAGTAACGTAAATAGACCATTTATTTAGTACAAATATTTATATATATATATTAATACAAACGAAACTACTGGTGATGAGTATTTCAAAGATATATCAAAATACCCTCTATGAGATTAAAACACAATATATGTATCTCACCACAATGCTAAACCAGTTCATAGTGGTTAATACTAAACGGTTAGTGCTCAAGGTATAATTTCCAATTTTTTGTTTAAAAAAAATGTCCCTCGTCAGCAAGGAACAAAATTTGGGATCGGCAGCGGAAAGTTTCTTTTTTGGCGAAAGGCTTCTTCTAAAAATAAGTTCTTCAAAAATAACAGAGCATTTGTAGAGCAGGGTTTCTGTTTCTATCAAGCTTTTCCAAGTGGTTTTAAAGTTGGGGTTTTTTTTTTCAAGTTTTTTAGCAGCAGAAAGAGTTTTCAGCAGCAGACAGAGTCCTTTCTTCATGAGAGTCTCGCATAAATATATGATAAATGTCCATTGTCTTATAAGACCTCCCATGGGATTTGACAATTGGACAGTCAGAATGCTGTTTATTCTGGAAGTTGTCTACCTGTCCATTGGGGGCAGTCAAGTACCATGAATGAAATGGTGACCTTAATGATGACTCATCTTTTATCTGAAGTATGTCCCGATTGATAAAATTATGTGTCCTGTTGATATATGAAAATGGCCTTTCCCAATATCTCGTTTGAATAAGGTCCATATATATATTAATTGATTTAGCGGCTCATCTTCCTTATATGAGAGCTGTGTTTTGCTGTGTGATCTTTGTCCTGAAAATGTTAGATCTCCATATAATAATTCCATAATTTGTTATGGTATTAAATCAGATCTTGTTTAAGTATGTTTAATTCCAGTCCATCATGTGATATATGTTTTGAAATATATTTTACCCAAATCACAAACCATCTCATATGTCCTTATGACTTAATGATATTCAGTTGATCCTTTTTAGTATCCAACTTTATTAAATTGACCTCTGTGTGATAGTATATACCCATGGCATTAATAATATTTCAGTTGAGTGATATGTCAGACTTTTTTCATATTAAATGAAGTCTTTCCTCATGAGCTGAGTGCAAAGTTCATGGAGATATGGCTTGAGAAGTCTCCAGTTAACTAGCCCATTGTCTGTTAATCACAGTAAACACTCAGTTGATCTTCCCTAAGACATCAGATTCACTTCAATTGATGCTGACCTTCTTGTTCTGAATAGGCAATTGTTACATCTTTGAGGGTTTGTTTGGCTAGCAAGTACCCTACCAGGGGCGGACTGACCATTTGGAAACTCGGGCACTGCCCGAGGGCCTGGGGTCAGTAGGGGGCCCCATGAGATGCCCCTGGTACCTTTTTCATATGCTTTTTTGAGTTTGGGCAAGGACACAGGGGCCCCATAATCCCCTATTGCCCGGGGGCCCCATGAGTTTTCAGTCCGCCCCTGTACCCTACAAGGTCTCACATTGTTCCTGTCCAGTCTCACAAAGCTGTATGTAAATAAGAATAGAGTCCCACAATTGTTATTTATGTCTTCTTTTGCTTGCGGTTCCCAAGGTTGGTTAAAGTCACATGTACTGTATGTTAAAAAGGCCTTTTTTCATGCAATCTTCATTGTTTGGAATGGTTTCCTGGATGGGTCATATTTAGGTTTTTCACAACTGGCTGACAGATAACAGCTGACCTTAAAATTTTTTGGGTGGGAATATTATTTTCTTTAATAATGAGTCCAAAAATCATCACAGGTGGCAAAATTCTGGCCAAAGTACACATTTTAAATATAATGGCTTAGGTTCTAGGAAAGTGTTATTTTCAGTGTGGCTTAGGGATGAGTATAAGATGTTGCTAAACCTCGATTTACCTTGTAAGTTGTCAGTTGATATGCAGTGAGTAATTTGATGAGTTTATAATCTAATTTTGATTTGCAACACTGCAAGGTAAAATTTAGAAAAAATATTAATTTAAGTTCTAGGAAAGTGTTACTCTTGTTGAAGATTAGAAATGAACAAACATTTTGCTGAACCTAGATTTGCTGAAAATTTGCAGGTTCGTGTTTGAAAAATTTAATTGAATTAACACTCTAATTTTGTCCTGCAACACTGTAAAACGAAATTGGAAAAATGCAAGTAATAAAAACTTGATCATGCTGTGTACTGTCCAGACACTCCCTACTGTCACTTTAGGACAGTGGCTATGTAATGTGCTTTTACACATATTTATTGAGAAGTAAACCACGCTAACATTGTCTACATTGACATATATCAAACTGACATGAACATATGAAGGTGATCAACATTATATAGAAAAATAAATAATGTGTTATCTGTTTATTAACTCTGGGCCTAGAGGAGCACCAGATAAATTGTACGTGTTTACACTGCTGTACCTGAAATATGTTAGTGAGGTTGGGAACTGGGAGGAACCTGAAGACATACAACAATTTTGGGAAGATATGTTATCTTGACCACATGAATCCTATAGAACCATGATAAGCTAAAATGTTGTCAGGATGCAAGTAGGGAGTTCAACTGATCTAAACAGAGGCAGAAAATTGGCTTAGTGGAGAGGTTCATAGGTGGGGGTTAAATAGATACCTAGGTAAGGAAAAGTGCTGCACAATTGAAATGAGTAAGAGCTTTGCAAGTTAGCAAGCATTTGGGGTAGTAAGGTGATGGACTAGTTTAATTTACATGCAGGCCTGATAAGGTAGCACATTTATCAAGAAGAAAGATTCAGGAGGGTGATGTGTGGAGTGGAAAGAGAAAATATGTTATCAGTGAATACTGTAATGTGAGCTGGCTTTTTCAATTCCTTTAATAGAGATTTTTTCATGTCACTTCAGCAAAGGGTTCAAAAGCTAAAATAAATAGTATAGGCAAAATCCTGCTGAGCCCCATTCCTGAATAAGGAACAAGGGGATTAAAATCCACAATATTTAAACTTGGCCTGGGGGTGATGTATAAAGCAGTAATCCATGTCATAAAGTGAAATGCCATATCAGATGTTTTGACAATGTCCACCAAAATTAGATTCTCTTGCGAGGGTGTATTAGCTATATGGTTAAGATACAACATTCTGTGAATACTTTCCCCTGCCTGTATCTTAGGAACTCGATCTTTCTTAATAAATTGGGTAAGAAATTAATTAGGTCTATTAGCTAAGATTTTAGTAAGTACAATATTTTAATGCGTTAGTTAAGTAGTGATGTAGGCTGGTAGGGGGGGTCTTTGTTCAGTTTAGGTATCATGACTATGTTTGCAGTAAACATTGCAGAGGAAAAAAAAAATCTTGTTTATTTGCTTGAAGAGTTGTGTCAAATGAGTGGCTACTATAGTGAACTTCTTTTTACAGAAGAAGGTAGAAAATTCACATGGCTCTGAAGTTCACAATGGCTGCAGTATTTCAGAAAGTGTGATATTTGCTTCTATTAGGGCTTTATGAGAAGAAAAAGCTAGGGGGACATGGTAATCTGTAAAAAGTCAGTGACCAAAGTAGAAGTAGTGGGGGTAGACTATAGGGCTGAAAGGTAATGTTTAAACTCCTAAAGCACTAAAAGGGGGTTTCTTGTACAGGCGTTGCATCTGATCCTAAGCATTATAGGAGAATATTTAGGAGCAAAGCTTTTAAGTCTGTTTGCTAACATTGTATTTGGTTTATTCCCATTACCATAACATTTTTATCAGTTCCAACATAGGCAATGGTCTTCTAAATCAACAAGGCATAGATTAAGTTTGGGTCATGTCTGAGATTGAGCTTTGTGATTGGCTATTGTGGGAAAGGATTTAAATCAGCATACACTAATTCTAATAATTTATCTAATAGCTACAGAAGATGTAAATGCTCTTTCTTCCCTTTGTGATTTGACTGATTTTGACTGATGGTCATCCTCACTATGAGCAATAAAAAAATAAGTAATTCATGACCCAAGGGGAGGTAAATGGCCTTTGTGGGAGAGATGGACAAAATATAAATCAGACCAGGGTACTACAAATATGGAAGGCGAAAGCACTAATGGGAGAAATTCCTTTTGTATAAAGGTGAGATTGATATGTGAGTGTAAGTTGTGGGGATATGAATAGGGTTTATAGTCACTGGTAAAGTGGAGGAAGTTCTTGCCAAATATGTACCAAATCATATAGAGCTAAGCGGGTAAACCGTTTGGAGTTAGTGGAGGGATGTGAAAGTTCAGAGAGATATTTATTGTTTAAGAATAAATTTGAATCTTCTAAATGTAAGATGGTTTGTACTTGTTGGTATTCCAATAGTGAGCAGATATGTGTCAAAAAGTGACCAGGGTTCACACTGAAATATTTAGGGGTGGAGGAGGAGAATAAATATGTTTCTTGTAGGAAAACTATATTAGATTCCTCAAGAAAATAAATACTTTATCTTGTTTATGGGGAGAATTTAGACCTTTAACATTTAAAGAAAGCCAATTAGGAGCCATTATAAATGTAAAAGCAATAGAAAGTGGTTGGCAATGGATGTTTTATGGCAGAACCCATGGGAGGTGAGGAGAGAAGAAAGGCAATAGAAAAAAAAGTAAAATAGAAAAAACAAAATTACAAAGCAAAGAACTAGTACGTGCAAGCTGAGACTGGCTAGCAACATGTGCAAAATGCATATCCCTGGAACCAGGCAGGAGGGGCATGGAGCCACCTGAGCAAAGAAACCCAGAAGGTGTGTATAAATACTAGCATAGATGGGGCTCCTAAGAGGTAACAGGATTTAATGACAAATTATCAGTGCAGAGATGCATTACTGGATAGACATATAAAACAATTCAATATCGTTGTCTGAGCCTAGGACAGCAATTGCTTAGAAATCAATTTCTCAATCTAAAAAGGGACAGTGATAGGTCCATAGATTTGTTATTACAATAAAGCAATATAACAGTGGTGAGTAAGAAGAGGCAGGTGCAACTGTTTTGAAGCACTCCTGAAGGCAACATGGAGATCTTAAGTAGATCCAAATAGTGTAATTAAGTTATTTAAATCTCTCAGGGAGTGAGGTAAGGCTGTGCAATGTTCACATGGTGATTATATCATTAATCAGCAAGGAACTTTGACGAGCCAACTTTTCAGCAAAAAATGGTTGTGTTTTGTAAGAAAACCCATTTATTGACTGACTTTTATGATTCAGTGTCTTAAGACTTATCAATGGTCTTTTGCAGTCAAAGGTCTGGTTTCAACACTCAAATGCCTCCATTTGCATAAAGCAAAGCTAGTTTTTAGAGGCATCCTATAATATTTATGAAATAATCAGTAATTCTTTCAAAAGTTTATCTTTTCATGTCTGTCTTTTCTATCGATCATTGTTTACCCTATGGCGTCAGAGCCTCCCTTCCGGGGTTTGTGATGCTGGGAGGCGGGGTGGAGTTTAGGGTCATGTGACCACCGTGCTTGGCTGTCACAGCGGTCGCAAGATTGGAAAAGTCCCGATCACAAGTACTGATTGGGACTTTTCTGTGAGGTGCCGGGTAATGTGCTGGAAACGCGCAGAGCATGTGATTTTGGCACATTTGTTTACTTTTAGAATGCAAATATGCGGCCACGCGGCATCAAAGTCCAGCTGCCAAGAGTCCGCATATTCGCATACCGTCGATGCCAGCAGGTTACCTGGAAATTAAGTCTATATACAGTTGTGTTCAAAATAATAGCAGTCAGACATCACTAACCTGATCAATCACTGTTTTTGGCAGAAATGATATTTCTACAAGGCAAATAATTTACTAGCAGGTGTAGTAGAGTAATAGAAATCCAACAGACCCAACAGTCATGACATGCATGCTGCTGATTCTGTGTAATTGAATCACTAATTGAAAGGGGCATGTTCAAAATAATAGCAGTGTGGAGTTCTATTAGTGAGGTCATTCATTCTTTGAAAAACAGGTGGCAATTATTGCCCTTATTTAAGGAAGGAAGGTAGCAAATGTTGTACATGCTGGTTACAGTGCATTTCTCTCTGAAATTCTGAGGAAAATGGGTCGTTCCAGACATTGTTCAGAAGAACAGCGTACCTTGATTAAAAAGTTGATTGGAGAGGGGAAAACATATAAAGAAGTGCAGAAAATGATAGGCTGCTCAGCTAAAATGATCGCAAATGCTTTAAAATGGCAACCAAAACCTGAAAGATGTGGAAGAAAGCGAAAAGCTACCATTCGAATGGATAGAAGAATAGCCAAAATGGCAAGGACTCAGCCAACAATCAGCTCCAGGAAGATCAAAGAAGGTCTAAAGTTACCTGTGAGTACTGTTACAATTAGAAGATGCCTATGTGAAGCCAAGCTATCTGCAAGAAGCCCCCGCAAAGTCCCACTGTTGAAAAAAAGACGTGCTGAAGAGGTTACAATTTGCCAAAGAGCACATTGACTGGCCTAAAGAGAAATGGCGCAACATTTTGTGGACTGATGAAAGTAAGATTGTTCTTTTTGGGTCTAGTGGCCGGGGACAGTTTGTTAGACGACCCCCAAACACTGAATTCAAGCCACAGTACACTGTGAAGACAGTGAAGCATGGTTGCGCAAGCATCATGATATGGGGATGTTTCTCATACTACGGTGTTGGGCCTATTTATCGCATACCAGGGATCATGGATCAATTTGAATACATCAGAATACTTGAAGAGGTCATGCTGCCTTATGCTGAAGAGGAAATGCCCTTGAAATGGGTGTTCCAACAAGACAACGACCCCAAACACACCAGTAAACATGCAACATCTTGGTTCCAGACCAACAAGATTGACGTTATGGAGTGGTCAGCCCAATCCCCGGATCTTAATCCAATAGAAAACTTGTGGGGTGACATCAAAAATGCAGTTTCTGAGGCAAAACCAAGAAATAGAGAAGAACTGTGGAATGTAGTCCAATCATCCTGGGCTGGAATACCTGTTCACAGGTGCCAGAAGTTGGTTGACTCCATGCAACACAGATGTACAGCAATAAAAAGTAGTAAAGAGCGCCTTAGTAAGAAAAAACCCACAAGCTGCTATGCACAAAATAGGTACCAAGGACCTATAGTAATAGACAATAAATAAAAAGGAAGTGCAGCGCTAGTGAGCAATAGTGAATACAAGTATACATATAAATAGTGATAAGTCACTGGTGTGATAAATGGATAGTCCCGTGAATACACATAAATAATAGAGGTGACTCTGTTATTCGTGAGGAGGTGGTGTAAAAATGCGCACTCACCGGACGCGCATTTTAAATGCGCATTGGGTATAAGATCCTGCTGTCAGGTGGTGAGCAGTTCCTCCTTTATCGGGTCCTAAATGGGTTATTCTACTCCACTGGGGGTCCCTGTAGAAACCGTCCTTGCTGGTGATCTGGATAATGGATGGTGATCCTTTCTTGGAGTGGGTCTGCGGTGAGCCTGCGGACTAAAGCACTCCCCCAGGGGGCAGCAAGAACACTCCCATAGTGTAGTAGGTTTTAACCTCAAATTTATTAAAAGTTGATGATATAAAAAAACGTTGCAGACAGTAGTCTGTGAGTAACTGACCAGCTGGTAAATAAGAGTATCCGCCGGAGCTCCACGCTGCTCCGGCGGGTGTGACGTCACGGCGTGGTGTGGCTCCTCCTGACGCGTATCGTGCTCAAGCACGTCTTCAGAGGGGGGTCGCCAATCACGTCGTGTCGTCCGCCGTTTGTTTAAATACACGAATAAACCGCACATGTGCAGAAGACCGCGGCCATTTTGGAATAGCGCAGAATGAACTGCGCATGCGCGAAGATGACGGGCGCCATTTTTCCTTAGTCTCACGGTATAAGGCAGAATGAATGCCTATGTGTCCCCAATCAAGGAATATATCGACATCCTTCTGTGGGGGTAAGTGTACATAAATATCTTGAAAGATAGTATCCATGTCAGTTAATTCATGGGTACAAAAAAGGAGGGGAGAGGGAAGAACGGGTCCCATCATCAGCCTCTATTGGCGGTTGTCAGAATAATTCTGTCCAGTTAAAAACAGAGATCGCTTGATACAAATAATATATGCATAAGTTATACCATTATCACAAGGGGAATGTATCAGCATTCCCCTCACAGTGTACATTAGATACAAATACCGATCTAAATGCGGTCTCAAAAAATTAAAATAAAAAATATATATAAAAAACATGAAAAAAGTCTCTGTTTACAAACGATATATACATATTCTATTTTTTTTTTTAATATGCTTTGGTATATATCCCATTCCCATGGATTTAAGGTCAGTGCACATGTGCAGATATTCCAAATAACATAATAGAATGTATATAATCAAATAAAGCTAAAAATTAAAATAAAATTAAAATCAATCCTATCTGTACATATCTCTCGTGGTACGAGATGATAAACTCCTTCCATATAGTCCAGGAGACAGAACGTATAAAATATCCATATATACTGAATATGCTAATCTAAAAATTATAAAAGAATTCATCATGATGATATCAGATAGAAGGTACTCAATTATTTTCAATGAAACAATTGATATCGACCTCAATATTGAGGCCATTAGGTTTTAAGGAGCGAAGCTCATAGATCCATTTCATTTCTAATTGAGAGACTGCACGTCTCTTGTGTATTCCTCTCCAGTGGGTTTTAATTGTATCAATACCCGTAAATTTAAGAGAGGTGGGGTCCATATTGTGAAATCTCTTATAGTGATAGGAAACTGAGTGCTCTTTGTATCCCCGTTTGATGTTATTGACATGTTCTCTCAATCTATCTCTGAGCCGCCTGGTGGTGCGACCGATGTACTGAAGCTTGCATGGACATTCTAACAAATAGACCACATATTTGTTGTTACATGTAATGAATTTATCTATATTGTATCTTCTCCCAGTCACTTGTGAAGTAAACGTATTTTGTCTATGTTTCCTGGTGTTATTACATTTGCAGATTATACATTTATTACACGGATGGTATCCCTTAAGATCATTAAACAGAGAGATTTCCTTAGGTGGATCAATAACATTGGGTGCTAAATAATGTCTTAGATTGGTGGCTTTACGAAATACTATTTCTGGTTTTTCTGGTAAAATTTTGGATAACACTGGGTCTGCCAGTAAGACCTTCCAGTTTTTCTTAATAATATGGTTAATAGCCCCGTATTGTTTGGAGTAGTTGGTAATAAAAGGGCATATTTGACCTTTAATAGCCTTCCCCTTTTTTATTAGAAGATCTTCTCTATGGAGATGGGCCACAGTGTTAATAGTGCTCTCCAGACTCTTAGTCTCATACCCTTTTTCTATGAACCTATTTTTTATGATTGCAGATTGGTCATAAAAGGTTTCTAGATCTGTACAGTTTCTTCGTAATCGAATGAACTGTCCTTTTGGGATATTAGATAACCATCTAGGGTGATGGCAGCTTCCTTTCGGTATGTAACCATTACGATCAGTTTTTTTGAAAAAAGTTTTTGTTACAAGACTTCCATTATAATTGATTAATGTGAGATCCAAAAAGCTAATCTCCTTAGAGCTGTAATTGTAGGACAGTTCTATATTCTTGTCATTGAAATTAAGGGTAGTGAAAAAGTTAATTAATGTCTCTTCTTCACCATTCCAGAGCAGAAACACATCATCGATGTATCGTCTGTAGAACATAAGTTCGGGCCATTCTCGTGAGTAGATTACCATCTCCTCCCAGAGTGCCATGAACAAATTCGCAAGACTGGGGGCAAATTTTGCCCCCATTGCTACACCCTTTATCTGCAAGTAAAATTTGTGATCAAACCAGAAATAATTGTTATTAATTGCAAAGTTAAGCAAAGATAGAATAAAATCTGTATGTAAGGGCGATAAAGTGCTATAGGTGCGTAAATAATAATCTGCGGCTTCAAGTCCATCCTTATGAGCTATATTGCTGTACAAGGAGGACACATCCGCCGTCACTAGCAAAGTTTGGGCGGTGAGGGACAGCGTTTTTATATCATTTAACATTTGTTTGGTATCCCGTAAATATGCTGGAGTTTGGGACACCAAAGGTTGTAAGAAAAAATCTATGTATTGCCCTATCTTTGAGCTCAACGAGCCTATACCGCTCACAATAGGTCTCCCCGGAGGGTTAGTAGAGCTCTTATGGATTTTTGGGAGAATATAAAGTACTGGTAACTTTGGGACCGTGGGGCATAAAAAATCTTTTTCTTTTTTGTTAATAATCCCTTGATTAAAACCATCCATAATAATATTCTTTAGCACACGTTTGTAAGGGAGAACAGGGTTCTTGGGTAAGACTGCATAAGTTGTCTTATCCCCTAAGATATTGTATACCTCTTTGATGTAATCGCTTTTATCAAGAATAACCACTCCCCCTCCCTTGTCTGCAGGCCTGATCACTAGGTCCTTATGATCAAGGAGAGATTTAATAGCCATTGTCGTCTGTGTTCTTAATGTGGGTTTAGCTACTAGTTTATCTAGATCTTTCAAGGCTAAGTCTCTAAATAATTGTACAGAGGACTGTGTTTGGGGTGGAGGGTTATAGGTGGATGCATTCCGCAAATTGGTATATGCCATCCCATTTGCATTAGTCTTGATGGGGTTAGAGGTAAAATATCTTTTTAAGGATAGCTGCCTCGAAAATTTGTGTATGTCTATATAAGTTTGGAATTTGTCCAGTTTCTTTTCCGGTGCATATTTTAGCCCTTTATTCAATAATTCTAATTCTTGTTTAGAGAGGGTAGTTTTACTAAGATTAAAAATCCCCTCACTTGTTACATTTTTCTCTTTTTCCCGGTATCTGTTGGTCTTTCTTCCTCCCCTCTTTCCCCTGTGGAATTGTTTCTTTTTCTGGTGTTCTTTCCCCCTAAAAAACGAACCTGGGAATCTTTATCAGGGCATTGATTATATGTTGGAGTAGGGGGGGGAGGATTAGGATTATGATTATAAGGTTTCTTAGCACCTGATTGGTTGTTCCGATATTGTTGATGATATGGTTTAGAACCATTATAGGATCTATTCGGTGAGTGGTATTGTTCTCTGTAATTAGAGTTGTTAGAGTTATTATGATACGGATTTTGTTGGTAATAAGGCATGGGGGGTTCCCTAAAATGAGGCCCATAGGTAGGGTGCCAGTATGAATCCTGTAGCCCTATGTTATAATCAGATAGAGGTTCAAATCTGTTATGTGTGGGTACACTATAGGTGGATTTATTGTGTGAATCCCTATGATTATTAACCCTATTCGGAGGTTTAGACGATTGTTGTGGGATATAGGGCTTAGATCTCTTTGATTTGTTAGATCTTGGCAGGGAGTTAGATGGTTTATATACAGGTACTTCCATTTCATCATCTTTTAGTTGCCATTTAAAAACTAGATGTTCTTGGTAATCTTTAGTATCCCTATTGTATTTTTTCTTTTTCTTAATACGTTGTTCTTTTTCTACACCCTCCAAGTACAACCTTAATTTCTCTGATTCAGTGTTGTATTCCTCTCCACCTTTATAGGGGCCGAGTTTTTCTCTAATAAGATTGATTTCAGAATCAAGGTGTATCAATTTCTTTCTCTTCCGTGCAATGAGAAATTTAAGTAAATCACTGCCAGCATTGTTGAAGAAATTGAACCAGTCCACCAGATCTGTGGTATCATCTGTATCCGGAGATACACTCCACCTCAATGATCTGGGGACCATATGTTCCTTAACGTATCTTTCTAGAAAAGATATGTCCCAGAGTGTTCTAATCTCTGCTGATAATACATTTTGTAAATGGAGGAAGGAACCTCTCAGGTCACTT
Source organism: Staurois parvus (assembly GCF_062004578.1). Lineage (NCBI taxonomy): Eukaryota > Metazoa > Chordata > Amphibia > Anura > Ranidae > Staurois > Staurois parvus. The sequence continues at coordinate 28,776,987 of NW_028317815.1, forward strand.
TTTTCTTCCTCTAAAGCAAACATATCATCTGGTATTGTGGGTCTAGCCAATCTTAACTCAAAGATATCTCCCATTATGAATCAATATACTAGGCTGCTCAAACAGTATTGGTAATAACAAAGTAATAAAAAGTAGTAAAGAGCGCCTTAGTAAGAAAAAACCCACAAGCTGCTATGCACAAAATAGGTACCAAGGACCTATAGTAATAGACAATAAATAAAAAGGAAGTGCAGCGCTAGTGAGCAATAGTGAATACAAGTATACATATAAATAGTGATAAGTCACTGGTGTGATAAATGGATAGTCCCGTGAATACACATAAATAATAGAGGTGACTCTGAGTAGAATAACCCATTTAGGACCCGATAAAGGAGGAACTGCTCACCACCTGACAGCAGGATCTTATACCCAATGCGCATTTAAAATGCGCGTCCGGTGAGTGCGCATTTTTACACCACCTCCTCACGAATAACAGAGTCACCTCTATTATTTATGTGTATTCACGGGACTATCCATTTATCACACCAGTGACTTATCACTATTTATATGTATACTTGTATTCACTATTGCTCACTAGCGCTGCACTTCCTTTTTATTTATTGTCTATTACAGATGTACAGCAGTTCTCAGAAACAGTGCTTATACAACTAAATATTAATTAAGTGATTCAAAGGAAAGCAAAATCTTCAAACATCTTTCAGTTTCTATAGTGAATGTTTGAGTTTGTAAACAAGAATATAAACACTGCTATTTTTTTGAACAGTCTAATATTCACTTTTCTTCAATTTTTTTAGAGGAACAACACAACTTTGATCTATTTTTTTCATGTTTTGATTTGGAATAGAATGTGTAGTGTTCCTAATGCATTTGTGTGTATGGAAATAAAAGCTATTAGAAGGATTTTGAGCTTTATTCACTTTTTTCAACACACTGCTATTATTTTGAACACAACTGTATATATAGTATGTATCTACACCATTGCAAAAGAAGCAGTACAATACATGTAGAAAAACATAAGGCTTTAATACCTGCAATCAATTATTTTGCCATATCATTATTTCTTGCCCAACAACAAATAATACAATTTGCTATCCCTTTATATGTTTTTGGCACTATATTGTTAGTGATAGAAAAGTCTCTGTTGGTGGATTGAATATGCATTTCACAAGAAAAAAAAACACTGCTCCAGGCTACACAAGATGGAAAGCACTGTACATGAACATAAGTTTCGACTCACAAGGTTTTTCAAGGCAACTGTGATCATTTCCTTGATCTTTTAACTCCCCAAAACATAGATTTTCACTCCCATCCCTATTTTCATCAACAGTTAACAATATATGCTAAATTTGTCTATAAAACTTGTTGTATTTGTATGTGACAATGGCTGATTTTCAAAAAAAGACAAAAGTACTATATTAGTGACAGCTAAAAGTTGAATCTGTGTGTGACAATGACTGACTTATCCTAAGCCACATAAAAAATCATCAGAAGTGCTAAATAAGTGACAGCTAGGACTGCTAATTAACTTGCGGAAGCAATTCTGGTGTTAAAGCCAGTGTAAAAAAAAGCATTAAAACACTTACTTTTATTGGTAAAGGTTCTGAGTGCCATTGCTAATATACTGGGGTCTGAAGACGAGTAGGATAACTTCAGAATACTGCTGCAGTAATGGTAAATAATAATGGAAATACTGTAAACTAAATTTATTGGATATAAATTTCCCACCCCTTGTTGCTCATTTTGCTCAAATTTGAGAATACAAATACTAAAATACTTGCCCATTACTAAGATCAGCTCACTCTATTGACAAGCAGCCTTTATTTTCTTGGACACTTTCTAGTTACAGGCAAAGCCCAGGACAGGATTTAACGGAGAGGTTCTACTATAGACTAAGAACATCTCAAGTGAATAAGTACACTCAAAACTTTTACACACGTTATTGGATTCCACTGCAATGAAAATCCAAAAGTAGGTCTGGAAGTGGCAATTAGAACTGTGTTATGATGCTTATAACCCTAATATGAGGGGAGGTGTCTCCAAAAAATTTCTATACAAAAAGACACCCTACTAGAATATGAAACCAAGAAGGTACCACAAAACTTATCAGTAAATATTAGTGATACAATGGACATAAAATCATACACAGACCCTCGTGAGGAAGCCAGAAACCCCACTTATGTGTCCTCCCCTCAACCCCTCTACTCCCCACACTCCTTCACCCCCCACCAACCCACCAGGACCACCCACTACCCTCCCAATAAAACCACACACTCCCAAGAGTAGAACCTGCTCTAAGAGTCCCCCAAATCCAACTGCATAATCAATGGAAGCCACTTGTGTATACACTAGTCAAATCCAGATGGAGTGAGAATATCACTCAATGCATGCCTATAGATGCATGCAGGGATGTAGTAAATAGTTGGCCTTCAACAAACTAAAGTCCTCCAATCAAAGACTCATATATCCAGTTCTGCAACACTGCATTGTAGCTCATTGTAACTCTGCACAGTGCTGTGACTGTGTAGCGGAAGCTGATATGACTCCACTGTACAGGTGGAGTCTTGTGAGTAGGCTATTCTCTATAGAGGGTTTTAGTACACAGTTGTCAATATGACTGAAGTGTGTGCTCTCACCACATCCTGCTCCTTTATGATATCCTCCTTCCTCAGTAGTGGGGATCTGTACATATTGGTGGGGTTTCTAGCTTCCCATTGGGTCTGTGTATGATTTCATGTCCATTGTACCATTAGTATTTATTAATAAAGATTTTGTGGTAGCTTCTTGAAAGTGTCATATCCTAGTGATTGTCTATTTGTATGGGATTACATTGTTCCCAATTTTTCCTGGATTCAAACTAAAGTTGAAATATTGTTTTATTAAAATTTTACTTATTGCGTGTTGGTGGCTGTTTTATAGATCTCTCATACCTGGTAGCCAAATATCAGTCCATTGTATTGTAAACGTGAAGATTTTTTTTTAATTATTATAGAATGAAAATTATATTTAAGAAATCAATGCATCTTTCACGTTACAGAAAAAATTACAAACATGCATAGTCACATGCATGGCTTGATTGTATTTATATTACACCAAGATACATGTACAGTGTGTATATACTGTATATATATATATATATATATGTGTGTGTGTGTGTGACTAATTGTCTGCACAGTATACATTATTTTAGTAGGTAAAATGCTTGTCTTCATTTTTTTTATTACACAGCACACTGAAATCCCTGAGGTAGCCTTTGTGCTTCGTATAGTTTGAATATTAACATAACATCTTTTGCTAATAAGCACTTAGCATTTATACTTTACAAATACTGAAAACACATTCAGAGTACATGAGCAGATATTTTCAGCTTCATTGACAAGCATATGTGATTATTAAATCATATGTATACCACACAAATATTTTGTTATAACAACTGGTGTAAGGGCCGGTTCATACTATAGAAACACAGTCCAGATGCATTCCGGATGTGTTTCTGCATGTGCGTTTTTGATGCCTTTTGCCACATTTTTGACGTGTTCCGGTGTATTTTTGACGCGTTTTTGATGCTTTCTTTTGAAGGGTCATTTCAATGGCAAAATCTTTATTTTCGTCAGGACAATGCTTCCGGGTCACTTTTCCTGTCAGATTAGTTTCTGTCTTTCTCTTGGAAGTGTCATTTGTGTGCCGTGTGCTGATGTGTACAGAAAATATCTGCACTGGCAGGCTTGTTCATGGTTATTGCCATAGCACTCCTGAAACTGCATGCCCGCAAGAGAAGGCATTACTGGGTACATCCACTGTTGATGGATCGGGAAAGCAAGGGCCAATTTTGGACCCTATGGGGGAGATTACTAAAGCTGGCTTACTCAGAATCTGGTGCACCTGTGCATGGTAGTCAATCAGCTTCTAACCTCAGCTTGTTCAATTAAACTTTAGCAAAAAAACCTGTAAGCTGATTGGTTTACATTCAGAAGTGCACAAGATTCTGAGTGAATCAGCTTTAGTAAATAAACCCCTATATGTAGATCTTCATCAACATCCAGACAGGCTTTTTAAATTCACACGGATGTCAACTGAAAGGTAAGTAATGAAAATAACATATTTTGAAGGTAAATGTATGTAAAATATGGGATAGTACACTTGGAATATGTCCAGACGGCAGGTATACTCATGTTTTTGAGGTGCAGGAGAACGGGAACAGTACCTATGAAGTAGAGTGCAGAGACAAGCAAATGTGGAGCTATTTAGCAAAATTATTAGCTTGTTGCTGAATCCCTGTAGCCTGGAACTATATTTTCTTTTTTTGTGAGGGGGTTTCCAGAAATACATTTTTGTGTGTCTGGTAATAAAAGTACTGATTCTTTTAACGCAAAAAAAAAACAAAGTCCCCAAGGTCTTTCAGTGTTTGTACTCACAAGCCCAAGGACAGAATGACTGCCTCCTTCCAATCTTCCAAGCGACTCTCTCTCCAGTGATACCAGACAGATCTTTGGCAGACGGCTCCCCTCAGTCAGCTTACTGTAGAACCAGGGTCACTTAAATCTCCTTTCGTCCCCATTCTAATGCTCAATTTGAACTTCAGCAAGTTGTCTTCACCACGTTTACATGCATAAATGCATTGAGTTTCTGCCAAATGACTTTAAAGTGACTTTGGAATGGTTGTTGGTGCCAGACAGGCTGGTCTGAGTATTGCAATAACTTCTGATCTACTGGGATTTTCATGCACAATCATCTCTAGGGTTTACAGAGAATGGCTCCAAAACAGTTGTGTGGATGAAAATGCCTAGATCCTAGGTCAGAGGAGAATGGGCAGACTGGTTCAGCTGCAACATTCAGATGGTAGGGTCAGAATTTGGCGTAAACAGCATGAAAGCATCCATCCTGCCTTGTATCAGTGGTTCAGGCTGCTAGTGTAATGGTGTGGGGGAGATTTTCTTGGCACTAGCAAAGTGTGCCTAATAAAGTGGCCATTGAGTATATCCTAACACCCAACCTTGAACATCAGGATCTTCCTTTCCGCAAGTCCATGATACCTACAGAACATCTGCTAATGATGCTGTGTTAAGTAAATATATTTTTTCTGTCCATTTCCCTATACCAATAATCACCAAAACACATGAAAATGCACCCAAAATAATGTTACAACATCTTTGTTTTATTAATAGCCCATAGGGCCCAAAGGCTTTGCTAATTTTTTTAACAAATGGCCAAAAAGGCCAACTTAATATTTTGCCCATGAGGGCCAACACAATTTGTATTAACATTTTTTTAAAACACAATAGTGTCCAAAAACTGTATAAACAACTACATTGGCCAATAGTGGCCAAACTTAACATACCCACTGCACTACCCTCACCCCTTTGAAGGGCGATCAAAATTTGAAAAGTAATAATAAATACATGTAACAAACCGTGATATATGGTCAAATTAACCTAAACATTTTTATGCATTATCTGTGAGCCCTTATAAGACCATCACACCTCTGAAGAGTGATCGAGGTTGAGGATAGATCAATTTCAATGTGCAATTATATTCTCCTCAAATATGTATAAAAGTCAGTAAAAAAATTTGAAGAACAAAGAAAAAAACAATAACAAAAAGTCCATATAGACATAAACCAAAGTCCATAAGTATGAAAAAAAAACCCACAATCGATGGTATTATTGTAGACAACGCTATAGGTGCAAAAGTAGATAAACTAGCTTCAACTGGTCACCAGAGTGCACACCACCACCAAAGTAAGGAATGGAGGCTTATCAAAAATGGAGACCCCTTATTTACAGGGGGTCCCAACCAGCTTTATTGTGTAGAGCACTAAAAGGTTTCCCGTATTACGCCCCAAAGCATGGAACTTCCCGGACTCCAACTCGAATGTAAACTCAAAGTGTAGTGCCAGACAAGGTCATGAAAGAAAAAACATGCCTCTCAGTGCAATACATATCAAATGTTTCTTTATTTGCGCAAATAGGGTCCTACTTACAAGCTGTAGAACAATTAAAAGCATTCACATGAACCATATCCAAGATGGCTGACAGCATGATGACGTCAGAGGGAGGTTCCGTCTGACACATTTCCTCATCAAAAGACGTTATCTAGGGGCCACCTTCTGCCATTGCGCTTTACATAAGAAATATCCAAGCCTTGATTTGGTGTACAACCAGCAGAAACTGATCACCGAAAGTGGATGGCAAAGGAAGTGACCCCAAGCCTCGGTATCACAATTCCATCCTCTGTTTAACCATTACCAAAAAGAGTCAACTTGCAAACCTGGCCTCTACTTGAAATTCAGAAAGTTATTTATAATGGCTACGAATAATGGCCAAACTGACATAGGGACATCTAGGTCAATGATGTCCATACAGGAAGTGAATCCAAGCCTCAATTTGACAGTCCTGTCCCTCAGTGTGTAATACTAAAAGAGGCCAGTGTGAAAACCAAGCCTCAATATAGGAAACAAAAGAGACATGAATAATGGCCAAACATATGTAATTGGCCAAATCCACATAAAGTGGCCAGATCGTGTATGGGCATAAATTTGTGAATGGTGAATAATCATGTATAATAAATCTAATCATCCAGAACAGATTCAATCATAATCCATAATTCGGACCTGGGTTTGCAAATCCCCTATAATGTGGTGCTCTGTGTGAGGGTTGTGTTGGAGGATTTGTAACTCTCCCATAATGTGGTGCTCCGTGGGAGGGTTGTGGAGGGGGTGCAACTCCACCATAGTATGGTGTTCCTTGTGGGGGTGCATGGTTAATGTATTGGTTAATGAATAGAATGCTAGGGACAAATGCCATGTTGTCAGGTATTTGGATATTTGGACGCGGGGGAATTACATTTTGATGTGCCCTAATTAAACTGAATAGGTCATTGTACACGACCCCCAGTTGTTCTGCTGGCACCTTTTCAACCTCTGGAAGCAGGCTTAGAAGGAAGTGAACACTTGGACCCCTCTCATTCCTAATTTCCCTCAGAAAATCTTGCAGCGTGTCCACCATGTCACTGGTGACAGATATAGTTCCCCTATTCTGTGCACCCCTAGCCTGCAGAACTCCTGCTCCTCGTCTGTGCTCTCTCTTTTGTTGTCTAGGGGCTTGGATGGGGCTGTGGCAAGCTGGGGCTTGTCTACTAAGTGTAGATGGGCCAGGTCTGTCCTCAATTTCAGATCCCGCCATGTTCGAGACTGATGGTGTTTTGAACCTGGGATGGCGTCCCCTCTTCCTCCGGAGAGGCAGGGCTTTTGGAAAAAAACGGCCTCCCCACCTTCTGAATCATCTCCATCTTCATCCCAGTTGCTCTCTGTACTGTTGGTAGATAAAAACTTTGTTTAGAATGAATGCTGTTAGTATACAAAACTCTTTTTGTTATACACCAGAAAGCTATACTTACCGACAAAGTTCAACAATAGAGCGTAGGAAATCCAGCTTAGCAAAGTGAACATGTGTTTGTCTACGCGTAGATGTTGAACCCCTCCTCTGTTCCTCCGGCCTGGTGCGCAGTTCCTTTGAATAACAGCCTTTCATACTCCTCCATTTGGTTTTCACATGATGTACTGAAACAAGAAAAATATTTATTTATTAACCACTTGCCTACTGGGCACTTATACCCCTTCCTGCCCATGCCAATTTTCAGCTTTCAGCAATGTCGCACTTTGAATGACAATTGTGCAGTCATGCAACACTGTACCCTTATGAAATGTTTATCATTTTTTTCACACAAATAGAGCTTTCTGTTAGTGGTATTTAATTGCCGCTGGGTGTTTTATTTTTTGCACTATAAACAAAAAATAGCAAAACATTTGTTTCTATTATAAAATTTTGCAAACAGGTAATTTTTCTCCTTCACTGATGTGCATTGATGAGGCTGCACTGATAGGCGGCACTGATGGGAACTGATAGGAAGCACTAATGGGCACTGATAGGCTGCACTAATGGGTACTGATAGGCAGCACTGATGATGTGGCATGGATAGGCAGCACTGATGGGCACTGATAGGCGACACTGATAGGCAGCACTGATAGGCAGCACTGATAGGCAGCACTGATGAGCTGGCACTGATATGCAGCAATGATGGGCACTGATAGGCAGCACTGATGGGCACTGATAGGTGGCACTGATGGGCAGCACTGATGGGTGGCACTGACTGGTGGTACTGCTGGGCACTGACTGGCGGCACTGCTGGGCACTGATGGGTGGCACTGCTGGGCAGCACTGATGGGGGGCACTGGTGGGCACAGGTGGGTGGCACTGCTGGGAACATGTGGGTGGCACTGCTGGGCACAGGTGGGTGGCACTGCTGGGCACTGATCATCAGGGCACTGATCATCAGTGCCCTGATGATCAGTGTCGATCTGTTTTCTGACACTTGCAGGTTACTGGCAGTACTTTCCTCACACTGTGACAGCGTGAGGAAAGTGCAGCCGATAACTGGCAACTGCATTTACCCAATGATCTGCTGTGTCATTGGACACAGCTGATCACATGGTAAAAGGCCACTGTGATTGGCCTTTTACCACATCACGTGATCAGCTGTGTCCATAGGACACAGTGATCATGGAGATCACTGGGTGCGTGCTGCTGGTGGTGCTTTCTGGGAGGATGTCATGTGACGCCCTCCCAGAACTGGACAACCACGCTGTAGCCATCATTTGGCTATAGCGTGGTTGGCAAGTGGTTAATAATTATTATCTTTATTTACAGGTTCCTGGCTACTGATAATTCCTATGCATCTATGCATTTGCAATATCGTCTGGGCAAATCAACCATCCACTACATTGTTCATGGAACTTGCAAGGCAATATGGCGCATTCTGCATAACGATATGATGCCAGCTCCATCTGTAGAACGGTGGTTGCAAATTGCTGGTTTATATTGGTCCAGATGTCATTTTACAAACTGCTTGGCTCATTAGATGGGAAGCATATCGGACTACATATGTTACCAATGAGTGGGAGCAAGTATTATAACTACAAAAAATACTTTTCAATAATACTTTTGGCTGCCGTGGATGCAGATGATAAATTTCCATATATTGATGTTGGGTCTTATGGCAATAGAAGTGATTAAGCTATGTTTAGACATTCAAAACTAGGACAGAAATTGAGGATGAATGAGTTAAACATTTCACAGGACAAACCATGACCAGGTACCACAGAACCATCCTACCCATACGTGTTTGTTGCTTGTGAAGCATTCGGGTTGAGTGAACATATAATACGGCCCTACTCACAATGTGGCCTAAGCCATGTCAAAAGAATATTTATTTACAGGCTAACATGTGCCAGAAGAATGGTTGAATGTACATTTGGGATTTTAGCCAATAAATGCAGTATATTGCACACCACTATGCAACAGTCCTCTGAAAAGGCGATAAATATTGTCAAAGCTTGTTGTGTGCTTCACAATTATGTTAGAGAACAATATGGCAATAATTTTGAAGACTCCTTACACAATGCCCTTGAGCAGGCTGAATGGAGCAATCCTAGAGGGAATATGACTGACCTTGACAATCGTGATAAATTGGCAGAGTATTTTATGTCACCTGCGGGTGCACTTGACTGGCAGGAACGTATGATCTTGTTGTACATTTGTTAACGCATGCATTATTTCTTTATAATTTTTGCATTACATACAATTGCTGACATACAAACTGTACAATTTGGGAAGAATGCAATATTTGTTCATTATTGTTGGATTTTTTTCACAATTGGGGAGCTGTCAAATACATCCTATACAGATGTTATCGTATGTAATTTTTGTTCATGATTTTTGTATTTTTTATAATTTGTGACATGTTCATACATGTTGTACAGTTATAAACATATGAAAGATTTGTCTATTGTTGGATAATGATATAAATACTTTATATATGCAAATGCATGCAAGACTGTTTCCTTATCTTTGGACAAATTGCTGACGTGATGTTAGTGAATAAAAAAAGCTTATTCAACAGCGTAAGTTTGGTTGTCTGTATATGCCTTTTGGCAGAGAAATGGCACTGTGTTACATGGGAATCTAGACTGGTTTTGCAGGAAAAGGGCACACTGATTGGAAAGCATAGTTGCCAACAGTTCGGAAATGCCCGGGAAGCTCACAAATTCTTAGCAGCTGTCACGAAATGTTCTTGTCCCGGGCAAAGTCCCAAAAATCCCCATTTGTCACTGACAGCTGCGGGGCTGATTGCACGTAAAGAAAACTTCATGAAGTGGCACACACTACTGGGGACACAGATCTGATCCCTCCCCCAGCCCCACCTCCTCCCTCAATAAGAGCTCCAGTATTCAAGGCTCACTAATGCGAGAAGACAGGTGGAACTTGCCTCTCAGTGACTGGATAATATTCAGCGAGGGGGCATGGCCAGCCTCAGAGAGGTGAAGATGAATATGCCAGCCCACCTAGAGCTGCAACACATGTGAGGCTGGAGTGGACCCGAGCTTCAGTTTGGGCTCTCTTTATCTGCATCTCTGGGGGAAGATTGTGATGGCTGATCTCTCTCTCTCTTTTTTTGCTTTTTCTTTTGGGGAGGGGGATTGAGCAGTAGCTGCCAATTGGGGTCTCTACCTGGTGGGGATAGCTGTCAGTCATCTCCATCCTGCATGTACACACACAATCATCTCCATCCTGCATACACACAGGCATCTCCATCCTGCATGCACACATAAAGCCATCTCCATCCTCCATGTACACACACACAGTCATCTCCATTCTGCATGCACACGCACACGCACACACAGTCATCTCCATCCTGCATGTACACACACACAGTCATCTCCATGCTGCATGCACACACACACAGTCATCTCCATTCTGCATGCACACATAAAGTCATCTCCATCCTGCATGAACACACACACAGTCATCTCCATCCTGCATGCACACACACACACAGTCATCTCCATTCTGCATGCACATGCACATACAGTCATCTCCATCCTGCATGTACACACACAGTCATCTCCATGCTGCAGGCACACACACACACACAGTCATCTCCATCCTGCATGCACACACACACAGTCATCTCCAGCCTGCATGCACACATAAAGTCATCTCCATCCTGCATGAACACACACACGGTCATCTCCATCCTGCATGCACACACACACACAGTCATCTCCATTCTGCATGCACATACAGTCATCTCCATCCTGCATGGACACACACACAGTCATCTCCATGCTGCATGCACACCTTTAACCCTTTAAGCCTCACCAAATATTTACCAGGTTCCCACCCAGCCTATAGCCAGATGGCAGCCTGCAAAACCCCTCATCCCTCCGGGTGGACGCCATATGCGCATGCCCACAGAGCCGCGCAGCGGCGTGATCTGTCACTGGCCATGTACCATGTGACCTGCTGTGACCAATCACAGCAGGTCACATGACAGTTGTATACAATGGATGGCTTCATTCATGCCATCCATTGTATATAGTGTGTCTAGCTGTGAATGGTCCCAGCAATCACATGCACAAGCTGGGCCAATCACAGCCCAGCTGTGTCATGTGATTAGCCGTGGCCAAATCACAGCTAAGCACAAAAAAAAAATTGTGTAAAAAAAAAAAAATACTGATCACTTCCCCAAAGTAGTACAATGTAACTATGGTAACATTGTACTACTTTGGTCATAGTGGAATATGAAAAAAAAATCTTAAAAAAAAGAAAAAAAATTGATAAAAAATTACAAATAATAAAAAAAAATAAAAAAATTATATGATGACGCTGTACTGCACTGGTTACAGTATGTAAAAAAAAAATAGTGACAATTATTTTTTAAATTTTTTCATTTTCCGAAAAATTATGACAACTATTATCACAAAAAAGGCTCTTGAGAGGTATCAGAGAAACAGAGCAGTCTATGGCTGGATGATGTCTGGTGGCTTGTTTGAGCTACTTAAGGTAGATTTCCTTTGATGCTGACCTTAACTGATGCCGGGTGTAAGTCATTCCAAGAAGCAGTCCCTGTTAGCTGAGAGGGTCCACTGAGAGGTCTAGAGTCCAATCCCTTGGTGTACCAAGCACCATCAGAGTGCCACATCTCCATCGGTTCCCAGATGACCCCTAGTGCCCTTTATATTACATGCGCAATATTATTGTGCATCCGGTGAGTGCAAGCACACCTCTTTTTCCATATCACAGAAGTCACAAGCACCTTATTATTATCATTGATGCAAGTTTAAAAAGAGTGATCGGTACCCCCCACACTCTGGAATATTGATGCACCTTTTGAATACCTCAACAATTTTTATGGACTTTTATGCATTTATATATTGCTTTTATGTCATTTAACGTGTTTCCATGAGACGATACGCTGTTGTCACTTTATAATACATACCGTCTTTATTAAGACATCACATTTATTACACTTTATAGCGCATAACCTTGCGTGCTTATTATCACTTTTTCACTTTATAATTTATTTGAGCACTGCATTTTGAGTATATTTATATGTTGTAGGATTTTAGGGGTTTTCCTCATGCAAGCTGCTTTTTTACTATATTCAAAGTAGCGCTCGCTTTATTATTTACATTTTCCAAGGGTGATTGGTCAAAGGGGAAGTCCATGCCACATCTTTTCTCTAAAAATAAAGTAACAAAAACACTAAGATGGTAATTCTTCCAGAGTTCATTCAAAAACACAGTGGTTACTGAATTTCTGGTGTACTTCCATTACCTTGGTAAAATTATACTGCCCAATAGGAACTAGCCAAACATACCTGGGTTTGGTTCACAGGATGTTGTCTCTCGCAAATTCTAAATGTTAATCCAAACCCCGTTTAATCCTTTCACTGCCAGAAATCATTTTAGGACCGAAGAGTAGTTAAAATCCAAAACAGTATATAGTTTCTGAAAGCGGAGATCCTGGAGAAAGAAATTGTGGTATTTTCAATTTTTTGTCACAATATTAGCCCAATAGTTTATCAAGTGCAAAATTGGAAAAAAAAATACACTAGCATTAATTTTAGTGCACACAAACCTAATATATTACCACATTATGATAAAACATAAAAGTTTAGGTTGTAACGTCTATATAGATACCCAACATGCCAAGACTTAAAGGAGAAGCATGGCCGAAACCTTTTTTCCTATACTTCTATGGATCACAGAAATGCAGTTCTTTCTGCACTCCTTTGACCCATTTTCTGCTGACAGTAGGCTAAAGTTCAATGCTGGCTGATATCACTCAGCCGGTCCAGGCTCTGGATTGATACTGACTTTACAGCCAGGACTGGCAGTTGGCTCAGCCTCTCAGCAAGTCACTGAGAGCCTGAGCCAACTGCTCTCATCCTTCCACAGCCCAGGTTTCCAGTGAGAGCTGGAGGGGCAGACTGACTGGCAGTCACCGACTCTCTGCTCACTGAGGACCAAGAGCAGGACATTCAGCTGCCTTTGATCACTCAGTTCTCGGTCTTAGTTAAAGTGTAGGACAAATGCAGCATCGGACTGATGCTGCATCCACCTAGGTGAGTACTTCTCTTTTACTGTATGTGTTTGTGAAACGATGATGAACTTTTCTAAACAAAATATTCCATTTGCAACACTTGCACATCATCAGTTTACAATTACCCATGAATGTTTTCCCTCAAATTAATGTTCTTCCTCCAGCATATGTAGTGATATGTGAAATGTTTAACTGCTTCCCAACCGCTAGATATACTGCTACAGGGTGACACGGGTGTGCAAAATCACATATATATGTATGTGATTTTGCATTTCTGGGTAGGGGAGGGGATAGCCATTTGTGGCATTACTCCCCGGGGCCCAGTGATTGCCGAGGATCTCCGACGAGGAGGAGAACTGTATGTAAACAATACAGTTCTCCTCCCTGTCAGCTTGTGCACACTGCTTTGGATAGCTGTGCACAGCACAGCCATTCAAAGCAGTGTGCTTACAGTGAAGCACACGGACACAGCACAGAGTAAAACAGCACACAGTTAACTCTTTGATCGTCCCCCATGTTAACCCCTTCCTGCCCAGTGTCATTAGTACAGTGTCAGTGCTTTTTTTAGCACTGATCACTGCATTGGTGACACTGAGGATGTCAGTGACACCAAGTCAGTTCCCCCCAGTGTCAGAATGGCCACCGCAGTCCCGCGGTCCCGCCTTAATTCGCTGATCACCGCCATTACTTATAAAAATAAAAAATCCCAGTATATATTCCGCCATTTTTAAATGCTATAACTTTCACGCAAACCAATTAATTTACATGTATTGAGATTTTTTTTTAGCAAAGACATGTAGCAGAATACATTTTGGCCTAAATTTATAACGAAATTAGATTTTTTGCATTTTTTTTACTGGACATGTTTAATACCAAAAAGTCAAAAATATTTTTTTCTCAAAATTGTTGTCCTTTTTTTTATAGCGCAAAAAATAAAAACCTTACAGGCAATTAAATATCACTGAAAGAAATCACAATTCGTGAGAAAAAAGGACATACATTTATTTGGGTGCAGTGTTGCATGACCGCGCAATTGTCAGTTAAAGAAACACAGTGCCGTAATGCAAAAAATGGCCTGGTCAGGAAAGGAGGTAAATCCTCAGAAGGGCAAGTGTATAAAGCAAAAGACCTTTTCATATGTAGGTCTCCAACATGTGCCTTTACATACATATGTACATGTACGTTGAGGTGGGGTAGAATCATACGTTTGGGAGGGTTTAATTGCTTGGTTGTATCTCTTATTTTTTTCCACTTTTTTTACTTACCTTTTTGCTATCGCACAGTAGACCAATAGCCCCCATGTGATATCATTTTTACTGTGATAGCTTCTCTATAATGAGACGTAAGGTTTTTTCTAAACACCTGATGTCTCCCCTGAACTCCACTGAAGCTAAGCCAGTGCAGAGCATGCTCAATTAGCTTCTTCCCCTGCAAACAGCAGCCAGGACAAGTGACTAAATCCTTGTCATTTTCATGTCCCTACCAGCTATTGACTCTGCAGATAATTGGCGACTTCTATGTGCTGTGCGCTTCAATATGCCCTGACCCCGCTCTGTCTTATTATGTGGCCTACCACTTCGTGGCTGAGTTGCTGTTGTTCCCAGTTGCTTCCACTTTGTTAAAATATCACTAACAGTTGACTGTGGAATATTTAGTAGCAAGAAAATTTCACGAATGGACAAATGGACAAATGCACAGGTGGCAACCTATCACAGTACCATGTTTGTAGAAGCAGTGCGCATGCCTAGGTGCTTTTATACACTGGTGGCCATGGAGGTGTTTGGAACACCTAAATACAATGATTTGGAGAGGTGTCCAAATACTTTTGGCAATATAGTGTATATGTATATAGCTATATATATATATATATATATATATATATATATATATATTCTGTAGGACTTTGAGTTTTTAGTTGCAAGCTATTGTCGAAGATTTGCTTGAAATGCTTAAATGTGCATATCCAAGAGGCAGCTAACAATAAAACAAAATATGGTTGAAATAAGCAGCTCTGCAAATTACCCATTTAGCTTTCAGTGAATCGATCATCAGAAAATCAATGTGAGCCTCAGCTTTGAAGAACTTTGCATGCACTCCTAAACTCAGAATTTAAGGTACTGCTCTCAGGTCCAATCCAGCTGTGGGTAACAGCTACCTCCAAAGACTGTCACTTCCCAATTTATGCAAACTTGTGAAAACAACTTGAAGCCACACCCTGCTAATCTGTTCAGTTCAATAGCAGCCTAATTTGTCCAGCAGCAATTTAGTTAATCCAACTAAGGACCTTTTCTTCTACATCTTTTGTCCCCTACTGGGGTTTAATCTATGATCTTAGTTGATCAGCAGGCTGCAGCTTCATATTATTATCACACACGTTTGGGGAGAAAGGGGTGTTACAATGGAATCTTTAGTGCCGGGGAACCTTATCCTGCCACTTATGAGGACTGCTAGAGTAGATACAAAAGCCATAGATTGAAATCTTGACAACTATTACCATGAACTCTACTTTTCTGAGTATACCGTATATAAAATGTTCAACATTTTAATTGTCTGAATTAAAGGAAAACATTATTATTAATGCTTCCAAATGTTCTAGTTTAGGGCTAAAGTCACAACTGCCAGAAGATTTGTTCGGGATACAAAGACAAATCTACAAGTAACCTCAAGAGAAATACAGACTGCTTTGGAAAAAGATGGTGTGGTTGTTTCAAGGAGCATAATATGATGATACTTGAACAAAAATGAGCTGTGTGGTCGAGTTGGCAGAAAGAAGCCTTTGCTGCGCCAATGCCACAAAGAAAGCCCAGTTACAATATGCTCTACAACACCTTGACACGCCTCTTCAGGCTTTTTTGTGGCATTGGTGCAGTAAAGGCTTCTTTCTGGCAACTTGACCATGCAGCTCATTTTTGTTCAAGTATTGTCGTATTGTGCTCTTTGAAACAACCACACTGTCTTTTTCCAGAGCATCTGAAATCTTTCTTGGTCTACCTGACCCTGTCCTGGTATCAAGAGATCCCAAATTTTCCACTTCTTAATAAGTGTTTGAACAGTACTGACTGGCATATTTAAGGCTTTGGATATCTTTTTATATCTTTTCCCATCTTTATAAAGTTCCTTGACCTTGTTACACAGGTTTTTTGACAGTTCTTTTCTGCTCTGCATGGCTCAGTATCTAGCCTGATCAGTACATCCATGTGAGAGCTAGCAAACTCATTGACTATTTATTCACAGACACTAATTTCAATTTAACCATCTTAATACTGGGCACTTTTACCCCCTGACCAATTTTTAGCTTTCGGTGCTTTCACATTTTGAATAATAATTACTCAGTCATGCAACATTGTACCCAAATGAATTTTTTGGCCTTTTTTTTAACAAATAGAGCTTTCTTTGGTGGTATTTAACCAATTCAAATTTTACACCTTCCTGCCCAGGCTAGTTTTCTGGTTTCAGCGCTCTCACACTTTGAATGACAATTGCGCAGTCATACAACATTGTACCCAAACTAAAATTTTATCATTTTCTTCACACAACTAGAGCTTTTTGTTTTGGTGGTATTTAATCATCGCTGGGGTTTTTATTTTTTGCTAAATCAAAAAAAGACAAAAAATTTTGAAAAAAAACACACGTTTTTCTTTGTTTCTGTTATAAAAGTTTGCAAATAAATAATTGTTCTTCATAAATTTAGATATAATCCTATTGTGTTGCGCTCCTAAAAATTTACATATGATCACTTATCCTAAACATATGACTATATGAAGACAAGTGAAAAAATCATATATTAAATCCTTTAACCAAATATCATATAAAATAATCCCTTAATTTACTTAAAAAACAAATCAATTCTTAATATATATCCGTGATTAAAAAATAACTAAATCCGTGATTAAAAATAGCTAAATCAATATTTCATCACTTATAGTGAAAAGAAACAATATAATTCTCAAATATTTTAAATAAATATACATAAATACTTAATTAATATTGTGTGAAAACAGTGTCCCATATAACATAAAAAATATGTATAGTGACTTTGTGCTTTAATTAATCTTCAATCCGTGATTGCATGTGAATCCGTGATTGGTTGTGAATCCTCCCATTAGTGCAGATGTAAGCTCACCTCCTTATCTGCCTATAATTAGGCTATATGCGCTTTTGGTTCTCCTCCTATGGAACCTGCTTGGTTAAGACTCTTTCCTTTTAAAATAGTGGATGTCCTTTATCACTGATTTTTGCTCTGGGATTGATCCCTTCTCACGAGGATCCAAGTCCTCTATACTCTCCTCTCCATACGTCTCTCCACATATAGGAAAAAAATTCTAAACATGGTGTTTTATCCTTTTTAAAAGTATGGCTTTATTATCTCCAAGTATTACACTCACATGTGTTGTATTCAATATAAGGCATATCAAATATGAACCGAGTCCTCCGCTGACTGTTTGAAGCATGCACCCGTCGTCTGGCGAACAAACTAACTCCCTCCGAGTGACGTTACAGGCCCACCCCTACGCATTACGCCACTGGTCACGTGGCTTCATCAGGGGGATTTGATAGGTCCGTCACTCTCCCATTGCCGGCATATATAGCTCGGCTCCGCCATTTTGTTGACTATCTACAGGGGGCAGCCATGTTTCTGGGGGCAATTCCATTCTATTAACACTCTCTCCCTTTGATACATTTGTTGCTTATACTGCATTACTCCTCCCGGAGGGATACATTGTGACATGATTCCGCAGTCAGCGTGGATTCAAACAATCTTTCTATATACACATCAGCCAATTTTAATAATTAAAAGCAATCGTACGATAGTACTAACCTTCTCATATATAGAATATACAAATATTTTATATTAACATACTTGAAAATAATTATACAAAGCATAATACAACATTAATAAATTTTAAGTAAATAATTTAAAAATAATATTAAATATATATCATAATGAATAAAATAACAAAAAATAAAAAATATAAAAAATATTAAAAAATATTTAAAAATATTTTATTATATAAGAAAACCATCACTGTCTATTCTACCCATGCTGTATATGTAAGTGTGCCAATAATATACATGTATAACTCCTTAACCGAACCATCCGCTATAACTATAATTACTCTGTTCTGGTCTCATTATATATTACATGACATATTGAATATGTCAGCACAATCTCTTAGAGATATGTGACAGAGGCTAACCGGAAACAGGTGCTAGCCCACCTATATCCCCAATATTCCTCTATCACCTATCCCACCAAGATAATTCAACCTCCCAAGAACAAGGTGAGACTGTATGGACATATGCAACCCTAATATATAGTTCTGTCATCTAAACATCACTAATAAAAGGTGATAGCGGATGGTTCGGTTAAGGAGTTATACATGTATATTATTGGCACACTTACATATACAGCATGGGTAGAATAGACAGTGATGGTTTTCTTATATAATAAAATATTTTTTATTATTTTTTAATATTTTTTATTTTTTATATTTTTTATTTTTTGTTATTTTATTCATTATGATATATATATTATATTATTTTTAAATTATTTAATTAAAATTTATTAATGTTGTATTATGCTTTGTATAATTATTTTCAAGTATGTTAATATAAAATATTTGTATATTCTATATATGCGAGGATTGATCCCGAGGGTGTGTCCAGATGACAGGGGCGGCATGTCATCCCGCCCACACCTGGAGACGGATAGAGCAGCGGTGTCTCGGTTCCTAAGACCATCGGAAATATGTGTTTTCCGATGGTCTTAGGCGACCCCTGTGAAAGAGTCGTTCGACCCCCAAAGGGGTCGCGACCCCCAGGTTGAGAACCGCTGCTCTAATACTTCATAAATTTAGGCCGAGATGTATTCTGCTACATGTCTTTGGTGAAAATAACCCAAATTAGGATGTATTTTTTAGTTTTTAGGAAAGTTATAGAGTTCACAAACTATGGTATAGATCTGAATATTGATCAATCCTGAAGTACTGACAGCCAATCTAATTTCTTGAGGTCCAAGAATGTCAGAACAGTACAGATATCCCCCAAATGACCCCTTTTTGCAAAGTAGACAGTCCGACGTACTTCATAAGAGGCATGGTGAGTTTTTTGAAGTTGTATTTTTTTTGTCATAATTTTTCGGAAAATTTAAAAATTTAAAAAATTAGTTTCACTATTTTTTTTTTACATATTGTCACCAGTGCAGTACAGCGTCATCATATAACTAGCATGGCGGTGATCAGGGACACTGACTGGTGACAGTATGAAAAAATATATATATATTTTTTTAATATTATTTATTAAATTTTTTTTTTCTTTTTTTAAGATTTTTTTTTCATATTTCACTATGACCAAAGTAGTACAATGTTACCATAGTAACATTGTACTACTTTGGGGAAGTGATCAGTATTTTATTTTTTTTTTACACAAATTGCTTATAGCAAAGAATTACTTTGCTATAAGCAAGCATTTACCTGAATGACATCGATTCATTTAGGGGTTTTTTTTTTTGTGCTTAGCTGTGATTTGGCCACAGCTAATCACATGACATGTGCATGTGATTAGCTGTGACCATTCACAGCTAGACACTAGTATACAATGGATGGCATGAATGAAGCCATCCATTGTATACAACTGTCATGTGACCTGCTGTGATTGGTCACAGCAGGTTACATGGTACCGGCAACGGGGGCCGATACTCAGATCTGTCATCGGCCGTGTCCGAGGTACACGGCGGGTGACAGATCGCGCTGCGGTGGGCGGCAAATGGTTATTCAGCAATTTTTTTTTTAGTTATAAATGAAAAAAAGACTGAAAATTCTGGGAAAAACACATTTTCTTTGTTTCTGTTATAAAATGTAGCAAATAAGTAATTTTTCTTCATAAATTTTGGCCAAAATTTATACTTCAACATCCAAATATGTGTATATTATTTGGTCTGAGTGCATGTTCTAGAGTATAAAAGCTATGGTACCAATCATTGAATATTGATCACACCTGATGTACTGATGACCTATCTCATTCCTTGACACACTAACAAGCCAGGACAGTACAAATACCCCCAAATGATACCTTTTTGGAAAGTAGACATTCCGAGGTATTTAATAAGAGGCATGGTGCATTTTTTTGCAGCTATACATTTTTCCCACAGTTCTTTGGTAAATGGAGAAAGTAAATAAAATCAGTTTTTTTTTTCCACACAATTGTCATATTACCAGGTTATTTCTCTCTCACTGCATATGCATACTTGCAACTACACCCCAAAACATATTCTGCTACCCCTCCTGAGTATGGGGAAACCACCACATGTGTGGGACCTTTTCACAGCCTTGCCACATAGAGAGGTCCAACATGCAAAGAGCACCGTTAAGCATTTTAGGGGCAGAAATTACACATTTAATTTACTGACTACCTATTAAATTTTTTAAGGCCCTGGAGCAGCAGGAAATTACCCACAAAATGACCCCATTTTGAGAAGCAAGAGGTAAAATGAGCCTTTTGAATGTGTCATTTTTTTCCACAGGCTTTTGGAAAATGTGGAAAGAAAAGAAAAATGTTTTCTTTTTACACAAAGTTGTCCATTTATAAGATATTTCTAACACATAGCATGTACATACCAAACATTGCACCCCAAAATACATTTTTCTATTCCTCCTGAGTATAGCGATACCACATGTGTGAGACTTTTCTCCAGTCTGGCCACATAGAGAGGCCCAGCATCTAAGTAGCACCTTTAGGTGTTCTAGAGGCAAAAATTGCACATCTAATTTCCTGACAACATAACATGTACATATCAAAAATTGCACCCCAAAATACATTTTGCTACTCCTCTTGAGTATGGGAAAACCACATTCATGAAATATTTTCAGCCCAGCCACACAGAGAGACCCAATATGCAAGAACAGATATTCATCACTGGTACAGATGTGGATTTTACACTGGTACTCTGTAACGGCGGTTGATTACTGGTACGCTGTAACAGATGTGATGTGGATTTGACACTGGTATATTGTGACAGATGTGGATTTGACACTGGTATGTTGTGACAGATGTAAATTTGACACCGGTACACTGTGACAGATGTTGATCACTGGTACAGATGTGGGTCACCACTGGTACACTGTAACGGATATGGATCACTGGTACAGTTGTGGATGACCATTGGTACACTGTGGCAGACGTGGATCACTGATAGAGATGTGGATGACCACTGCTACACTGACAGATGTGAATAATCACTGGCACAGATGTGGATGACCACTGCTACACTGACAGATGTGGATAACCACTGTAACAGATGTGTGGGGGGACACTATCTGGATGATCAGTGTGTGTGTATTTGTGTGTGTGTGCTTGAAAACTGTGTTCATTTTGCTGGTAGCACAGATTGGCTCTGCTTCTCCTCACAGGCAGGCTCTGTGTGAGGAGAAGCAGAGCCGATCAAGTGACGGGCAGTCATGTTTACATCACATGATGGCTGTGATTGGACACAGCCATCATGTGATCAGAAGGGCCAATCAAAGAGCTCTTCTGCAGGGGACACAGGCACACCAAAAGCATACGTGCCCACGTTTTGGGGGACATTCAGGAACGTCCACTCAGAACGGCAAACATCCCACCGGCCTATTTATGTGCATTGGCCAGGTGGGAAGCGATTAAAAATCCACAGATGTGGGAAATTAATCTTTGTGTGTGTGTCAGGGACCATGAACCAGGCGGAGATCATAGACCACACAAGGGTAAGGAGCTAAGCTAAGCTGCTAAAATAGCGAAAAGGGCTGGCTGTAGGCCTCACTATTGAGGCAGATACTGGTATGCAGGTGAGTCACTGTGGAGACAAGGAGTAGCTGGTAATTAACCGACAGCTGAGCAGCTCCTGAGCACTGAAAGAAAAGAGCTGCTTGTTAAGTAGAAGGAGCCCAGCCCTGACAGTGTGTCACCTTGTGTGACTGTACCAAGGCCATACATTCCAGGTTATATAAACTTTTGATCAGGGTCATTTGGGTGATTTCTGTTATCATTATGATTTACTGTAAAAAGGCACCAAACAACTATGTGATAATAAATGGCTTCATATGATCATCATCCTTACATAAAAAACTGTTTTTGGAATGATCAGCCATATTTTCAATATCCTTTCCAAAATTTCACAATTTCTGCCAGGATATGCAAACATTTGAGCACAACTGTACATAACATTCTTACTGATATAATTGCTGGTGACATACTCTATAGCTGAGCAGAGGAAAACTCTATTACCATCTGTATCTTAAGTTTTAGGTTACATTTAAAGTAGAACTATAAGCAAACCTTTTTATTTTCATTTAGTAAGGGAGGGTTATAAACCCTGTCAGATTCCGTCCTATAGCCAGAACAGGAAATGAGAGGAAATGCCTGCAAATCAATGGAATCCCTTGTGGACCCAGAGGTCACCAGAACAAGTGTCCCCATTGGAAGATTTCCTCTCTATTACTTTTCTGAGGACAACCTAAAATGGGATTTTCTTTTACTTTTATTTTCAATGATAATGGTAAACAGTATAAATAGAGAGAGTGAATCTCCCTAATGGGGGCACAGACAGCAATAAAAACCAAGAAATGTTCTAATTCATCTCCACTCTGTCCAAATCTAAAAAAACTAATTTTGCCTTTAGTTGTACTTTAAGTTTAAGGTAAATGATAACTAAACCCAACAGCAAAGTGTGATATATTGCATCTTAGCACTCCCCAGCTGCGGTGAATGCATTCATTTTATTTTTAAGATGACAAAAAATACTTGTGGATCTTACCAGAAATGTTCTTGCAACTTCCTGTGAGATAAACAGAGTAAAGCAACATTATCTTTGTTCTGTAAACTACTAAGCCCATCATCTTTTATGTGATTTAAATTAACAAAGGCAAGCATGTTTGAAGTCCAGACTGGGTAGCAACCATGATTCCCTCCATGGATGCATTGGAGGAATTAATGTAGCCACCCAGGGGCAGGAAGAATGGGACTGTTGTATTCCAGGGGGCTGTTGTATTCCCAGAAACCCCTCCTGAACTTCTAACATCAAGAGGTCCCAATTTCCATTAAAAGCAGTGAACACAGGTATCCCCGGTTGGAGTTAAGTCATCTAATTTTTAAATATGTTTGCGTTTTCTACTTTAAAAGGTGTTTTACCAATCCACTCTGGCAATTTAAATGGCAGTGCCCACTGAAGGATCCTCTGGATTATTTGGAACGATCCCTAACCATTCCTAAATGCAATTTGTACAAATCCTGGTCTACTTATCCATGTATAGAAACATATATACACAGAGAAATACTCTCTTGTGTAAAACACCTTTCTAAATTGTAGTCAGATATATTTTGATGACAGTCAAGCTGCCTGCAGGGCACTGTGGAAGAATAGTATATACATTTATGGGCGTTAATTGGAGAAAAATCTGAATATTGTTGCTTCAAAACAAAGTAGAGTTAAATTTCCAAAGCCTACATAGGGTCACATACAAATGTACTGTATATTGACTGGATATGAATGAACGTGTGTAGGTAGATGTCTGAAAGAAAAAGATCTTTCCAAAGCCCCATTATTATTTAGCATCTTATACCATATTTGACCAGATTAATTTTGTTTATAATTTAACATTTTCTAACCTAAGAAAGAGATACAAAATTATTCTACGCCTATCAGACCTGTTAGCCATATTTGTTTTTCTTTCTTAGAGAACACGCCAACATTACCAGTAAACTTAGTGTTAAACTCCGGATTTCTGGATCAGCTAGCACTGTTGTAGAAATAAAAATTCAGTTGCAAGTTCTAGTCCATTCAGTTTATTTCTGTCTCAACATTATTGTACACAGCTTGCATATTTCCGCAAGCAATTTTGTGTAAAATGTCAAAGGAATGCATTCAGCCATTTATAAAGTATGCCCTTTTTAATGTAGTACAGAGATTTCCTTGCTATACCTTTTATCTTATAGAATAATACAAAAACAAAAATGTCAACAGTACATTCAAGATTTTCTTTAACTAGGGGGATTGTAACATAATGGACAACTGGAATCACTGCAAGTCAAGCCTAACAAAATAAAGAGATAAGTGGCACTGGATAGCTATAAAGCTGTAGGCTAAGAGTTCTGAGTGCATTCACATCTCATCCGCCCTTTAGTTTCTCCACCTCATATTAATGGGAAAATGTGGCTCTTTTGCCTTTCACTGTATGTGGTAGGTCATGGATGCTGTAAGATTACAAAGAAGATCATTCAATGCGTCGCTGCTCCTGACAGCAGTGTCCTGAACCGCTTGGATTCCTCAATTATTATGAGAAATTCTTTATGCAGCTTCCAAGTTAAAGTTTAAGAGTTTCACAGCTTGACAGCCTCACTTCAGTCTAATAACCAAAGCTAGATTGTAAATTTTCTGTAAAAAAGATAAAAGTATCAGTGGGCAATAAACTATGATGAGAAAATAACCAAAAATCCATTCAACTGACAGGGAAAGCATCTGCTAATGCAATCAGGACTTACCTGAACTTGATGGATTTCTATTTCTGATACATTTTTTGGAAGATTTTTGTAACAATAACCCCTGGAAATGCAACTACAACACACCAGGCAAATCCTAGCAAGAACCCCCCCATAAAATTATAAATGCATAAGATTTTAAATAGTTGGTGAGTGCATCAAAAAGAAGGTCCAGGAAACTGGGTCCTTTCTCTTAAAATACCGGTCAAGCACTGAAGGACCACTTTAGTCAGTACCCAAGTTCCCAGGTACAATAACAACTTATCTACCTAGGGAGGGCAGGTACGTTGCACATACCCACTCTATCCTCCTAGAGCATTGTTGGTATGAAATATGTCCAAGTGTCCATCAGCATCACTGAACATAATACAGGCCAACATGATCATGGCCCTCCATGCTGTTGACTCCCGCCAATATGCCTGGTGTTCTATGATAGTATGTCTTGGGGGGTTTATTCCTTTTTAATATTGTACTCATAAAAGGATAACAAGGATTCTATCTAATCTACATTAATCCTCAAGCATTAGGAAAACGCTATATTCTAAACTGGTTATGCTTACTCCAATTTCTGAGTGCAATGTTTATTTGTGTTTAAGAAATGGTGCTTATTTACTACACCACGCCTTTGCCTAAAAATAGAGATAGTATGTCCATGGCTATTTTCTAATAATTTTGGGTTCATCTACTTTCTACACCAATAATTTATTTTGCTATGTGTGCCTGTTCACTGAATAGTTAAAATGCAAACAAATAAAACGGCATCCATGTGTGTTTGTGCATTAAAAAAAAAAGAGAATAAGAGTCTACATCTGCTAGTCTATTTACATATCTATGTTGTCAGTGTGGTAGAATTCATTCCAACGAAGTGTCAGGATTGTTACAAAATGTGTTATAATGCAGCCACATTATTCCACTTTATTAATATACATGCCCTCCTTGTTTGACTGTGCCTAAAATGTAAAGAATTTATTCAAACATTTTGGTTGAGTGAAAAAGCAAGCTGTACTGATATTTTTTAAGAGTGTTAGATTGAAAAAATGTGATGAAAGACATTTTTCTTATGTATGTTAATTTGCAGTATATACTTCTAGATATTGTAAGCATGATGTGGAAACAGTATAGTTGTGTTGCACAAACAGCGGTGCTAAAACTTAAAAAACACACTTTAGTAACAAAGCTGCTCCTTGCAACCTTCTTCACATTACCTACTGTCAATTTTGCCACATAATTAACTGAATATCAGTGCAAAGTGTATGTACATTCTGTATATTTAAATAAAGGACAACATGAGATCTTTATAATAGCAAGTGTTAGAGTTAGTGTTCTAATAGAGTGTTAGAATAAAAGATAACCATTTTGCAGCCTGAGCCAATTTAAACGTGCACCACCATCAAAATGCCAAGAAAAGTTCTCATTTAAATGACAAAATCTACCCACTCTCCTTGCATTCTTTTTGTGCAGATATCTGCATTGATAGCACATTCTGTAAAAGTACATGTACTCTTTTCTTCTGATCCAAAATATAAATTTGTGAAAATATAGCAAATGTGCTCATTAGTTCAAGCACCAACCATCCTAAACCTTTGGAAACTTTACTCGCAAATATTTTAGCATGAAAGAAAAATAATTGTGGAATCACGTACAAGAGGTTGAATGACAAAGCAGAAGTCCTCTGAATAGTCAGCCAAACCTTGCTACAGTATATACAAAAAAGAATGATAATTATTATTATTGTTATTATTATTATTATTAAATATTGCATAACACCTATAGTAAAAAGTTAACTTTCTGAGTTCAAAATGTACCAACTCCCTGACCCCCAGGGACAGGGTGGGTTAGCATTGCACTGCAGGGTGTATTACTCGGCAATAGTGTGGCAATTATTAAATTATTATTGCAGGTACTTTTATTGCACCATCAATTTATGCACAATCTAAAGTCCCTAACTCACATTCATACAGTTACATAGCAGGGGCAATTTAGATAGGAGCCAATTAACCTACCAGTATGTCTTTAGAGTGTGGGAGGAAACCGGAGTACCCAAAGGAAACCCACACAGATACAGGGAGAACATGCAAATTACAAGCAGGTGCCGTGGTTGGGATCCAAACCAACAACCCTAGTGCTGCCAGGCAGAAGTGTTAACCATTTAGACACTGTGCTGTAATGTGTACAGATGTGCCAACCATGTTTAGATGCAAAACAACAGGAGTTTATTGACTCTCACTGACAATTCAATGGAAGTGAGCAAAACCTTGGACAGAGGGGTGGCAGTGGACGTGGTATACTTGGACTTTGTAAAAGCATTTGACACAGTTCCCCAGACATGGCTAATGTGTAAGACAAATTCTACAGGCTTGGAAAAATCTGTATGTAAATGGATAGAAAACTGGCTAAAAGATCGTATTCAGAGAGTAGTGTTTAATGTTTCATACTCTGAATGGTCTAGGGTTGTCAGTGGTGTATCACAAGGTTCAGTGTTGGGACCCTTACTTTTTAATATATTTATAAACGATGTAGGGTCTGGGATTATAAATACCATTTCAGTCTTTGCAGATGACACCAAGCTGTGCAGTGGAATAACATCCTTACAGGATGTCTCCAACTTACAAGCTGACCTCAATGCACTGTTTAATTGGGCAACTATGTGGCAAATGAGGTTTAACCTCCTTGGCGGTATTCCCGAGTGTAGCTCGTGGTAGAGTTTCAGTACCAAAAGCGGTAACCCCGAGCTACACTCGGGAATACCATGCGGCGTTGTTCAGGGATTCCCTGCAGCGCTTACCTTGTCCTTCGCTCCCGCGATGTCCCTCCTGCAGCGTCCCCGGCCATCTCTTCCGGAAGATGCCGGCATCCGGCTTCCGTGTTCCGGTCCCTGTGACGTCGGGACGTATGGGTGCGGCAAATTCAAAAATTTTAAAAACTGTCATTTTTTTGTAAACAAATATTACAAGCAAAACATTGCTGTTTCAAAGCATTTCACATACATTTTGTCCCTAGTGCTTTGTCCTGTGCCCTGCCTGCATTTTGATTGTTCTTTCTGCCTGGAAACTTAGAAAAGTCCATGGCGTCCAAAAAGCGTCCTTTTAGGTCAAAAGCGGTTTTAGATCAGCTAGAGAACAGCAATAGTAAATCAGAACCACTTGCAGAATTGAGTGATAATGATTCGTGGGGAAATTCGTCATCAGACACTGAAAACGATTTTGCGACTTTGCTCAGCGATGTGCGAACTTGGTGCTATATTTCAAATTTCAGTGTTTTTGGTTTGATTATATTATTGAATTAAATTTATTATTATTTTTTATGATTATTTATTAAATTATAATTTATGATTTCGTGTTTCAAGTTTTATCATATCTGGTATGTTTACTAGACTCTTGTTCGGACAGATTTCAGTGAGTTATTCCTAAAAATTACAGCCTACAATAAAAAAACTACATATTTCCATGCAAAATAATGGTAACTCTTTCAGCACCAAAAATCTGAAATAATCAGACTGCCAGGGAGGTTAATGTTGATAAATGTAAGGTTATGCACTTGGGGTCTAAGAATATGCATGCATCATACAAACTAGGGGGAGTACAACTGGGGGACTCAATGGTTGAGAAGGATCTGGGAGTTCTAGTAGATCACAAGCTTAATAATGGCATGCAATAAAAAGCTATGGTTTCTAAAGCGAGCAAAATCCTCTCTTGGATTAAAAGAGGTATAGACTCCAGAGAGAGATATCATATTACCCCTGTACAAATCATTAGTAAGAGCTCATCTGGAATATGCAGTTCAATTTTGGGAACCAATTCACAAAAAGAATGTTGGGGAACTGGAGAATGTACAGAGAAGGGCAACCAAACTGATAAGAGGCATGGAGGAGCTCAGCTATTAGGAAAGATTAGAGGAACTGAATTTATCCTCTCTTGAGAAGAGGAGAATAAGTAGGGATATGATCAACATGTATACATCAGTGGTTCATATAGTGAACTCCGTGTAGAGTTGTTCATCCTGAGGTCATCACAGAGGACAAGGGGGCACTCTTTATGTCTGGAGGACAAGAAATTTAATCTGCAAACACGGAAAGGTTTCTTCATAGCAAGAGCTGTGAAAATGTGGAATAGACTCGCTCAAGAGTTGTTTCTGGCCAGCTCAGTGGGTTGCTATAAAAAAGGCCTGGATTCTTTCTTGGATACAAAGAATATAACTGGTTACTATTTATAGGTAAAATTGTTCCAGAGAATACCAGATTGCCTCTTTGGGGATCAGGAAGGATTTTTTTTCCCTGCAGGAGCAAATTGGATCATGCTTTGCTGGGTTTTTTGCCTTCCTCTGGATTAACTGTGTGTGTAGGATTATAACTTTTTTTCTATGGTTGAACCGGATGGACTTTTATCTTTTTTCAGCCAGACTAACTATGTAACTATGTAACTCCAGGGAGAGAGGATAAGGGCACAGGACACCTATGGAACTGCAGACTCCAGAAAAAGGGGAACAAAAGTATTTCAGTCTGCACAGATGAATAACCTTTGAGCCGACCCAGCACTCTGTGACTATAACTCATGACTTTAAGGAACTTATCAATTCAGCTGCCAACTCCCTGGGGAGAAGAAACCAAACTCCAGGGAGGTACATGCTTCCAATCCAAACTTCTCCAGCCCCTCAAGATACCTGGAGTTCCTCCATAACTCCTCTATGCCCAGGTGACACAGTTACACTTCAAAGTCAGGCGTTTTCCCAGCCATATGGTCATTCTCTCAGGCAGCAGGTCTAAGAGGATTCAACAGCCAAACACATCCCTCAACTAGGCAGAAGGGTCAAGGTCAATCTCTGAATATGTATACCCGTGACCAGCATGAACCATAGGCAATTAACCTTCTAGTGGTTGGCCAGAGAAAAATAAATATTCATTGCTCTGATTAGTACAGCCTATAATATGATTGCCAGAGGCACCAGCAAGCAGGCAGACACTAACAATAACCAAAGTCTAGGAGAAACCCAAGACAGCTGAACTATCAATTCAGCTAAGTTGACTGCAGCTTAGCAGCACTAAATTTAAATAGGCACACCTGCTTACAACAGGGAGCTACAATCACAAATGGCAATATTTTCTGGAGGGCATTAAAAGTTTACTTTATGTAAAAATCTTTTGTGCTCTCTTATCACAAACTCTAATACAATTTTCAAATAATTACAAACTGACAGCACTGTGTAACAATATCATTTGGAAAATATGCAGTATTTCAATTATATAAATAAAGTACCAAGTTAAATATACTCTTAATAAATTAAATGTAATATTATTCACTAAGCTAAATCAAATACCATACCATTTTCAATGAAGTGACGGCATACATGAGTTTATTTTTTTCTTTGGGTCTTTCTTTGGGAGCACTTTTTGAATGCACATGGTATTCACTCCTCTCCCCCTTTTTTTGGAGAGGTCTGTACTGCATTTTACAGTGCATCATTTGTATTCATCAAGACAGTGAGGTATTTTTGGTGGATATGGTGACGTATGGGGCTTATCCATGAGAAGCTGACATTTAAGCCCGTGGATGAGTGTACCCATATTACATATCTGTAGCAAGATAGACTATACTATCTAATTAGTTTTGTCCATGGGGTAACTCCATTTCCTCAACAGAAATGATATATTCAAGCTGATAGGCTTATAATCAAACTACAGTGCCTCTTTGTATGCCGTCACTTCATCTAAAGTGGTATGGTATTTGATTTGGTCTGGTGTTATTAACATTTGGATGTAAGGTAAATAATTGCAATGGTATCCAGTTATATTATTGTGCACAGTACATTCCACTCCAATAGGCATTAATTACAGCTAAGCATACATTTTTTTATATTTGAATAAAGGTTATATTTTAGATTCATCAATTGGCCAGATGGTGCGTAGAGAAACGCACCCTCATCCGATATAGATTTGTTATTTGCCAAAGACGATGATTTACAATTAGGGCTTAGTTCAATAATTATTCACTAAGACCAGAGCAAACAAAATCAGGAGCAATTGAACATGGCAACTAGATTTCATTATGAAAGCTTAACTGAATAAGCTGATGTTAGAAACTAATTGATTACTATGCACAGTCACTCCAGATTCTGTCTGCTTCAGTTTTACTAAATTCTCCCTATTGGGTATTACCAGTTCCCTGTGTAATGTACAGTATAGGATGGTGACAAGGAAGAAAGGTGCATGGAAGATGTAACTCCTGCATTCTAGCAAACAAGGAAATTAGTTACATCAGTGGCCAAGCAATGGTACAAGAGAGAAAATTATGTTCTAGAAGACATTTCAGGGAAGATGGAAGCATCAGCAAGAGGCCAGCAGGGAGCTGTCATGGCTATGCCATAATGTGCAAGCATGTTATGTATGATATGCATACTTCCACATTATGGCAAGAGCTGCTTCTTCTGTCAACACTACAGTTCCACTTTAAGAGAACCTTCACACCTATATGTTCTGTTGTGAAGTGGTACTGCATGATAATGTTTGGAATTTTACATTGCCAATGCATTGTGATTCATTCTGTATCTTGCCAACGCATGACAAAAAATATGTTTGTTGTGGTGTGTTGCAGCTCAGGTATGTTAGCATCTACTGTACTTATGTATTCGGATACCATTTTCAATGAATGCACCAAAAAGTGTCATGTGTTATAATGCATTGCAGTAAAGCATGGTAAAACATGTATTTTACTTAGCAGTAACAAGTGTGAAGGAGGCCTAAGGGAAACAAAAAACTAAGCAATATTTTTATGAGATTTAGCATTGTAATCAAACATAAAACCAAATGGATAGATTATAAAATTCAGATTAAGTATGAGTTTGGGCATGTGCAGATCTTAGTCTATACCTATGGGAGTAAGCCTGGCAGGAAGCTGTCGCCTGTACTGTGCTAATCATAAGCGGCTGAGGCATTCCTGCCTTGCAGCCACATGTATACATGCCCCTTGTATATATGTGGAGGTGGGGTGGGGAATGCCCTGGCTGAAGAAGATTGGCCTAATAGAGGTGACAGCTTTCTGGGAAGCTCATTCACTTAGGTTGGGACAAGGATCCAAGGCCAGATTTAGACCTTGGGGGGGCCTGGAACACTTCAGTTTCAGAGGGCCCCTCATACACAGAGTTGGTTTACATTCTCAATGACACATTTTTAAATGCATGACACAATTTTATTCTGAGGTCACATGTGCACACATACACGCAGTCATTGGCCACCTACCTTAAGAACATAAGCATTCTATATGTGATTTGCTGGAGCTGCCAAGATTAATTTTTAAAAATGTACAATATCTCAATATAATAATAAATAAAAATATTGAGCTCTGTATAACAGATTCTAAAAAGATT
Organism: Staurois parvus; assembly: GCF_062004578.1. Lineage (NCBI taxonomy): Eukaryota > Metazoa > Chordata > Amphibia > Anura > Ranidae > Staurois > Staurois parvus. The sequence goes on from NW_028317815.1 coordinate 28,809,293, forward strand.
AAACACACATATTCATTGTGAGACCACTCATACCTATGAAAAGTGATCAATACTTATTTCATGTAATATTTGATTTTAATTGTTCATATAAATAGAATATGACATTTGGGACATTACAATTTTTGCAATTAATGTACTTCTTTTATTTGTCAGGATTGTTTTTACTATTGAACATAAGATGGCGCTGGAGATGGTGGAACTCTATTTGATTGTGTTTCCTTTTCTGGAGCATTTGCCTACTTCAATTATAATTAATTTATTCACCACCCCTTAAATTGGGTTAAAATTATGAATTTTATAACCTAGATATGACAATGTAGTTTTGGCAGAAAATTATTTTTCTCTGCGATGCAGACTTATTGTCCATTCTTGTGTTGTTCCTTTCCGGACTTCAAATTGAGGTCTGGTTTACACGTGGCACCTTCCAGTATTAAGTACTGGAATGTATATGTGTCAACTCGAGGCTTGGTCCTGTTTCCTTTGTCTTCCAGTTCCTGTGTGTAATTGAGGCTGGTTGTGCTCCAAATCGAGGCTTGGCTCTCCACTATATATGCTCAGTGGCAGAGGGCGGCTCCCTAGCCCTGGAAGAGGTCTTCTGATGATGAAACATGTCAGGCGGAGCCTCCTCTGACATCATCATGCTGTTGGCCATCTTTGGAAGCATTTTTTTAATGCTTTTTATTATTCCTAAGCTTGTAAGTAGGATTTTATTTGTGCAAATAAAGGCTTATCAAACATATTGCACTATGAGAGGTATGATTTATCTTCCATGACACTATTTTGGTATCACAATGGAGAAGACTCCGTGATGCCTGTGGAGTTTACATTCTGATTTGCGAGATTTGGGAGATCTTTGATTTTGATATGGCATGGAAATCTGGATGATATCTTAAAACACATGAACAATGAGACAATACATGAACATGAGACAATACAGTACAATACAGTTTTTCACTATTTTTATCACTTTTCATAGGTATGAGTGGTCTCGCAATGAATATGTGTGTTTAATCTTTTAGAATTTGTTATACAGAGTGCAATATTTGTATTTATTATTGTATATGAGAAGAGAGGATATCCTCTTAAGTATTTGCAGCTTTGTATTCTAGAAGAACTGTAAATTTGTGCAGTTTGATTTGTTTGTGACAATATCACAATATACCAGTCTAGAGATAAACCTTTTACAGATGGTAGCAGACAACATATTACTTCCCAAGATTACATTTAATTCCCAAGATTACTTTTAATAAAAAACATTTTTTTGTATTATTTTATATTATTTTATTATTATTTATTTTATATAATTTCTTTATAATGTTTTATGTTATTTTTGTATGGGGGGCCCTTCTGTCAGGGGGCACAAGGCACTTGCCTCTTTTGCCCCCTTTAAAATCCAGCACTGCAAGGATCTGAACATGCCCCAACTCATCCCTAATTCAGATTAAGACAGTCACGTGCTTTCAGATATAATTGATTCAGTAATGATTACATTTGATTTTTGGTTACTTTATCCAAGAACCTTTTATTATTGAAAACAATTTGTTTGATGTGGGTATGTTCACTGTTTGTGTTTCATCTAATGTTCATTTTAGACATCTGATTATCATCATTTGAATGGTAGGATGGCTTGATTGATCACATGGAAAATCAATAGGTGTATACCCAACATAAATGGTAAAGGCTTGACAATTCATTTATCCTTACCACAGCTATGCTATTAGCCTTCAAACTTAAGTATAGACTAATAAGCTTTGATAACGACCTGGAGGAGGGGCGAAACGTGTCAACATAATTTTCGGTCTTTCTTCGCTACACCGTGACATCATATCCAGTGAGTGGAACGCACACGGGATGCTGCGTTCCAGAGCAATCTTTACTGTGTCTGCATCTATCTGAGCTGCCAGTTCACACACTATAGGAATCTTCATTGGCAGAAAGATTTGATGGTCATATGTAATTGACCTAAGGTGTTTATTGTTGTTTCAACATGTGGGGGCAATTGATACATCTATTTTAGAATTAAATTCTTTTGACAACATTACACTATTAGTTTTTTTTCTTTTTTACACTGATCGAATTGTGTGGGAAATCCTTCTATTGGAGCATTCTTCTGAGCAGTGGATCCCCTATTGGCAGGATATATAATATCCACAAAGCGTATTTGACTCTTAATCACTGAGAGTCCACTATATTTGGTGAGTGCAGTATATGTTGGTTATCATGGATGGTGTTTATACACTGAAGTTTTCTGCATACAACACCCTTTTTTTTCATTTATTACTTTGGAGCACATTGGATTTAGGATATCTTCATTTTTTGGATTGGGACTTTTATTTTTTTCACTTTTGATTTGGACATTATTTTATATATTATTTTATATATTTTTCATTTAAGGTTTGTGATTTATTTATATATATATATATATATATATATTTTTTTTTTTTTTTTTTTATAGACTAATAAGCGATTAGTGTAGCCTTTCAATAGATTGCCATAGATTCACATTACTGTGTTAAGCTAAGCTAACATTTTTCACTTTTTCTCCCTGTAAGACTAATAAAGAAGAGACCTGAGCAACAATTCAAAAACACTTTTCAGGGTAAAGATTACTTTCAGAGTTCTTTAAAAAATCAATGATTCCCAGATGCCCTGAGCTCAAATATTTCTGTTCACAGTCTGTGAAAAAAAAAATAGCACTGGTATGTCAAGGAATAATTTCAACTCAATGTCATCTTTTGTTCCACAAGAAAGCAAATTTATTTCAATTCTCATCATTTTGTTCCAGGGCTGGAGACAAGAGATTTTTTTTTAATATATATTTTAACTTTTCTTCCTTTCTCTTTTTGGAGATACGGCTCTAAAAGGTTATAGCTTTAAAGTTCTGATATCTGCATTGAGGCTTTATTTTCCTCCTGTTACCTGTTTCCATGGTTGCAGTTTTACACCTCAGACTACACAGATACTTCTGCTGCTTCCTTCCTAAAACAGCTAAACTACACGAAAAAGCTCCTGATTTTTTAACACTGTCACTACTTGACAAATGTGAACACAAACTATACAGCGAGGTAAGGAATCGGTTATATATAACAATAGTGGATTTTACTTATCGCTTAAAGCCTGTTCAGAATTTATGAAGCAATTTGCATCAGTAATAAAAAAGAACACTTACCCCTGGTTCACATATTCGCAATCCTGCGGGCCGCGTTTTGCGCGGGCACGAGTGCCCATTCATTTGAATGGACTCTGGTGCCCCGGGACATGCAGGGAAGAAGTCCCTGCACTTCTTTGGAAACTGCAGCCCGCACAGGAACCTCGGTTCCCAGTACGGTTGTGATTTCCAGTGCGGGCGGCGTGCCATTAGAATTAATGGCACCTGCCCACAGGTCAGCATTCTTCTGAGTGGGTGGATTTTTGTGTGGATCCGCAGCGGAACCCACCCATATCATATGTAAACCTAGCCTGAAAGTGACCCTGTCACATGCCTGAACACATTAAACTGAGGTTATAATGAAAAAATGCAAAAGAAAAGATCACTTTCAGCCTGGGTTCACACTGATGAGGTGCGGCACATCGCATGTGATTCGCACAGGATTCGCATTCCTATGCAAATCCCATGCGAATTCTGTGCAGTGCGATTTGAGCCATACAATTTGTATGGCTCAAATCACACCGCATCTGCAGCAGAAAGGTGCAGGGCCCTTTTTTGGTGTGCACTAGAATTGGATCACATGGATATTCACACCTGTGCAAATCACTTGTGAATTCTGTGCGTTGCGATTTAAAACACCCATGTGATCCGATTCTGCACATCGTACATCATTTTGCAAACCGATTTCGGGGTGTTGTTAACTTAACATACACACCCGCAGCAGTTCACAAGAACGGGGTGCAATTGTGATGCGGTGCAGAATTTGCACAGAAACCGCTGCAAATTCTGCACCGCATCACTGTGAGCCCAGGCTCAATGAAAACTGATGTGAAAATGATAATTGAGAAATGTAGACAACTGGATTGTATTTAAAGCTAACTTCAGGCATACATATAAATGCACACATGAAATATACTACACAGTCAGGTCCATAAATATTGGGACATCGACACAATTCTAACATTTTTGGCTCTATACACCACCACAATGGATTTGAAATGAAACAAACAAGATGTGCTTTAACTACAGACAGTCAGCTTTAATTTAAGGGTATTTACATCCAAATCAGGTGAACAGTGTAGGAATTACAACAGTTTGCATATGTGCCTCCCACTTGTTAAGGGACCAAAAATAATGGGACAGAATAATAATCATAAATCAAACTTTCACTTTTTAATACTTGGTTGCAAATCCTTTGCAGTCAATTAGAGCCTGAAGTCTGGAACGCATAGACATCACCAGACGCTGGGTTTCATCCCTGGTGATGCTCTGCCAGGCCTCTACTGCAACTGTCTTCAATTCCTGCTTGTTCTTGGGGCATTTTCCCTTCAGTTTTGTCTTCAGCAAATGAAATGCATGCTCAATCGGATTCAGGTCAGGTGATTAACTTGGCCATTGCATAACATTCCACTTCTTTCCCTTAAACTCTTTGGTTGCTTTTGCAGTATGCTTTGGGTCATTGTCCATCTGCACTATGAAGCGGCGTCCAATGAGTTGTGAAGCATTTGGCTGAATATGAGCAGATAATATTGCCCGAAACACTTCAGAATTCATCCTGCTGCTTTTGTCAGCAGTCACATCATCAATAAATACAAGAGAACCAGTTCCATTGGCAGCCATACATGCCCACGCCATGACACTACCACCACCATGCTTCACTGATGAGGTGGTATGCTTAGGATCATGAGCAGTTCCTTTCCTTCTCCATACTCTTCTCTTCCCATCACTCTGGTACAAGTTGATCTTGGTCTCATCTGTCCATAGGATGTTGTTCCAGAACTGTGAAGGCTTTTTTAGATGTCGTTTGGAAAACTCTAATCTGGCCTTCCTGTTTTTGAGGCTCACCAATGGTTTACATCTTGTGGTGAACCCTCTGTATTCACTCTGGTGAAGTCTTCTCTTGATTGTTGACTTTGACACACATACACCTACCTCCTGGAGAGTGTTCTTGATCTGGCCAACTGTTGTGAAGGGTGTTTTCTTCACCAGGGAAAGAATTCTTCGGTCATCCACCACAGTTGTTTTCCGTGGTCTTCCGGGTCTTTTGGTGTTGCTGAGCTCACCGGTGCGTTCCTTCTTTTTAAGAATGTTCTAAAAAAGTGTTTTACAGTTGTTTTGGCCACGCCTAATGTTTTTGCTATCTCTCTGATGGGTTTGTTTTGTTATTCAGGCTAATGATGGCTTGCTTCACTGATAGTGACAGCTCTTTGGATCTCATCTTGAGAGTTGACAGCAACAGATTCCAAATGCAAATAGCACACTTGAAATGAACTCTGGACCTTTTATCTGCTCATTGTAATTGGGATAATGAGGGAATAACACACACCTGGCCATGGAACAGCTGAGAAGCCAATTGTCCCATTACTTTTGGTCCCTTAACAAGTGGGAGACACATATGCAAACTGTTGTAATTCCTGCACCGTTCACCTGATTTGGATGTAAATACCCTCAAATTAAAGCTGACAGTCTGCAGTTAAAGCACATCTTGTTTGTTTCATTTCAAATCCATTGTGATGGTGTATAGAGCCAAAAATGTTAGAATTGTGTCGATGTCCCAATATTTATGGACCTGACTGTATATTAGGTAGTTTTACCTATTCAAGGATTGGTATTTCTGTCCATCCAGCCCTGAAATTTACACAGCTCCCTCACACAGCCCAGCCAGGAGGGGGACACCAGTTAAAGTGGAACTATACTCACCTTGTCTCCAGCAATGCATTTGTGAATGATGAAACTACAAGTCCTGTCCACCACCACTACAGATGGACTTGTAGGAGTTGATTTACTAAAACCAGAGAGTGCAAAATCTGGTGCAGCTGTGCATGGTAGCCAATCAGCTTCTAACCTTGGCTTGATCAATAAAGCTTTGACAATAAGTCCCTGAGCACAGTGGATGCGAATTGGCATGCAATTTGCATGCCATGTGACTGGCAAACCGCATGCCAAGTCACACCCTGTTGTCCACAATTAGAGCGGTCATATCGGTGTGGTTCCAACTTGGTCGGAGTCGCACCGATTTCTCAAGTAGTGAATGCACTACTTTTGGAGCGATTTGCATAGATATCTGTGTCAGATGTCTTGCAAATCACACCTCAAATGATCATGCCATCTGACTTCTCTGTAAGTTACACGATTTCAAAGTTGGGTTTGGTGTGACCGGGGTGTAAAACCTGGAAGCTGACTGTTTTTTTTGCAGAGCTGCATCAGATTTTGCACTCTCCAGTTTTAGTAAGTCAACCCCATAGTTTGAAAGAACTGTGGATGCACTGATCAGCACACTCGCAGTTCATTCACACTGTCTACAACTCTGAAAATGACAGCCCATACAGAGGTACAGGAACAGAGCTATAGGTAGTGTGTGCAGGAGCCTGACATTGCACCCACAATTTGCTGATCACGGGTTCAGTAATTTGCGGACTCCTGTTTTAAAAATGTATAATACCTGCAAAAAGATGTGCATTTAATATTTTTTATTGAAAGGTGAACTTAGCCCCCAGGAAATTGATCCCCCCCCCCCAAAAAAAATAACTCACTACATTTACTAATCCCATGACAATGCTGAGGCTGAAATGATATGTGTAGTCTGTTGCGGTCATGTCTTTTCTGTGCCTACAGAGTTAGTAAAGTATTGTAGAATCAGCATGATGACAGAAAAGCTACATAGTTTGTTTCAGCTCTTTAGTCCCCAGCACACTCTTACAGGATTACAGACTGTGGGGGGTTATAGGGACTGACTAATTGCTGGACTCAAGCTGTGTAGCACGCGTTCTGTGTTTGGAGAGCAGCGAATGTAGTTAAAAAAGGAACTAGAGCCCCTTCTAAGCATATATGTGAGCTTATTTTTCAATGATCACAGTGATTGTTCAAGCAACTTTTTCAATGGCCACCATTATATTCCAGACACTTTTTCGGCATGCACCTGCGTATATACCAGCCTTGTATACATTTAATATTTCAAAGCATGCTGGAAATACAGTATACCCAGGGCAGCTTCTTGATTCAAGTGAATGTACCTTTACAATGAAATCTCTTTGTATTCTTTGTTTGTGTTGTGTGATTTGGCAGTATTCCTGTTTTCGGAACCCCTGGCTTGTGACTGGAATGTAAACTTTACTGACTGCTTTGACCTATGCTTGTGACAATACACTGATCCTGTTAGCCATCCTTATTAGTCCATTATAGAGAAATGGAAATGACTGGGATTATTTCCAGAGTTGTCTTGAAAATGTTAGTTTTTCTTTCGCCTTATATTTGGATGTATGCACATATTCGCCAGCATACCAAGGATGTTGTATCAAATGTTGTATTCCCATCACACACATTCCTGGAAACAGGGGGCATCAGTAGAGGGTGCTGCAGCAACTACCAGCTAGGTACTGGAAATATCTAAGATTAATGCACATATTGGCCAGCACATCAAAGATCTACAAATGTCGTCCCAAACTTTTATTGCAAAATCTGGCAGAGATCTACTCAGCCATAAACATTGACCCCATATCACATGCCTGACAAAGGGATCCTACGCGGCTCCGAAACGCTGCACTTGTACTTTTGCGATATGGTCTTTTATCGCAAACGTACAAGTGCAACGTTTCAGAGCCGCGTAGGACCCCTTTGTCAGGCATGTGATAAGGGGTCAATGTTTATGGCTGAGTAGATCTCTGACAGATTTTGTTTCGTCAGCAGATGGGAAGTCCCAGTATTGCTACCAGATTGTAGAGCTGTATACTGTATGTAGCTGATGTTACATACAGTTTATACAGAGCTGAAAGAGAGCACATTAGTAAAGGAAACTGTTAGGCACCAAACAAACGTTTTAAAGGAATACCTGGAGTTGAGCTTTAAGAACAGATGGTCTATTGGAGAATGTTCTGTGTATGTGAGGTGAATAGGCAGTGGCAGATTTGGTCAAGGCGCATGGATGCTCTGACAAAAGTAAGGCTTTAAGTACACAAGCAGCTGCTAAACTCAAGTTTATGAGCTTTTGGCATTTTTTTTTAAAACCTGATTTACAAAAACTGCAGGGTGCAAAATCCAGTGCAGCTGTGCATGGTAGCCAATCAGACTCCAACTTTAGCTTGTTCAGTTAAGCTTTGATAATAAAACCTGGACGCTGATTGGTTTCTGTGCAGAACTGCACTAAAGTTTGCACTCTCCAGTTTAGTAAATCTATCCCTATGTGTCCATGTACACACAGGCTTTGAGCAGAGTTTAAGAGCTGCTGCGTTTAGGTGAGGTTAAACCTCCCTCTCCTGAACATGAAAGAATCAAGTTTATGATAGGAACGTTTTGACCGCCAACCGTGGGAAACCGCAAAACGTGCCAGCCGCGGTACAGCGTTTTTGCCGCAATTTGTGTTTCCCATTGGCCGGCAGTCAGAGTAGGCTCGTGTACATGAAGCCTTATGTTTTATCTCTATCAAGATGGAGACAAAGAGACAAAGTACAGAACAAGGCATGGATAGTCAGTAATGGTGAAAGGATTTGCTGCAGAGACCACTGACAATACTTGTGACTAGTTCTTTGATCTATGTCTGTTTTTTGGCATTGTTTATAGAGTTCATTTCATCTTTAAGAATTTAATTTGAGTCTTAGACTAAGTGTTAGGCTCTATGTACACGAGCCTACCCTGACCGCCGGCCGCGGGAAAATGCAAATTGTGGCAAAATCGCAGCTGAACGCGGTACCACAGTTTTGCGTTTTCCCACAGTCAGCAGTCAAAATATTCCTATCCTGAACATGATTCTTCCGCCTTCAGGAGAGGGAGGTTTAACCTCACCTAAACGCAGCAGCTCCTAAACTCTGCTAAAAGCCTGTTTACGTGGACACATAGGCTTTTAAGGAGTTGAGTTTAGGAGCTTTGGCAAAAAAATTCCAAAACCTCAAAAACTCGAGTTTAGGAGTTGGTTGTGTACATGAGCCCTTAGGGTTTGGGGGGGAAGGTTCTTACACAAGGATTTGTTTAGCAAATGTCAACTAATGTATGATCACAAAAACAATCATTTGGGTTTGGGAAAACCTAAAACCAACAGATTCATTGTTTCACAGTTTTCATAGAAACTGTTGTTGATAAGTTCCTTTGATTTGGTAGTTTGTTTTTGCAATGAAAAACTGGTCAAAACATGATTAGATGCAAATCAGGCTGTGTCTTCTTCAGCAAAGTCTATGCTACAGGTTTATAGATCTGTGTCTCTGTATTCCTGGGCAGTCAAGTGCGGCAGTTTGCAGAGTTCAAAGACAAATTACTGAAGACAAGATTTCCACTCTAAAGAAGATCTATAATTTATAAAATAAAATTTAATTCAGTTGCAAGTACAGACTTTATCCTTAATGTTTGCCATCTGGCTAATTCAAACTAGTCAACTCAAAGTTAGCCAATACTCTCACATCTGTATTTATTTATTTATTTATTACCAATACTTATATAGCGCTGTCAAGTTAAGCAGCACTTTTCACATATATTGATCATTCACATCAGTCTCTAACCCTCAAGGACCTTCCAATCCCTTGTGGACAAGAGCATTTTTACATTTCTGTGTTGTGGCTATTGATTTGGCAATACATTTGTCATTTACTAAAACCCAGCTGAACTCTCAGCTCTCAATCAGCTCAATACACCCCAGATGCATCAAAATAAAAGGTGTTCAGTGACTTATAGATTGTTTTCATACTAAAGCAGCTACTGCCTAAGTAGAAAAGTCTATCCCCTGCCAGCAGCTGCAGAGTGGGATCCCTGCTCTCTGTGGGCTGGCAGTAACTTCATTGCAGAAGTCTGACAAATTACTTGCTGAGTAAGACCAATAGCTCTGCAATAAGGGAAGGCTATGCTCCCTGCTGATTGAAGAACTCTGGCACTAAGGTGTCCATTTATGACACAGAGAATAGCTGCGATTCAGAGGATCGCAACTATTCTCTGGTCATTCACAGATTATGACACTCAGGAGATCAGTGGAGAACATGTTCAGCCCTTCACTGGAGTTCTCCCTCCAGATTCTCCAGTCCAGAGCTGGAGAATTGGAGGGACCGCAAACTAAGCAGCGATAATTTACCTCTGCTTAGGAAACTGATCTTTTACTGTAAACTCGCGAGATTATAGTAAAATCAGCCGTTTTCCAGCATTTGTAGACCGTTCTCCAGCGTTTGTAGACTGTTCTCCCTTCGTTCGGAGAACCGCTTCATAAACTGCATTCACAGGAGAACTGTGTTCTCCGAGAATGCCGGAGAACTGAGAAGCAATCATTTATCGCTGGTTCATAAACGGACACCTATCTGAGTAGGGGGTGTCAGACCTTTGAAAAGAGATCACTGCTTCACCACGGATAGCAACTGTCCCACTCTTCCGCATTGCTGGCAGGGGACATGCTTTTCTGATATAAACAGTAAGATTTTGAACACCTGATGCGCCTGCAACGTACTAAGCTGATTTAAACTGACAGTTCAATTGAGCACCAAGATAACAAAGTAATGCATACATCATTTTTTCTTTGTACAAACAAGGCTTTTTTTTTAGTAATATTGTCTTGCAAAAATGGTTTTATTTTCTGTGCAACCTATAGACAAAAGATGTTAAACAACAAACATAAAAATGCATTTTTCTAGTTTAACTAGTTTAGTTTAGTAGTTGTAAATCAATTAGCGTTACTATAGATATAAAGTGGACATTTTATTCTAATATAAAGCTATTATAAAAGCTGCAGTTTGTGGAAAGTCCCTCTGTGTCATCCCTTTTTGTTTGTACACGATTTTATATGCATTAAAGTGATATCATACATACTAGGGAGAGTCTAACTGGGGGAATCAATGGTTGAGAAGGATCTGGGAGTTCTGGTAGATCACAAGCTTTATAATGGCATGCAATCCCAAGCTGCAGTTTCTAAAGCGAGCAAAATCCCCTCTTGTATTAAAAGAGGTATAGACCCCAGAGAGAGAGAGAGAGATCATTTTTCCCCTGTACAAATCATTAGTAATACCTCATCTGGAATTTCAGTTCAATTTTGGGCAGCAATTCACAAAAAGAACATTGGGGAACTGGAGAAAGTACAGAGAAGGGCAACCAAACTGATAAGAGGCATGGAGGAGCTCAGCTATGAGGAAAGATTAGAGGAACTGAATTTATTCTCTCTTGAGAAGAGAAGATTAAGGGGGGATATGATCAACATGTATAATACATAAGGGGGGATATGATCAACATGTATAATACATAAGGGGGGATATGATCAACATGTATAATACATAAGGGGGGATATGATCAACATGTATAATACATAAGGGGGGATATGATCAACATGATCATACATCAGCGGTTCATATAGTGAACTCGGGGTAGAGTTATTCACCCTGAGGTCATCACAAAGGAAAAGTAGGCACTCTTTATGTATAGAGGAAAAGAAATGTACCGTATTTTTCGCTCCATAAGATGCACCTAGGTTTTAGAGGCAGAAAACAAGATAAAAAATATTCTGAACCAATGGACTGCAGACATAGTACAGCAGATGACCAGAGACTGCAGACACAGTACAAGAGATGACCAGAGACTGCGGACACAGTACAGGAGATGACCAGAGACTGCAGACACAGTACAGGAGATGACCAGAGACTGCAAACATAGTACAGGAGATGACCAGAGACTGCGGACCCAGTACAGGAGATGACCAGAGATTGCGGACCCAGTACAGGAGATGACCAGAGACTGCGGACACAGTACAGGAGATGACCAGAGACTGCAGACACAGTACAGGAGATGACCAGAGACTGCGGACAGTACAGGGGATGACCAGAGACTTCGGACAGTAATGGGGATGACCAAGAGATTGCGGACAGTATAGGGGATGACCAGGAGACTGCAGACATAGTACAGGGGATGACCAGAGACTGCGGACAGTACAAGAGATGACCAGAGACTGCGGAAAGTAAAGGAGATGACCAGAGACTGCGGACAGTGCAGGGGATGACCAAGAGACTGCGGACACAGTACAGGAGATAAGCAGAGACTGCGGACAGTGCAAGGAATGACCAGAGACTGCAGACACAGTACATGAGATGACCAGAGACTGCGGACAGTGCAGAGGATGACCAGAGACTGCGGACAGTACAGGAGATGACCAGAGACTGCGGACAGTACAGGAGATGACGAGAGACTGCGGACAGTACAGGAGATGACCAGAGACTGCGGACAGTACAGGAGATGACCAGAGACTGTGGACAGTACAGGAGATGACTGCTGACCTTTGGGGAGGGAGGGGGAGCGGGTACCTGAATTTGACAGGTACCCGCTCCCACTTCCGCAGAGTTGTCCTCCCTTTAGTGTGGGCACCTGGCTGACAGCCTGGTGCCCAGTGTGCATGTACGAGAAGCGCTGCGCTTTGTGATTGGTCCGCCGTCTTCTGGGACCTGTCATGTGTCCCAGAAGACGCCGTACCATTCACAAAGTGCAGCGCTACTCGCGCATGCGCACTGGGCACCTGGCTGTTAAGCCGAGAGCCCACACTAAAGAAGCCGGCGCTGGAAGACTGCGCAGTGATGGACCGAGGAACAGGTAAGGTCCTGTTGCAGAACTGAGCGGTCGGCCCCAGTATTCTGACCCGACGGTGGTGGAAATAGCGGACCGGCCGCTCCATATTCGCTCCATAAGGCGCACTGACATTTTCCCCCCTTTTTTGAGGGGAAAAAAGTGCGTCTTATGGAGCGAAAAATACGGTAATCTCCAAATACGGAAATGGTTCTTCACAGTAAGAGCTGTGAGAATGTGGAATAGACTCCCTTAAGAGTTGGTTCTGGCCAGCTCAGTGGATTGCTTTAAAAAAGCCCTGGATTCTTATATATATATATGTGGTCTGGATGGATCCTGCACTTCCTGTTCATTCACGAAATTAATAGACAGTTCATTCATGTTTACTGTCTAAGCATTTATTAATGAACACCAGGTGTTCAACACTGATTACCCTGGTGTTCATTCAGGACATACCAAGGGTCATTAAATAAGACACTTATGTTTTCCAATTCTCTGCTGTGCCATTCTAAACATTGGATCTGCCAGCACTCTTCTGCCCTGCACATCCTGCTGTCTTCTCTGGGGGGGAACAAAGAACACAGCTCGGACAGTGGGCTGTGCAGGGGAAACAGAATGCAGCTGTTTTCCAGTGTCTGCTTGTCACTGCATAATCTCCAAAGAGCATAGGCTGCTTCTCTCTTTCACAGCCTTCTGTTTCCCTGCTATGAATGGGCAGAGAAGCAGGAGATCAGAGGGCACAGAGGGAGAATTGGGCTGCGCAGGGGACACTTAGGATCACATCCGTGTTTCAGCAGATCTGGCTGGACCTGGGGGGGAAGGTCACTTTTTTAACGATTGAATGAATTGCTGTTATCATACCTATTGCTGCAGTTATAGCTATTCATTCAAGATACTCCCTGATTATCTCACGTCTGGACTACTGCAACTCCCTCCTCACCGGCCTACCCCAGTGCAAACTCTCCCCGCTTCAGACCATCCTGAACTCAGCGGCCAGACTCATCCACCTCACCAGCCGCTCCACCTCTGCCACCCCCCTCTGCGTCTCCCTCCACTGGCTCCCCATTGCCCAACGCATTAAATTCAAACTGCTCACTCTGACCTATAAGGCCATTCACAACACTGCCCCTAACTACCTCACCGACCTGATTCCCAGTTACCACCCTACCCGTACCCTTCGCTCTTCACAGGACCTCCTTCTATCTTGCTCCCTGGTCTCCTCCTCCCACGCATGACTGCAAGACTTCTCCAGGTCCTCCCCCATCCTCTGGAACTCACTACCCCAATCCATCAGACTGTCACCTTCCCTCCTCACCTTCAAGCGCTCCCTGAAAACCCACCTCTTCAGGGAAGCCTACCCCACCCTCACCTAACAGCTGCTGCCCTTCCCTCCTCCTACCACTCCATCCCCCACAGCCATTTCCTCCTGTACCTCTACCCCCTCCCTCCTAGATTGTAAGCTCGAAAGAGTAGGGCCCTCTTACCCCTTGTGTGCTGTTTGTTGTTACTGTACTGTTTCATGTATTGTCCCCCCCTCTATTGTACAGTGCTGAGCAAACCCTTTGGCGCTATATAAACTCGATAAATAAATAAATAAGAGGACCATTCATACTTAAGTTCATGGTCTCTTCAGTGGCCAGCTTACGAGGGGGAGTGGGAAATGAGTGGGGAATGCTGCCGATATAAGTGGTGACAGTTAAAGGGTTAGCTGGGTATAAACTAGAGATGGGGTCTCCCAGGTGACCAAATATAGACATAACCATATCTTTACCCCTTACTCATTCACATGGGGAGATGGTATCTAGGTGCCCATTTATTGGTAAAGGGGGCTTCCAGATTCAGATATGTCCTCCATTCACAAACCCCCCACAATCACCAGACCAGGGTAGTGAGGAAGAAGCCCTTGCACTCCTCAACAAGGAAAGAAAGATGTTCTGCCAGTGGGTCTCCCTTGGCAAGGTGCATGTTCACCCCCCCTTTCTGGCCTTCGAGGCTTCATGCTCAGGCAAAGGTCTGGTGTGGATTTTTAGTGGGACCCAACACTTTTTTCTTGATTTTTGCATGGTGTCCCCCCTTAAAATCCACAGCAGACCCAAAGAAATTAGTAAAGAATGTATGAGGAGCCCCATGCTATTCTTTTTTGTTTTTGTGTGGGGTTTCCCTTAAAACTCATACTAGACCTAAAGGCACTGGTATACATTACGGGGAGAACCCCATGTAATTTTTTAATTTTATCCCCAGTCACTCTTTTTTCATGGCCAAGGATTTCTGGCCAGCAAGTGATTGGAACCGGGTAACATCATTAGTTGCTAAGGATGTGGCAGGTACTTGCTTAACAACCAATGGCAGCATAACAAAGAAGTTGTAATATGTAGTAGAGGGAGAAAAACCCACTACTATATATGAAGTTTGGCTCCAGCCAAAAGGGGATAAAAATCCAATGTTCAGAAAAATGCCCAAATAAGCAAATTGACTCTAATACTGCCTGCTATTCACATTGACCCTGACCACTTTTGAGGCTTCTTGCTTGTTTTCAGCTATCGACTCGAGCTATACAGGTGCTCTATGAAACTCCTTGACATTTTCTTACCCCAAAATATCTTTGCAAAAAAGGATGGCTGGTTTACTTAGAAATCACCATCATAACTGTATATTTAAATCTGGGCACAGTTACAACTGCAAACTTTTATTTGGCATGCTAATTTTTGCTATTGCCTTGCCACAGATCGGGGAGGATCAGTCAGACGTCTTGAAATAGAAATGAGAATCAACAAACCACTTTCTAATGAATGCTGGAGACTCCAAATTAGAGGAGAACGATCAACAGTGTCATAAACACACAAGTCCAGTAGAATAAAACCATGTAACTGACCTTTAATTTAATAACCTGGATATCATTTAAAACCTTGCAGGAAGATGGCTCTGTTGAGTCTCATCAGGGAAATCCTGACTATAGTTATTCGGAAAGGTCACTACAAGTCATCATGAAAGATGAATCCAGATGTGCTGAAAAAATATCAATAGTATGTGCTTGATAAATTCAAATAAGAATTAATCACGATGTTAAAATATGTCAATAAAGGGATACAAAAAGAGATCTTGTTGTTAGCTGCAAAATTGAGAAACCTGGCGCTAAGAAAATAACACATTTTGTAAGAAATCTTACAAATCGAGATATTTTAGCCATTTATGAGCAAGTGATATTAAATATAAATGATGCTACCTAACAAATGTTGTTGGATTGAATTTTCTTTTCAGAATATGTCATGCCTTTTGTCTTCAGATTTGAACTGTTTGAATTTACTAAGAATTGGAATTCTACTGACTGCAATTTCAATCAGGAGTAATGGTAGGCTAAGGGTTAGTTTCTCTATCCTTAGTCTTGTAAACAACCATTGATCACACCACCAACAAAGTAATTCTGCACAATAATGGGTTACCTTCCTGTTTAGATGACATATTGGTATTATATGCATTCCAGTGCTGGAACCAAAGCATATCAAGGCTGGTCTCCTAAGTTGCACCAGTAATGGACATAATAGTGTTAACCACCGATCCTTCTGATGAATATGATCTTATCTAAAGCATAGCTCTTTTCTCGCTGTAACAGACAATAGAGAGTCTTAATGAAGTAGAAGTTTTTAGCTACAAGGATAGAAGACTCTCCTGGAAGAGACTGAGAATTTGATTCTCGTACCCTCACCAAGAACCATGGAGAAACTACGAAAGCTGTTTTTTTACCCCACGTGTAGACAGAGTTCAGCGCCATCCTTTCTCAACCTTTTTAACATAGAGGAACCCATGAAATAACTTTCATGCTTGAGGGAACCCTACCAAAAATTATTATCTTTACAGATCATGATACACTAGTGTAAACAGTAGGAATATGTTGGCCCCCAGAGTTGCTCTATATGACAAAATTATTTTCAGTAATAATGAAGTTAAGCAAATAACTAATAATCGGTAGAAAATTATGAATTATGCTTTTTGCGTAGGATCACATCTGTGTTTCGGCAGATCTGGGAAAGTCCCTTTTTTAATGATTGAATGAATTGTTGTTATTATATCTGTTGCTACAATCATAGCTATTCATTAATCAGGACAGTCAAGAGGACCATTTATACTTAATTTCATGGTCTCTTCAGTGGCCAGGTTATGAGGGGGTGTGGGAAATGAGTGGGGAATGCTGCCAATATAAGTGATGACAGTGAAAGGGTTAGCTGGGTATAAACAAGGGGTGGGGTCTCCCAGGTGACCAGATATAGACATAACCATATTATTTACCCCTTACTCATTCACATGGGGAGAAGGTATCTAGGTGCCTATTTATTGGTAAAGGGGGTCTCCGGATGCAGATAAGCCCTCAGTTCACAAACCCCCACAATCACCAGACCATGGTGGTGGGGAAGAAGCCCTTGCACTCATCAACATGGAAAAAAAGATGTTCTGCTAATGGGTGTCCCTTGGCAAGGTAACCCTCCCATGTTTAGGGCATGTGGTCTGGCACAGGTTAGAAGGGGAAGGGGTGCATATTTTCAAAGTTTGTCATGACTTTTGGGTCATATTCTTTTCTCACTGTAACTGACAATAGTCTTAATGCAGTAGACGTTCCTAGCTACAAGGATAGAAGACTCTCCTGGAAAAGACAGAGAATTTGATTCTTGTACGCCTACCCTTTTCAGTAATGATGAAGTTAAGCAAATAATTAATAATAGGTAAAAAAAAAATGCATAAAGTGAAAACTGTAGTGTTCTCTCACACTGAAAATCAGTGCAGAAGGGTCCCATTAGATTGGTGGTCAGTGAGGGAAGGGACTCTTCACACTGGTAGTCAGTGGCAAGAGTGCTCTTTACATAGGTGGTCAGTGGGAGAAGAGCTTATTAACATTGGTGGCCAGTGGGAAAATGCCCCCCCTTACATTTGTGGTCAATGGGAAAAAGGCTCCGTTACACTGATGATCAGTGGTAGGAATGCTCATTACACTGGTGATCAGTGGGAGATTAGCCCAATTACACTAGTGGTCAGGAGGAAGCATCTTCATCACATTCATGGACAGTTGGAAGAATGCCCTTCTTACAGATAGTTAACATGATACTTGGTGTCAGTGATTACCCTTCTGAAGTCAGAAATTGCTCATTGCTAGAGAAAGCTCTATCAACACCTGGAAGTACCCCATGGTTCCACGGAACACTGGTTGAGAAAGGCTGTTCTAATGTTAAATCTTTGTAATTAGAGTGGAACTTTAGTCAGAAACTTAAGTCTTGCTAGATCACTTCATGCTGGCCCATTTTGCAGGTATAGGTATGTGAAATTTTGCTCTCCATTTTTAGGCTTTTATAGGCACTGTGCTGAATTTGTAAAGGCCAATCTACTGACAGTCTAAAGACTAAATCAGAATTAAACCTATTGATTTAACAGTTTTAAAAAAAAGTTACAATCCTGGCATGCCAGGAATGCCAACTGTCCAATTTGCTTATGTTCTCAACCAAACTGTCAAACCATTAAATGCCTGGTGTTATAACTGATCATATGTGCAGCACCATGGCAATTGCAGATCAAACAGATGGCAGATTCCTTGGCTGAAAAGTATAGGATGGTTTAGTTCTGCTTTAACTGCTGCTCGGGGCTCTGAGATTCAACAAAATGGCAGCCTCCAGCAAGAAGAAACAGGAACAATGCTGGAGGCATTTTACAGCACGCACTAATTGTGTTGCATAATTATTAATGTGGAATGTATGTTCCTTGCCAAAGAACATTATTTTTTTTTATCAATTGTTATGAGAAAAGCTCTGCTTTAAGGTATAGTATATTTTTCAAATATAATGTTATATTTGACATATGCATTCCTTGCAGCCCTTTGCTTAGAGTCAGAAAGGTTAGAGACGTAAAGTGTTACATCCAGGATGGGTTAGACTCTTTTTTTATAGCCATGTTGAGCAAATTTCCTTGTTTCCCTGTGAGGAATATTTACTAAAACTAGAGACTGCAAAATTGAGTGCAGTTCTGCATAGAAGCCAATCAGCTTCCAGGTTTTATTGCTAAAGCTTAATTGGACAAACTTAGGTTAGCAGCTGATTGGCTACCATGCGCAGCTGCGACAGATTCTGAGTGCACCACTTTCAGTAGGTCTACCCCTGTGTTTTTGTTGGAAAGGTTCTGCTAATGTCTGTGCATGCAAGATGTGTCAGGAAATGTTGAAAGGGATGCAGACAACCCTCACTACAAATGTAAATGGTTGAATTTTTTTTTGACCTAAGGCAACTAAATCTGCATTCTTCAAGATAGTGCGAATATTTTACTACTTGTGGTACAGTATTGTTTATTGGACAATGGTGTGGTTGTCAGGGACAGAGAAGACTTCCTGAAGCTACCTCAGATAAAGTTCATGCCATCAGCTGGGAGGATACAATGACCATTATCCAGGGGACATACTAAAGAAGACTTGTCACTCTAATTCTTAACTGAAAAGATGCTCACTATCATTATTATCTGTATTTTTGCAAAATGTAAAAAAAAATTGATTCTGTTACCTACATAATATTAGACCTGCACATACATTTACAGCTTATTTCTCACTGTTGTGCAAACAGAAATGGCAATATTCACGGATGTTAGATTTTTTTTAGCCTACATAATACCAGCAGCCCTGTGTTTGTTTTTTCTTGGTGTAGGCAGTATTGTACAGGTAACAAGATTCCATGTACCAATTCTGTTTAAGAACAGGCCACAGCCAGCTTCATTGTGTCTCCAGCATCAAACAAATATAACAGTGAAAAAGCACAAAGTATATAAATAAATCCTAGTCTTACTGCACAGTTCAATTCTCTCTTTAACAGTCCCAGCTCTACAAAATAGTTTTGTACTTACAAAGTTGCTACCGCACTGTCTCTCTTATTCTACAGGTCAAAGCAGCTTCTTCATTCCCAAGGATTGCAGGACAGTTAGCAAATGCAGTTGAAATAAATGGCATTTGGGGAAATATAAACCCTTTACATTTGTATTCCTGTGCTTTTTTTAATGTAATTTATTTAAACATTTAATAAGTGGAGGGGAGCATTTTCTTTATTTAACCTCCTTGGCAGTATGATTCTTTCCGATTTTTTGTGCTGAAAGCGGTACCATTTTTTTGCATGGAAATATGTAGTTTTTTATTGTAGGATGTAATTTTTAGGAATAACTCACTGAAATCTGAACGAACAAGAGTCTATTAAACATCCCGGGTAGGATAAAATTTGAAACACGAAATCATAAATTATAATTTAATAAATAATCATAAAAAATAATATAATAATAATACATTTAATTCAATAATATAATCAAACCAAAAACACTGAAATTTGAAATACAGAGGCAAATTCGCAATCTCTGAGCAAAGTCACAAAATCGTTTTCAGTGTCTGATGACGAATTTCCCCACGAATCATTATCACTCAATTCTGCAAGTGGTTCTGATTTACTATCGCTGTTCTAAAACCTCTTTTGACGTAAAGGGACGCTTTTTGGATGCCATGGACTTTTCTAAGTTTTCAGGCAGAAAGAACATTCAAAATGCAGGCAGGGCACAGGACAAAGCAGTAGGGACAAAATATATGTGAAATGCATTGAAACAGCAATGACAGCAAAAATGACATTTTTAAAAAATTTCAAATTTCCCGTACGTCCCGACGTCACAGGGACCGGAACACAGAAGCCGGATGCTGGCATCGGCTGGAGGAGATGGCCAGGGACGCTGCAGGGGACACATTGCGGGAGCGAAGGACAAGGTAAGTGCTGCAGGGACCCCCAGAGCAACGCCGCATGGTAAGTCCGAGTGTAGTTCGGGGTTACCGCTCTTGGTATAACCTCTTGGCTACACTCGGGATTACCGCTAAGGAGGTTAAAAAGTTGTCTTTTTATCACAGTAACATGTGACGGGCACACCACCCACCTCCTAGGGTTGCAGTGGTGCAGAATTGCCAGGTACTTGCTATCATTAGTCTGGTGTTTTGAGAAGGATGCCCTATTTTCTGTGGGTCCTGTCTTTTAGCACCTCCATTTTGCTTTAGAGCATTAGGCTGACGATAGGCAAGAGAATTGTTTGTGCTCACACTGGGGCATGCAGATAAAGGTATTGGGAGATAACAGATTTTCAACATAAAAACTGTGATATTCAATAAAAGTAATTATTCAAAGGTCAAATCTGGAGAGGTTCCCCACATCTTTACTCTGACACTCACAGAAGCAAAATGAACGAATCTGTCAGAGATTCTACATAGATGGGAGGTTGGGAATCAGAAAGATTTCCATGATCAAAACCATAAGCTCTGATTGATAGAACAATTAAATCATTGACTCATTGAAAGCACTAATACAGGAATTTGTACAATGCTGCCTATAAACAAATAAAGTAATTGGATGATTGCTCCAAATGGACTGAGTACTTAGATGAGCAGTAATGGCCAGTAATTCCTGCCGTTCTGCTTGCCATTCCCATGTGTACAGTGATTTTTTTCCTGTTGAGTCATGTACATTTACTTTCTGTGCCATTGGGGTTGAAACTGATAAAACTGGAACAGTATAAAGTTTGCAAAAAAAAATGGGGATGCAGGAAAAAAATGACAAAGGCACTCTGTCTAAATCTAAAATGTTGCATTCTGTTTATGCTGGAAAATATGTTTTTCAAACCTCCCCTGACTTCTCCATAAAGACCAATAATACAACCATCAGTCCCTCCCCTCATGCCAGGGTACTAGGTGTAATCCTAGACTCCCATCTGTCCTTTCAGCCCCAAATACAATTGCTGTCCAAATCATGTAGACTTCACCTCCGCAACATCTCCAAGATACGGCTGTTTTTAACCTTGGAAACCACTAAGCAACTTATTCACACCCTGGTTATATCTAGCCTTGACTATTCTAACTCCCTCCTCATTGGCCTACCTCATCGCAGGCTATCCCCTCTTCAGTCTATCGTGAATGCTGCTGCCAGACTCATCCACCTTACTAACCGTTCCGTATCTGCCACCCTGCTCTGCCAATCCCTCCACTGGCTTCCCATTGCCCAACAAATAAATTCAAAACATTAACAATAACATATAAAGCCATTTATAACTCTGCCCCAAATTACATCACCAATCTTGTCTCCAAATATCACCCAAAACTGTACTGTCCGCTCCTCAAAAGACCTCCTGCTCACTAGCTCCCTTGTCTCCTCCTCCCATGCTTGTCTCCAGGACTTCTCCAGAGCTTCGCCCATCCTCTGGAACTCTCTACCCCAATTTATCAGACTATCGCCTACTCTGCTCACTTTTAGGCGATCACTGTTTATTTATCCCTTCAGGGAAGCCTATCCTGCCCTCAGCTAATAATGGAATCTTCTACTTCTCCTACCAGTCCATCCCCCACAGTTACTACCTTTTGTACCACTAGCCCCTGCCTCTTAGATTGTAAGCTCCAAGCAGCATGGCCATCCTAGCCCTCTTGTATTGAATTGTATTGTTGCTCTATTGTCTCCCGTTATATTAAAAAGCGCTGAGCAAACTGTTGGCGCTATATAAATCTTGAATAATAATAATAAACCTATAATTGCTCATTTCATTATTTTCTATTTCAAAGAACATAAAAAATAAAAATAATATAATTGCTCTGTTCAACTTCATAAGCATACTAAATGTGAACAAAAAGTTCCAATTCATTGTCAAAAGTTTATATAGAAATATGCAACACTTTAGAATATATTCCTTTTTCAGTATACTGTATATAACTATTCCACATGTTTGAAGCATCCACTAATTTTCTCATTCTATTTCTTTTCCAAGGACAAAAACAACAAAACAATATCAGGCATACACATATCTTAATAAAATATTATGAACACATTAAAAATGCATGAATAAACTATGAGATGCATAAATGAAAATTGTGTGCTTTGATAACATTGAATTATCCCCACCAAAATATGTCCTGAACTATGAAAAAGCATGACAAAAAAGCAATTTTATTTTCTATAATAACGCATTAAATATGAAAGACATCATTATTGCTTGTGTTAACTTAGTTAAGGGGGGTTTCTACTTCTCAAATTATCCAATCCCCTTTTGTTCCTTTATATAGTGAATTAAGAAAGGTTCCACACTGTGCGGTATACAGGTTCTTAATGCTTTCAACTTTTTGCTGAGCTCCCCTCCAGTTTTTAAAATGTTCCTGCAAGTTGCTGGGAAAGGAGATTACAGTTGAAGGGAAACTATGGACCAAAGATCTGTAGCATATTAACCACTTCAAGTCTGGACACTTTTACCACCTTCCTGTCCAGGCCAATTTTCCGCTTTCAGTGCTATCACACTTTGAATGACAATTGCGTGGTCATGCAACACTGTACCCATATGAATTTTTTAGCATTTTTTTTAGACAGATAAAGCTTTATTTTGGTGGTATTTATTTTTATTTTTTTTTGCTATATAAATGAAAAAGTCCCAAAAATTAAAAAAAAGTGTTTTCTTATAAAATTTTGCAAATAAATAATATTTCATCATAAATACTGGCCAAAATGTATAATGTTGTCTTTTTAGCAACAAAAAAAATAACCCAAATTAGTTTTTAGTTTTTACACATTTTTTTCCCATTTTTATTTTATTTTTTTATATTATTATATGGGGGTTTTTTTACATACTGTCACCCTAGCAGTACACTTTTTTACACTGATTGCTTTTATACCCATAAAGGCTGTAAAAGCAATCACTTCTCTTTCTCTCTGGCTGCATTCTTGCAGTCATTGAGAATTACTGTGTGAGCTGTGATTGGTCACAGCTTGTCACATGGTACAAGGCTGTTGTGAATAGCCTTGTACCATGTGACCTCTGTGATCATTCACAGATTTCACACGTAGTAAGCAATGATGTCAGAAGTGACATCTTGCTTACTACTCTGCATGTGATCACTGATTGGCCAATCAGAGATCACATGATTG
The DNA here is from genome assembly GCF_062004578.1 of Staurois parvus. Lineage (NCBI taxonomy): Eukaryota > Metazoa > Chordata > Amphibia > Anura > Ranidae > Staurois > Staurois parvus. The sequence continues at coordinate 28,832,891 of NW_028317815.1, forward strand.
GGACCTAGCACAGAGGTCCCATACAACGATCGGTGTTCCACTGTGTCCAGAGGACACAGCAGGCACCGGATCGCGGTGCTGCGTGCTCCCAGGGAGCGCGCACAAGCAGGGAGCGGGGAGGCCATTTATAAATGGCCACCCGCCGCTGCACTGCTTCTGACCGCCCGTTTATATACAACGGCTGAACGGGGGGTGGTTAAAGTGGAACTTTACTCTCTCGGTCACTCAGTGAATCCTTACACTGCTAGCATTAGTAAGCATATAGGAAAGTATATTATATTTGCTTGTTTAAAACGTATTTTTACATTTCCGCAGTTACTTCCTGGTTTCTTGCCTAGGTAAGTGTCATACATCTCAGAAGTCTTCAGGAGGGTAGGAGGGGTTTTCCCAGCTAAGCACACCCTCCTGCCTGCACGCCTGAGCTAAGGGCAGATGGATTCCAGGAAGTAAATGCTACATGAATCATCTGCCCTTACTCAAGATGGCTGCAACCAGAAATGCTAGGGGTGTTTTTCAAAATGATTTATCAGCAAAATAAGGCATGGAGACATGGATGGCTGTGGGAGTTTGCTTTGAATGTAAAAAATTAATTAAACAGTGTTTTTGGTTTGTGGTGCTCAGATGCAGTGTAGTTCCACTTTAATATGCTTTTACTAAACAAGAATGCCGTAGTCACAGAAACTACGTACAACTGCAGGAAAAAAATACAAGACATACAAATAATTGCAGATATATACAACACATGCGCACACTACCTAACCTTCCTAGTCAATGAGCATGGACAATGTGGTTCCCCCCAGTAACTTGCTTTTATTATCTGTTGATCCTGCCAGAAGATCAGTTTTTCCATTTTCTTAACGTGTATGTTAAGGAAAAAAAATATCTTTCTTTTTTTTTAATTTATGCTAACTATGACTCCTTTTTTTATCTCTTTTTGTTTGAAAGAGCAATAAATATCTAGCGATCTTGACATGCCTCCCCCCTCTGCATCTGCTTCATTGTCAATCTGTGTCAATGTGTTGAAATGAGTCCCTGTCCCCCTCCCCTCTTCACTATCTGTGGATACAAGATGGAATACTGATCATGTGACCCTTTATAAAAAACAAAAATATTTTGAGATTTCATTTTACTATAAGGAAAAATAGTATGTAATATTATGTAGAGTTATAGTGCACTGAATGTTTGACCTCATTAGCAAAATCATCAGTTAGAGGGGGAGGAATCAACCAAAAACTGTTGCTGTAACTGTTTAAAAGGTGTTAGCTGGGGCTAGGCTTGAATTTGTTATTTATGTTTAGTCTAGTCTATGACTATTTTGTCCACAAAGTCACAATGCAGTACAGTGAGAGGGTATTGCCACCCTAGGACAGGAAGAGTGTTACAGGCAGGATCACCGGGTGAAGAAAAACTAATATAGAACACTAATGCAGCCATCACATCTAAGAACTGTTTGTCTTTTTGGTTTAGCTACCCTTCAATTTGTCATGAAACAAATGCTAGTTGCTTGGCTGTTATTTTTACCTACAGGCTTCAATATTGTTTAGGTCAGTGACTAGAAATAATCAAAAGTCATCATCTACATACTTATTTCAGGTCAAGACTGAAGTTAGGAGCTCTGGCTGGCAGCCAGGCAACCTACATTTTCCTACAGAGAGATAAACAATGGCAGCATTCATGTTTCTTTTAGAACAGATTTCATTTAAACACAAATCTGTCTTTTTGTGTTTAACAAAACAAAAATTCCTCAGCATTCAATCCAGCTAACCTAGCTGCAAAATACCTAAATAAACTATTTTTACATTTTTGGAGCTCTTTTACATAAGCAATCACTGGGCAATGAAAACAAACGGATGAGCCGATGTGGTTCTCATCTAATGATCCAGCCAGTAAATCTGTTGTTTTTCAACAGAAAAGCTCTCTTGCAGTTATAGAGTTGAGAAAAACCGTTTAGCGCAGGCAGGGGTGCTTACAGTGATCATCCATTATTTATTTATTTATTTATGTAAACCCTTTATCCCAAAAGGAAAAAACTGTTTGCTGTAACTGATTATTATTATTATTATTCAGGATTTAGATAGCGCCAACAGTTTACGCAGTGCTTTACAACGTAACGGAAGACAGTACAATTACAATACAATTTAATACAGGAGGGATCAGAGGGCTCTGCTTGTCAGAGCTTACAATCTAAAAAAGGAGGGTCAAGAGATACAAAAGGAAATAACTGAGAGGGATGGGATGATGGAGAAAGTGCATGTACAGTTGTTAGGCGGGGGCAGGATAGGTTTCTCTGAAGAGATGCATTTTCAGGGATCATCTAAAAGTGGATAGAGTGGGAAATAGTCAGACACATTGGGGAAGGGAATTCCAGAGGATGCAAGTGGCTCAGGAGAAGTCCTGGAGGCGAACATGGGAAGAGGGGACAAGGGAGCTAGAGAGCAGGAGGTCTTGGGAGGAACAAAGAGAACCATTTGGTTTGTATTTCGAGACCAGTGTTATTGATGTAGCTAGGGGCTGAGTTGTAGATGGCTTTGTAAGTTGTTGTTAGTATCTTGAATTGAATTCGTTGGGTAAGTGGAAGCCAGTGGAAGGATTGACAGAGAGGGGAGGCAGACACTGAACTGGTAAGGTGGATGAGCTTGGCAGAAGCATTCAGGATGGCCTGAAGAGGGGATAGTCTATGTAAAGATAAGCCAGTGAGGAGGGAGTCTCAGTAGCCGAGGCAAGAGATGGCCAGGGAGTGAGTTAGAAGCTTTGTGGTGTCATTGGTTTGGAAGGGGCATATCTTGGAGATGTTTTTTGGACAAGCTTATAAAGTATTAGCTGGATTTCAGCTTTAATTTGTTAGTGTATATAACTCTGCTAGTACCTCTAAATGTCCCTCCCGCCAAGACTGACATTGCTGCTGTCCAAGGGTGCCCCCTGTGCTCATTCACCCAGAGAGTGGGTAGTGGTAGTGATGGGCCAAACACCCCCGTATTTAGTTCTCGGTTGCAAGTCCAAATCTAATGAAAGTTCAATTGCGAACTGCGAATTCAATGCAAGTCTATGGGACTCGAACTTGTAAATTCAAAAGCATCCATTTTGAATGCTTATATGCAAGTTATTGGCCATAAAAAGGTATGGGGACTCGAGTACTGCCCTGAGGGACATGAATCAGTGAAAAAAAAATACAAAAAGTACTGCCTTTAAAGGGGCAGTCATTTTTCATTGCTTAATGTAAAAAAAAAGAAAAGAAAAGCCTCATCTGACCTGCAACTGTCAGACCTGTCATTTTGTGGCAAGTGTTTGGCGGGTGCAGACGGGTCAGCATAAGTCAGGTTTTTTTTTGCAATTTCGGCAATGCTGGATGCCGTGATTAACAATGGATTACATCGATGGAACCATTTTTTTGGGCTTTTTTGGCTTTTTTTAAATTTAAGGACTCAAAAAACTGTTTTTTAATGTATTTTTTGTTTTGTTTTTTGATATTATTTTTTATATTATACTGTCTTCAGCAGTGTCCAGCAACACACTGCAAAAGGCTGCAGTGTAAGCAGCCTTACATAGTGTGGGCCATGGACTTAGCCATGAGCCATGATTGGCAAAAGTTACCATGACTTTGACCAATCAGGGCTCTTACAGTGCATTGTGTTGTGATTGGCCAAAGCATTGCACCTGACCTGTGGTCTGGTTCATTGCTTTGGCCAATCATGGCCCTCACAATGTACTGTGAGAGTGCAGTGCATTATGGGGTGCTTGGTGGGCGAACACATGAACGGCCGATGTTCGAGCCCAACACTGACCATAAAGTTAAAAAGCCTTATAAAGAAAACGAATGCAGCCATTACGTCTAATAATTGGTAAGTTGCAATACATTACATTTTTGGTCTGGGGTTTTTTACCGCTTTAAAAAAAAAATTTGGAGATGATATTGTGTTTGTGTGCTCTAAAGTTAATGTAATAAAAAGTTGTGCAAATTTCATGCGACATAAAAAATTGCAACTGCCATTGCCCCCTCTACTATCTGTATTCACCCTAGAACCTTTTCTTAAATAGCTCTCCAACCCTAATATTAAGGGTATTACAGTTTACAGCAAGAGCAATAAATTGGCTGCTTTTGCAGATGATATATTGCTCTTTCCTACAGAACTCCACGTTTTACTAACTAATATTCTTCAAGATTTGAACCAGTTCCAAGGGCTCTGTAATCTGAAAGTGAACTATTCAAAGCCCAGAACACAGAGGTGGGTAATTGCAGGGCTTACTACCCTTTTGTATGAAACCCTGAAGCTATTACTTATCTTGGCATAAATCTCCCTGTAAAGCTGTTAGAGTTGTACCAGAGAAAATTATCTTGCACTCTTGGAATTCACACATCGTTGAGGAACTGGACAGATGTCAACTTGTCCAAATTTCGTAGGGTGGCCTTAAACAAAATGCCCATACTGCCCAAACTGCTTTATGTCATGCAAACAGTCCCAATAAACATTCCCATGACATTCTTTTTAGACTAGACTTTACTGCTTTTCTCTGGTGGAGAAAGCACCCTAGAATGACATTTACACAGCTTACCCTCCCAAAAAACACAAAGGCATTATTGGTTTACTGGACCTTTGTAAATATTACCTGGGAAGTTCAAACACTAAAATTGTGAGCTGGTCTTTGCATGAGAAAACGAAAGGCTGGTTTTCACTTGAGAAATCTATTTTTGTCTCAACCCTTACTATAACTTGGCTCCCAAAACACCGAGTCCTCTAGGAAGTGAAATTGCACCCTTTGCTAAGCAGTCCCTTAGTATCCCTTAACAAGCTCATGCATACGAGGTGGACTCTTTGACGTCCAGTCCCTTGATGATATTGTGCCTTAACCTGGACTTTGAGCCTGGGATGACCAAGACCTTCATGCAACATATATGGCCATATACAGCGTTCCTGGCTCTCCACTTTTTCTGTAATGGAAGATTTTTAACCTAAAATGAGGTTGCAGTCCTTAATGCCCCACACAAGTTCCCATTTTGGACATACTTACAAATTAGACATTTCCTGAACCCACCAGGACTTCTGGCACTTTTTGTTTACAAGTAAAATCAGTATGTTTTGCTAGAAAATTACTTAGAACCCCCAAAACATTATATATATATTTTTAGCAGAGAATAAAATAGTGTTTTTGTTTTCATTTTTTATGGAACACGGTATTTGCGCAGCGGTTTTTCAAACATACTTTTTTTGGAAAAAAATACACTTTAATAAATAAAAAAAAAAAACACAATACTGTATATAACCCAATTCTTTTGTAAAATATGAAAGATGATGTGACACCGAGTAAATAGATAACTAACATTTCACGCTTTAAAAGTGCGCACTCTCGTGGAATGGCGACAAACTGCAATACCGAAAAATTTCCATAGGCAACGTTAAAAATGTTTGCAGGTTACCTATACAGAGTTACAGAGGAGGTCTAGCACTAGACTTCTTGCTCTCACTCTAATGTTCACGGCAGTACCTCACATGTGTGGTCGTGTGCGACTTACATATGCGTTCGCTTCTGCATGAGAGCACACTGGGATGGGGACACTTTAATTTTTTTATCACTTTATGGCTATTGCAAGGAATGTAAACATCCCTTGTAATAGAAATAAGGGATGACAAGTCCTCTTTATAGAGCGATCTGGGTTCTATAAGACCCCAAATCTCTCCTCTACCTTTAAAAGCAAAAGTTAAAAAAATGTTTTGATCTTTTGCTTTAAAAAAAATAGTTTACTTCCGCCCTAGAAAGAAAGAGATGTCCTGACGTCATTCTGGTCCTCCAAGATCATAGAGGTGATTGGAGACAATCTGGTCTCTGTTCCCCTCTATGACCAGCTGCTTGAACTGTTGGATCGCTTCCTGGGCTCGCCAGTGTTTCTCGGGCTTACTGCTTTTACCAGCGAGCCCGGGAAATGATACGACGGTTCACGCAGCTAGCCATAGAAGTGAACAGAGTCCAGATCTCTCTGATCACCTCTATGATCTTGGAGGACCAGAGCAAAGTCATGACTACACTTCTGGTCTAGGGTGGTAGCAATCAATTTTTTTTTATATTTTGCTTTTAGAGGAAGTCCCGCTTGGACTGCTTTCATGAGAAAGACAATCACCGGCTGAAAAAAAAACACAGAGGTTATGGCTTCAGCCATAACCCAGGCAAACCACTTGCAAGCCGCAGCGTACATATACGTATTGCAGTCGGCAAGTGGTTAACTACTCCCCACCCCTTTCTTCTCTCCTCTCTTTTTTGTTGTCCCTCTTTATTCCTAAAAACCCTGTAAACCTTTTTTAGAATGCAATATACCTGTACCTCTATTAAGCCAATTTTTTATATACAGGTTTAACATTGAACAGATGAGATTTTCCAACCTCTTAGCTCTGCTTTGTGATCACTTGTGGAGTTATGTAATGCATGTTGTATTTCTTTATTTTGTAATATTACTAGTTGATGGAATTAGCCCTTCTATGTCAAAGCTTTCACTGTTGACCACGAAAATGCTGTACTGTCTCATAGATATATATACAGTATATCATTAAAAACTTTATGAAAAAAATGTACAAAAAAATTCACAACTACCATTTTTTTATTCTTTGGGTCCTTTGCGTTTTACCAATGTATATTGATGTTAGGTATATATTGATGTAAAATTGTATTTTTTTGAGCATGTGCATGCAAAATTAAAAAACAAATTAGTCTGGAAACGAAAGGGTCCCATCATACTGAGTCCCCAAGGAAGTAAAATTGCACCCTTTGCTAAACCCTTCCTTAGTAACCCTTAACAAGCTTATGCATATGAGGTTAACACATCCATGTCCATTCCCCTGATGACATTGTGCCTTAATCTGGACTTTGAGCCCGGGATGACCAAGACTTTCTTGCGACAGATATGGCCATATACAGAGTTCTTGGCTCTGCACTTTTTCTCTCAATTATTTTGTTCTATGGATACTTTGCTTCTTACTAATATATATTGATGTTAGGTATATATTGAGGTAAAATTGTGCTTTTTTGAGCATGTGCATGAAAAATGTAAAACAAAAAATTAGTCTGGAAACGAAAGGGTCATGGAGGATGGGGCTATCTCCAGGGAAGCTTTCTGTGCTTATCAGTGTATTTATTTCTATATACTTGTCCTGAAATTGAAGCTCAGACACTTTAGGGACCACACTTTGCAGAGGTGCCTTACCTTGCATATTTTTATTTGTCATGCATTACAATCTTGTACTACCAGCACAGAAAAAAAATGCTTACTGCGTTCCTGTGTCATTTCAGATATACACTACATTAGTTCCAGCGATACTCTGTCCTAAGATAAATAAAAAATATATGTATTTTTTGAAAATTGCAGATAAAATTAGATAGAGGCACAGATGACTCTCCAAGGGTGTGAGCCTTTGTATATTAGCCTTGTGCTTATATGCCTGATAAATGAGACAGGCTTTTTGTGTTTGGACACAATCTGGCATGTTCATAGTGAATCAGGCTGAGTGGCACCCAGCGTCACAGTGGGTGTGTCAGACAATTGATGGAGAAGGTGATGTATGTTACGATCTGCCTTGTGTTACTGTGGAGCACAGCGGCAGATATGCTGCTGGGGAGAGCACTGCTGGTGCTCCAGAGCTGTGAAATAATCATCAGTCCAATTCTGCACCATTTAAAGTAAGCTGCTGTGAGCGCAGAAAGTGTGTCCTCTCATTAAATCACAGCATGGGAACAGGAGGCCACTCCAAGCACTAATTGTCCAGCAACACTCTTGCCAAGGATGCTAGAAGCAAAGAATCATCAAAGTTAGAGAAGGTTTCACTCCAATAGCTGAATAGCAAGTGAGAGAAAAGAAACATCAGTAGCACAATACACTTTTTTTTTTTTTTTTTGCTGTGATTTTCTTTTAAGCTAAAAGAAGCAGAACAAGCCTTAGAGGGGATAGCAATCTTAAAGAAATGAGGAGGAAAGGACAAAGCAAGAAATTTTGTCTTAGAAAATGGCAGTAATCTACATTCCTGGTACCCTGACTGATCCAATGAATGGTAATTGGTATAAGGGAAAGAAAAACCATACACAGGCATCCAAGCTGAATATAAGGACCTGCTGGATCAGACGCAATGAAAGTAGAGGCAGTGATTATACAAGTTGTGTCTTTTATTTGCTCTCAGTCACTGGATGGAGTGGATAGAACTGCCTGTGACATGTATGCTCAGTGTTACCTGCTCAAGGTAAGCAGATTGTTGTTGTTGTTGTAAGATGAGGATGCTCTAATATCTATTTATCTCATCACTGGCTATCTCTCTGAATCTGCAATGTATTTTTCACACCAAGATTTAAATGCATGTACAGAATGAATCATGTTAACAATACAGAGCTAGATCAGAGTTAAATCCTTAACAGGATAAGCAAAAGATTTTTTAATACTGTGTGACTGTGGACATGTTTCACTATCATGCTATATAGCTATGTTCATTAACTCTTTGTGCTGTTTAAATAGCTAGTTGCTGAATGGAAGAGCCCATGTGAGTGTAAACCTTTATTTTGCATTAAGTTTTTGTGGCATTGCCATTGGTCAAGGATCTAGGTCTGCCTCTATGTGACACGTTTAGTGGTCACAACTTTTAATAAGGGTACCTACAATGAAACAAGACACTTGTCTTTATTTAATTAAGCAATGCAAAGTGCATTGATGAAGTGCAGTAACCCTACAATGAATCCTGCTTCACCTATCAACAGTTTAGAGCTGTCTGCACAATGGGAATGATTGCTGAATGGTTGCTATAGACTACTGCATCTTTCATATTTGAGAAAACTGAATCTTCTTAAGTAGATCAGAAGTCAAACACATGCTTTATAGTGTTTATTTAAATAGATTTTTAAAGACAACTAATAATATTTTGTCAATGTTTTCTCAGAATTAGCTTCAGAACCAGAAAGCAATAAGCCATTACAATACCTTTATTATACGGTTCCATTCCATAGCACAGGTGTCTACATTTTATTAATTTCTTTTTTTTGTCTGCTAAGTTATGAGGCTGAAAGATGACCTTGTATTGAAATGAATCAGTCAGTTAAGTAAAAGGGTATGCTGTGAGTAGACTTGTGACCACAGATGAGTGAATTGAAGGCACTCATGTCCCAAGAGAAAAGCTTTGCTGTCACCAACTTTCAAACGGGGTTTCAAGCAGAGACAAAGAAGTAACAGAGCATCAGCACTCTGTGGACTGACAATCCCTGAAGGGGAAACATGTGGTTACAATTAGAGATGTCTTTCCTTTCAGCTTTCTTTAAGGTAATTACACTTGGATATAATACCAGTGAGAGCTAATTTATTAAATGAAATAGTTCCATTCTGGTGTCACATTAGGCAATTCGTCACTTGGATTGTTGAATGTCACTTGTCAAACATATATCACAATATGTTCTTTGAATGAGCTTTTATGAAAATTAAGTTTTGTGACTTCTTGACAGCTAATACTGATAGACATGTATGTAAGAATTTTTTTCATTTATTTATTTTTTTTTTAGTCACATGTTCGGTATTTCTAGTTTCTGGGTTACCATAAGCAAAGATATTACCAGATATTAATTAATTCTGCTTGTCTCATATATTTGGAAATGACAGCTGGAAATGATCCCCTGGGTATGCCATATTTCATCTGTTATTACAAATACTAATGAAAGTGTTCCAAGCCCAGCACTAGCTTTGGCTTTCTGTCTATGCAAATTGTAAATACTAGATGCCAAAAATTTGGGACGAAAATAATTGTGTGTGTCTGTGTGGATTTCCTTCCCATAGCAATCAGCATTTGTGTATCTTTGTCCCATCAATAAATTACACTACAAATGAACATCAGTGCCTCAATCTTCCACCCTGGCTGGCGATATAACAATTTTTATTAATTAAAGGGAAATCATTTCAGTCTGTATCAGATATAAGATTAGTTTTGCATTTGAGAACACCTTATTTACTTACATTTAAATATCATAAAATATATGCCTACTCTATCTACATAATAATACATACCAATTGATCGATCAATAAATCAATTCAACTTTACAGTAGGGCTGGCTTTCAGGAAGTCTTTCATAACAATAAACTTTTCAAAGGCAATATAGAAACACATTATGTACACATTTTTATATGCATTTATTGTTGAATAAAAAAATCTTCCAAAACCAGACAGGAATTCTATATGTTCTGCCACTGGGTTTATCTGACTTAAGAAGATGAGTATGTCACTATAACCTATGCAAGCAGCAAATGTCATTACCTAAGGTGCTTTAGAGAAAATATCATTTGTCTTGGTGCTGCCACCTCTTACATTGCTACTTTAGGCACTGGTCTTTAAGTGGTTTTATTACTTAAATACAGCCCTGGATCAAAACTTGTTAACCATAAGGAAACATATCACATGCATCTCTTGATATGCATTTATTATTAATTAAACTGCTTATAATACTAAGCTGCCATCTGGTTTATCTCACCTAAGAAGATGAGAGAATGCTACTATAATCTATTAAATCAAGCAGTGAATGTTATTACCTAAGGTGTGCTTTATGCATAATATAATTTGACTTGGAGCTGCCCTCTCTTATTTTGTTGCCTTAGGCACTGGTCTATAAGTGGTTTATTATTCTAAAGATAGCCCTGGATCAAAACTTGGGAACCATAAGGAAACATTTCACATGCATCTCTTGATTTACATGTATTATTGATTGTGGGTTTTTTTCATATATAATATTGTGCAGTCATCTGGTTTATCTCACTTAAGAGGTTGACACTATAATTATTTAAAGCAAGCAGCGAATGTTATTACCTAAGGTGTGCTTTATGCATAATAGCATTTGACTTGGTGCTGCCACCTCTTACTTTACTGCCTTAGGCACTGGTCTGGAAGTGGCTTTATTACTCTAAGTACAGCTACTGGATCAGAACTTGAGAGCCATACATCAGTAATAAACTGATAACTCAAAAAGTTATAAAACTTCCATTTTCTTAAGTAAATATAGGAGACCAATGCAGGGATTGTGTTGAAAACTAGTCAGCTGTGGAAAAATTAGGTATTGTTTGCTTCTCTGTTGTGATTGCCAGGGAGTTCAGATGTACTCAGAATGAAATGAAAGCCGATCAGACAACTGGTGAGTCTTGTCTGATCAGCTGCATCAACAAACCATCCATGCAGCTTCAATTCATGCTGTTAGCTAGGATGCTATCGGCACAGAGATAATCATCCCAAAATCCCAGGAGACTTGTTTAGCTCCCAAATTGTAGGGCCCTCCAGGATGAGTGAATGCTCTTCAACTAATTATGGGGAGAAAAGTGGAGAGCAAATAAGCAAGACTATTGCCTCAAACTGGAGCCCATATGCAAATGTTTTAAGATATTTGTGTTGCTCTTGCTTACTATGGATATACAGTTAAAAATTTAGTGAATGGTAACAGGACCTAAATTGGCTTCCACAAACCAGAAGCAAACAATTCAGTTTTGTGTGGATGGGCATTTAAATAGAACTTTGTGAGTTATTATGAAATCACAACCTAGCAAATACACCAGTCATGTTCTCTAGAGGTGAGAAAAGAATCTGTCAATCCCCTTTTATTCATAGCAAAACCTGTTAACTACAATAGGTGCGATTGGCAAGGAAGCCCACATTGTATTAGAATGCTGCAACACAGAGGGTCCTATTTAATATATTGCAGCTTTTTATTAAACAAAGCTATTAGAGCCAAAATATTTACAAAGTTGGACATATAGTTATTCTGCTGTTTATTCCGCTTTTATCATGACATTTAGTAGTTATTTTTACTGGGCTACCAAAAGATTTTACGTTTGTTTTGCATCCATTTTTTTAGATAATGCAGTCCTGGTCTTAGCTATGAACAATAAGGTACAGTATATATAGAATCTAAAAGCCTATCAACTGATAACCTGAAATGTCAGTAAGATTATAAGTCAATCATGAAATCTATGCAATGCAAATGCAACAGGAGTCTTCTGTGCACAGGCTTCAAAAAACATAACCATTTTTTGGTTGACTCTCCATTGTTCTCATCTGTCAGAACAAATGTGATGCAATGTGAGCTTATTAGGTTCTTCACTGTATTTCCTAGTGTGCAAGGTTGAGCATTTAATAAACCCATTTCTTGTTAGCTTTTGGTAGGAAATACCAACAGTTTTGCAGTTAATTCCTGAAATGTGTATTACACTATTCACTAACATTCATTGCACAGTGATGACTTGAAACTACTGACATAAGTTATCATTTTAATATATATTAGCTATTAGAATTATGCTCCTACTACAGAAGGTTTTATGTTTCCACACTTCAAACAAAACCCAACAAACATGTTTTATTCCTAGTATTAGGATAGTGGACAGAACTTTGCAGATCATTTCTTTATGCCACTGTGGCAATTGTTCATCCAGAACTGCTGATCTTTATAACAGATACAGCCTAATTTTAAACAACTCTTTCCCTTGCAGTTGTTTCAGGCTGTTGCATGTTCTGAATGTGCAGTTGGCATAAAGGTGTAAAGGCGTGAGTTGCAGTGCTCTATACAGTTCAGTTTGATCAGTAGGGATGAGCAAACCAAGCAAAGTTTGGTTAGTAGGAGTTTCAGCGAACCCAACAAGAAGTCCGCAAACCCCAAGCATAGTGCCAAATCCTTTAGAAGCCTATGAAAGCTGAAGTGTGTCATTTTGTTTTCTGGCCTTTTTCAAGGATAATTTTCAAGCTATAGTTTTAAAAGGACATGGGTAATGGGCACTGCCATGTACCAATGCAAACAACATTAAAAAATACCATTCACTGGGCCATCTGATGTTCCTAGCCAGTGGATTTTTGCTGACACTACCCTGCTGTTTTTGCTCACAGAGCTCTCACTCGGACTTCATAAGTTATATTCTCAGTTTTTGCCTCTGAGTCATGTAGACTTTAATTATACATATTGTTTGCGCTCTTATACATTGGCTTGGCACAACGCCTTTTTTTTTTCTTTTATGATGTATGTACTAAAATAAAATATATATTTGCCTCTAAAAAAAATACCATTCAGCTTGGAAGCAAAAATGAAATGGGTTCCCCTTTAAATTTCCTACCAGACCCTTACCCAAGCATGCAGCCTGTGTGACCAAGTAAGGGAGAGCAGTGAGTATGCCACTCCCCCTTTCTGTACAATACCAGGTCACTTGCCTTTCAACATTGGGAAGTAACAATGTTGAGAGACAAGGGCCTCTTTCCGACATCCTGTCCTCCAAAAGAAATGTTGGTTTTTTTGGGGTGGGAGGGGGCTTAAGGGGCCCCCTGATATCCTGCTGTCCTTACAGGAATAAGTACAGGGTACTCCTGATTAATCATTTATCAAAAAAGTAAGATTTGGATCCATTGTCAATCACGCTGAAGACCTGCTGAACAATTATGCTCCTCAACTACACAGTTGCTGTTAAATGAGAGAATCCTCAGTATTGTTATAATGTAAACAACAGTGTCAGGGATAAATATGGTTATGACTATATTTCATTAATGATGTCGCCAAAAATCCCCTGCTGGATTGTATACATTTCATTGGTAATAGTTTGGGCAGGAAAAATGTCTGCCATTTTTTTGGTGGTTTGCCAAACTGTGAACCGGCTGGATTAGGGTGGAATTCACGTCCAACCCAAACCTGAAGCTCATCCCTACCATCATCACTATATGCTTACTGATTATCTCATCATAATTTTTGCTTTTGCTTTGTACTGCCAAACTATGTAATAGTGATTAGATGATCAGTGATATTTACAAACATCTTATTTAATTTCAGCTGCATTTTTTTGAATTTCCAACAGTCTTAATGATTCTAGGATTTCTGCAAAGAAGTACATTCAGTTCTTAATTAACTTGTTTAAAAATTAATTTGTTTGCTTCATTTACAGCTCAATTTTGCATAACTGCTAAATTCTAAAACAAAAAATATACCTTTATCTAGAATAGCACAAATGTCTCTCAAAGTGATTGTTTAGGGACTCCTTCATGCTGTGTGTGGTGACCTGCATTTTTCAGCAGGTCACCACATACAGTATGACACACATAAAAGCAGGTAACTGCTAGGGCACATAGAAAACAATTCTTTTCTATGTGCCCTCTCCACACAACACCATTGGTGTGATATGTGGTGTGTTGCAGTGTGGAAAATTGAAGCATGCCCACATTTTTATGCACCACACTGGATGGCACTGCATGTCACAGCACATCAGGGCAATGCACCATGTTGCTTGCAGTGGCATGAATGAACTCTGAAACTTCAAATAAAGTTGAGGAAAAACAACATACTAAAATGTGGATCACCCTGCTCCCTGCCAGAGCTGGCAGTGCACTAGTCTGCTCAGTAAAATGCTGTTTTACTGTGCAGGCTAATGTGGGTGTGACATAACTCCCAACAATACTATGAAATACCCATGTACTTTGTCTTTTCACATGAATCAGCCCTTCCCCACACACACACATTTTCTTCTACGTCTAGGACTGGCCCAATAGACTTTCATTGTTAAAGTCTCAACTGAAAAGCCTATCCATCATCTACAGCTGCCAGATTAAAAATCTGCATAGCAATTCTAAATGGTTGTCTAAATGTTAAATGCCAGTTCACAACAGCTATGCTTTCATACATTTTGCAGCATTTTCAACACAAGCAAAATATGGACTAAAAATATACTGAGGGTTATTTACTAAAACTGCGGAGTGCAAAATCTGGTGCAGCTATGCATAGAAACCAATCAGCTTCCAGGTTTTGTTGTCGAAGCTTAATTGAATAAACTAAAGTTAGATGCTGATTGGCTATCATGCAGAGCTGCACCAGGTTCTGAGTGCACCAGTTTTAATAAATTTCCCCCATTGCCTTCTAAAGGACTTGTTTGCATTACAATGCTAAATTGCACAGAATGATACATTTTCTGTGCATTTTTCCCCTTTGGTTTAAGTCAGTTGCTTGATATAATGCTTACAGTAGTGAGTCGTTAGTTCTGATCATGTTGTCTTCCTTATATCCTCACTTTTCAACATGCTTCTAATATGAATAAATCCTAGAAAGTATTTACTTTGCTCCCACATTCATACAAAGCATTGTGGCGAAAGGTGTGCATACACATGCATATTTCATATAGCGAAAGACTGTGCTAGACCTTCTTCAAAGATGAGTTCATACTTTGGCACTCCATGCGTGAGCGCACACACATGCTCTATTTTAATTGCCTAGCATTGAAAGGAGATGTAAATCATACCCGAATAATAGTTTGCTAAAGCACTGGGACAGATTTACTAAAACTGGAGCATGCAAAACCTGGTGCAGCTCTGCATAGAGGCCAATCAGTTTCCAGGTTTAATTGTCAAAGCTGAAGTTAGAAGCTGGTACCAGATATCTACAAAAATATTAGCCAGCTACTCAATTGCTTCAAAATCCGGTTATTTATTGGTTACAAGGTAAAAGTGCAAGATCAATAAACACTAACACATTTCAGTGAGAGCCTTATTCATGGCATGCTATGAATAAGGCTCTTGCCGAAATGCATTAACATTTAAGATACACTCACCGGCCACTTTATTAGGTAAATCTGTTCGATTGCTTGGTAACACAAATTGCTAATCAGCCAATCACATGGCAGAAACTCAATGCATTTAGGCATCTAGATGTGGTGAAGATGACTTGCTGACGTTCAAGCCGAGCATCAGAATGGGGAACAAAGGGTATTTGAGTGACTTTTAAAGTGTCATGGTGGTTGGTGCCAGACACTCTGGTCTGAGTACTTCAAAAACTGCTAATCTACTGGGAGTTTTCATGCACAACCATCTCTAGGGTTTACAGAGAATGAAAATATCCAGTGAGCTTCAATTGTGTAGATGAAAATGCCTTGTTGATGTCAGAGATCAGTGGACAATGGGTGGACTGGTTGCTGTGACATCCTTATGGTCGGGTCAAAATTTGGCATAAACAACATGAAAGCATGGATCTATCCTGCCTTCTATCAACGGTTCAGGCTGCTGGAAGTGATGTAATGGTGTGGGGGATATTGTCTTGGCACTAGCAAGGTGTACCTAATAAGGTGGCCTGTGAGTGTATGTTGCCAGTGATAACAATTTAAATTTTTATAAAAATAATCCCCCTGCGCTCCACTGGTATGAATTAACACAACACCAAATATATGCAAGCTGCTACCACCTATTCCCAATACCACAGGATGTATGACATAAAAAGACTAATATTGGTGAAGCGCTTCACATGAAAAACTAAATAAGTAAGTACAATGATATAAAAATACATGTAAAGTGACCACACTGTATTGAAAGGTATTGATAACTAGTGCTAAATAATCCCCCGAAAAAATATATATAAGTGCCAAGTGCTGAAAGTGCAAAACAGGGCATGCGTTTGCTGACTAGTTCTTGCCAAAATACAATATATGCACAGTAAACTTAATACACAATAACATTGCACACTCTAACTGAAAGTGAAAAGTGCTCAGTGCGAGTATGAATATTAATTAAAAGTAAAATCCACAATAAAGTGCAAAACAGGTCATGCATTTGCTGACTAGATCGTGCCAAAATCCAATAGATGCACAGTAAACATAATATACAATAACATTGCACACTCTAACTGAAAGTGGAAAAGTGCTCAGTATGAGTATGAATATTGGTTAAAAGTAAAATCCACAATAAAGTGCAAAACAGGTCATTCGTTTGCTGACTAGATAGTGCCAAAATACAATATGTGCACAGTGAAATAATGCACAATAACATTGCACACTCTAACTGAAAGTGACAGGTGCTCAGTATGAGTATGAAAAATAGTTAAAAGTAAAATCCACAATAAAGTGCAATAACAAAGTGCTAGACATATCATGTGCAAACAAACACCGCAATGTCAGTGCTTCAATTCTTCACTCCAAACATGATGTGTGTTAGCATGCCACACGTGTATATCGTAATCCAAAAGTGGCTAAAGTGCCTCCTCACCTTAACCATGCGACCCCTAAGGGTTACAATGCTTTAGGTGATATAGAGATCAGAGATCCCCAGTCTGGTGGCAGTACACTACAGCACTTTTTGGACGCTCTTTTCTATGGGCTGTGCATACCAAGGAGTGGCTAGCAATGTCTGATTTGTACTATTCTGGTGATATTTTGTCCTGACAAGCTAATGAACAACATTTTGGAATAGGCATGCAATGTATAAAGTCAAAATGACCGTGGTACAGCACATTTGTTTGCATGTGTCAAAGCAAACTGGACCTGGTTTGCAGAAACATAGTCATAGTGTTTGTGCAGCAACATCATGTAGTCAAGAGAAATCGTTTACCATCACCTATGCTGGGTCAGGGCAGCAGGTTTCATCTGATGACTAATGCACTTGTTTTCATGCTTTCCTGCAGTACATTGTTTAATGCATTACCAGTTATCTATACACATAACATTCGCTACAGTGTAGTCAGATTTTTGTAATTGTGTAATTTATCCTGTTCTCCTTTCTGTACAGTTAGGTCAGAATTTAGATAGCTGTTTGTGCTGCAGAATACATACGATGGAAAACTGTGCCACATGTTATTTATATTTATAGTATAAGGCCATCTATATACATGACAAAGTTATCTCTTGATTCAATTAGATCAGACAACAATCTTGTCAGTACTATATTAAAATACCTAGCAAATGGAATACCTTTCCAAGAACTTGCAGCACTTTTTGCATTTTTTCATTTATGTTAATATTGTTCCACTCAGTCACCGGCTCTCTGCATTGCCTTCCAGTGCTCACTGGAGCGTTGGGCTGTGCTTGCTTGCTGAGAGCCCGAGCCAGCTGCCAGTTAGAAAAGTGAGTGAATCCCAACTTCAAAGTATTTGTAAGAATTAGTTTAGAAACCATAAGGATTGTCATCATTACCAATTGGTTTTCACCATACTTCTATAACTTTAGCAGTAGGAGTTATTCAAGACCCAGTGACACTTGTCATCCCAATATGACCCTTAACCAGTGAGCCACTGTGTTCTAAAATTTTCTGATGAACTAACACTCAAAAATCATGTGATTGAAAAAGGCCCTCTTTTTTAACATGTTCTGTCCTCAGAAGTAATGCTGTACTTCTCTCCATCTTCCTACATGTGAAAAGCTAGCTATGTAATCAGACAGGATGGTCCCCCATGGCAGTCTGACTATGCAGATAGCAATAAGATGGCTACAGTGGTAGTCAGTGCTTGTCTCAAGAACTTTCCCAAGAAAAGTGTCAGCAAGAAGAATGCAGAGGGAAGGAAGGCTGGACATCCCCCCCACACACACACACACAAATTAATTTTGCCAGTGCTTGTCTTGGGAAAGTACTTATGGCCAAAAACACATGTGAACAATCAATGAAGTTGTCTCCATGGTACCTGCATTGTCAGATGGCCAAGCACAGGGGCACAAGAACGATGGGACAAAGTACTACATATAATTTGTCCTCTTGGGGACAGAATACTGTAATAAAATATGTCATGTGAGGGTTGCATAGTTGACCTAGGGGGCAGAAACCGAGGACCTGTTTACAATTTACCATTCCAACTGGAAGTTAATCATGTTTTCAGAAGAGTCATCTAAATGCCATGGGTACTGTGGGTAGAAGCCACACTATTAGAACTGTTCAAATAGCAATTAATATTCAGTACAGGAATGGAAAACAGACCCTGTGGAAGATTATTTCTTTTGCAGATGGAGATTACCAAAGTGTTACCATAATCTATGTAGCATCCTCCTAGATTTGAAGGTGCTAGAATTAGTTAGATTTAGTGCTGGCTCATTGTGTTCAGTGGAGCTGTGTGTATTTTGGTCAGGTAAATTTAGCTTGTCTTACTGTAATCAATTAGGTCTGTTCAGTGTTCTCAGCTGCTGTCAGTCTGTTAACTCTGCTTTCCAGAAATCAGCAGAACATTCTAGATTATAGGTGTGGGGCTATGCAGATGGCAGCATGAATAATAATACAGCCCTTTCTAATCCCAGGGAGCAGGGCCCTGAAGGATGCTGGGCAGGGGCAGACTGACAACTCATGGGGCCCCCGGGCATTAAGGGATCATGGGGCCCCTGTGTCCTTGCCCAAACTCAAAAAAGCCTATGAAAAAGGTACCAGGGGCATCTCATGGGGCCCCCTACTGACCCCAGGCCCTCGGGCAGTGCCCAAGTTTCCAAATGGTCAGTCCGCCCCTGATGCTGGGTATCTGTGTATATTCTCTGAGCACACTAAGCACTGAGTCTTTTCTAGTAGGAGAGGAACACAGCCCGGGGGGGGGGGCTGTATGCTCCCCTGGGCTATCCTGCCATATGCTTGCTGTTCATGAGGCCTCCGGAGGGTGGCTTGAGGGCCTGGATGCTGAAGCTACCGAGAGCTGGCTGAGCGGATGTCTGCTGAAGATCTACTCTGGTATCACTGGAGGACAGTGTTGTTTGGAAGTTGGAAGAAGGCAAGCAGCTGTCCCTGGACCTTTTCTGAATACAGACTGCTGAGAGATCTTAGAGACTTCTAAGACTGCTGGCACCCCATGCCTCGTGTGCTAGAGAGTCAGCTATGTGTTTGCTAAAGTGGACATCGGCTGATGTCCTAAAGAGTTTAGTCCTTCTAGATCTCTGTGAAGGGACTCTGCTCTTGTTTACTCTAAAGAAAGAAGTCAGTGTGCTTTACTGATCTTGCTGCTCTAAAGAAGGAAACCTGAGTGATTTTACTGTTCTACTACAAACCAAGTTCACAGTTTGCTATATGCAAGGACTCCTGCTTCAGTCTTTCAGAAAGGAGTTCACTGTCCTCAATTTGTACATAGTTTCTGTTTTTGGAGTATCTTACTCAATTCCCTCCTCCCTATCCAAGTTCTCCAAAAATAAAAGCAATAAGGACAACACCCCTAGACTGGTTATTTTAGGAAATGAGTTAGTGACTGCGGGGCAATCCATTTGGGAAGTAGCTGTGCAAATTTATAGGGACTCCACTGGGAGTAACCGCTACATTTATATACTCTAAATTCAGCTTTCTGCTTTCCCAGTTTTACAATTCATCATTAGTGGTAATAAAACCTTACATTAGCCCACTGAAGTGACTAGGCTCAGATGAAACAAAGTGATGAATGAATCATTCTACATTATTATTATTATTATTATACAGGATTTATATAGCACCAACAGTTTGCGCAGTGCTTTACAAAATGAAGGTAGACATTACAGTTACAACACAATGTGGTGCAAAAGGAAACATTAGCTGTACCTGTTTTTATTCAGCTTTCTCTCCTCCACAGCCTTCCAAAGTATACAGTTTAGATGGTATTTCTCAGCTTCCAGGAGGCAGGGGATGAGACTCTGATGTCATACACTTCCCAGCACCAAGCACATAGCTGAGTCTAATCTGAGACTTGTACAGTATGTGATCTGGGACTTTTGGGTAAGGGGCTCTCGCTTGCACAAGCATACACACCACCCTGGCTGTGCTGTCATTTGCTACAGCACAAGCCGATCAGTGGGTACCAACCAATGATTTATGGCCGGGACCTGGTGATTGGCTGAGAAAATTGTAGACAAGAGCCCTGTGTTGTTTACCACTACAGACATCAGCAATGGACGTTTTTTTTCCTTCCTGCAAAGCAGGGAGTGAAAGCTGGCTCATTGCTTAGCAAAATCAGCACACAGCACACACAGAAAACAATGTTAGCCACACAGTTAACCCTTTGATTGCCTTAAATGTTAACTCCCCCCCAGCCAGTGTCATTAGTACACTTATAGTTTATATTATTAGCAGTTAGTTAGTTCCCACAAAGTGTCAGTTAGTATCAGATTGCCCACTGCACTATCACAGCCCCACCAAGTCACTGATCACCACCATTACTAGTATACAATAAACAAAACAAATTTCAATTATATACCATTGTTTGTAGATGCTATAATTTTCATGCAAATCAATTAATATACCCTTATTAGGATTTATTTTACCAAAGACATGTAGCAGAACATATTTAGGTCTAAATTTATGAAGAAATTAGATTTTTTAAATTTTTTATTGGATATATTTTACAACAGAAAGTAAAAAATATTGTTTTTTTTTTTAATTTTCTGTCTTTTTTCATAAAAAATATAAAAAACCCAGTGGTGATCAAATACCACCAAAAGAAAGCTCTATTTGTGTGAAAATAAAACATTCATTTGGGTTTAGAATTGAATGGCCACGCAATTGCCAGTTAAAGTGGCACAGTGCTAAATTGCAAAAAATGGCCTGGTCATGAAGGGGGTAAAATCTTCCAGTGTAGAATGAGCCCCAAAGTAGCTTAACAGGCTGACATTTCCAAATGCTCAAGTCAGTTCAATATATTTCTTCCAGGTAGACATCTTCCTGCACAGTTCCCTCTGAACACCCCTCAAATAAAGCAACTGTAATCCAGTAGAGAATTAATACTGTTGTGAACGTAGAGTAGAAAAGACCACTCTGAAAGGTTGCTCCAAGCATTTAACACCTTCCCTGAGCTCATACCACTGAACAAACTCCACTGACTGGCTGGGAGAAAATAATATTCATAACTCGGATATTGCTTTTTGACACTCTGAACAAGAACAATTGATTACTGCCAATGGGTTTTTTTTTATTTGCACTAACATCCAAATTTTCAGGACAAGCTTTTGGGGTGTGCCCCTTCTTCAAGGGGCAACACCTCAACAGTAGTAGGTAGAGGCAATCAATAGTCTAAGCTTAGGGAAAACCTGCAGAGCACAAAAAGGTAAACAAATATCAGGCTGGCTACAGCCTAGCTCCGAAAGCAAGCACAGAAAAGCTAACTAGGGACTCTCCCACGTAAGACGAAGACCCTACATTACATTCTGCACTGATAGTGTCTTCTCAGAGAATCTTAAAGTGACCCTTCCTTTTACTCATGCACAGCAAAGTAAAAATCACTTAACTTGCTCCTCCACAGCAATACATACTTATATTTCCTTTGCTTCCCCACCACACAACTGACCACTAATGTAGAGGATGGTTTTATTAGAAAGCTATAAAAGGCACCAGTGATGTTCATAGAAAGGTTTTGCTATAAGGAATGCAGTAAATGTGTAGTGGTACCCCCATAGGAGCCAGTGATTTTTGTAGGTCCCTGGGTCTTTTCCTGTCTTCAGCCATGCAGCCAGGCACATGAACACAGTCACTCTTTGATTTAAAAAGCAGTTGAGGGGATGTTCTTTTTGTTGTTTTTATTTTTTAAGTAACTAGGATAGGGTTGAGGGAATTGGATGGGATACTCCAAAAAGAGAAAAGCAGTAGCAAACTATGGACGTGGCTTTGTAGCAGAAGCAGTTAAAAGCAGGTTTATTTCTTTATAGCAGCAATAGCAGAGTCCCTTCACATAGAACTAGATAGACTAAGCTCTGCTGGACACCCAACAATGTCCTCTTTAGACAAACACACAGCTGACTCTCTAGAACAAGAGGGGTGGCAGCAGCCCAACAGTCTCTAAGATCTCTCACAGCAGTCTGTACTCACAAATGTTCACGGAAAGCTGGTTGCCCCCTTCCAACATCCATGGGACACCTTTCTCTTGTGATACCAGACTAGATCTTCAGGTGACAGCCCCTTAGTCAGCTCTCTGTAGCTCCAGCATCCAGGCCCTCAGGTTGGCCACCTGTTGCCTCATGAGCAGCAATCACATGGCAGCGCTGCCCAGAGGACAGCAAGCCCTGCACACTCCCAGCAGCCTACAGGGCTACCCTCCCTGGTATTTGCCAGGGCTGTGTAAATATTCAAAAGGGATAACAGGCGCATGGTGTGGCAGTCCATGTATGTTTGATGAGTTCCAAATGGGCAGGGGTGAAGGTAGCCCAGTAGGCACTAACAGCAAGCTGCGAAGTAGCGAAGCATAACTCTGCAGAAGGGTAACAAAGAAACACAGTACCTCTAAGTGTGTACTGTGAAGGTATTTAATAGAAAGATAAATAGTAACTCACATCTTAGAATATAAAAACAGGCTCATGGGTAAGAGGGTGAGACATCTGTAGTCAGATGTTGTTGTGTGTCTTATCCAGAGAGGAGATCGACTGAGTCCGTCACCAGGTGGTGCTGTGCATGGGCAACATGGATGGTAAGCCTGGTGGAATCTCCAAGGTGTCTGCCAGCAGATGGTGCTGTGCATATGCAGCATGGATTGTGGAGCCTGGTAGAGTATCCAAGATGTCCGGAATCAGCACATGTGGCGTCTGACGTCATCAAAATGCGACGCGTTTCTGAACATGTGCAGGATGAGATGAGTCCAGGTGCGCTCTTTCATCCATGAGCCTGTTTTTATATTCTAAGATGTGAGTCGCATTTTGATGACGTCAGGCGCCACATATGCTGATCCCGGACATCTTGGAGACTCTGCCAGGCTTCACCATCTATGCTGCATATGCACAGCACCATCTGCTGGCAGACACCTTGGAGATTCCAACAGGCTTACCATCCATGTTGCACTTGCACAGCAACACCTGCTGACGAACTCAATCGATCTCCTCTCTGGATCAGACACACAACAACATCTGGCTACAGACGTCTCACCCTCTTGCCCATGAGCCTGTTTTTATATTCTACAATCTGAGTTACTACTTATCTTTCTATTAAATACCTTCACAGTACCCACTTAGAGGCGCTGTGTTTATTTGTTCCCCTGTGTAAATATTCGTACTGCTATTTGCGTTGCTCTACAATTATGTTCCAGAAGATTCTACTGCTCTCTAGAAAGCAGAGGAATCATACAAACCAGCAGCAGCTGAAACACTGAGCAGACCTAACTAATCACACTGATTACAGTGAGCACAACTACATTTACCTAACACAACAAAAACACAGCTCCACTGAACACAGTAAGCCAGCAATAAATCTAACTTATCCTAGCACCTGTGTAGGAGAGTGCTACATTAGCATCAGCCACTAGAGCAGTTTGCTATGTACTAGAGAAAGAGGGCACTGCAGAGTGGAAAACTGGGAGAGGGTGTCAAAATGTTGCTACAGAGCGGTACTGTTGACAGACCCCGGTATAGAGATATTACAATACTTTATTACAGGTATTGTTTGGCACAATGGTTAGTAAATGCAGGTGTTTTTGAAAATCTGCACCTTAATTTTCGCTCTGACTTGCTGCTCTCTTGTCCTATGACGTACTGTGTGAACTTTCTTTCCTTTTACCATTTGAGTTCTAGCTTGTTGTTCTCTCCAGGAATAATCTATGTACGTAACTGCTCTGGAAAGGTTTTAGTTCTTTTTTGTTGTTCAATAGAATTCTGGCTTGCTATATTGTCTTGGTATGACCCACTTTGTGAATTTTTCTTGGTGAAAGGATAGTAGCTGAACTGGATGGTCAGAGATTATCAGTCAACTGCACAAAGTATAGCCAATAGTTCCATGATTTATTGGGTCTGCAAAGTAAATTAGTGTCCAAAAAACCTATGTTTGTCATAGAGTTGCTCCTCTGCCTGCCCTTTAGCCAGCATCCTCTCAAGAAACCCCATTCAACTGCATTTGCTGATTTACTGGTCCATTGAACAGATATTCACTCGGTAGCAAGTTTTGGCTCAAATGTGTGCAAATAGTAAACTGATTTTGACGTATTCCATTATCTCTAATCACAATGACATGGTTATGTTTTGTGTGGTTTACTTTAAGGTAAGAAGGTATGCTCAAAGGGTTTTTTTTATAATGTTATATAGTAAGAAAGTGAGATCATGAGTTGCACAGTGAATTGTAGGTAGCTGGCAGTTTTCAAGGTGGGAATGCTACTTACTGTTCATGTAATGTAATTTACTGTGAAGATGGTATACATATGGCATGACACTTCAATGGGTCTGCCTCAGTAGATTTGTGATGCATGCGTCTTCACTTTCCAGTTTCAGTACTGATTGTAAGTAGAGCACTTGGGAAAGAATACATTGGAAAGAGGATAATAGACTACAGAAAATGCATCAAACCATGGAGTTTCTGAACTGAATTTAAAATAAAATTGGATTTAAACAGATGAAAATGTTAAACCTTTTTAAATAGCTACCATATTAGTTCAAGGATAATGATATGACAAGATAGTAAAAGTGTTATCCTGTATTATTGTATGACCCGTTCTTTCTACAAATTTCTACAAAGTTGCTGAGTCTTGGTAAGCATGCCATTATGTATATTTCCTAAATTGTTACTATAGTAACTGCAGCCAGCAGCAGACTAAAATACATAACTGTTACCGGTATTTATAAATAATAATATAATTACAGTTTTTATTTGCTGTTTATTTTCTGCAAGATGAAAGTTTTAATATCATTACTTCATCACACTGTGGGTGTCCTGTTACTCTTTTTGTAAAATGAATGCCGTCATTTCAATATAGAGTTGTATTCTATCACAAGTTTGTCCAGTGGCACCACTTGAACACGAATATCTTCAAAAGGCTCATTGATTACTTGCAATATTTTTTAAAGCTCAAAATATATTTTAGTTATACAAATAAATGTTATGCTCCTAGCATTATTTTGAGAGAATAAAAGGTTGATTTTGTTTACTATAGCACACATAATGGGATGCATTTACTAAAACCGGTGCTCTCAGATTCTGGTGCAGCTGTGCATGTTAGCCAATCAGCTTCTAACTTCAGCTTGTTCAATTAAGTTTTGGCAATAAAATCTGAAAGCTGACTGATTTTTATGCAGAGCCGCACCAGATTTTGCACTATCTGGGGTTCAGTAAATAACCCCCTTTGAGTACAGCAGATGAATCATGTTTATAGCAGATGTGAGGCACTAGCACAGTGGAAAAGCACAATGAAGTTGATTTACTACAACAGTAGTAAAGTGAATTTCATGTGTGGTAAATGCTGTGAAATTGTGTTGACTTCAATCATCCAATCATATTCAACTCAAAAAATCAGTTTTTTTTAAATTCCTTGCACATGATTAGATATTCTTAAAAATGTGAAATTCACGAAGCTAAGTGAAAATTCACTGTTTTTGTAAATAAACCCTGATGTGCTTGCCTTCTTGGGATTTCAATCAGAAACAGTGTTCAAACGGGACACTTACCATTTTACTATTCAGAATTACAGCTCTCCCATTCCCTGTATTAATTCACTGTTCTGATAATAAAGCATTATGCTTCCTTGATAAGCAAGTATATTATTTTCTTATTAGTCTGTTGTTGTCTTGGGGGAATAGAGTATTGTCCATACCTGGCAACCTTGTAAGCAGGATATGCATTGCATGACACTGGGTAACCAAAGATCTCCTAAGGATCCCATACAAGTGCAGCTTTCATTCTGCAAGGAAGGAGTAGAATGATAAGTAGTATTTTGAACCATGTTACCAATTTCAAAATTAAATCAAGTTCACCAGCTTGTAGTGAACAGGTTGGATTTCCAATGAGTTTTGTAACACGTCAATCAATTCTCTTATCTCCACTTGTAAACATAGAGAATGACTCGTAAGTTTATATATTTGGATAGATTCCCTAGCATAACCAACTGTATTACCTATTGCATGGCCCACTAAATTATAAAATACTCTTCTACTGCAACTCTCTCTACCTCTCTACCTTATTGATTTAAACAGTCTAGCACTTAAACAAACTTAGCCATTTGACAGAGAAAGTTCAGGAGCTGACTGTGTTGACAATGTACATATGGAGTGGGTCATTTTGGAGGGTCTGTTAGTTCATCAGTAATGATAGCAATAATAAAAAGAACTAAATGTATGTTTTCATTAATTTACACTTTTTTTCAATATGTTTTTATTGCCGAGAAGGCATACCAATAATATTTAACCCTAAATAAAGATATTGAAAATGCACACACAACAGTGTGGCCAAACAAGTGACAGTTATGCTTATTAATATACGTTTCTCACACAAGAAACTATCAAAATTGAGCATGGGTGACACATGCATGTTTTTTTTTATGTAGTTGCCTGGGGAGAAGAGAGGGGAAATATAATAGAGTGTCACTTGAGTGAAAGCTTTAAGTCTGCAGTGGCTGCTGATATCACGCCCAAGATGGTGGCACCCACCAGAAGTGTCAGGGATTCTGTTTGGCTACACAACTCACTGTATCGGGTATGCAGACATTTGTGTGTGCTGGCTGTCTGGCTGGCTGAATACAACAATCACTGTTCAGCTGATGCAGAGAAATCTATACATGTATGGCTAGCCTAACTAACAAACTGTTGTAAGGAAAATATAAGATAATGAGAGTAAAAACTAAAGGAAGGTAAAAGATAAAAAAAAGACATAAACAGGTATAGCTAATAGGTAGGAAGGTATTAGACTTTAAAGTAATCAAAGCTCTGCCTTTAGCAAATGTGGGTGAAAGTATATCACAGCCATAGTCTTCAGATTTTTAAATGGTATATAATAAACAAGTTTTCATTTTTTTATTAAGAATTTGTCCTGCAGCATTTAACGTCCAAGAAACCCTAAAAATATATTTTTTAGCATATTCTGGTTCTAGAAGTCTTGAAGTTTTATCAAGACATCTTATGATTGATTGAAATTTTGAATAGGTTGGCCTGGAATCTTAATAATTTTAGGCCCTTTCTTATGCTTCTTGGAGAAACCCCAACAAACTTGAAATCTCATGTCTATTATACCACTTACAGTTGATAGAAGTGAGTTTGAAAGCACTGGAAAACACTCACTTTTCCAAATGATGATCTGACTATACAGATGTCTTACTTTATTCATAGATGAAATGACTAACAGCTTAAATACAGGCTAAATCTTATGTCTCTCAAAAAGTATAGTTTTCTAAACGTGGACATTACCTTGTACCTCATATTATTTGGCTCATAGAACTTGTTATTAACCAATTAACCCCTAGTGTATACATTCAACACCATATTCCAGAAAAGTTACATTTATTTATGCTTGTTGTTGCTTAGTATCAGACCATTTTGTTTGCTATGTTTTCAAAATATTACATTCAACTAGAGATTTTCAAAAGCAGTTTTATAGAAAAGAGGAATTTGGAGGCTGCTTTTGCTGACCTCTCCTTCTGAAAATACTAGTTGCTTGACTGCCACTTTTACTTTCTGAGCTAGAGTGCAGATGAGTTCTCAGTTTTATCTGATGTTCCTGTTCTGCATCATTTGCAAACCTTTTCCTTGTAAGTGACTGAGAAATATTGAAGCCTGTTGGTTCAGCAGAACATTGAAGCAAAAAGCCTTTTAAAACAGAGGTTAAGACTCACAGTCCTATATTTATCCCAGGAAAGGTTAACTTTAAATTAAAGAGGGAAGGATGGGTAGAGGGGGTCAGTCATTTATACAACTGAATGATGCTATCTAACATTGTAATTGTAAATATTTCTCCATTAAGGAGTGGGTGGCAATGTGGCCTGGTGTCTTGGAAAGGGAGTGTGAATACTGCTTCTAAAAGATGATCAGCTGACCTGAATCCATTTGAGATGTACAGAACATCAAAAAAAAAAATCTGTCAGTTGTTAAGTATACCATTCTTCCAGCACATTTTTTAAAACCATAGAAAGAAAATAGAAAGGGGTTGAACCCATTAAAAGAAATTATAACAATCTCTATGTGTGATAGTGAGTCCTTCAGATGTGAAGACCTGTGGTCAATTCATCTGGCAGTTGAATCAAGACAATGGAGTAAAGCATGCACTCAGAACAAGTTCACATACTGTACACCATATTGCGAAATGTATTGGAATTCCTGCCTTTACATGAACATGAACTTTAATGGTATCCCAGTCTTAGTCCATAGGCTTCAATATTGCGTTTGTCCACCCTTTGCAGTTATAACAGCTTCAACTCTACTGGGAAGGCTGTTCACAAGCTTTAGGAGAATGTCTATGGGAATGTTTAGCCATTCTTCCAGAAGAGCATTTGTGAGATCAGGACTCCAAGGAAACGTTGCACCCTGAGGAATGAGGTTTGCAGTTTGAAGGCCAAGACTAGAGATGAGCGAATTATTCAAAAATTCGATTCGGCTGATTCGGCGAATTCGCGGAATAAATTCGATTCGAGTCGAATATATTCGCTGCGAATTTAACTTATAAAAAGGGTGTTTCTAGGCTTCAGAGAGCCTTTATATTAGTGCAGAACACTGTACCTTTAATTTAAATGCCCTTGGAGTCTGCTGGGGAAGAGAAATAATACTGTCAGTCAGTATGACATGCAGATGAGTGCCGTCGATCTTAGAATCACCGCACACTTCACTCATTTGGGCAGTCACGGGGCCAAAACCAGAGTGTGGAGCCACAGTGTGGCGGTGGAGGCAGCAGCAATGGGAGGCCATACAGCACCCTATGAAAAAATGGAACCCACCAGCAGTGTGAGGAGACCTGAAAGTGGCACATGGCAGAGTGTGGCGATGGAGACAGCAGCAATGGGAGGCCGTACAGGGACCCATGACACACTCTGGACCTGGCAGCAGCATGAGGAGGCGGTAAAGGGGCCCATGACAGATTACGGGCCTGGCAGCAGCATGAGGAGTCGGTACGGGGGCCAATGGCAGATTACGGGCCTGGCAGCAGCAATGGGAGGCCCGTAATCTGCCAGCACCCTATGACAAAATGGAACCCACCAGCAGTGTGAGGAGACCTGAAAGTGGCACATGGCAGAGTGTGGCGATGGAGACAGCAGCAATGGGAGGCCGTACAGGGACCCATGACACACTCTGGACCTGGCAGCAGCATGAGGAGGCGGTACAGGGGCCCATGACAGATTACGGGCCTGGCAGCAGCAATGGGAGGCCCGTAATCTGCCAGCACCCTATGACAAAATGGAACCCACCAGCAGTGTGAGGAGACCTGAAAGTGGCACATGGCAGAGTGTGGCGATGGAGACAGCAGCAATGGGAGGCCGTACAGGGACCCATGACACACTCTGGACCTGGCAGCAGCATGAGGAGGCGGTACAGGGGCCCATGACAGATTAGGGGCCTGGCAGCAGCATGAGGAGTCGGTACGGGGGCCCATGGCAGATTACGGGCCTGGCAGCAGCAATGGGAGGCCCGTAATCTGCCAGCACCCTATGACAAAATGGAACCCATCAGCAGTGTGAGGAGACCGGAAAGTGGCACATGGCAGAGTGTGGCGATGGAGACAGCAGCAATGGGAGGCCGTACAGGGACCCATGACACACTCTGGACCTGGCAGCAGCATGAGGAGGCGGTACAGGGGCCCATGACAGATTACGGGCCTGGCAGCAGCAATGGGAGGCCCGTAATCTGCCAACACTCTATGACAAAATGGAACCCACCAGCAGTGTGAGGAGACCTGAATGTGGCACATGGCAGAGTGTGGCGATGGAGACAGCAGCAATGGGAGGCCGTACAGGGACCCATGACACACTCTGGACCTGGCAGCAGCATGAGGAGGCGGTACAAGGGCCCATGACAGATTACGGGCCTGGCAGCAGCAATGGGAGGCCCGTAATCTGCCAGCACCCTATGACAAAATGGAACCCACCAGCAGTGTGAGGAGACCTGAAAGTGGCACATGGCAGAGTGTGGCGATGGAGACAGCAGCAATGGGAGGCCGTACAGGGACCCATGACACACTCTGGACCTGGCAGCAGCATGAGGAGGCGGTACAGGGGCCCATGACAGATTACGGGCCTGGCAGCAGCAATGGGAGGCCCGTAATCTGCCAGCACCCTATGACAAAATGGAACCCACCAGCAGTGTGAGGAGACCTGAAAGTGGCACATGGCAGAGTGTGGCGATGGAGACAGCAGCAATGGGAGGCCGTACAGGGACCCATGACACACTCTGGACCTGGCAGCAGCATGAGGAGGCGGTAGAGGGGCCCATGACAGATTACGGGCCTGGCAGCAGCAATGGGAGGCCTGTAATCTGCCAGCACCCTATGACAAAATGGAACCCACCAGCAGTGTGAGGAGACCTGAAAGTGGCACATGGCAGAGTGTGGCGATGGAGACAGCAGCAATGGGAGGCCGCACAGGGACCCATGACACACTCTGGACCTGGCAGCAGCAATGGGAGGCCGTACAGGGACCCATAACACACTCTGGACCTGGCAGCAGCATGAGGAGGCGGTACAGGGGCCCATGACAGATTACGGGCCTGGCAGCAGCAATGGGAGGCCCGTAATCTGCCAGCACCCTATGACAAAATGGAACCCACCAGCAGTGTGAGGAGACCTGAAAGTGGCACATGGCAGAGTGTGGCGATGGAGACAGCAGCAATGGGAGGCCGTACAGGGACCCATGACACACTCTGGACCTGGCAGCAGCATGAGGAGGCGGTACAGGGGCCCATGACAGATTACGGGCCTGGCAGCAGCATGAGGAGTCGGTACGGGGGCCCATGGCAGATTACGGGCCTGGCAGCAGCAATGGGAGGCCCGTAATCTGCCATGCACCCTATGACAAAATGGAACCCACCAGCAGTGTGAGGAGACCTGAAAGTGGCACATGGCAGAGTGTGGCGATGGAGACAGCAGCAATGGGAGGCCGTACAGGGACCCATGACACACTCTGGACCTGGCAGCAGCATGAGGAGGCGGTACAGGGGCCCATGACAGATTACGGGCCTGGCAGCAGCATGAGGAGTCGGTACGGGGGCCCATGGCAGATTACGGGCCTGGCAGCAGCAATGGGAGGCCCGTAATCTGCCAGCACCCTATGACAAAATGGAACCCACCAGCAGTGTGAGGAGACCTGAAAGTGGCACATGGCAGAGTGTGGCGATGGAGACAGCAGCAATGGGAGGCCGTACAGGGACCCATGACACACTCTGGACCTGGCAGCAGCATGAGGAGGCGGTACAGGGGCCCATGACAGATTACGGGCCTGGCAGCAGCATGAGGAGTCGGTACGGGGGCCCATGGCAGATTACGGGCCTGGCAGCAGCAATGGGAGGCCCGTAATCTGCCAGCACCCTATGACAAAATGGAACCCACCAGCAGTGTGAGGAGACCTGAAAGTGGCACATGGCAGAGTGTGGCGATGGAGACAGCAGCAATGGGAGGCCGTACAGGGACCCATGACACACTCTGGACCTGGCAGCAGCAAAAGGAGGCGGTACAGGGGCCCATGACAGATTACGGGCCTGGCAGCAGCAATGGGAGGCCCGTAATCTGCCAGCACCCTATGACAAAATGGAACCCACCAGCAGTGTGAGGAGACCTGAAAGTGGCACATGGCAGAGTGTGGCGATGGAGACAGCAGCAATGGGAGGCCGTACAGGGACCCATGACACACTCTGGACCTGGCAGCAGCATGAGGAGGCGGTACAGGGGCCCATGACAGATTACGGGCCTGGCAGCAGCAATGGGAGGCCCGTAATCTGCCAGCACCCTATGACAAAATGGAACCCACCAGCAGTGTGAGGAGACCTGAAAGTGGCACATGGCAGAGTGTGGCGATGGAGACAGCAGCAATGGGAGGCCGTACAGGAACCCATGACACACTCTGGACCTGGCAGCAGCATGAGGAGGCGGTACAGGGGCCCATGACAGATTACGGGCCTGGCAGCAGCATGAGGAGTCGGTACGGGGCCCATGGCAGATTACGGGCCTGGCAGCAGCAATGGGAGGCCCATAATCTGCCAGCACCCTATGACAAAATGGAACCCACCAGCAGTGTGAGGAGACCTGAAA
Organism: Staurois parvus; assembly: GCF_062004578.1. Taxonomy (NCBI): domain Eukaryota; kingdom Metazoa; phylum Chordata; class Amphibia; order Anura; family Ranidae; genus Staurois; species Staurois parvus. The sequence continues at coordinate 28,865,488 of NW_028317815.1, forward strand.
GTGGCACATGGCAGAGTGTGGCGATGGAGACAGCAGCAATGGGAGGCCGTACAGGGACCCATGACACACTCTGGACCTGGCAGCAGCATGAGGAGGCGGTACAGGGGCCCATGACAGATTACGGGCCTGGCAGCAGCATGAGGAGTCGGTACGGGGGCCCATGGCAGATTACGGGCCTGGCAGCAGCAATGGGAGGCCCGTAATCTGCCAGCACCCTATGACAAAATGGAACCCACCAGCAGTGTGAGGAGACCTGAAAGTGGCACATGGCAGAGTGTGGCGATGGAGACAGCAGCAATGGGAGGCCGTACAGGGACCCATGACACACTCTGGACCTGGCAGCAGCAAAAGGATGCGGTACAGGGGCCCATGACAGATTACGGGCCTGGCAGCAGCAATGGGAGGCCCGTAATCTGCCAGCACCCTATGACAAAATGGAACCCACCAGCAGTGTGAGGAGACCTGAAAGTGGCACATGGCAGAGTGTGGCGATGGAGACAGCAGCAATGGGAGGCCGTACAGGGACCCATGACACACTCTGGACCTGGCAGCAGCATGAGGAGGCGGTACAGGGGCCCATGACAGATTACGGGCCTGGCAGCAGCATGAGGAGTCGGTACGGGGGCCCATGGCAGATTACGGGCCTGGCAGCAGCAATGGGAGGCCCGTAATCTGCCAGCACCCTATGACAAAATGGAACCCACCAGCAGTGTGAGGAGACCTGAAAGTGGCACATGGCAGAGTGTGGCGATGGAGACAGCAGCAATGGGAGGCCGTACAGGGACCCATGACACACTCTGGACCTGGCAGCAGCAAAAGGAGGCGGTACAGGGGCCCATGGCAGAGTGGCGAAGCGTAAGCAGCTTAAATTGAAGGCCATACAGAGGCCTATGTTAAAAATAATAACATGTTTGGGGCATGATTCATGGCGGATTTAGTCAGTTGTGTCAGGAACTGGTGGTTTGAAATCCAGACTAATCCACGCCTGATTCATTTTCACAAACGTGAGTCTCTCCACACTTTGGGTGGACAGTCGTGTCCTCCGCGGAGTTACAATACCTCCTGCCGCACTAAACACGCGCTCCGATGCCACGCTACTGGCCGGGCATGACAGCCTTTCAAGGGCAAATTCAGCTAGTTGGGGCCAAAGGTCAAGTTTCGTTGCCCAGTAGTCAAGGGGATTGTCTACCTCGGTTGGCAGGGTGCTGTCCAAGTAGGCCCAAGCCTGTTGTTTGAGGTCCTGCTCCAGGTCCACCTGATGCTGCTGCTGCTGCGGCTGGTTAGTAGTTTCCTCACTGCGCTGGTGAAGAAAGCTACTCATCATCAACTGCAGACTGAGGCAGCCGCTGCTGGTGGAGCTGCCACTGCTCCTACCACCCCACCCCTCCCCTGCTGCCATGGCAGCGGAACGCGAGCGCACAGGGCCCACAGTGTCTGAGGATGGACGTTGGCGCACAAAGGCAGAGACCAACTGACTACATAGGTGGTTTTTATAGTACGTTATTTTGGCCTCCCTCTCAGCAGGTGTGAAAAAGGCCACCATTTTTGAACGGTAGCGAGGGTCCAACAAGGTGGACAGCCAAAAGTCATCCCTCTGTCTGATGGTTATTATTCGGCTGTCGCTACGCAAGCAACCGAGCATGCTATGGGCCATTTGTGCCAAGGAATGCGAGGGACTCCCTGCCTCCATCTCCACAGCATACTGCCACGGTGCGTCTGGGTCCTCTGTCTCCTCCTCCTCTACCAGATGCTCCTGCTCCTCCACTCCTGTCCGCTGAGTGGAAAAACCACCCATTTCACTCAATAATTCCTGAGCACCAATGTCCTCCTCTACCTCCTCCTCTTCTTCCTGTCCTGCCCCCACAGGGGTCATGTGGCGTTGAGATCTGTGCGCCACGTCTACCGCACCCTGACCAGCCATTGTTAACAGCATTTGTTCCAGGACGTGCAACAGAGGAATGACGTCGTTCATCCCATAGTCCTGCCGACTCACGAATAGCGTGGCCTCCTCAAAGGGCCTGAGCAAGCGGCAGGTGTCACGCATGAGCTGCCAATGGCTGACATCTAAGTTACACAGGGGAGTACCTTTATCCGCTTGTAACATCAGGAAATCGGTGATGGCCTTTCGCTGTTCGTAAAGGCGGTCTAACATATGTAGGGTTGAATTCCACCTTGTTGCAACGTCGCAGATCAGGCGATGCTGTGGAATTCCGTTCTGCCACTGCAGCTCAAGGAGGGTGTGCTTTGCGGTGTAGGAATGGCTGAAATGCATGCAAAGTTTACGTGACATTTTAAGGATGTCTTGCAGTGGGATGGTGGATTTTAGGAACCGCTTGACAACCAGATTGAACACGTGAGCCATGCATGGCGCATGGCACAACCTTCCTTGACGCAGAGCAGACACCATGTTCTTTCTGTTGTCGGTCAACATGGTTCCGATTTTCAGTTTGCGCGGAGACAGCCATCTGTCGATTTCTCTGTTCATTACACTCAGAAGTTCCTCCCCTGTGTGACTACGTTTGCCAAGGCATACCAGGTGCAGCACAGCATGACACCGTTGCGCCCTGCACATGTGATATGCCGGTCGGGTAATGGGACTTGGCACGGGGGTGGCGGCTGAGGACACGGCGGAAGAAGAGGTGGTAGAGGCGGACATCTTTGCTGGACCAAGGACGTGCAAACGTGGAGGCAAAAGCGGCGTGACCTGTCCAAGTTGCTGGTGCGGCTGTGCCGGCACCACGTTCACCCAGTGGGCCGTAAATGACATGTACTGTCCCTGACCGTAGTTACAGCTCCACACGTCGGCGCTGCCGTGCACTTTGGCAGAGACCGACATGCTCAAAGACTGGCCCACCATCTCTTCTACATGTGAATGCAGGGCTGGCACTGCCTTTTTGGCGAAGAAATGACGGCTTGGCACTCTCCACCGCGGCGCGGCACAAGCCATCATTTCTCGGAAAGGTGCTGAGTCCACCACTTGGAAAGGGAGGGACTGCAGCACCAGCAACTTGGACAGGAGGACGTTCAGCTTCTGCACCGTCGGGTGCGTGCTCGCAACCTGTTGTCTCTTGGAAACGGATTCCAAGAAAGACTGCTGACGGAATCCGTGAAGAGGAGTAGCAGGAGAAGGAGCATCTGAACGAGCGGAAGATGCCAACGAGCGACAACTCCCCTCAGCAGAGGTGTTGGAGCCTTGACTGGCTGATAGAGGGCGATTGATGTCGGGTGACGGAGCAAGTAATGGAGCGGGTGATGGAGCGGGGGCTGGGGCAGGCAGAACCGCCGTATCTTTATCACGGTTTTCCCAGGCCACCGAATGGCGACGCTGCATATGCTGACGCAACGCTGTAGTCCCAACATGGGCCCCCTGGCCACGCTTGACTTTCTGGCCACATAGTCGACATACGGCTACGTTTACTTCCTCGGGCGGCTTGACGAAAAATTGCCACACCGCCGAGTAGGAAACTTTGCCCCCGCTACTCCTCACTGGCTGACTGCTACTTCGTCTGTGCACACCGGCACCACTACTGGCCGTGGTGGTAGGCTGCAGTGGAGCTGGTGCTCTACTCCGTGGCCGTTTGGCTCCACTGACACTGCTGCGACCCTGCTGCCTCCTGGGCAACCCACCGACTGTTTTGCTCGCTGCCAAGCTGCCACCCTCTTCTCCTGATGATGCGGAAGCAATAGCCTGATGACGACGAGGCTGCCAAGTGCGATCAGCCTCATCATCATCAATTAGGGTCTCCGCCTCACTACTAGCCCCCTCGGCTGTGTGTGGGTCAGGAGACAGACCTGTCTCTAGACCGGCTACCGAGCCACTCTCCTCGCCAGTACTTCTTCGCCTGGCTGCTGAAGAGGCGGATGTCTCCCCCCGTTCCTGACCGCCCTCTGTTAGCTCTTCCTCACTGTACAGTGGGGCTGAGCCCACAGCATGCGATACTTTGCTTGGTGAGGGAACACCAAAGGACAGGGGCAGGTAGAGGACACGTGATTTCAGTGGGCTTGCTCCCGGGCCATGCCAACTAACGGTTGTGTCTGACGTACCCACTGACCGTTGGCTGTAGGTGTCAGAGGTGACCTGGGAAGAGGAAGATGACCGAGCCAACCAATCGAAGACGGCAGGGTTGTCGGTGGAGACACGACCGCTGGATGACACCGGGAGCACTGGCCTCTGGCTGCGACTAGTGCTGCCTCGACCCCTTCCTCTGCTGCCACGTCTGCTCACTCCTGAAACATTGCCTCCTCTGCCACTCCTCTGCGTGTTGTCTGACATACTCTTTAATTCAACGATTCTGTGTCCCTGAGTAACGATTCTGTGTCCCTGAGTAACAATTCTGTGTCCCTGAGTAACAATTCTGTGTCCCTGAGTAACGATTCTGTGTCCCTGAGTAACGATTCTGTGTCCCTGAGTAACAATTCTGTGTCCCTGAGTAACAATTCTGTGTCCCTCAGTAACGATTCTGTGTCCCTGAGTAACAATTCTGTGTCCCTCAGTAACAATTCTGTGTCCCTGAGTAACAATGCTGTGTCCCTCAGTAACAATTCTGTGTCCCTGAGTAACGATTCTGTGTCCCTGAGTAACGATTCTGTGTCCCTCAGTAACGATTCTGTGTCCCTGAGTAACGATTCTGTGTCCCTGAGTAACGATTCTGTGTCCCTCAGTAACGATTCTGTGTCCCTGAGTAACGATTCTGTGTCCCTGAGTAACGATTCTGTGTCCCTGAGTAACAATTCTGTGTCCCTGAGTAACAATTCTGTGTCTGTCCCTGAGTAACAATTCTGTGTCCCTGAGTAACAATTCTGTGTCTGTCCCTGAGTAACAATTCTGTGTCCCTCAGTAACGATTCTGTGTCCCTGAGTAACAATTCTGTGTCCCTGAGTAACAATTCTGTGTCCCTGAGTAACAATTCTGTGTCTGTCCCTGAGTAACAATTCTGTGTCCCTGAGTAACGATTCTGTGTCCCTCAGTAACGATTCTGTGTCCCTCAGTAACAATTCTGTGTCCCTGAGTAACAATTCTGTGTCTGTCCCTGAGTAACAATTCTGTGTCCCTGAGTAACAATTCTGTGTCCCTGAGTAACGATTCTGTGTCCCTCAGTAACGATTCTGTGTCCCTCAGTAACGATTCTGTGTCCCTGAGTAACAATTCTGTGTCCCTGAGTAACAATTCTGTGTCCCTGAGTAACGATTCTGTGTCCCTCAGTAACAATTCTGTGTCCCTGAGTAACAATTCTGTGTCCCTGAGTAACAATTCTGTGTCCCTGAGTAACGATTCTGTGTCCCTCAGTAACGATTCTGTGTCCCTCAGTAAAAATTCTGTGTCCCTGAGTAACAATTCTGTGTCCCTGAGTAACAATTCTGTGTCTGTCCCTGAGTAACAATTCTGTGTCCCTGAGTAACAATTCTGTGTCCCTGAGTAACGATTCTGTGTCCCTCAGTAACAATTCTGTGTCCCTGAGTAACAATTCTGTGTCTGTCCCTGAGTAACGATTGTGTCCCTGAGTAACAATTCTGTGTCCCTGAGTAACATTTCTGTGTCCCTGAGTAACGATTCTGTGTCCCTAAGTAACGATTCTGTGTCCCTAAGTAACGATTCTGTGGCCCTAAAGTCTCTCTGGCCCTAACTCTGTCCCTAATACACAGAGAGGTCTGTCTCTCTTGAATGACCGGAGGCTAATGGAGAATTCTAAGATGGCCGCAATTTATAGCTCCACCATTACACAGTGCTGGCTGGCTGGCTGGCTGCTGATTGGCTAATGCGATCACATGTCATGAATGAATGCATTATGGGTCAGCGCGCCTTGTCTGCGCGCCTTCCCAGAGATCCCCGCTCCGTCGCCACACATGTCGCCGCCATTTTTGGGAAAATTCGATTCGTGCATCCGAAGTTTGCTAATTTTCGGATTCGGCGCGAATCGAATTTTTCCTGATCTTCGAAACGAATTCCACTTCGCCATGTTCGATTCGCTCATCTCTAGCTAAGACGTATCCTTCAATTTGCCTCTGTATGAGGTTGCTGGGGAAGATGGTGTCCTTGTTCGAGGCTATTCCCTATGCTCAATTCCACTCCAGACCACTGCAAAGGTACATTCTGTCTGTTTGGAACAAAAAGATTCTGGCCCTGGATTACTGTATCTCTCTGTCTCCAGAGGTGTGGCAGATCCTGAATTGGTGGTTGATAGCTCACAATTTGGAGATGGGCAGATCCTTTTGGACAGTAGTGTGGAAGTTGGTAACCACCGATGCAAGCCTTTCAGGTTGGGGATCCTTTCTGGAAGAGGCCTCAGTTCATGGAACATGGCTTCCACAGGAAAGAGTTCTTCCCATCATTGTCCTTTGAGCAGTGAGGCTGGCTTTGAGGTATTGCACATCCAGGCTTCAGGGTTGGCCTGTAAGCATTCAGTCTGACAATGCCACAGCAGTCGCATACATCAACCACCAGAGGGGTACCAGGAGTCGAGGTAGTCAGAAGGAGGTGAACTACATTCTGACCTGGGCAGAGAGATATGTTCCAAGTCTGTTAGCAGTGTTTATACCAGGTGTGAAAAATTGGCAAGCAGATTATCTCAGTCACCGGCAGTTGATTCCAGGGGAATGGGCTTTGCATCCTGATGTTTTAAAGGAAATCTGTCAATGATGGAGTTGAACAGATTAGATCCTTTTGTGTCCAGGGTAAGCGTTTATAGCGCAGCAGGGGTAGACACCTTAGTGATTCCTTGGAACCAGTTCTCATTGATTTATGACTTTCCTCCGATCCAGATGCTGCAGCATCTTATACGCAGGATTTGGGAGCAGTCTATTCCAGTGATACTAATTGCTCTGGCCTTGCCCAGGACTGCCTGGTACACGGACATAGTGAAGATGGCAGTAGACAGGCCGTGGGCCCTGCCTTATTGGCCAGACCTGTTGTCTTAAGTCCCTATATTGTACCCAGCTTTACGGTCGCTAAATTGTCGGCATAGCTAATGAAACCCAGATCCTGAAGGATAGGGCAGTGTCGGATTCTGACATCCCCATCATGTTGGGTGCTAGAAAGTAAGTTTTATAGAACATTTATTACAGAACCTGGAAGGCTTACATTGCTTGTTGTGAGGTTCACAAATGGCACCCCTGAAAGTATGTGTTTGGCAGGATTCTGTTGTTTCTTCAAACAGGTTGCAGAAGAATTTGGCTGTTGGTACCATTAAAGGCCAGATTTCAGCATTAGCTATTTTTTTTCCAGAGGCCCATTGCATCTCACTCTTTGGTCCACACTTTTTTACAAGGAATGATTCACATGGTTCCTCCTCTCAGATTGCCTTTGTGTCCTTGGGACCTGAACTTGGTTTTGGAGGTTTTGCAAAAGCCACCATTTGAACCTATTGGAGAGATTCCACTGGAGTCCTGTTGACTCGTAAGATGTTGTTTCTAATTCTGCCTTCATTCTTCCTAGGCCTCAGTCAGCAAGAGAAAGATCTCTACATACCTTGGATGTGGTTTGCGCTGTAAGGGTCTTCTTGAAGGCGACAGCACAGGTCAGGAAGTCAGATGCTCTATTTGTGCTGTCAGAGGGACCTAGGTAGGGGCAGGCGGCATTCAAGGTGACTATTTCTCATTGGATCCACCAATTGATCATTCAAGGCTATATTTTGAAAGATAAAGTCCCACCCTTTCAAGTGAAGGCACACTCCGCCAGGAGTGTGTGGGCATCATGGGCAATCCACCATCAGGTGTCAGGGGCTCAGGTTTGCAAGGCTGCTACATGGTCTTTGGTTCACACATTCACAAGGTTCTACCAGGTGGATGTCAAAGCTGCAGAGGATTCTGCAGTGTTTTACAGATGGCTGAGTAAGTCTTGAAGGTTTATTGACGGTGGCTATCATGGTGTCACCCTCCCCTCACATTTCTTGCTTTGGGACATCCCACATAGTCATGAATAGCCTGCTCTGTGTCCCATGATGTACGATAAAGAAAATTGGATTTTTTTCTACATACTTACCTGTAAAATCCATTTCTTGGAGTACATCATGGGACACAGAGGTCCCACCCCTCTTTCTGAAATGTCATTGCTTGTTACAAAAACTGAGGTACTTCCTGTATAGGAAGGGTTATATGGGGGGGGGGGAACCCCCTCTCTGATTGTTCAGCCAGTGTCTATTCACCTATAGTTGGCCTATAACCCACATAGTCATGAATAGCCTGCTCTTTGTCCCATGATGTACTCCAAGAAATGAATTTTACAGGTAAGTATGTAGAAAAAAATCAATTTCCTCAATCTAGTAAACAAGAATAACTAATCAAGAACATTTTTTCAGTGCACTGATTTATTTATTGGGGCTTTTATTCAATTAGCATAGTATCATTCCTCTTTGCACTTTACACTGTTTAGCAATACCTGTAGATGGGAAGGGTTATTCCTGACCTGTTGAGTGGGAGGGACTTCAGGCACGGTTTAACCAGTTTCATAAGCTAGACTACTAGTTAAGTTACTGTAATCTTGAAACATTGATAAAAATAATAATTTGCATATTGTATTATAGAAGTTCCATCTACAGTATATATCATGACAGGGAAGTGTTTAATAGCTTTGCACCTTCTCAGGAGCCACAATACTGGTGCCTACTTTTATAGAGGCTAACGTTGTGCTCCAGACTTGACAAATGACAGTATAAAAATTAAAATGTCTTTTTTTGACTCATGTTGGTTTTAAATTCAGTCATGAAAAAAAATAACAATGCTGTCAACATATGCCAAACAACAACTGTTCTAGTTAGAAAAAATTCTATTTCCTGCTAACCTCACACGCTTAATTCAGTATGGATATGTCTGCACAACAGCCTGTTTAAATAGGAGAACAGAAAATTTCTGTTGCCTCTTAGGCAGATTGCATAATATGATTATTTTAAATCACATCTGCAACAGAAGCTGCACAAAATTTCATCCTATTGTATAATCTCAGTGACTGTACTTATGAATTTCAGCTGCAAGCGCATTATTAGTTCCACAGAGCTAATAATCATATTACAACTTATGTGTAGCAACCTCCTAGAATAGGCTTGCTGGAGAGGTTAGGGTACATTTGGTCTTTTTAGCTCCTCTGTAATCAGTGGAGCAGAGTGTGATTATTTTTGGCTGTTCTAGGTCTTGTTGGCTGCAGGCTCAATCTAGTGGATTCTAGAATGTAGTCAGCTAGAATAGGCAGACCCTGGGACTGGGTATTCATTTGGTGTCAGCCAATCCCTGGAGGAGAGAATGCCCAGTATGTGGTGGTTGAGTACTGCATAAATAGTCTGGGGCCTGGAACAGCAGGATTCATGTCCAGGAGGAGAAGAGCCAGCCAGAAGGGGTGCTCATCGAAATTCATCTAGGTCCCAGCTCAGAAAAATTTGCGGATCTATTTTCTGAGTGGAGCTGGAGTCAATTCAGAGTGAGTTCACTGAGGATCTGGCCTGTAGGCTCACAGGAGAAGTGTCTGGCTGATATTGGATGCAGGCATCCAAGTACACGGGGACATTGTGTGTATAGATAGGCACTACATATACTGTATAATGTGCATGTACATATACCAAACCATTGGATTTTATGTATTGCACCTGTAGTGGATGCTATATTTTCCACTAAAATCACAAAAAACAAATGAAACACATAATCAATAAAAGTCCAAAAGTGATATAGAATTAAGAAAAAAGATGTCAGTCCTTTCTATTTCTATGCACTGTGACCCAACAAAATGACTATATATCTTCACCACGTGTTGGCAAGGTATATATATTGCTCACTCACCAGACCTTTTGCCCCCAATTGAGGTGGTCAGATGCGCTTTTTGGTCATATAGGGGACCAAAATCTCTCAGATTCTCCTAGACTGTTACTCCTCTCCAGCAGCTTTCCATTAGTACGGCCATATGATATAGCGTGAATGGTGTGAATCTCCTTTGGTCTACCCCCCACAAGTAAAAGTAGAGGGAATTGGTGGGAAATTGGAGTTTTAGGATCTACTTTACACCATATATCTAATCAGGGAAGATGATGCTTACCACCGATCTGGGACACTATCATTCCACAATAGGAATCGAGTGGATGAAAGTGTATCCACGGCCATTTTATTTCCTTTCTTTTTGTAGGTAGTTTGCTCTACTAGAAGATCTAGTTATAATTTGATTCAAAATCAGGTGCACCCAATATTGCCCCCTACTGGGGAAAGACAGGTAAAATTAGAATAAATACTTTAAAGGGGTGTATCCCTTTAAGAGCAATTCCTATAAGGAGTATATTATAGCGATGGTATATACCACGTTCCATTAACCATAGGGACCTTATGCTTAACACATTTTTTTCAATTATTTTAATTGTTTTTTTTATAATGATTTATCATCCTTTTATGCCAATTTATAATCATTCTAATTGTAATTTTAAGTGCTAATAGTGAAGTTATTTTATTAAAAGATTTACTAATTTGTTTGCACTGATTGGCACCCAGTGATGGGTCAAATTGTGATGTTTAACAGGTGGAGTGGTGCCAATGGATACCACACCAGTATATGCAGCTATAGTCTATAACTTTAATATATATTTCCATCCCTTAAACATCACTTCCATATGGTCGGCCATGTTCCAATTAGATTCTAAGATGCAATCAGTTGTTATCCTATCAGAAGCTAGGTACTCCTTTATAGCCTACCCGGATATGGCGGTTGTCACTACCTAAAGACACCGCTGGGCAAAACGTATATCGAAGCATCACTACATCACTTCCGGGAACATTCAGCCATAGCGAAAGCCAGGCCTAGAGCGCATGTCGGATATCTTTGGCATTCACAACCTGCAGATACTGGTGCCGGTATACAGGCACCACTCCATGTGAGTGCAAAACCATTATTTTGTGGAATTTATGTACATTTAATAAATACTACACTTAGAAGAATTTTTATCTGTCTGGTTTATCTGAGTGGTCTGGCACCAATTTCCTCAAGGAGTAGCCCACACTGAACACCATTTACACTGGGAATCCCAATGCTATAGCATATGGCCATACTAATGGAAAGCTGCTGGAGGGGAGTAACATTCTAGGAGAATCTGAGAGGATGGTCCCCTATGTCAAACAAGCCTGTATATGTACATGCACATTATATATGTAGCACCTGTCTGTTTATAATTTGTTTGCAGAAGTGTGGTTATGCACCCTATTAGGGGCAGCTTCATATTATACACAGTAATTATTCACTTGGCGCCTTAATATTTATTTTTAGTACATGGTGTGTATAGGCTGGAGTAAGAGATCCCAGTGGCTGTTGCTGCTTAATCCTTTGAGCATTTTGTTCATAGTTTCTGACTTAGGACTGCTCCTGTACTTGGAGTACCCTGAGTTGTTTGTTCACCTATTGCTAGTCCAGAAGGAAATTACTCTGAATAGTGTAGTTAAGCCGAAGAGTGCCCTCTGCTACTTTGTGCACTAAATTCAGAGTTTTCCAAGGCTTACTCAACACCCCAACCAAGTTCAACACGCATTAAACCCCAAAAAAGACACTCATTGCCTGATTATTCTGTTGTGAGACTGTAGAGGCTGTGGTGTGCCTGGCTGCTTTGCACTCAGTTGGGAATAGAACCTTGGACAAATTTGTGTGGCTCATTAGCGGTCTGCGCTACATATGTCTTGTTAAGTAAATTAATATATTACATGACATAAAGGTGTTTTATGTGTGGGATACCTGACTGCAAACAGGGGCGGACTGACAACTCATGGGGCCCCAGGCAATAGGGGATCATGGGGCCCCTGTGTCCTTGTCCAAACTCATAAAAGCCTATGAAAAAAGTACCAGGGGCATCTCATGGGGCCCCCTACTGACCCCAGCCCCTCGGTCAGTGCCCAAGTTTCCAAATGGTCAGTCCGCCCCTGACTGCAAATTTTCTGTATTTCCTGTTTAGCAACCATTCAGCTTTTCCTTTTCTTGTTGATAGTGTAAGTTTTTAATAAAACCTTTTTACTTATACTGAGATTCACTTTCCACTCCACCCTCCTGTACATAAAAATATATTAAGTTAAAGATAATTGTAGAGACATTGTGGTACTCAGGGGTTCTCACCCATGCAGAGTGAGGTGTTTTTGGTTAAGTTTGACTGCATAGGACTGATTTCCAGTAATCTCTGGATTGGTAAATTTGTATTAGGGACCTGGGATTTTGGAGGTTGAAAGAGACTTGGGTGGGAAGAGCCTCCAAACCCTGGCTACCAGGTGAGGGAGGCTTTAAAGGCAACAGGGGGAAATCATTACCTGTGTCAAGGAAGTATACTTCCTTCCTTCCTTCCTGTGTCACTGGAGGTACCACCCAGACTGTCCGCCAAGGGCTCAGCTGCTTGAACAGATGGTGGAGCGGTTGTGATTGATTGGTACCTGAGGTTGTTGACCTTCAGTGCTGGGTGAGTCATGGGAATCCCAAGACAGCAGACCAACTAGTGGAAACAGTCGAGAGATATGCTGTGGCAGAGGATCTTCTGGGACCTGTCAGCACACAGGACAGTCAAGCAGTGACCACCCCAGTGTCCCAGGGCTCTGTTCTGGTATAAAGGAATGAGGGCATGCTATGCTGATGGTGTCACTCCTAGGGGCCATATCCAGACCCACTGTCCCCTGAAGGAGTAGCCCATAGAGTGTGGCGCTCTACTGATGATGTCCTTTTATGTCAAGAAGGTCTGTGCTGCCCACCTGGACCTGACTGAAGGGTGGTTTGAATGGGATCTTTCAGTGAACCAGCTTCATGCCAGAGCACTGTTGGACTCCAGAAGTATGGTAATACTTGTTGGTACCAGGGTAGCTGGGGAGGTGGGTCTAGTAGCAAAAAACCTGAGGGTGGTCTGCATACATGCGGACACCAAGGAATACTCACTGGTATCAGTGACAATCACCACTGGCACAAATGTCCAGGAGGTTGGGGTGGTACCCAACTTTATCCATAATGTTATTATAGGAAGGGACTGCCCTCTATTTGGTGAACTTTGGGACTAAGTGAGCCAAAGACTACCAGGACAGCCAGACTGCTCTGTTCCATTTAAGGGACTGGATGCCAAGACTTTAGAAGACACTGATAAAGTTGCATATGGGGCAAATGGTCTACCAGCTAAGGAGGCCTTTGGGGGGGGGACCGTGGGCCTGGCCAGTCACAAAGAAACAGGTGCAAGCCTTCTTTTGGCATCATAAGGTACTACTGCTGGTTTGTCCCAACTTTCTCCACTATTGCTGCACCTCTCACGGATCTGACAAAGGGTAAAAAGTCAGTTATGTCGAAATGGAAAGATAAGGCAGAGAACGCATTCAAGGAGCTTAAAACAGCCTTGTGTCACCACCCAGTGTTGGTCACTCCAGACTTCGCAAGAAACTTTATTGTTCACACCGATGCCTCCAGTGAAGACTTAAGAGCCGTTCTGTCCCAAGAGGTCAATGGGGAGGAACATCCTATAGTTTTTCCTAGTAGAAAATTGACAGCCACTGAGAAGAATTACGCTGTGGTGGAGTGGGAGTACCTGGCCATTAAGTGGGCTCTAGATTCACTATACTATTTTCTACTAGGTAGGAAGTTTTTCCTAGTGTCAGACCATGCCCCATTGACCTGGATGAGACAGAATAAACACACAAGTTACCAGGTGGTTTTTGGCATTGCAAGAGTTCAAATTTGTTGTTGAACACAGACCAGGAAAGCAACACCAGAATGCAGACGCCCTCTCTAAGGTACACTGTAGGGTGTCCCACGTTGCCTTGGACACCTCCACATTGAGGTAGAGGGGGAAAATGTACAGGATGCCAGAAATGTGTCCTGGATGGCAGGTACATTTCCCCGATATTTAGGTTGTTGTCAGTTTTAGGGGGACAGTTGTAGAGACATTGCTGTACTCAGGGGTTCTCACATGCAGAGTGAGGTGTCCCGGGTTAAGTTTGGCTGGAGAGGACTGATTTCCAGTCTATAGACACAGACAGCGAGGCTTGTCCCCCCCCCACCCCCTACTCACAGACTTTTATCAACAGAAGCAGGAGCCAATGGCTCCCCCTACTGCCTCAGAGCCAGTGAGCAGAGAGAGAGAGACAGCAGCAACTGATCAAGATCAGGTTCAGGTAAGTATTTAGGGGGCTGGTGGGGGGGAGAAAACATGAAAGATTTTTTTTTTACCTTAATACAAAGAATGCATTAAAGTAAAAAAAATTTAGCCTTTACAATCACTTTAAAGCAAGTGTACTCACTGAAAAAAAGCTTCAAAATCGTATTATATACATTGAAGGGGAACTATAAAATCAAAGTCTAAGAAGTTATGGATAAAACGGGGAAAGAGAATGCCCCCTGGCAGTTTTTATTACTGCCTGTTAGCCAACAAAAGAAGAGGATTAATCTACCAATGGGGACACTTGTTCTGTGACTTTGGGGATCTTTCCTTCCTTATCCTGTTGCATCTCCAGGGCAGGAAATTAAAGAAAAACCTCCTCAATTGAATGAAGACAGTAAAAAATAAAGTGAGAGGGGTTTTAACCCCTCCATTCTTAAGAAAACTAAAAAAATACAGTTAGGTGTACTTGTGAAGAAGGTTAACTTAATATAAACAATCTTTTGAATGAGTGTAAATGTATTAAAATGTATGGTTTTGTATAAAGTTGTGATTATCTCTATATAGTAACAGTCTTTTTGATTTTCCTTTCTCAGTACTGATTGAAAATACAGACTCTGCAGCAATGATTAGCAGCCAGAGATCATATGATCAATGTTTCCTGGTAGATGGAAAACATCAGTGTATTAGTCATAATCACATGGTGGAGGCTCTTTTCTTTAACTCAAAGTACTAGTGTGATTTGGTAATGCTGATATTGATTCACGTGAAGTGTTAATTTTAATCATAGGTTCATTTTTAGCTCACATACCTAAGGGCAATTTGATGCAAAAAAAATGTGTAAATAAAGCAGAAATAGTTCAGAGTGAGATCTCTGGGTTGTGACTGTGACAAGGGATAACTGATATCAGCCACTGGGTCACAAAGCAGAATCATTACAAGGCTGTTTTCCTTCAGGTCCCTATTCACAGACAATCCTATAACTGCAATCTTTATTGCAGTTGTTTCATTTTCTAGGTGGTCGGTACAGATTTATGATTGCATTCACTTTTATCGCTTTTTAAGTATCTGCAAAAAAAAAATGTTTATAACAGAAACAATACGTGAGATCTTGCATCACATTTATTGTGAGTTTTGGCTTTTAGGTTGTATTAAAAAAAAAACTCTTAATTTTCTCTCTATTATTATTGTATATAAATGAAATGTGTTTTTTTTTTTCTCTGAATCTTTAGTATAGAGGTGCTTGATAGTATTTTACATTTATATTTTATATTTATGAAGATATAATATTTAAGTTCATTACTAAGTCCCATGATAACACAATAACTAACTTTACAGATAGTATATGTTACTAGTGAAGCTTCCATAACAATATTTCAGTATTGGCTTTTCACCATCCTCACAAATATTTTGCTGTTAATAATTCAGTATCATTCGCCAGTTTAGCAAACATACTACAGTTCACTATTGGGATTGATTTACTAAAACTGGTGCAGCTGTGCATGGTAGCCAATCAGCATCTATCTTCAGCTTGTTCAATTAAACTTTGACAATATAACCTGAAAGCTTATTGGTTTCTATGCAAACCTGCACTAGATTTTGAACCATGCAGTTTTAGTAAACCAATCCCATTATGTCATTTGCAACACTGTTTTCAAAACCTAATCAAAACCAATCACTAACATGCAGCTCTTAACTTTTCAATAACTCTGCTTGAGGATAGTCAAAACACTATTAAACTCAAAACCAAAAATGTAATGTATTGCAGCTTACCAATCTTTGGATGTGATAGCACAATTTGTTTTCTTTTTTAGGCTTTTTTTCCTTTATTGCACCCAGTGACCTGGCTAGTAACACACCTCCTGTTTTAGAGTGCCACCAATATCTGTGTTTAACTCTTAAAATGGTTGTAAACCTCAAATCTAAATTGAAATGACCAGTCTACCACACAGCATAGCAGCAGAAGTTATCTGTCCCTAGTCTGGTCAAAAAAAGAGCAGCCAGTCATCTGAAATCATCTCTACTTTCCTACAGTGAAAAAACCCGACATATGAAAAACATTTGTGTCGCCACGCTCCTCTCCTGTGACTGACAGACTAATTAGGAGTCAGCTCCAGCCTGAGGAGACTGAGAAAACAGTTATCCCCTTAAAAACTGGACAGCATTTGAGGCACTGGAGATGGCAGACTTTCATAGGCTGGAGGGAGCTGAGCAACTGTCAGGTATTTCTCAGTGGGACCTTTCCAACACTATGTGCTTATCTCTACTAAGGGAGGAGGAGGGGGAATAGATGCTTTTACAGGTCATCATTATCAACTAACAGGATCACAACTAGGGGAGGACTGACCATTTGGAAACTCGGGCACTGCCGAAGGGCCCAGGGTCAGTAGGGGGCCCCATGAGATGCCCCTGGTACCTTTTTCATAGGCTTTTTTGAGTTTGGGCAAGGACACAGGGGCCCCATGATCCCCTATTGCCTGGGGGCCCCATGAGTTGTCAGTCCGCCCCTGATCACAACTACCCCTCAATGGTTGAGCACTTTTACTGTAGTGCTCTACTTTCAAGTAACGCCCGATAGTTACACAGTAAAGGCGGACAGTCATTGAGGGGTTAATTGTGATCCTCCTGCTCGGCTTTCTCCCTGGCAGCTGTGGGGTTAAATCTGTGAGAGGCCATTTGCCGCAGTCCCCCCTGTAGTTGATAATGATGAACTGTGAAAGCATGTATCTCCCCTCCTTCTCTGTTAGTAGAGATAAGCACATAGTGTCAGCACGGTCCGCTGAGTAATTCCCAAGCTAGGCTATTTGGGACCGATTTGTGTGGATGGCTGCGGGACACACACACCCTTCTCTCATGCTCATGTATGAGATTCCTAATTAGTCTGTCAGTCACAAGAGAGGAGTGTGGCGCACAATTTTTTTCATGTGTCGGGTTTTTTACCATAGGAAATCAGAGTTTTTCAAATCACTTTTGCTGTTATGCTGCGTGAAGTAGACTGGACATTTCAATTTTGATTTTTTGGGTTTACAACCACTTTAACACTTTCAGTGTATTTTATTTCTCTTATATGTTGTCTAGGTAATGTAATATAAAGCCAAAAGAATGTGATATATTTGAGGATTCTTATTTTTTTTTTAATTTCAAGCACTGTTTTTGGTGACATGGACTATAGTCACAAAGTAGGTTTTCACAATGATTTAACCAGTTCTGCTCTTGCACCCCAGAGCAATTTTTACTTTTTTTTCTCTGGACCTATTTATTTCGAAATAATTATATCATAATCTAAAATAGTGAAGTCGTACATAGATCTTTTTTATTGGGGGGGGGGGGGGCAAACAAGGCTTTCTAATAGTAATAATGCCTTGCAAAATTATTTTTTTTATATAAAATTACAGTGGGGCAAAAAAGTATTTAGTCAGCCACCAATTGTGCATGTTCTCCCACTTAAAAAGATGAGAGAGGCCTATAATTGGCATCATAGGTAGACCTCAACTATGAGAGACAAAATGAGAAACAAAATCCAGACAATCACATTGGCTGATCTGGAAAGAATTTATTTGCAAAATATGGTGGAAAATAAGTATTTGGTCACCTACAAACAAGCAAGAATTCTGGCTCTCACAGACCTGTAACTTCTTCTTTAAGAGGCCCCTCTGTCCTGCACTTATTACCTGTATCAATTGCACCTGTTTGAACTTGTTATCAGTATAAAAGACACCTGTCCACAACCTCAAAAAGTCACACTCCAAACTCCACTATGGTGAAGACCAAAGAGCTGTCGAAAGACACCAGAAACAAAATTGTAGACCTGCACAAGGCTAGGAAGATTGAATCTGCAATAGGCAAGCAGCTTGGTGTGAACAAATCAACTGTGGGAGCAATAATTAGAAAATGGAAGACATGCAAGACCACTGATAATCTCCCTCGATCTGGGGCTCCACGCAAGATCTCACCCCGTGGGGTCAAAATGATCACCAGAACGGTGAGCAAAAATCTCAGGACCACACGGGGGGACCTAGTGAATGACCTGCAGAGAGCTGCGACCAACGTAACAAAGGCTACCATCAGTAACACACTACGCCACCAGGGACTCAGATCCTGCAGTGCCAGACATGTCCCCCTGCTTAAGCCAGTACATGTCCGGGCCCGTCTGAAGTTTGCTAGAGAGCATTTGGATGATCCAGAAGAGGATTGGGAGAATGTCATATGGTCAGATGAAACCAAAATAGAACTGTTTGGTAGAAACACAACTCGCCGTGTTTGGAGGAGAGAGAATGCTGAGTTGCATCCAAAGAACACCATACCTAGTGTGAAGCATGGAGGTGGCAACATCATGATGTGATTGTCTGGATTATTTTTCTCATTTTGTCTCTCATAGTTGAGGTCTACCTATGATGCCAATTACAGGCCTCTCTCATCTTTTTAAGTGGGAGAATTTGCACAGTTGGTGGCTGACTAAATACTTTTTTGCCCCACTGTATGTTTCTGGTACACTGCTTAGCAAAGTTTTTTTGCAAGTGAAAAAAAGGTGCTGTTTTAATTTAGCTTATTTTTTTTAATGTGAAAAAATTAGCAAACACCACAAATAAAAATAAAAAAGTTTACATATTAATGCTAAAAAATTATTTTACAAATCTGTTAATGGTAGAAAGTGAGGAAGAATGCAATTAGGGGTGAAGAGGGTGAAAAAAAGGGTTGTAAAGTGGCTAAACAGCAATATCATTTTTAAAAAGTTTTTTTTTTTTTTAGCTTTAACTAATATGCAGATCAAAGGTCACCTGTTTGGTCTACATATGAATAAAATAGTAAACACATTGTAACAGTTGTTGCATCATTTTACACAGGAGTGGCTGAGTGTAGTTGACAGCCATTGCTGCTGTGTGATACAATGCATTTCCTGGCAGTCATTTGACAGTTGGAAACTGCTGATAATAGCAGCAAGGGAGCATTGGCAGGGAAGAAGAGCAGGGCATAAAAGATATGTCCAAGAAACTTTTTATCTCTTATGATAAAGATCTTCAAGGAGCTAAGAAAGAATGAGAATGGTAACTGACCACCGTAGCATGGCTTGTGTGCGGGTTTTAGTTCACTATGAAGGCATCATATCATGTGCATGGCATCATTACCATTATGAGCTACACTGGAACCGCTAAGAGTAAATTTCCCAGTAGAGAACTAGATGTATTGTGGCTTTAGTTTATGTAATTACTCCATTGTCACTTTAGCAACCACATACGGTACCAAGTTAATAGTGCAAAAGTGCAAACCAAAAAAGCCTCCAAACTTTTATTTCACATTTTAAACAATGTAATTATTATGTGAATAAAACTTAACTTTGCTTCTCCCTTGGGACTTCCCTCTGTTTACATACAATTCACTCCAACTGTATATACTATGGATTTGATTTACTAAAACTGGAGAGTGCAAAATCTGGTGCAGCTGTGCATGGTAAACAGCTCCTAACTTCAGCTTGTTCAATAAAGCTTTGGCAATAAAACATGGAAGCTAATTGGTTTCTATGCAGAGCTGCACCAGATTTTGCACCTTCCAGTTTTAGTAAATCAATCCCTTTATGTACTTGTATATCCTACTCAGATTGCTTTCCTCCAGCAAATTACACTAAATATGTGCTTGAATATTCCTTACTGTAAACATACATAATGTTTAGTAATAAAAATGCTAGCACTTGAGAATTGTACAACTTGCTCTGCATTTGTTATATTCATTAAAATATTCACACTAAAATACTTCATATGCAGTAAATAATCGAATATGAATTTTCTTTCAATAAATCCCCAGGTATAAAATATGGTAATGTGGAACATGCCAAATCTAAATAATTTGAAAGACAAGCCATTTTACATAGTTATACCAAGAAGGCATATTAACTCAGTTAGGCAATTCAGTATGTGAATTGGCTATTCATCTTACTTTTCCTGCATATTATATATTATTCAATAAATTAATTCATACTGCATTGAAAGTCATGTGACCACATGCTGTTATATTGTGATATGTCAAATGACCTTCCTATTTCGCAGATGAACTGATTAGAACATAAGTCTTATAATGCAGACAAGTAGGTACATGTGGGATTACGTGTTGTGATTACAAAGTTTCTGCTTAAAGGATCTAGAGCTTGTGTAGATGGACAAATGCAGCATACTCCTAGATTGTAAGCTCCAAGGAGCAGGGTCTTCCTATCCCTCTTCTATTGAGCTGTATTGTTGCTGTATTGTCTCCCTTTATATTGTAAAGCGCTGAGCAAACTATTGGCGCTATATAAATCCCTTTATATTGTGAAGCGCTGAGCAAACTATTGGCGCTATATATAGGGGAACTACATAGGGGTGCTCCTTATCTCCCTATTTGTTTTCTATAGTGATAGAAACTTTGGCTCCAAGGTTTAGACAATCTGAGAAATTTAGAGGAATTACCTTAGGGGAAAGGACATACCATATCAGCTTATATGCAGATGACATGATATTATATATGAGGGACTCCCAGACTACATTAATAGAAGCCATGGATATAATAGAAACCTTTGGGGGATATTCTGGCCTGAAGTTAAAACAGAACTCTGTTTTAATGCCATTACAACAGAAATTACAGACGGGGAATGGGGTATATTTCCTGCCTAAGCTAGTTGATATGTTTAAATATTTGGGAATTTACATTACCCTAAAATCATCGAGAGCCAAGGTATATCTTTAATGGAATATGTTAACCATAAATTAGGACTATTGCCCTGATCCAAATTGCCATTATCAGTAGTAGGGAGAATAATTTAAAATAAAACAATACTATTACCTAAGTGCCAGTTCACATACAAAATATGCGCATTGGATGCAGTTTGAACCGCATCCAATCCGCATAACGTGAAAAAACATTGCTTCCTATGGTGCCTGTTCACATATATCCGGTGCACTGGCTGTGCAGATTCAATGAGGATTCAGTGCAGTTTGAAAAAGAGTGATGTACGATTTCTGAGCAGTGCCTTCAGGTTCAGGTGCAGATTACAGGCTATTGACTTCTATGAGAACCGCTTCAAAACCGCATATGTGTGAAAAGGATAAAATCCTGCGCTAATCCTATCCTGAACCTGATGTAAACCTAACATGAACCACTGAACAATGACTCTATCAATTAGCTGTGAAACATGGGCTTCAATCCGCACTGCACATGTGTGAATCAGCTCTCAATAACTGTTGTTTTATTTTTTGTTAAGTTAAAGAAATTTTTCAAGCGTCTGGCTTTTTTATTTTTTCTAAATGTAACCCTTTAGTGAATGGGTAGGGGTACAATTACCCCTTACTCATTCACAAGGGGGGGGGGCACATCAGGGTCCCCCCTTATTTAAAGAGTACCCTGATGCTAATCAGCCCCCCTGCCTGCAGCCCCCCACAACCACCGAGCCAGGGTTGTGGAGAAGAGGCATGGGGCCTAGTAAGCTGCAGGGAGGGGGGGCACTTGATTGGCCCCCTCTTTCCTGCCCAACCATTACTTTGCTCATATCAAGGGTCTGGTAGGAATATAATGGCGACCCCATGCTTCCCCCCATTTTTTGTGGGTGGAGTTTCCCTAAAAGTCCTACCTGGCCTAAAGAATTTTTATTGTGGGGTCCCTCCCTCCTAACCTTTCTACCAGACTTAAGTGACTTGTTTTGGATGGGGGGGGCAAGCTTTTTCTTTTTTTTTATGTATTTTTTGTTTTTGGGGGGTTTTTTAATAATATTTTTTTTTTATTCAGGGAGAGTATTCTCCACTCTGTCTTTTGGCAGTGTCCAGCAACACACTGCATAAGGCTACAGTGTAAGCAGCCTTATATAGTGTGGGGTGGGGATTGTGCACTGTGAGAGGGCAGTGTATTGTGGGGTGTTTGATGGGCGAACAGTTGGTGGTGCCTTGACACGGTAACCCTTCAGAGTTATTCTTGACAATTGGACCCTGATTGACGACTGGATCCCTCTCCTTGATACCATGAATCCTCGGGTCCTTTCGCAGGCTTTGCAGAATCAGGGAGCCCATGCAGCATAACTTTGAGGAGGCATGAGATTCTGAGTCCTCTGGGTTACTGAGTATGACACTGTAAGGAACTACCTCCTCCCAGCCACGTACTACTCCTGGGGTTTCTGAGAACTGAAAACCATCCGTTGAAGACTACCATGTGTTATCCTCTACTTCCATGCTGCCACAATCCTCCTCCTCTTCCTGTGTGTTCTGTGGCCCCACAGGAATGGTATCTGCATAAAGGGGACCTTGAGAGAAAGTCTTCCTCTTCCTCCTGCTGTTCTGCCTCAAGTGCCCTGTCCATGATTCCACGCAGCGTGTGCTCCAGCAGGAAGACTAGAGGGATAGTGTCACTGATGCATGCATTGTCATGGCTCACCATCCTTTTGGCCTCCTCAAATGGCAAAGAGAAGTTTGGTGCCATTGTCACAATTCCTGGCTCAAGCTGCTGTGGTATCAACCACTTCTGAGCCTGCCCCTGCAGAGCTGACAGAATCTCTGCCCCAGTGTGGCTCCTGTCCCCTAGACAGATCAGCTGAAGCACCACATAGCATCTTTTAGCCTGACTGCTTGCGTAACCAGTGAATGCTTAGATAGCACTAGGCCATCGAAGAAGAGGAGGAGGTGGCGCAGACAGATGTGGCAGAATCACCACCAGCTTCTTTGAGGCATGCTGGTGGAACAAGCTCCAGCACTGAACCCTGTCCTGCATCTTTCCCAGCTGCCAGCAGAGTTATCCAATGCGCCATGAAGGAAATGTAAAGTCCCTGACCATGTCTACTGGACTACGTGTCAGCAGTAATGTGGCCCTTGCTGCTGACTGCCCTGTCGAACACGGCCAAAATATTGCCTTCCACATGACGGTACAGAGCTGGAATGTCCTTACATGAAAAAAAATTATAATCGGAACCTGCCACTGTGGTACACCACATTCTACAAATTCACGGAAGGGGCACAGTCCAGCAGATGGACAGGCAGCTAGCAATTTTGCCAAGCTAGCATTTAGATGCTGAGTATGTGGATGAGTATTTTGTTTTACTGTTCAACAACTGGGGTAGCAACATTTGCCTGGTAAAATCAACAGTTGGTGTACCACTAGCAGATTGGGTGCAAGGACCTGTGGCACCCATTGCTATACCATCATCCCTCTCAGTGGAGGTTAGTGAGAAGAATTGAGGTATAGTAGAGGTAGAGATCCCAGATGAAGAGCAAGGAGAAATCTGCACTTTTTTATGATATGGGTCCTTCAGGTGCTGCTGCCAATTGGCTGCATGGCAGGTTGTCATATGTCTTTTCAAACATGTGGTGCCCAAGTAGCTGGTGTTTTGGCCATGCTTTTTCCACTTCAGACAGAAACTGCAAACAGCGACACTGCGGTCTGCTGCACATGTGTTGAAAAAAGCCCACACCAATGAACTTTGGAAAGTCAGCAGGGAGTCAGCAGCACCCTGCACCATGAATCAGAAGGAGGAACAGCAATTATGCAGAACATTTTTTTGCTGCTGGTGGAAAAATAAATAAATTAGAAAATTCAAAAAGCCAAAAAAAAAAAGAAAACCACTGCTGTCACAGAAGGAGGAGCACCTGCAATGCAGAAGGGGGAACAGCAATTATACCCTAAGTATTTTTGCTGTTGCAGCAAAAATAAAATAAAATAAAGTTAAAAAAAAATTAAGAAAGCAAAAGAAAAGGGAACCACTGCTGACGCAGAATGAGGAACACCTGTGACGCAGAAGGGGGAACAACAATTATGCCCTCAGTATTTTTTGCTGTTGCAGCAAAAAAGATTAAATACATTTTAAAAAATGTAAGAAAGCAAAAAAAAAAACCACTGCTGACGCTGAAGGAGAAACACCTGCAACACAGAAGGGGGGGACACTAATGATGCAGCAACAGAACCTGATGCTTTAAAAATAAAAATACAAATGTAAAAATGTAACAAAGAAAAAAAATGGGAACAGCGGTGACGCAGAAGTGCTGTAAAACACTCAAACACTACTACGCTGCTTTTCACAACACCACGCTACACTACACTACACTCCTAACACACCACTAAGTTCACTAAACTCCAGCAACACACTACACAATGCTGCGTAAGCAGCCTTATATAGTGTGGGAAGTGGACTTAGCAATGAGCCATGATTGACCAAAGTCACCGTGACTTTGGCCAATCATGGCTCTCAGTGCTTTGTGCTGTGATTGGCCAAAGCATTGCACCTCACCTGTGGTCAGGTGCAATGCTTTGGCCAAACATGGCTCTCACAAAGCACTGTGAGAGCACAGTGCATTGTGGGGTGCTTATCAAACACACGAACGGCCGATGTTCAAAGGCTTTGAGAGCACTGAGGAAGAGGAAACTGCTCCTTGAAACGCATCAGCCATCTTGAAGTCCTCTTGCAATTGGGAGCTGATCCGCTGAAACTGGTTGCTTTGGACGTTGATACTCTTTTGTTACCACAATAACACAGTTGTTTGTGAGTATCTATCTACTATGGATTTAATAAAGTTCTTATCCTAGGTAATGCTTTAGGTTGGTGCGCCCTCTTTTCCCTTGTTTTTACAACCTAAGATATCATAATTGTCCCTTATTGGGGTGTTGAAATTGCAGGGTCCTAAAGGGTTAATATCTATACTTTATTTGCACTTAGTCTAGGCTAAGGTACAGTATGTGGAACTTCTTTGAAGAAGCAATGGCAAGTGATTATTCTGAATGTGACGGATGAGAATTGGAGAGAGATTTGTTTTATGCATTTAATGGCCTCACCAGCAGCTAATATTAGATTAATTCAATTATATATGCTACATTAGACATACCTTAGTCAGATATAGAATAAGTAGATTATATAGAAAGGGGCATAAGATGTTGATTGTGTAAGAAGCCATCAAGAGGGGCAGACTTTCTACATTTAATATGGTATTTTAGTCATATTATAAGATGTTGGAATCAAGTTATAGGAAAATTAGCAATTATAGATCGATTCCATGTACTCCTGAAGTGTGCCTGTTGGAGATGTTGGAGGATGAGGTATGGCCTAGAAATGTTAAGACCCTATTACAAGAAACATTATTTTTGGCAAGAAAGCAAATTGCATTGAGATGGATGCAAGCTGTACCTCCTTCGGCCAATCAATGGATCAAAGCAGTTAATCAGATATTGCCTGATAAAAAGGTTATGTATTGGCATAGAGTGGTGGTATAGAAATATCATAAGATATGGAATATATGGATTAATTCCTATTTAACTTTTGATAGGAGTGAAGATAATTAGTAAATAGTGATAATTATTAAGAAAGGGAAATATAACTATGGTATTAAAGGAAGAATAAAATTGAATGTTATTAAAAGGTATTATAGAAGGTATGGATAAGTGGTGAACAGCGGCAACCAGGGGATTGGGGTAATGCTGTTTTGAGAGTTGTGTGGAGTGCTCCTTTTAGGAGGACCTAAGATGAATGCATGTATTAAATGTAAATGGCATATACTGTTTTCTGAATTTGTTAATCTTTGCAATGAAGATTACAAAAAAAATTCTAAACATCCTTGAATATCCATTTGACTGATTAATTTATTTATGGTCCATGTATATTTTATGTTTGAGTTTAATCTGGATTTAAAACCCAGTCACAGTTTTTGCCCCCCCCCCTTCCTCCTCCTTTGGACTACCCTTGCCACCCTTCTGTTAAAAAAAAAGATATATACTTGTTTTAGTTGTTCTTTGGTCTAGTCCAGTGATGTCATGGGTGCTCTTCTTCCTCTTTTGTCCTCAGCGGTGGGCTGGACCATAACATGCAGAAAGCCATGCCATGTAATGATATGTACCATCACTTTCTGCAGATTCTCCTTTAAGTTTAGGCAAGCTGGGTGATGTACCCCAAGGGGGGTAAAGCCTGGATGCCTTGACCTTATAGGAAGTGGGTTAAAGAGCACTGAGCATTATTTAACCCAGAACAACATCACAATCTATCAACAGAGAGGACTTACTGCAGGGGACTTACCCTAGAGACAATGTGAGTACTGCTGCTAGAGCTGCATTTTTTATTTTAACAAGGCCCAGTCAAGCAAAAAAAAAAAAAAAACTTTACAAACAACTTTACCTGGAATTGGGCTTTATGTATTCTTGGTCTTTACTTGCATGTGATTTGCTTTTTTTCCCCAGAGTGTATGCATGTTTTTTCAAGTGTTGAGATCCTTCCCTCCGCAGATAAAGTAATATTGTATCTAAGAGGCATATTAGAAGATGTGAATTTAGTTTGATTTATCAGCAGATTCTGCAATTGTGATTAAATCAGAACATTATGACCATTTATTTGTACTCAGCTTTGTCCAGATTTTCACAGAGCACTTACCAAGGGCAGGAGGAATGATTTACTAAAGCCTGTGTTTAGTAACTCTCTCTCTCCCTCAAAAGTAAAAAATATAAACCACACTCCATAGCGTAGCTCTTTTTTCTGTGTTTAATTTGTCAAAAAAAAGACTGCATAAATCGTTGTCTCCACCCGAAACCAACCTTCCTTTTTTGTTTCACCACTGCTAGCTTGCCCACAAGGATAGGGAAAGTCTCTCTAAGCAAATCTTAAAGGTAAAATTTTCAGTTTTGGTTGGAGTATACTTTTAAAGTATGTCTGCTATAAAAGAACTGGGGGCTACTATTGTTTTTATGTGGTAGGATACTTATTTAATTCATTTTTCATATTCCAGACCATGATGATGTTTTCTGTGTATATCTGATTATGAACATAGTTACAACATATATATCTTTCAGTACATCTTTCAACAGTCCAGTGCCATGCTTGTGGAAATATTATGCTAGTACACAGGTCTTAGGAAGAAACTAATTGTGTTTCCCATAGAGCAACTAAAATATCCTAAGTTTTTTAGCGTCTAAATGTGCAAATGTCCTAGAAACCATGGATATGATAATTTTCTTCTTTAATATTCTTCCTCCAAAGTGTAAGAATTCTTCTTATTCAAATAAACCTCAAAAGAAAAAATTATATTCGCACATAGTGCATTATTCCCAACATGTGATATGTTTCACAAAACACACTTCAAAACTCGAGATAAATCATGAAAAATGCCACCTTGTGACCTTGTGACCACTTCTAAAATAACTGTTATCCTTACTCTTACCCTAAAAAAGCTTTAATCAACTCCACTTTTAAATGACTCCGTGACTTCACTTCTCAATCCGTTCACTTCAACGTAGGAGATGCACCGGACGGTAAGAATCAACCAGCATTGAATAGATGTACGTTCTTCTCATTCCAGAATATACATGATCTCCAATGGCATCTTCTCCAAAATGGCCGCTCCGCAACTTCCGTTTTACGGCCGACGTTACGTTGAAAGACGTAACGTCGATGGACATAACATCGGACGTAAACCGGAAGTTGCGAAGTGGCCTCTTTGGAGAAGATGCCATTGGAGCTCATGTAGTTTGGAAGTGTGCTTTGTGAAACATTTCACATGTTGGGAATAATGCACTATGAGCGAATATAATTTTTTCTTTTGAGGTTTGAATAAGAAGAATTCTTACACTTTGGAGGAAGAATATTAAAGAAGAAAATTAACATATCCACGGTTTCTAGGACATTTGCACATTTAGACGCTAAAAGACTTGGACTATATATTTTGGACTTTTGGGGGAGAAAGTGTGTTTTTTGGCATTTGGGGGTTTTGTAGACACTATTGGCACACCGATATATTCACTTATAACTAAACTATCCTGCTGCATTTTTTTCTTTTTTGTTTTACTAATACATGACTTGAGATTGCATGGGAGAAAGAAAAGGGATTGTGTATTTAATTAAAAAATCTGATAATGACTTCTTGCAAAGTAACTTTACCTATGTGCTCTCTTTTACAATATACTACTATATTGGGGAATTCTAAAGTGCATTTTTTTAAATGTTCTATCTATGGATATTTTAAACGTAATTTTTATTTTTAAAGCAAGACAGCAGAGATGGCTGTAACGTTTGGCCCATTTATGAATTTTAATGATCTCTTTAGACAGCATTTTAAACTGTCACTGTAGACATTATACAAATTGTGCTCATCAGTGTAATCTACACTAACAACTGAACACCAAAGAGTATTCTACTTAAGGGAGAACATTTACCCCCTGCAAACATGTTAGCTTCAAGCAGTGAACAATATTAAAGAGCAATTTCTTTTTTTTTAATTTGCCTATAACTCTGAAGAGTCTACAGAGTACACAGAGGATAGTTATAAGAACTGCAGCTAAAAAAGTAAAAGACTGGAGTGAATTGTTCTTGATAAAGTACTATATGTTGCTTTGCATCATAAATATGTATGAGTATATTGTAAACACAAAAATCTATATGTTTAACATGTGTACATCATGATGTCACTTCCAACTAACTACTGTTAAAAAAGAAAGATTATTATATTTAGTTAATTATGATGAATGTGTCATTTATTTAAAATTGATAATATAGGGGGTAGACTTTAGGTTCAAAACTCAGAAGGAAGTGCTACATTTTAAAGTGGCTCTAAAGCCTTGGTGTTTTTTTCTCTTAATATTTTCCTTGCATTAAGGTAAAAAAAAAAAACACCCACTAACTATTTCCCTACCCCCCCTCTAAACACTTCCCTGAGCTTGTCAGCGGTCCAGTGTTGTCCGAGATCCAGGTCTTCTTTCCCCTCTCTTCCTCTTCCCACAGGGACTCGGGCAACAGTGGGAGCCATTGGCTCCTGCTGTTGTCAATCAAATGCTGTGCGAAGGGAGGGGGTGGGGCCAAGCTGCACTGTCTCTAGACGCTCAGGAGTGAGCTCAAAGGAGTACCCCCATAGCAAGTGGCTTGCTATGGGGGCACACCTTGAAGAGGAAGAGCCTGGAGTGCCAGCAGGGGAGCCAAGAAGAGGAGGTGCTGGGCCACTCTGTGCAAAAGCATTGCACACAGCAGGCAAGTATGACATGTTTATTATTTTATTTTTTTAAAATAGTATTTACAAGCACTTTAAAGATAATTTCGCTTTTTCTAAACAACTGTTCAGGGTATCATACTGGACACAAAATTCTTGTAAGGTGAGCTAAGATTAATTGCTATAGCTAATTGTGCGTCATTGTCCTTGGTACTATCCTATTACATGGTAACATAATTTTGGGCATATGTGTAGTTTTACAGGGATGCAAACCTTTCTTTGTATGAATGATATTTATTTTAAACTCTGTGTAGGTATACATAATAGCATTTCACTGGTTCTAATTAATAAGTGCACACCACAGCATAATATTCACACCACTAGTATTCATCAGATGCCTGCAGACTATTTTATAATGCTTCACACCAATTACTGTGAAAAGCCAGCTTCCCAGCACTGAAAAGACTGTGAATCCAAAGCCACATCAAATAGAAAGCACAGAAGTCTTTGTTTTATTCAGGGTCCTTTATGCTGTCATTTTTGTTATACCTTCATTGCAATATTTTGCTGTATATTTACATCTGGATAATCCCCCAATTGATTTCTGAAGCTCTGTCTACCATTTAAAAGCTAGGATGCATGTGAGATGATAATTACAGGAATACCAATAAGGGAAGGCAGCTATAAGAGTATAGCAATACTGAATTGAGAAACTGACAATAAATCCCTGGGATGACAGAGGCTCAATATAGAACAACCTTTTCTTTTTTTATATTCTGAAGTGATCTTGAATTAATTGTGCTGTTTAGTTGAACTTTGCTTCCCCTAGTATCCTAGGAGAAAAGTTCTGACAGACTGGGAATTTCATCTTGCTAAGATACCCAATTTGCTGGCAGCTGATTTTAACTCTGTTCATGGCGATCAGCAGGGCTTTTGATACACTAAATAAACACTAGGAAGGAGGTCACAAACCTTTCTGGCAAAAGGTGAAATCCCACGAAAACAATCAACTGCTGGTGATGGTACTGAAAAAGAAACACCAATTACAAGCTGGGCTGGCTAAATCTATTTTATCACACTGAGTTTAGCAGTTGAGCTGGCCAATTTTAAAAGCATACAGAGACATATTTTCAGGCATAAAGGTTATGTGCCTTAAAGGATAAGTTCACCTTTATACAAAAAATAACAAATGCACATTTTTTTGCAGGTAAAAAAATATACATTTATTATTTTTTGTTACAGATCGCTGGTGCCATGCAAGTCTTCTGCAGATCTGTCAGTATATCTGCTTGCCCATACTGGATGTACAGGCAAGCAGATATACTGACAGGAAGATTCAATCAACTACCATAGTGCTCCACAGCTCTGTGGTAGTATATTGAGAACTACAAGCCGGCAGCCACTAAGGCTGCAGACTTCTGATGCAGAATACAGTGAACGAGTGAACGGCCGGGGGCAGGCGGAGTCCCGCTCGGCCACATTTTTTCAAAATTTGACAGCTAGAGAGGGGGGGGGAATTCCACACTAGCTGCCAAAGCAGGGGAACGGGGGAGCAGGAACATTATTGAATATGGTTGTAACATATAACATGGTATGAAAGGTGAACTTATCCTTTAACATCTTGCCAACCACACTATAGCCGAAAGACGGCTACACCGCAGTTATCCAGTTCTAGGAGGGCGTCCATGGGTGTGTCCTCCCAAAACTCGCCCCCTGCGCACCCCCAGTGGCGTGCACCTGACGCTGTCAGTGATTGCTGTGTCCTATGGACACAGCTGATCACATGACAAGGTAAACAGTCAATCACAGCGGCCTTTTACCACGTGATCAGCTGTGTCCAATGACACAGCAGATCACAAAGTAAATACAGTTGCCGGTTATTGGCAGCACTTTCCACACACTGTCACAGTGTGAGGAAAGTACTGCCGATAACCAGGAAATGTGACAGAAGAGATCTGCACTGATAATCAGACGACTACTGTAATGATTAAACGAAAACCGCACGATCTGGTATCATCCGAGAAAAATTTTTGCACTTGTCCCTTCGGATATTGTCATACGAATTGTCGTGATCGGCTGTCAAAAGCTGTGTACTAACGATCCAATTGTCAGACGATCAGTCCTCCTACGAAAATTTTTGTACGATTTTCTTATAGTGTGACTATGACTCCCACTCTGTATACCTTTGAAAATGCCTCCATACTCCTCCTTTTCATATTCCTCTCCTGCGTTCCCAAAATCTCTTTTCTCTGTCCCTCTGCTCCACCCAAACAACTCTACATCTCACCTTCACTGCTTCCATCTCCCTACTACTGCTCTCATCACCTCCTGTTGACCCGAACACCAGAACTGGAAGACATACGAGCTCATGTACATCCCGCTCCCATGCCACCTTTCTCACCCTTCTTCTTCTCCTAACCTCTGGGAATATCTCCCTGAACCCTGGTCCTCTACTTCCCTGCCCACACACAAGACATCCTCTCTCTTCCGTGAACTGCCGCAACCCCCTTAATCTGATATCTGTCCCCGTGCTCCCCAAAACCACCCTCCCATTTTCATGTGCACTCTGGAACGCCCGCTTGGTCTGCAACAAGCTCACCTCCATCCATGACCTCTTTGTCTCCCGCTCCCTTAACCTTCTAGTTATCACCGAAACCTGGGTCCAAGCAGCAGATTCTGCCTCCCCCGCAGCACTCTCCTATAGAGATCTCATCTGGACCCACTCACCCAGACCCAGTGGTCAGAAAGGTGGTGGGGTTGGTTTGCTCCTGTCACCACTGAGCACCTTCCAAGTCCTCCCTAACCCTCCCTCTCTATCCTTCTCTTCTTTTAAGACCCACTGCATCTGGCTATTCTCTCGAATCTCTCTGAGGCTTGCAGTGATCTACTGGCCTCCTAGACCCGTGTCCCGCTTTCTTGACGACTTCGCCGCCTGGCTACCCTTCTTTCTCTCCTTTGAGCTACCCACTATCATTCTTGGAGACTTCAACATCCCTATCAACATCAATAACCCTGCTACATCCCAACTATTCCACATAACCTCTTCTTTTGCACTAGCACAGTGTATACAGTCCTCCACTCACTCTGACAGGAACACTCTAGACCTTGTCTTCTCTCATCTTTGCACTCCCTACAACCTCACAAACACCCCCTTTCCTCTCTCACCCCCTTTCATGATCACAACCTCATCACTTTCTTCGTCTCCTCATCCTCAAACACCTATCCCTCCAAACGGCAAACAATTACCAGCAGAAACCTCCGGAACTTGAACCCTGCTCCCTTCCACTCTGCAACTGACCAACTTTACATTAGTATCCATCCCTTGTCCTGCCCTGACCTGGCCACTACTGTCTACGACAACTTGCTTTCAGCCGCTCTAGACTTGCTCACACCCCCAACAACAAGAAGCATTAGGCCCCGACCGCTACAACCCTGGCAGACTGACCACACCAGAAATCTCAAACGACATAGTTGTGCGTTGGAGCGACTATGGCGTAAAACCAAATCCCAACAAGCGTTCACCCGCTATAAATCTTCCTTCTTAACATAAACTTCCTCCCTTCACGCTGCCGAACAAGCCTACTTTGTTACCCTTATTAATACCTTCTCCTCCAGTCCTCATCGGCTCTTCTCTACTTCTAACTCTCTACTTTCTCCTCCTCCACCTCCACCCAGTACCTCACTCACCACCCACGAGATTGCTAACCACTTCAAAAACAGGATTGACGCAATTCGTAGGGACATTGCCACTGCTCAGATATCCACCCCACTTAGCATTCCTCACACAAAAACCCCCTCAACACTTCGCTCTATTGACCTCGCTACTACCGAAGAGGTCACTACGGTTTTCTCAGAAACCCGCCTCACCACCTGCCCCCTGGACCCTGTCCCCTCACAACTCCTACGGTCACCCTCTTCTTCCATCCTATGCTCCCTCACTCACATCTTCAATCTTTCCCACTCCACCAGTACCTTCCCCTCCCCTCTAAAGCACGTGCACATCACTCCCATACTTAAAAAACCCTCCCTGCACCCCACCGACCTGAACAACTTAAGACCCATCTCTCTACTGCCATTTACCTCTAAACTCTTAGAACACTTAGTCTATAATTACCTGAGCTCCCACCTCACCAACAACAACTTTCTCGACCCTTTACAGTCTGGCTTCCGCCCCCTACACTCCACTGAAACTGCCCTACTCAAACTCACCAATGACCTACTAACCGCCAAAACCAATGGCCTCTATACAGTACTCCTACTTCTCGACATCTCTGCGGCTTTTGACGCAGTTGACCACCCCGTCCTCCTCAAAAAACGACACTCTCTTGGCCTCAGAGACTCTGCTCTCTTCTGGTTCTCCTCCTATCTATCACAACGCTCCTTCAGTGTTACCTATAAAGCTGCCACCTCCCCTTCACTCCTTCTCTCTGTTGGGGTCCCTCAAGGTTCTGTCCTCGGACCCCATCTCTTCTCCATCTACACCTCCTCCCTTGGCCAATTGATAAACTCCCACGGCTTCAATTACCATCTCTATGCTGACGACACACAAATCTATCTCTCTACCCCTCACCTCACCCCCTCAGTCTCCACTCGTATCACTAGCCTACTAAGTGACATATCGGATTGGATGTCACTCCACTTCCTCAAACTCAATCTTTCCAAAACTGAGCTCCTAGTATTACCCCCAGCCCGTGCCCCCCCCCGACTTCTCCATCAAGATCAACAACACTATCATCAGTCCCACCCATCATGCCAGAGTACTAGGTGTAATCCTAGACTCCAATCTGTCCTTTCAGCCCCAGGTCCAATCGCTGACAAACTCGTGTAGACTTCACCTCCGCAACATCTCCAAGATACGGCCGTTCCTAACCACGGAAACCACTAAGCAATTCATTCACTCCCTTGTTATATCACGTCTCGACTACTGTAACTCCCTCCTCATTGGCCTACCTCATCGCAGGCTATCCCCACTTCAGTCCATCATGAATGCTGCTGCAAGACTCATCCACCTTACTAACCGTTCTGTATCTGCCACTCCTCTCTGCCAATCCCTTCACTGGCTTCCCATTGCCCAACGGACAAAATTCAAAATACTAATACTGACATATAAAGCCGTTCATAACAATGCCCAAAATTACATCACCGATCTTGTCTCTAAATACCACCCAAACCATACTCTCCGCTCCTCGCAAGACCTCCTACTCTCTAGCTCCCTTGCCTCCTCCTCCCATGCTCGTCTCCAGGATTTTTCCAGGGCTTCTCCCATCCTCTGGAACTTCCTACCCCAATCTATCAGACTATCGCCTACTCTGCTCGCTTTTAGGCTCACTCTGAAAACCCATCTCTTCAGGGAAGCCTACCCTGCCCCCAGCTAATACTGGAATCCTCTACTCTTCCAACCACTCCATCCCCCACAGTTATTTACCTTTTGTACCACGATCCCCTCCCTCCTAGATTGTAAGCTCCAAGGAGCAGGGCCCTCTAATCCCTCTTGTAGTGAACTGTATTGTTACTGTACTGTCTCCCTCCATAATGTAAAGCTCTAAGCAAACTGTCGGCGCTATATAAATCCTGTATAATAATAATAATAATAATAGTGTGTACGGGGCATTAGAGTTAAAGACTGACCTGTGAGATACTCAATATGAAATCTGATTATTTGCCAAAGTGACTTGAGTATCTCACAGCTCCAAAATGTATGCTTAAATGTCCCAGAAGTGGGGCAAACCCTAAAACATGTATTTTAAACATCAGGAAAAACAGATTGACGCCTTGGAGGAATCAGATACTTCCTCATATGTAATTTAAAAGTTGATTCCCGTACTGTGAGAGTGTCTGTGATCTCACAGTGGTGTTTAAGTAAGTTAAATTAGATACAATTAGTACCAAATTTGGAGATTAAGGTATTCTCTGTTG
Source organism: Staurois parvus (assembly GCF_062004578.1). NCBI lineage: Eukaryota > Metazoa > Chordata > Amphibia > Anura > Ranidae > Staurois > Staurois parvus. The sequence continues at coordinate 28,900,367 of NW_028317815.1, forward strand.
CCCTTACCTTTTATTATTATTATTATACAGGATTTATATAGCGCCAACAGTTTGCTCAGCGCTTTACAATATAAAGGGAGACAATACAGCAACAATACAGTTCAATAGAAGAGAGTCAGGAGGGCCCTGCTCCTTGGAGCTTACAATCTAAGGTCATGAAATCCTAATAATGTTCTTGGTCTCTTCCAGACATGGGGTTGGTCCTTTTAAAGGAAACCAGTGCTGACAGAAATATATGGGACCTCTCCTTCTGAAAATGCACATGGCCATTGCCATACCAATGTTCTGGTTTTAATTGTATCTGGATCACTGATATTCATATTCTAGGTTAGCCAGGTAGCTTTGAGAAGAAGGTGAGCATTGGCAGCCAATGTATCTCTTTATACAGGTGTCCTTTAAGTGGAGTATAAATTTAAAAAAAACTTTAGGTTTTTTAGAACAGAAGAATAAATTAATAGTTTGTTTATTATCTTCACAATTCATTATGCTATTGCTCTTTCCTATAGAGATTATAACAAAAGCTGTGGCAATAAAAATTGTACTCCTGTACCAATATTTGTAAATAATTATGTCCAGCAAAATTATTGAAATAAATAGAACATACTATTGTGCTTCAAGGAAACAAAATAGATATATAATTCAGGTAGCAATTACAAGAAATCTAGGAAAAAATGCTTAAAATCATAAATACACTGCAATCTCATTGTAGGGCAGTTTCCAAAGGTGTCTACAGAAATGACCTGCCAGCCTACTTATGTGACAGAAAGTCACAGAAACTTGACTATGGGTAAACAAAGACATACCTGCCAACTATTTCTTTGGTGATAAAATAACTGAAAAGGTTAGAAAACAGGACAAATTAGAAAACCTATTCTTTCATTATTTTGCCGAAAAATAGCTAGTTGAAGAATTATGTTCAATAAGTATAAAAGCACCTTTTTTTCTATACTCTCAAAGCCTAAGCAAGATGGCTTGGGTGACTTTAATGCTTTTTTCTAGAACCAAAGCTGTACCATAAGACTTTTAAGATGGTCGGAGTATGCTTTTGTGGCTATTTCCTGATGGTCAGGTTGACTCCATTTGCATTTGATAAAAAAATGGACTGATAAGATCACTATAAAACAACATGTTTTGATACTGTTGCCAAAACACGTATACATCACTTCAGAATGAAATACTAGAACTGAATGTACTGTATCTGTTAGTGTGAAAATGTGTACATGGAATAATCTGTTTTAATTAAACAAATATTGCTTTAATATGCACAATGCATACAATAGAAAAAACAAAACATCCTCAGGGAGCAACACACTTGACATGTTTCATCCTATATTTAGACTTTCTCTGACCCAGAGTCAGAGCCCTTAAAAATGGCTATAGATTTCTTCCTGGGTCGGCTTGCTATTGATCAGACATGTACCGTAGCATCTCTTGAGATAAGAGTTACAATAATGCTAGAACTGAGAAGTCTGTTGTAGCTAATTTAAAACTGGTCATCTGGTTTAAACCTATTGAATGTAAGCTGTTTTATTGACTTGATTGCTTCATATTCTATTTTATTTCTCTCAGTCCAATAACATTTTAATTTAACAAAGCACAGGCCATCTGTCTTTTTTTTCTAAGGTACAGGGTTTGTGATTAACATTTAAATTGTTAGCTTTGAGCTACAGATATGAATAGGATACTGGCCTTGGAATAGGAATAATTTCTAAACAATGGACTGTAGAGGGCAATGGGTCTTGGTCCCTATAAAAAAAATAATATTTAAAAATGTTATATTATAATGTCACATTGGTCAATGTATAGGTAGGATGTGCCACAAATGATAGCTTTGGACACAACCTCTTGCCAAATTTGATGATCCTTTGTTTTATGGGCAAAAAAGACTCCATGAAAATTGGACCTAAACAACTACGAGTATATGCATTTTGTGGTCCAGTTTTTGTACTGTGGGAAGGCAGTGTCTCTCTTCATAGAGATTGCGGGTTTTGGAACTTAGAGACTATAACTGGGTACTGCTACCAAACTGTTTAAAAAGCAGATCATATAGGACAAAACAGACTATTTGGAGGCATCCTGAAAATCAAACAAATAAATAAACAAGAAATTGAAGTGTCATTATTGTTCACTGGAAGAAACATATCAGTGAGGAAATCAAGTTATTTTTAAAAAAATCTTTGGGCTTGTTGACTAATGTTTAATTACTGCTTTATATTGACTAGGGATGAGCTCTGGGTTACAATTAAACTTAAGTCTGACCTAAACTCAACCTGGTTGCAGTTCCTCGAACAAGTGAATAAACTGTTCATATTTGGCCAGTTCACCCAGCCAACTGAACTTCTGGTTGATGTAGTCGTACGTCTGTCATTTAGTAGCGGAATCACTGCCTTGTCTAAATGACAGATCCAGCTTCTGTTTGAAATTGTAAACATGCTTACAGGGATCCTGGGTGAAATCATAGACCATATATGGCCATGACCATATCTGGGTAATGGCGTCACCCTGAATCTTCAAAATTAATGTTTACATTCCAGCAGTACTGGGGAGCTGTCATTTGTGATAAGAGTAGCAGTGGGGCAGAATCATCATGGCAGTGAGTTGTCATGGCGGCTGGTCTACATTGTTGTGTGTCACTTGTGATTGATGTGAATCTACGTCACTGGATAATATGATTGATATAAGGTTTATGTAGGGGGACACTGTTTTTATTTATTAATTTATTAAATAATTATTTATTTAATAAAGGAGTTTTTCTAAGGTGTTGGTGTTTATCATTACTATTTAAATTTTTTTTTTTAAATGAGCGTCAAGTATCTGGTTGGAGGCCGAAGTGATGAGAGGGCTTCCCTTGTGGTTGAGGTCCAAGCACTCCTGGGGATGGTGACAGGGAGTGCAAGACCCAAAGAAACACAGGTGCTGATTATGCTGGTCTGCTGATGTTGCTTCTGGCAACACTTGACTGGTTTATGCTCCATCAAGATGACAGAGGACACCCAAGTTGAGGAGCAGGTGATATGCAGAAGCATAATTACTGACATGGCAATTGCTGGATATAGTTGGCACAGAGGTACTGGAAGCAGGGGAGCATGGTCTAGGTCCAAGCTGAAGTCATACATGGAAAGAGAGCAAGAAGAGAGGTCAGGTAATAAACCCAAGGTCATGCCTGAAAGTCAGGATAACAAGGCAGAATCGTAGTCAGGAGCCAGGTCAAAGTCATACACAGATGATCAGAGAATCAAAGTCCTTTACACAAGTTGGGGTCACAATGGGAGCTCAAGCAGAAGGGAAGTCCAGAGGCAAGCTGTGTTGGTAACAGGAATACAGGAACCAAGGCAGAGTCACTGAGGCAAGGAGCATGCGGGAGCTGAAGATCATCCAGCAACCTGTCATGGCTGCTTACTTCCTAAAATATGGACTGTACACATTTCTCTGCATCTAAGCGTGTCCATGATGTATACTGGCAGAAGTGCTAGTTCTTTGAATTGGCACAAGCAAACCTCTGTGCTTAGACATGCCCTGACAATGATTAACAAGGCGTACTCTGATTCTGATGAGCCCCCTTCAAACACTCACATCCCTTTTAGGGACATGATGTAGGCTCTTAGACCCTCACTCTTTGCTGGTCAGCCAGGCTGCATTCCTAGATAATAGCTTTTATGAATTTTCTGGGGGTCCCTTGTCATTTTTCTTCTCTGAAAGGGTGAACGCTTTATTAAAATGATTTAAAACCTAGTGTGGAGACCCATCCTGACTGTCTAGGAAAAAAGAGGCACTGATATATCCCTCTTCCTGACTTCCAAACCAAGCCACATGCACTCAACACTGGGAAAATACAGTACCTTGCAAGGAAGGGCACCTTGTCCCCGTCTTTATTGAAACAAGGGCCTCATTCCCACATTATGTCCAACAAAATGGATGTGAAGATCTGTGGGGGGAATTATCAGAAGCCATCTTTGGAATACTCCAGTCCTCCATCCCCCCAGGTAAACGGGAAAGGGGTACATAGTACCCTTTGTTACTCATTCTCAAAAAAAAAAATTGTCACTTAAATTACCCAAGATCTCTAACATTTTTATTGGCAAACAAAACAGTAGGATCTATCATTCAGAGGGGGTAGTGCTACCCTCTCTAAATAATACATCTCCTGCTTTGTTGACACACAAACCATCAGGGATCTGTCATTTAAAGTAGCAGCAGTAGTGCTACTGCTGCTAAATGACAGATCCCCAGGCAGTTTTTGTTAAAAAAATATTTTAAAGGAGTACACCCTACTGCTGTAGCTACTTTAAATGTAGGTCAAAGGCATCCCCGAAGAATGGTATTTAAAGGCTTTGTGTATGTTTGATGTTGCCCAATAAGCAGTGGACTGCTTAAAAATGGCAGAAAAAACTAAATTCAGTAATCATTGACTCCAATGGAGTTTGGAGCTATGTTTAAGTTTAGTGAGTTTTTTCACTAAGGTTCACTGAATCTCCTGTGAACCAAACTTTGCTCGGTTCACTCATTCCTAATGTTGACCCACCTGCTGTAATATAAGGGAATAATAAAACATAACACAAATTAAAAATATCCTTAACTTAATGGCTGACAGGTAGATTTGGTTAATTGACAAAGTTAACTGAGTTCAACTTCGGGCAGTTTGGGAATCAATGGCATTTTGTTTCATGTTTGATGGCTAAATTGTGTCCCCAGATAATTAATTTACCACACTCACTCACTGTATCCCTGTCTTTCTTCCATGCTAGACTGTTCAATTAAATATTTTCAGCATGATAATACTTCCTTCAATACTTATTCCTGAAATATGCCTTATTAAATTGACAGTCATTTAATTAAAGGACTGAAGCTCTAAATTGTGTGGGGAGTAACTGAAACCCACTGCTTAATCTAGTAATATTATCCTCTCTGTATTCTGTGAATGACCAAGTGCAAAGTTATAACTGACTTCTGTAGTCCCCAACTACCTTATGCAAACTGTGTTGACATGTTTTACTTTTTTTCAGCATTGCTTTGGTATTTTTCTTTCAATCACATTGGTTTTTTTTCCAAATAAATGTTTTTAATAACATATTCAGCATTAAAATTCTAAATGAATCATCCCTTGAAAAACGGTTGGGCTTCTTTATGGAATAAAAGTTGTGGGAAGGGTATAAAATGGCCCCCCACATATGGGACCATGGCAGACTAATGGGGTAAAATTTGAAATTTGTCAGTTATTAAACTTACCTATGATTGGCTCACATGCTGTTTCAACAGTCCTGATCACGAGCTGCCTCCTATAAAAAGAGAGAGATGCGTCACAAGAGATGCAGTCAGTGGTTGACAAGAAGAATAATCACAGCCTGCCCTCCCTTGTCCCAGCTATTGTTATGAGGTTTTTGTCCCTTTCTTAGAAGGTAGGTTGAAGTAATGTTAACTTGAGCTTCAATAGCTGAGCTAAGTCAAGTTTTGTTGGTAAAATACTGTATCTGTCTTTTGCAATATGTAGGTAAATTAATTAATTTTAAGGTATTGGTTGAAATATAATTGATTTAATACCTATAATAAAGGGCAGAGGCCTATTAATCCACAGTTTGAGTCCAGTGTGTTAATTATTTATATTTTAGTTATGCCTACGGTCCCATTTCAATATGCAATAACCATGAATTGTTTATTTGTGAGATAAATCTACTCTCCACATACTGTATCTGTACTAGTAAGGACTTCCTGCCACTAGGCTTCTTTCATTATTACATAGATACGTTTACTGCTCAGATCAAATCTTCTCATCACAATATTTATGAATAATGGCATATTTAAATTACAGTGTACAAATCAATTGTGAAATATAATATCTATCTATAAGAGATCATAAAAGAATCTGCATTTAAGTAATCAGTATCAGTTATAAGTATCATACCAGATTTGAGATATGTCCCTGGCAGATGAAACTCCCAGGAACAATACATCTAAAGACATTGCTGGGGTGTCATAATTCCTGCAACCTGATTGTATATTGATCTCAAGAAATATGCAAACTTTTGTGCGGTGCAGTAAACCAACTACATGTGCAGTGAGATTATAATTGAAGGGAATCCTCCTTCCATTTTAAGTACTGTTGCCATGGTAGCAAGGAACAGAAATTTTGAAACTTTATTGTCAGTTTGAGAAAATAATGTGTGGGCATAGATTGATATGAAATAGTATCTTTTATTTACATTAAATTACAGAATGGCTTGTGTGGCATTTTATATATATTTATATTTTTTTATTTCTTAAAAAACTGTTTTTTCAAAGGACAATGTTATAGATTTGAAATGTAGTCAAATATTGATCATTAGTAAAATTGTTAAGCTGTACACACACACGCGCACACACACGCGCACACATACACAGTCTGATAGTACCACCTATTCAAATTACTTTTAATTATCCAAAAATGGAAAAAAAAACAATTACCAAAATAAAATTAAAAATCAATCTTCTTACAACCTAAACCCTTTATTTATTTGAAAGTAAAATTCCATTTGAACCAACACAAGTTGAAATTGTTGCACATCTTTGTTTATATCTAATAGATTGCACATTCAAATTGCAGAATGCATGGTCAGCTTTAGGGGTATCCTGGATTTCTAAGGATCACATCTATAATTACAAAGTATGAATTTAGGACAAGGTAATATACGATTTTTTTCAAGCTCATACATGAATGCAAGAAACAGAATTGTTTGTGTACCTCAATTATATTAAGTAGTTTATGATCATTTGACATGAAAAAAGATCATTGATTATCAAAACCTGTACAGCAAGAACACACTATTTGCTGGTAAAGAAATAATCATAAATTGTGGTTTGGGTCTGAGAAAAATTATGTAAGATAAAGTTTTAGTGGCTCAGAAAGTTTCATCCAATGGCCACTTTTGTAATGGAACCTGAAGAGGCACTGTAAGTTGCTGCTGTTACTTGCTGCCAATACCTTTCACATATCAATCAATAGATATGTTTGTTTGGTGACAAGTTTATGGTTATCTTTGATTCCTGTACTTTTATTATCGACATGGGAGACCTGGAGGTTGTCTCTAATACCTGAATACTATTAGACATAGTGTATTATGATCTAAAACAGGGAAACACAAACAAGAACTCTAGGCACCCTTACTGACCATTTATACACAAGAGTTATTAAAGGAACCACTTGCAAAGCACTTTCAAAATCCACAAAGCAAACCTCAAATCCAGGCCTTTAATGAGTCACTGCCTGTGTTTCATGGGAATGGTTTTATATTGCACCAGACTTTTCCAGGATATAAGACCTCATGCACACAGAGCGTCTCTCAAAGCCCCTCTGAATGCCAGAACTCCTGGCAGGAAAATGCTGCTTAAAAAATACACTAAAAGCAGTGTTAATTTCGCCTAAGAAAATATTCTCATCAGCTCCACGTTTTCAGTGATGTAAACTAAACAAAAATAAAATTATAATTAAGTCAACTGACGAAAATTTGTAAGAAAATCAATTCCAATTTTGAGTTAGTTGACTAAAATCTCCAGTACATTTTACTGACTAAAATCCAATGGGTTTAGTTGGACTGAAATTATTATTTAAGCATTACTCTATAATTACCAAACTCATTATATACTCCTGGAGTAAAAATCAAATAACATGTTATTATTTATGGTATTAAGGTTTGAACATGCACTACCGACACAAATTTAGCCATTGTGATATATAACATCTTTATAAATAAAACAAAGTTTCATAAACAAACAAAAATATTGCTTTTTGACAAGCAGAAGTACAACTTTAACCAGTTCAGCTCTTTGGACATACTATGTACATCTTTAATCACAAGCTGTGTGTTTTTGTTTAGCCGGCTTTCAGCTTGAAAGTGAAAATTATGTGGCAGCTCCATAGCTGACGATCACTTTTACAGAGCCGGCAGCGCCGTGCCTCTCTCCCGCCGGCAACCTCCCCTGCTCCTGTGGTTCCCAGGATCTCCACTCTTACCAGAGCCTGGGAACACAACTGCCGGCTAGGGGAGGGAGCACTGTGGGACTGAGGCAAATCCATACCTTGATCTCACATGCAAACATTGAAAAGGGAAGTGATGTCACCTCCAGTTTCAGATGCACCCTTTCCAGGCCAGTACATTCGGGGAACACATCGAACCCAGCCGATCTGTGCTTAGTTAGATGGTGTGAACGGCAGGGGAGACATTTGGGCCTATTAGACCCCTAGGGGTTTATTTACTAAAGCTGGAGAGTCAAAAATCAGACTCCCTTCTGCATAGAAACCAATCAGCTTCTAACCTCAGCTTGTTCAATGAAGCTTTGGCAATGAAACCTGGAAGCTGATTGGTGCAGAAGTGAGTCTGATTTTGGACTCTCCAGCTTTAGTAAATAAACCCCCTAGTGTCCCCATAAAGATTACCTGTCACCTGCCCAATGCTATGGAGGCTTATTTATCCCGTACAATAACAATCAAGTAAAAATAAATTTAAAAGAAGAAAACAGTTTTAAAAATGAAAATGATAATAAAATATTTTATAATTTAAAAAAAATTGTTGTAACCCCCGTTGCCCAGCACACCTGCGCAAATGCAAGCCCGGGGTGTGCACGCATATGTAAACTGTGGTTGCACCACACGTATGACATATTGCAGCAAACATCAGTGAGAACAATAATTCTAGCACAAGAGCTCCTAGTTAACTCTACACTGATGAGCTGTAAACACTTTTAAATCGTCACCTAAAGCATGATTTTTGGGCAACGTAGTTTTTGGCAATATCATGGGTGCATGCAATTTTAAGACATGGAATGTTTGCTATCTAGTCTATCTAGCTCCTCGGTGCAACCTCATCTTTTATATTTTAAACAAAAATGGGTATTCTATTGTGTGTTTTTGCACTAAAATCCATTTTATTATATTTTGTCCTGCAAATTTGTGTTTAATAAACAGTTGCACAAATATCATGTGACATCAAAATTTGCAGCTATCAACCTTTTATTCTACAGGGCCTCTGCTTTCAGAAAATATATAATGTTTGGGGGTTTAAGTAATTTTATTGCCAAAAATTGAGATTTTTACATCTATGCAAAAAAATTTAAAAAAATTGTTCAGGAGCTGAATTGGTTAAAATATAAAAAAAAGAAAAAAAACCTGTAAACCCTATTGCTGTAATGCTAGGCTGCAAGTGAGGATAGGGAAGTAAATAGGAGTGAGGGAGTGCACAGGGCAGGGTCCATTGTACTTTGGGGATGGGGATGTCACCTGCAAGTGGGAATGGGGAAGTAAATGGGAGTGAGGGAGTGCACAGGGCAGAGAACTGGACAGTTTGGGGAAGCTGTTATTTTACACAGTGCAAAGCACTGCTACCTTGTTGAGAGGAGAATCATTCACCATGTCACATCCAGTCAGACATGAATCCGAGTTCTTTTGTGGTTTGCAGGGCATTGTTAACCACTAGCCTACAGGGCACTTATACCCCCTTCCTGCCCAGGCCAATTTCCAGCTTTCAGCGCTGTCACATTTTGAATGACAATTGTGCGGTCATGCAACATTGTACCCATATGAAATTTTTATCATTTTTTTGAGACAGATGGAGCTTTCTTTTGGTGGCATTTAATCACCTCTGGGATTTTTATTTTTTCTTAAACAAACCAAAAACCACTGAAAATTTTGAAAAAAAAAAAGTTTTTTCTCAGTTTTTGTTATACAATTTTGTAAATAAGTGATTTTTCTCCTTCACTGATGTGCGCTAATGAGGCTGCAGTGATGGGCACTGATAGGCTGCACTGATGGACACTGATAGGTGGCACTGATGGGCACTGATGAGGAGGCACTGATAGGTTGCACTGATGGGCATTGACAGGCATCACTGATGGGCACTGAAAGGCAGCACTGATACATGACACTGATATATGGCACTGATATGCAGCACTGATAGGCTGCACTGACTGGCACTGATAGGTGACACTGACTGGCACTGATAGGTGGCACTGATTTGAAGCACTGATAGGTGGCACTGATTGGCATTGATAGGTGGCACTGACTGGCACTGATGGGTGACATTGAAAGGCAGCTCAGATGGGCACTGATATGTGGCATTGATGTGCACTGGTATGCACTGATATGTGGCATTGATGTGGCACTGATGGGCACTGGCACTGATGAGCACTGACAGGTGGCACTTCTGGGGCCACACTGATCATCAGGGCACACTGATCATCAGTGCCCTGATGATCAGTGTACATGTCCCCTCCACGGAAAGCCGATTACCGGCTCTCCTCTCCTCTCGAGCTGTCAGCGTGAAAACTCGAGAGGAGAGAAATGCCGATAACCGGCATTTCCGTGATTACATGTGATCAGCTGTGATTGGACACAGCTGATCACATGACCGAGCCAATATCTTCGGCTCTTTCCATGATCCGCTGTGTCCGACGGAGGCAGTGGACCAGCGATCGCCGCGCTGCGCGCTCCCTGAGCCGCGCATGCGCAGTAAGAATGGTAGGACGTCATATGACGTCCTATCAGAACGAGAGAACCACCTTGCGCCCGTCATTGTACTATTGGGCGGGCGGAAGATGGTTAACCACTTGACCTCCAGAGGAATTACCCCCCTTAATGACCAGGCCTCTTTTTGCTACTCGGTGCTGCACTAATTCAACTGATAATTGCGCGGTCATGCAATGCTGCACCCAAACGAAATTTACGTCCTTTTTTTCACACAAATAGAGCTTTCTTTCCGTGGTATTTGATCACCTGTGCACTTTTTATTGAAGAAAAACAATATTTTTTACTTTCAGCTATAAAAAATATATAGTAAACTCAAAGTTGGTTAAAAATTTAGGCCAAAATGTATTCTGCTACATGTTTTTGGTAAAAAAAAATCCCAATAAGTGTATATTGATTGCTTTGTGTGAAAGTTATAGCGTCTACAAACTATGGTATAGATACTGCAATTTACGCCATTTTTTTGCTATACAGCGCTACGCAAGTTTATATGGACAACTGCGCGGTCATGCAATACGGTACATAAATGAAATTTACATCCTTTTTTTCCCACAAATTGAGCTTTCTTTCGGTGGTATTTGATCGCCTGTGCGGTTTTTATTTTTTGCACTATAAAAAAAAAGGCTGACAATTTTGAGGAAAAAAAACAATATTTTGGACTTTTTGCTATAAAACATGTCCAGTAAAAAAACAATTTAAAAATCAAATTTAGTTAGAAATTTCTGCCAAAATGCATTCTGCGACATGTCTTTGTGAAAAAGAAACCCAATACGTGTAAATTAATTGGTTTACGTGAAAGTTATAGCGTTTACAAATGGCGGGAAAGATACTAGGATTTTTAGGGTTTTTTTATACTAATAATGGCAGTGATCAGCGACTTATGGCGGGACTGCGGGACTGCGGTGGACATTCTGACACTGGGGGGTACTGACTTGGGGTCACTGACATCCTCAGTGACACCAATACAGTGATCAGTGCAAAAAAAAACACACTGACACTGTACTAATGGCACTGGGGAGGAAGGGGTTAAGTTTATTTTGCAGGTAAGGGTTATCTGTGTGAGGGGAGTGTTTTACTAGGGGGCGGGGGTGTGTACTGCAGGGGACACCGCTGATCGGGAGAGTGAAACTCTTCTGTCCTGATCAGCTTGTCCTTGAGCTGTCAGGGAACTGACAGAAAGCACAGCTACTGCAGCTGTGCTCTCTGTCACTGATTGAAGGACCGGCTGTGACCCGGCGACTGACATCCGTGGCTGTGATCCGTGGGACAGGTAGGGCGGCGACGCGCCTCGCGGGCGCCCCCTACCTGTTTACAAAACACACGTTTTAAAACTTGGTTTTGCCTGCCCGTGCCGCCCTGCCACCGTATTTCTACAGTGGCAGGGTGGCAAGTGGTTAAAGAACTCTCAGGTATCAGGCAGACAAAGGGAGCCTGCGTCTCTCAGCCAATGCAGATTGTCGATAGAGTACTGGAGATTTTAGTCGACTAAAATACGACTAAACCTAAAACAATATAACTTTTCTGGAGGTATTCCCGAGTATAGCTTGGGGTAAAGTTTCAGCACCACAAGCTGTAACCCTGAGCTACACTCGGGAATACCCTGCAGCGCTGCTTCAGGATCTCTTCTTCACTTATCTTGTCCTTCGCTCCCACGATGTCCCTCCTGCAGTGTCCCCAGCAATGTCCTCCACCGATGCCGGCATCTGTCTTCCGGGTTCTGTTCCCTGCGACGTCAGGACATACGGGGACAGAACTGGTGGGAAATTTGAAAATTTTAAAAGTGACATTCACTAAATTCACTAAAATCACATAGTAAAACATTACATTGTTTCAAACCATTTCACATACATTTTGTCCCGAGTGCTTTGTCCTGTGCCCTGCCTGCATTTTTACTGTTCTTTCTGCCTTGAAACTGAGAAAAGTCCATGGCGTCCAAAAAGCGTCCCTTTAGGTCAAAAGCGGTTTTAGACCAGCTAAAGAACAGCGATAGTAAATTAGAACTACTTGCAGAATTGAGTGATAATGATTAGTGGGGAAATTCGTCATCAGACACTGAAAACGATATTGCGACTTTGCTCAGTGATGTGCGAACTGGCGCTCTATTTCAAATTTCAGTGTTTTCGGTTTGATTGTATTATTGAATCAAATGTATTATTATTATATTATTATTTTTATGATTATTTATTAAATTATAATTTATGATTTTGTGTTTCACATTTTATCATACCCAGGATGTTTACTAGACTCTTGTTCGGACAGATTTCAGTAAGTTATTCCTAAAAATTACAGCCTACAATAAAAATACTACATATATCCGTGCAAAAAAATGTACCACTTTGAGCACAGAAATATGGACATAATCAGACCGCTAGGAAGGTTAAATGGCTAAAATGCAACTAAAATGGTGTTTTATTCAAAAGAGTATGACTAAAATTAAATAGAAATTTATGTAAATATTAACTGTGACTAAAAGATATGTATTACACACATATTTAGGCATGTTTAGGTATGTCTAGTGTTTTTTTCTGCTCTTCAACTCCTCTCCTGATTGTGCCTTTAGAGTTTTTTCTGCCTGTAAATGATCCTCTTCTAATATGACTGTAAATGCCTATGTGTGCATCCACACATAGACTTACATAGAGGTGATTTTACAAGCTGAAAAGAAAACTCGTAATGTCTGTATAAGCAGATTTTTTTTAAGCTCTTTTTTTTTCTTGCCTGCTGGAGGAAAAATCAAATAGTGCAGAATGCTGCCTCAGCCACCATCCTCTTCTGCGTTCAGTGCACATACATAAGAACCCTGTCTCTGTCTAGAGGAGAATAATAATGTACCGTAATTTCACTGCACACTATGAGAAAGCTTCCATAGGTCTACAGTACATGGCTCACTAACTGTTCCCTGTCCATGGTCCTGAAAAAAGAAAAATGATCCTCTGGATGAAAGCTTTTATTTTTTTTTATTATAATCTGAATGTGATTACATTTTATAAAGTGAATCTCTTCAACAGTTCTGGAACACTAGGGCATTCACAGTCATACCCTAATACGTATTGCAAATTCTTTCTTCTCACAACTTAATTAGCACATTGAGACCTGTGAAAATGATCACAAGTTCTGTTCAAGTTGTGACAAATATCCATTGTTAGAGCTAAAGCTGATAGATCCTAGTTACTGAGGAAATCCTTCTTTTACAGTTTGTGACATTACATAAGCTGTGTCAAGCCATGTCTTAAAGATGTATTTAACTTATTCATTCTGATTCCAGCTTGGAAAAAACAAAGTAAAATCTTGGACAGAAATGTTTTAATCATTCATACCTAGAACTATACTGCAGGATCTCTAAACAACTGATACTTCATATCTCATATAGACTGCAGGCAGTCTTTGGAAAGACCAGCAACCCTGATTACACAGGACTTTAGCCCTAATAACCAGTGTTATTAATGTATAAAGACAATTGATTTATAGATCCAGAGATTGACTTGCTCCAGCATGCTAGAGTTTACTCTTGACCAAACTCACCTGTAGGATACTAACAGCTGGTATTCTGCAAAAGCAGGTGTGAACAGATCTGTGTAGCTTCACAAAGGACACTGCAGTCAAACTGAGTGAAATTAAAACAAGATTTATTTGGAGCTCAGTAAGTGACAAAACCATGCAGACATATACAAACAAACTTGAACACACATGACCAGTTAAATTATCTAACTATTTACAGCATCAGAGGGAGAGATCAGGTAAAGCTAGGACAGGTGGGAGGTGAAAGTTACACAGAGTGAGATGGGTTATAAACAGGGCTAGAACAGTGATCTGGACAAAATACTGAGGAATTTTGGAAATCTAGAGGAGTGGCTTCATACCCTTCCAGCAGACAGCATCAGATGGAGGCTAATTGCTGGGGTCTTCTGGCTACTAGGAGACACCAGCTGGTGGACACTGGGACTACACCCTTCAGGTTCAGGAACCACAGAGCCATCAGCAGGTGATCCCATTCCTAACATTTTACCTCATCTAAGGACTCTGGATGCTCCAGCAAGCCTTGGTCATGCAAGTCCATATCATAATTGCAGAGTCTTGAATAGGTCCAAAGAAATGATTCCCTGACATCAAGGTCTGGAATCACACCACATTCCCCACAGCTGTGGTCTAGTAGCTGACTGGGTGTCTTGTCAACTTGATTCCCTGAGAGATATGACACTTGACACTGCAATTCTCTTAAGGCAGCAGGTATACCAATGCTGGGATACCATGGGACATATCACTGGAGACAGCACAGGAACTTTGATGCCAGGGCATCTCATCAAAACTGGACAGTGTGCCTGGTCTCTTGAACCTGTTCTGCACTGACTGCCACCTACATCTTTCAAAAATGCTGAATACTTCACCTTAGTCTCCAACTTTACCGTAAGTTGCATACATTTCATCTGGGTTGGGAAAAGGACAAATGGTAGTCTGCCACACCCCAGAAGATCACTATTACCATAGCTGTAATGGCAAATGCAGCTGCTGGTTACAGAGAGTGTCTGCATCACCAGGCTTTAGCACAACAGAAGCAGTACATTGCAAAAGGGACTCATACAAGGAAGCTATGGGAAGAATCTCAGGCCAGACGGGCAACCCATGCAAGGCACATGAAAAAAATGGAGACTCAGTACCAGACCCATCAGCTGGTGGAAGCTTAGCCTTAGCACCAGATCAGACTGAGCAGCAAAAAGAGGATGAGCAAAATCAGGCTGGGCAACAGACAGGGGATCCGTGACGTTGGGCTGGCAGCAAATGGGGACCAGTGGAGTTGGGCTAGGTAGCAGACAGAGGATCAATGAGGTCGGGGTGGGCAGCAGACAGAGGATCAGTGGAGTTAGGGTGGGCAGCAGGCAGAGAAACAGCAGAGTAATGTATATTGTATAGGGCACGCTTGTTGGAGCCCAACCTCTGTAGCTGTAAGATAAAGGTGCCAGATGGATATCAGGGATGGATGGATGGATGGATGAATGGATGGGAGCAGTAACACTTAGGCAGCTCTTCTTAGAGTGGAAGCAAGGCTCTAATTCAGTAACAAGAAAAAGAGAGGAAGGCGCCTCTAAGTGCAGTATTGACAATTTATTCAGTAAACAATGGAAAATTTGCACTTACAAGATAAACGGTTAAAAAGGCTCATCGTGTGGTAATTAGATCCAGGTGGGACATCCAGCCATCCAGCAGCAAACTATGCCTATAGGATCAGGAAGTAGAGACCAGGATGTTCCTGTGCATCAAAAACGAAGCTTGGAGAGCAGAGTCAGATGTAGCAGGTGAAGGGGGCGGTAAAGCATTTCGGAGCATGCTCAATAGGCTCCTTCTTCAGACCTCTGAAGAAGGAGCCTGTTGAACATGCACAGGAACATCCTGGTCTCTACTTCCTGATCCTATAGGCATAGTTTGCTGCTGGACGGCTGGATGTCCCACCTGGATCTAATTACCACACGATGAGCCTTTTTAACCGTTTACCTTGTAAGTGCAAATTTTCCATTGTTTACTGAATAAATTGTCAATACTGCACTTAGAGGCGCCTTCCTCTCTTTTTCTTGAAACAGCAGAGTAAGGCTAGGCAGCAGGCAGAGGATAAAAAGAGTTTGACTGGGCAGTAGAGGAACAGAAGGAGGTACAGAAGCATACTGGCAGATAGCCTGCACTGTGACAGGCAGGACTAGAATAGCTGGCACAGGCTGGAATGGAGCAGCTGGCACTGGAACAGGCTGGACTTAAGCAGTTGGCCCTGGAACAGCCTGGACTGGAGCTGATGGCATTAAAACTGGCTGAACAGAAACGATCAGCATGGAAACAGTACTGTCCAGATTAGCAGAAATGGAGACAGGCTGGTCTGAGACAGTAGGCTTGGAGACAGTCTGGTCTGAAGCAGAAAACATAGAAACAGGCTGGTCTGAGGCTGCAGGCATTGAAGCAGGTTCTGTCTTAATTTTACATTAAACCCCTAGCTGTTAACTTGGGCTTCCCTGAGGTGTGGAGTCTAAGTGACAACTAGTCTTCAACAGAGCACCACGCATGAAGAGTTGGGTTTGGGACCTTAGCGCCTCTAGGTTACTTTGCTGAAAGCTTACATCCAGTCAGTGAGTAAGCCTTGCCAGGAGGTCACACAAAGCATTAAAGACAGGGACAGCTGGCACAGGGGCAAATCGGTCAAGAACAAGTGAAACAGAGGCTGCATTTAGCAAGCTGGGCTGTGGCCGGAAGACAGATAGGTTGCTGGATGGCTGGCGATGATACAAGCCCAATTGCCACTGGTGGCAACACATACTGGTAAGATGCTGGTACAGTAGCACATTGACCTGTATAGGGCTTGAACTGGCACAGTATCTAGCTGAGCAATGGTTGAGGCAGAAATGGACAGTGACAGAATTGTGTAGGTTGGGAAAAACGTATGTTTATTTATATGAGTGGAAACTGGGATCCTGTGGGTGATTGCAGAGTTCCAATCAGGTTGTGCTATGGGAAGGAGGGAGTGGGGGATAGTTGGAACAGCAGTGACAATCTGAGAAAGACAAGTAGCACTGGGCAGTATAGTGTGTCTTTGGGATTGCCATAAGTAACAGGCCGGTACAGAGAGACTTTAGGCAAACAATTATAGGGACTATATAGTCAGCAGAAATGAGAGGCTGTGGGGTAGGGTACTGATATATGATTAAAGTGTACTGAGCTGCAGCTGTGGTTGCCATGGGCAACATAGGAGGAGATTTTTGAGAAAGCTGGGGTCTAGAGGCAGAAAAGGATTGCTGTAAGTTTATTGAGACTGGGGATAATATGAATGACCAGGCTTGGAGTAAGGCTGGAAAAACACTCATCTTGCAATTCCCTCGTGTGACTAGAGAATACATGAAAACAATACAACAAAACCTCTGAGGAATACATTGAAAAATGTTCAAAGAAGTAGGACACAAAATGACACAACATGAGATAAACAACATGAGATATACTAAAGGGAGAGGAAAAATCATCACTGCCATTATGGTTACCAGACAATGCCATCCCAGAGCAGATTGGCAGTGATTGAACCTCACTAAATGAAAAGCTGCACTGACAAACTAAGGAGTAAGCTATGTGAATGTATATATTCCAGCAACTGTTCACTAGTTAAATCTTTCAATATCTGGCGGCAATATTATCCATCAACTGATGTTAATAATACATAATGCATCACATTCTCTGAGTTCATCTTAACACCAAAATGACAGCAAGTGCTATGATCAACACCTCAGAGCTCCCAAGTGCAGTTAATCTGGTCATTATGACCTCAGTATTGTTAGGATACTTCGTGCTGCTATTCTGAAAGAGCAAGGATGACCACAAAGATGACTGGACTTGAACTAAGTGTAATTAAAGTGGAGTTCCACCCAAAAGGGGAAATTTAATTTTAAGGCATCGTCCCCCACTCCCCGTTAAGGATTGGCACCTAACGGGGGAGGGGGTACCCGAATTTGAAAGGTACCCACTCCCACTTCCTCTGCAATCGCCTAGAATCGCCTAAGTTGTCTTCCCCTCCCCCCATAGTCTTCTGGGACACGTGACAGGTCCCAGAAAATTACGGGACCATTTACAAAGTGTAGCGCTACTCAAGCATGTGCACTGGGCACCTGGCTGTAAAGCTGTCACAGCCGGATGCCCACATTGAAGATGCCAGCACCGAGGAGACAGGACGGTCAGTCAACTCGGCGTGAGGACACCGTGGGATCGAGGGACAGGTAAGTGTCAGTTTTTTTAAATTCAGCAGCTACATTTTTTGTAGCTGCTGGATTTTATTTTTTTTTTCTAATTCTGAATGGACCTTCGCTTTAAGATAAGACTGAGGGTCAGGTACAAAGGAAGCAGGTAAAGGCAGTGGGATCAGGGCAACAGGTACAAGTGGTAGGAACAAGATGACAGATCCGAGGCAGCCAGGTCAGGATAACAGGTACAAAGTACAGGTACAGGAGCAGGATCACTGGGTAAAAACAGGAGCCAGGCGCTGTGTAGTTTTGTGATAAAAATAATACACCTTGTATGGAGGTGTGCCTTTAATAAGTCATATGGTAAAAAAATATAAATAACCAGCCTGTGGCATTAGGAAGCCAGGTTCCAAGATGGACGGCCCGTCCGCTCAGAGGGAAGCAGTGGAGTGGAATGCCTGTCAGTGCAGGGACCACGTGTACCCGACGTCCCAGCGTCCTGGATGACGTCACCACGATGTGGAGAGACGGAGGGTGGAAATCATGCTGGAGCCACAGCTTTAGAAGGAAGAGGCTGGTTGCTGGGACAACATGTTTCGCGAGCATGCGCTTTGTCAAGAGACTTGAGCAACCGGCCTCTTCCTTCTAAAGCTGCGGCTCCAGCAAGAGTTCCCCCCCTCCGTCTCTCCACATCGTGGTGATGTCATCCAGGACACTGGGACGTCGGGTACACGTGGTCCCTGCACTGACAGGCATTCTACTCCACTGCTTCCCTCTGAGCGGACGGGCCGTCCATCTTGGAACCTGGCTTCCTAAAGCCACAGGCTGGTTATTTATATTTTTTTACCATATGACTTATTAACCTCCCTGGCGGTATGATTATTTCAGATTTTTGGTGCTGAAAGCGGTACCATTTTTTTGCATGGAAATATGTATTTTTTTTATTGTAGGCTGTAATTTTTAGGAAAAACTCACTGAAATCTGTCCGAACAAGAGTCTAGTAAACATCCCGGGTATGATAAAATTTGAAACACAAAATCATAAATTATAATTTAATAAATAATCATAAAAATAATATAAAAATAATAAAAAATTTAATTCAATAATATAATCAAACCAAAAACACTGAAATGTGAAATAGAGCGCCAAGTTCGCACATTGCTGAGCTCAGTCGCAAAATCGTTTTCAGTTTCTGATGACGAATTTCCCCCACGAATCATTATCACTCAATTCTGAAAGTGGTTCTGATTTACTATCGCTGTTCTCTAGCTGATCTAAACCCGCTTTTGACCTAAAGGGACACTTTTTGGACGCCATGGACATTTCTCAGTTTCCAGGCAGAAAGAATAGACAAAATGCAGGCAGGGCGCAGGACAAAGCACTAGGGACAATATGTATGTGAAATAGGTTGAAACAGCAATGTTTTACTGTGTAAAATGTAAAAAAAAAAAAATGACATTTTTTAAAATTTTTAAATTTCCCGCCGGCGGCGGCGCCCGTACGTCCCGACGTCACAGGGACAGGACACAGAAGCCGGATGCCGGCATCGGCCGGAGGAGATGGCCGGGGACGCTGCAGGGGACACATCGTGGGAGCGCAGGGTAAGGTAAGTGAAGACAACTTGCCGGAGCAGTGCCGCAGGGTAAGCCCGAGTGTAGCTCGGGGTTACCGCTTTTGGTACTGAAATGTTACCCCGAGCTACACTCGGGAATACCGTCAGGGAGGTTAAAGGCACACCTCCATACAAGGTGTATTATTTTTATCACAAAGCTACACAGCGCCTGGCTCCTGTTCATACCTCCCACAAACCGATGTGTTTTTACTATGGCAGCAGTTTTTTCCCACCAATCATAGTTGACATATACCATTCACTTGTTTCCTTTGGGACACATCTGTGCGCTTTTATCCAGACCGTTCTTCACTGGGTAAAAAGTAGCAGGAGCAGGTAGTTTACGGTGCTAGAACAAAACATGCAGGAGCTTTCAAAACCTAGCGGAGGGGCTATATTCCTTCCCAGCAGCCAGCATCAGTTGGGGACTTATTGCTGGGATCTGCTGGCTACTAAAAGGTCCGGGAACCCCAATGGCACCACCAGGAGATACAGTTCCTAACATCCCCTTACAGGGTAGACTCATTTCCATCTTTAGCTCAGCAGCAGTAGAGGTGCAGATTAGCAAAAGTACTGCATGTAAAATCAACTTTACAAATACATGTTTTCAGATAGATAGAAAGGGAAGATATATAGGTAGTTGGATAGACAGATCTAAACATTAAATCTGACATATTTAAAGACAATTCACACAATACACTGTGAAAAATGCTTTTAGTTAAAGGATAAATTCACCTTTGGAACATGTTACATGTTCCACCCATTTTTAGGGTGGAACATGTAACATGTCCTTATAGCCACAGCAGAGCCTGCCGCCTCCACTCCCTCTGACAGATAGTACAGGGAAACTTCTCCCCATACTATCTTTCAGTTTTGAAAACAGTGTGGATGTGAGGGGATGTGAGGGACACAGAGTTCTGTGAATGAGTGCCTAAAAGTCCTGACAGCCTTAGCGGCTGTGGGCTTGTAGTTTTCAATGAACTACCACGGTGCTGTGCAGCGCCGTGGTAGTTCATTGAAGCTTCCTGTCAGTATATCTGCTTGCTCATACATCCTGTACGGTAAGCAGATATTCTGACAAGTCTGCAGGAGACCTGCATGGCATCAGCGATCTACTGATTACTGGTGCAAAGCTTTAAAGGCTCCTTTGGACAAAAATAATAAATGCACATTTTTTTACCTGCAAAAAAAAGTGCATTTATTATTTTGTCCAAAAGGTGAACTTATCATTTAAATGTTCACGGTACATTTAAGAGACTCTGTCAGGAAAAAAATCTGTCTCATAAAAAAGCATAAGGACATACCTGTAGAGGTGCCCACACATACCCGCAGCAACCTCCAAACTCTGGTATTCATGGCTAAATATTGGGCCTTTCTAACAGGTAATGCTCCAGCCTTTTTGTACTACCTCCTGCCCCCACAAATTCCTAATGCCTGGTTAGCATGATAAGTTGAATTCATTGTGAATAGGAATATATAGGAGGCTGCGTGGGATGTGCCATCTTTGGAACTATCAGAAAAGTGCTGGATTTTTGCCTGTGAAAATGGTTAAGGATTCTGCCATGAATGAAAACTTTTGGATGCTCTTGTAGGTATATGCAATCATCTCTATGTGCCTACATTTTATGCCTGCAGCATTTTTTTATTCCCTGACAGAGCAATTTTAATAAATCCTAGATCTTCTAATATATCAAGGACAGCAGCAGTACAGGATTTCTTCATTCTATAAATGTTCTGCCTGACTGAGAAAAGATGCAGGTTTATGTCATTAGAAATGTTTTTGTAACCCTTCCTTACATTAGGGCACTTCAGACTCATGCCTATAATGATTGGACCACCTGCCGCAATGATAGAAATAGCTGACTCCAATTACCCTCATTTTAAAATGCCATTATTGGGGATGCAAATATATATTCTGCCAATGCCCCTCATTGGTTAAATCATTTTTTCATGAAAGAATTAATTTAATATGTATGCGTTCTCGTAAAAAAAAATCTCCCTTTATTTACTATTATGAGTTTTTAGTTGAGGATTGTTAGAAGTACTGTTGAGCTATTTAAACAAAATTCCCAACTCTTAATGTTCATATTTATTTTCCTACAACTGATTTATGTATATGTAGGTAGACATTTTAATATGCAAAATTAAATATATTTAAAATAAATTATACATATATATCATGCAACATAATGAACAGAACTAGTTTATATATTTTTACAAATTAGTTTATTAGAAAAAAAGGATAAAAATGTTAAGCTGTCATGCCAACTTCGCATACTTCTTACTTTTAATTGCCTCCTTCTGCAATAATGTATACTCAGCAGATTACTTAAGAAATTTTGGGCTGTATATTTTCCAGCTGACTTATCTTAATCCCCTGATCGTGTAGAGAAAGTGTAGAATTGCATGCTCCACTCGTTGCATATATTCAAGCATTTTCAGCCATGTGTAAATCTCCAATATTGGGTAAAGTCTGATTGAACTTTCAGAGTTTAATCAAGCAAACACATGATGCAAAAATAAAGTTTTAACTCATTCCTACTTTAAAATTTTAGTGAATTGATTCATACAAAAACTTTGTGGCTCTCCAGAGCAGACTACATTTTTGATTAACCCTCTGTATTTTATTTTTGGTTCATCTTTTTTATACTTTACATTAGACTATTGCATCCAATTGCATAGTTTTGTTCATTTACTGATTTTGAAATATGCCCTGGCCTATAATTTGAAACAATACAACCTCTTATGACATACACACAGCCTTCATTAACATTAAGCTTCTTTTGTAAGTAGGTTTTCAAACACTTACAGAAGTAATACTTACCTTAACCTGCAGTCCTGTAACAGCTGGAATCTGAGCCCTCCACTCATAAGTGGTGAAATGTCAGCAGCCACTTCTAGTAGCACCCATGTAGGCAGGGTCCATTTTGTGGGTCATTTATTTGTGTTTCTCTTTTAAATCTTTCCAAGAAAGAGGATGATTTTGTTTTCTACCTGACAAGATCTGATATACAGGATGTGTGAGGCTTAGCACGAGTTAGTTGCTGACTGACGGGAAAGAGAGAGGTCATAAGACAGAGGTTTATCTAGAGGATGTAGACTTTATTATTTTGTCCCCTTGCAGAAGGCTCCCCTGTAGCTGGGTACAAGGAGGTACACTACTACACATAAAGGGGACTCTTATTATTTGCATGGAGAAGAGAATTGAGGAGATGCTGAATACTTTATTGGAACTGTGACACATACAATAAAATTGCATTGGACCAAGCTTCTGGCTGCTTCATTTGTCTTAGGTGGATTCTCAGTAAGTGGGATAGCACACTGTTGGGCTATGCTAGACAGTGCATCCTATGAGGTACCCACTTGGTGAAGAAGGATCCAGGTGTACCCAGCAGTCTCACAGACCTAGTCCAGCTAGGGGCTGAATATTCAGGGAAAGTTCTATACTGCAACCACAAGTCTTCAGGCCTTAAAGTGGCTGGTATCCCCGGCAAGCAGAAATGTTGTCAAGAAAGACTAAGAGGTGACTGAGCATTACAATATGGCTCACTCTCATTGACACACCATGCATGGCAGGCAGATGAGTATTTCTGCAAGGGCTCCGGTTGATACTTATGGTTTGTGAGTGAACCTATGTGAGCCCTGTGTACTAGGAGGGCCACGGTGGAATTAGTAGTGGGTTCCTCTGGCATGAACTAGTGGCCCCGCCTACACCCACATCCTGAGGGTGGGGCCAGCTGAATGGTACCTAACATAAGGAAGCAGCACACTCAATCCAAGTTTTTACAGTGTTGTATTTCCAGCGTTCCAATCAGACTACTGCTCTCCTTTGAGACGCCTACGGAGACTGCAAGGTAACATTATTCCCGCCAGGACTCCACTCCATCTCCAGGGTGGCAAAGTGCCACCTCCTGGGTGGAGTAAAAACTATACCTGCCAACATCCCATCCTAATGACTCTGATGCTGGTCCTGCACTGATTCCATTGCATATCTGATAACATTGGTGAACGTTTCAGCACAAGCCTTGTCAAAGACCAGCAAGAAGAATGGCTTTGGTGGACTGGATGCCACAAATGGGCAGAAAATAACGGGATTGCAAGTTAAGGTAAATGTTATTATGTGCTGGATCTTTATTTTAAAATAAATCTTCAGATTACTGGAGAGTGAGGAAAGAAAGCGGGAGGGGGAATCTTGTAGAGGCAGTATTGGGATTTTAACACATGGTGACAGTTCAGTTTTAAAATGGAACTATGCAGCCTGATTCACAAAGTCTATGATGACCAATATTTACTGCACATACAGTAATCCAATGCTTTTAATCAGCAGTTATAAGATTGGTTACAATATGTTTATTTCTCATACTTTTATATCAGAACAGAAAGAGCCAGTTCACCCCTGAATTTGTTTGCATGTACAGCTATTCAATGTCCCACACGGTGCATTTTTGACAGCCAATTCATTTCAAGGAGCTTCCAAATGCACGGGAAGCACAAAAAGCACAGCAGACATGATTTTTAAAATACTGTGATACCATGCATTTTGGTGGCCAAAACAAGTTTCCTAGATGTCATTCCTGCATTGCAATTGGTGTGAATGAGCTGTAAGGCTCCCGTCACACAGGCAGCCAGGGGGCAGCAAAAAAATTGGCAGATGGTTCCTATTTTTACCACCTCCCCGTAGTACCCACCCATAAGTGGATATGGTGCCACTCAGAGGAGTAAGCATTGCCACAAGTCACAACACTTTGCACTATGTCCACCAGAATGTTAATGCTAGATACAGAGTTTGACATTTAAGGCAGCCCAATCTTTCTGTACACAGGGAAACAACTAAAACATAGCATTTTTTTTAAGCACAGCACAGCACACTGCAATACATTGTACTGTATGTGTATTGTGATCCTCGATTCTGCAGGTGCGTTGACACCGACTGTATTTATGCACTGGCTCATTTTACCTTGCGATATTGCAAAGCATAAATGTGAAGGGAGCCTAAAAGAATGTAGTCTCTCTAACACTCCAACTACCAAAGGCACAAATCTTACTTTTATGCAGCACATTGCGCTAGCACCGTTTGTCAGTGGCAAGAAAACGAATTACTTGATTTTTGAGTTCAATTGCAGATTGTACAGAAAAAAAAGGTTTTATACAGTAAATCGCATGAGTTGCTTACTTCTCACATTTGCCCACCACCACAGCTGTGTTATATAATGATGTCCTTACTTTATATAAGTAGATTTAAACTGGGCATGGGAAACTGATGCTCTATCCTTATTGAGTGCATTAGCATCGGGCTTTCATGGTTCTGTTCATGTACAAAGTTCTCCTAAAAGTATTGTCAGAGAGACAACTTTATACATCAGCTACACTGTATAACACCTATCAGCCGGGCTGCTGTTAGAAACCACGGGGCCCCATACAGCAAACCTAGCAAGGCCCCCCCCCAAAAAACACAGTATACTATGCTTCGGTTATGAATGAAAACCGTGAGTAATAGATACTGATCACTCGCTGTGTTCATCATCCTGAAGGATCATATTGTGTGCTTGCAGTTACCAGTGGGAAGGAGAGGAGGGAACAAAGGAGCACTGTAGGGGTGGGCACACAGAGGGGCCTGGGCAACAGTGTATAATGCACAGGGAGGGGATGAGTGCAGCGGGGGGGCAGTTACTGGAATCGATCCCCGGTATGTCTCTCTGCAGCAGCTGAATGCTAACGGGAAGGAAAGGAGAAGCCAGCCTTTAGCTGCTGCAGAGAGAGCCATATAGGGGATCGGTTCCAGTAATTCCATTCCCACCATGCTAATCACCCTCCCTATACACATCTGATTTACCTAGCTGCCTGGGCCCCCCTGCTGGCCTGGGCCCCATACAGGAGGACCAGTGGTACCCCCTTATCCATGGCCCTGCCTGTCAGTGTCTTGCATGTGTCCTGCAACAAACAAGACAATGCAAGGAAGTATTCAGTTAATTTTTTTTTTTATGCAAATACTTGGAAATTTCAAGTGAAATTAGTGCAAGCATGCACACTTGCGAAACTGTGTGTTGAGCAGGACCTGACCTGGGATTTTCTATGACCTCTTGACTTCAATTCTGCTTGCTAAACAGCCCAGGTAGGCTTTCCACTCCTCCCTTCATCACTGCATGGAACAGCGTAGCTTTTCCCAGTCCTGCCCTTTGTTCTCATTTGTTAAAGTGGAACTAAACCCATCGATTTAACAGTTTCATAAAAACAGTTACAGTCCCAGCATGCCGGGAATGCTGTAATATTTGCATGTGCTCTCAAAATGTCAAACCATGAAATAGATGGAGTCATAACTAATCACATGTGCAGCATCATGGAAGTTGCAGATCAAGCAGCTAAGATGGTAACTTCCTTGGCTGAAAAGGATGAGAGGGTTTAGTTCTGTTTTAACAGCAGCATTTTTTAAAATTTGCTAAAACAGAAATAGAGAAGGAGAACTGGGTAGGACTAGAACTGCCCTATTATATACCTAATGGACAAAGATTTACAAAAAGGAAAAAAATACAAATATCATCTTGATCACTTCCCACTAATGCAGATTAACACCTCCAGCACATCCCATAATGCGCTGTGAGATCTCAGCAATTGGCAGGCACCTAGTATTGCATTTTGGCACGCATCCATGTTATTCTTAAGTTGTTTCATTGCTGAAACCAGAAAGTATTGTGGCACATGTTCTTCATGATAGTCAGGTGAAAGGGCTAGTTTACACTAGCTTCAATGATCTTTAAACATGAAGGGTGAGGCTGTCAAAGCAGCGGTGGGATGGAAAGTATACAATTCAATTATATCGGGGGGCCCCAACCCACAGAAAGCAAAACAGAAAAAAAGCATATTAGCAGTCTTTGGATACCAGATATAAGCTTTATTCTGTGTTAGAGTTAGTATCAGGGGCGGACTGACAACTCATGGGGCCCCTGGGCAATAGGGGATCATGGGCCCCCTGTGTCCTTGCCCAAACTTAAAAAAGCCTATGAAAAAAGTACCGGGGGCATCTCATGGGGCGCCCTACTGACCCCGGGCCCTCGGGCAGTGCCCGAGTTTCCAAATGGTCAGTCCGCCCCTGGTTAGTATAGTGTGGATTTGGAGTTTAAGGGCGCGAATGTGGGTTACACGTTGGATTGGTTTGTCCCATCTGTCAATTATATCTCACTCAGTATTATATCTATTTAGTTCTATAGGACTAGAGAACTTGGTCTATCCTTTCCTTTTTTATGCCTCCCCGCAGCCCTGCCTCCCTGCAGTACCTTGGTACAATCTATATAGTTTTTGTAAGTGTTTTTATTGATGGTTTAGATATATGTTTTTTTTCTTTCTTTTAATGTTGTATTATTCAACTTTTCATTATCTCTCCATCTGGGTCAGCAAAACATAGTGGCTGACTCTCTTTAATGATTTACCAACGCATGTATATGTGTTTCATATATATGTTGTTTATTTCCAGAGATTTAATGGATATCTGTCATACTTGAGTATTATGTTTTGAAGAAGCGGTAGTCAATGCAAAACGTGCCGATAAGTAACAATTGTAACTCAACATTATGGCCAGTTTATTAATTTTATTGACATGTTGTGTACATATGTGTTTTGAATTTATGTTTAATAAAAATGACAGGAAGCTTTTTTTATATTGAATTTATATTTGTGGAGTTGTTTTGTGATGCGCATATATAGATATTGGTGGGTCACCCTAGAGCACCCTTTACACTAGCTTCACCCTCTAATGAGTGATCCTAGGGAAGTGTTATGTTGCCTCCTCATTGTCTGTTTTAAGCCTAAAAAGGTCTGTGGACATGACAGAGGGTTTAATTCTTGCTGTAGCCATGAAGTAAAGCATTTCAGCCACAGCATCTGTACACCCCCATTCACTGCCTTTGCAGCTTTAAGTGTTACTAAACCCACAAGAGTAAAATCAGCCTGTATATGCAATAAAGCATGCTTGCTATACTCACTGTGGAACCTAAGGGTTAATCCTCTGCATTGTATAAAAAGGCTGTTTGATCCTTTATTCTCTGTTCCTCCCCTTTTTCAAGCGACCACCACTTATCTCCAGATTGAATTGTAGGCATGCACATGCTCAGTTTAGCGTGTATTGCTAGAGAGGTTTTTTTTTTCCTTGGGAGAGTGCATGTGAACAGCACAGGGCCAATCAGCACTCTCCAGACAGAGGTTAGGGGATTTGTATCCTCCTAGAGCAGAAATAAAACTCCTCCTACAAGATTTAGCTAGTGCTGGACTGGACACAGATAGAAGTCACAAGGCTGTTCTAACTGCTGGTGAGAAAAGGTATTTAGCAGTTTATATTTACTAAAAGAATTGCACTTCCATGTTCTATGTACTGTGGGAGACCAGATATAGTGGATGCAGGGTCCTGGGTTTAGTAACACTTTAAGGGGGCAATAAAATGCAGCTCAATCATCTGTTTTTACCGCCCACTTTCCTATAAGTGTAAAGGAGCCCTAACATAGTTATGAGCTTATTTCTTCCTCTCACCTGTAGTTGTATGTTTGCTTTAAGGATAACTAGCTCACTAATGTAATTAGATTTATTTAAAACAGCATGCTATTTTACCAGTGCCAAGTGGTATACTACATACTAATTAAGTCATATTATTTGTTGAATAATATGGAATTAGTACATCAGACACTTGATCCAGAGACAATTATTATTCTGTTCATGTCCCTGTTAAATTGCATTTCTTTTTAATATTTTATGCCATGAAGCAGACTTCTTATGATGGGCTCAGCTTGCTGTTAATATACCGGGAGAGAGGCAGACATAATGTCTGCACATTGCTCATGTGTACAATCTGTATACATTTCTAGTAGAACTTTCCCTAAAGCTGCCCTAGGAGCACAAATCAAACAAGACTGTCAACTCATATGCTTATCTAAAGAAAAAACTTAAACAGTTTTGAAAGAGAGAAATGTATCTTAGACTGGTCTTTTGAATGATATAATTTTGACTACCTACATGTTGTATTATTATAGTACATCTGAGCTCTGGACCTCTGGGTATGCACTCTATAATCTATTGACTACATAGGTTTGCTTGAATCGTTTTTTTTTTTGACAAGTGGTTTATATAGTTAAAGGAAACGCACAGCATACATGCAAAGAATAACATATTCCCTGCCAAAAAAACATGAACAGTAATAAAGCAGTATTAAACCAAAAACCCCCAAAAAAATATAAACAGCAGTTTACCAATGATTTCATTAGTTTTCTTTTTTAGGCATTTTTTCTTTGTTTTCACCTGGTGATCTCCAGGTGAAAACAAAGGTGTCTCCACCCATTTGTACAGCAGCACTGTCAATCTGGGGGAAGGGTGGTGTTAAGCCAGCCAAAGATTAATCAAATCTTGGCTGGTTCAGCAAGGAGTGGCAGTAATTTTGGTTTTCTGCCAGCAGGAAAAGCTCAATACAATAGCGCTTTGGGAGTCATTCAACCATCAACAATGACTGTTGAGTGATTTTCTTTGCTTCCACCCTAATTTCAGCAGGAACCAGCCAAGATTCAAGCCATCTATTGGCAGGCTGATTGTACCCAAGTCGATCCATCTATTGACTTGGGTACAACTAGCATGTCAAATTTTTAGCATGTGATTATTGCCATCGGCTATAGCAGCTAGCAGTAATCATCATTGTGTTCTTCCATCAGGGATGGCTATTTATGCCCCCCCTCCCCCACCAAGAGAACACAGTTATGCTGTGGAAGGGATTCCCCCATCAACTCTGGCTGCGTTGATGGGGGAATCAACCTTGTGGTTGCAGGAAAAGAAAATCACATAAGCTATGGCCTGCCTTAGATGCATTACCAAATTTAGATGGACATGGCTAACGAATTGATGCTGAACTCCATCTATATTTTTTTTAGCAGTCACAGCAACAGTTTTATTTTCCTTTTGGGATCAAGGTTTTATATGAAAAAATACAAGCTAATCATTGTAAGCACCCCTATTAGTGTTAAATGTTTTTTCTCAACACTCTAATTCAGGGGTGCTTAACTCATGGCCCACGGGAGCCCTCTGATGTTGCCCTTGACCTCACACTGAATGCAGGAGTTGTGGTGCAACTTAATGAAATTAAGTGCACCACACCCGCAAGATATAATAGAAGTCTATGGCAAAGAGCAGCTAACCCACAGGAAAGCCACAGGTGTACTGTGCTGTACCCTCATGTGGGTAGACCACAGCCCATCAGTGTGAAAGCAGCTTTATAGGGGGCTCAGGACAGTAAGGACGTGTTTACATTTGTGGTTTGAGGAGCAGTAGAACCTCATAGTTGAGGCATGGTTTTACCACATCTGCCTAACTACTGGTGTATCATCAGTAATCGCAATGGTGACCACAACCCGTTCAAGGGGGACGTCGGCCTCCCTGTCATATTTTACACCTGGACAGGAAGGGCGGCTGGTGCAGCATATACAGGAACCAATCCTCTCCATTTTCCTCCTGCAATTGCTGAATGCTGGCTTCTTCTCTTTTCCCTCCCATCAACATTCAGCGGCTGCAGGAGGAAATATTTTCATTATGCCTTTCAAAATAAAAACATTTGAAATTCTGAACCATTTCATTTTATTGTAACCCGCAACCGGTTACCAAATCACTTAAGCGGCCCTCGCTCTCAAAAAGGTTAAGCACCTATACGGGGTTAACTGATCTTGCAACCCATAGTGATCCGCGGGATCAGTTTCAGCAGTTTTCAGCCTGTAAGGGGTTAACTGTGGCAGCTCTGTGCTAAAGTTTGAGATCGACGATCGGCTTCTTTGGCCTGAAACCGGCACATGCGCAGTTGCTTCAGGGGATGCATATCTTCACAGGTCCGGGATACTCAATTTACCACTACACCGGGGACAGCTGTCACTCTACCAGGAATCTGGGATCACCCCAACAACTGGCCAGGACTTCACAGAGCCCAGAAGCTCTGCTGGTATCCTGCTCCTGCACCCCCTGTGATGGTGTCACCAGGTGCGGCCCGCACCCCCCTAGGGGGTCACTGGTATAGATGAAATGTATTACATTTTTGTTTTTTAGTTTAAATCCCCTTTAATGAAGTTGTAATCATGTCAAATACTTTAGAAATAGAAACTCAGCACTTGGTGAAGTTTGCAAACATTTGCCTTTTATTAATGAATTTCTCATTTTTCACAATTTTGAAAGTCCAACAAAAACTATCTATACATATTGCAATTTTATTATTGCAACTGAAGCTTATGAATAAAAATGTAACAAACTGAAATTAAATATCTCAGTATTATTTCTGTAAAGAGATTCAAGCTTGTAATCATATAACTGATTGTGCAACTTCCCAGGCATGCTCTTTACTTGCATACATTTGCAACGTACTTTGACATTTTTTGAGATATTTATATATATATATATATATATATATATATGTATAAATACACACACGCACGCATACACACATTCTGTTCAGTTTTTGGTTTCCCTTATATCATTAGCCATGCTGTTGCCATGGTACCTGATCCTTCTCAAAATTCAAGGAGCACAGGAGAGACATTGAACATGCTTAGACTTCAAGTTATTGAGCTATTGAGCAGTATTTACCCCGTAGGGAGAAATTTCATGGCACAGAAAGGCAGCCCATGTGCTTTTATACTACATAACTTATTTGTGAAATTTGCAGTGCTTTTCTAAATACAGAGAGACCAAATCAAGCAAAATGTAAATAAAACACCTAAAAGATTTGATTTTAAATTAATTTCCATAGGGATAAGAATCATATTTGGGTCTACCATGAGTTTGAGTCAAACCCTGCCTATTTGATTTGCAGACTGAACTGATGAATGAATTAAACCACCTGTAATAATTGTAATTAATGCGCATGCGCAGCTCAGCGAACATTTACGTCCCCAATCCGTGTCTCGGCAATGTGACTCCTGTGCACATGCATGGCAGTGACAACATCGCAGGACTGGCCTATCGCAAGGCCGAAGTCACGGGACACGGAAGGAAGACTGAGTGAAGATGGAAGCATCGGGGGTTCTTCAGATCGGTCCCACAGCAGCGTTGGAGGGCACTGTTTGACAGGTAAGTCTGCCACAATGTACTAATATGCCATGCATACTAGCACATTATGGAATAACCCACCTGGGGGGCCCTAAAAAGACATTATCACAGCAGAGTTTACTACCACTTTAGGAAAATGCTGTTGGAACCCTCTTTTGGTGGTAGCAAAAGACTAGGGATTTGGTCATGAGATTTCTATTCAAAGGGAACATTATATCCTATGGACTCAATTTTCCTTTAGGCAGAAACCATGTAACAAAAAGGCCTCAGGTGAAATAATGCCTGTGTTTGGAGACAGATTTATTTATGTTTAATTAACTTATCACATTTCTTTATGTTAGAGTACCTGGACATAAATTTTCACACACAACATAAGACATTTGTGCAGAATGTGCAATAATCTGGTAGTGTACAGATGGCCTAGAAAATGATAACCAAAGTGTGCTAGCATTTGATGTGCTTATTACCTAACCAGAATATTACCTTTTTGTTTGTAAACCTTTGCTTCCAATACAGGCAAGATATTTTAAAAATAAAGCTATGATATTTTGCCACTGATCTTCTCTTTTTTTTTAGGTTTTCAGGTCTAATACATCAGGTGGATATTTGGAGTCTTATTTTAAATTAAGCTATCAGTAATCTCTTTTTACTTGCTATATATACTTAAAAGTTACTGTGCAGTATTTATTATGCCAATATATAAGATACTGTGCTCAGCGTCTGTTTAGAAGGGCCCTATCTCAATGTAAAGTCTGCTTTTCTTTACACAACCTTATTTTGTTGTTTTATTTGTAATGGCCATAGCTCACAATTGAAAAAAATGAATAATGACCGTGAGCATGACACATAAATCTCTGGTGCTTTAGGATCCACAAAAAAATACAAGATGTTATAGTGGTAGGGATCAGCAGGGATGGAGAGCAGATCATGTTGGGCAAACCCCATCTAGAGGACAACCTAGGTACACAAGAGGGTGAGGGAGAGTTCTGCACCTCCTTGTTTATTGATCACAACTGTTGATTATTTTTGGCCACGATGAGTTTGTTGTCTTTAATCCAATAAAGGTTTTTGCAATGAACACTGCCATTATCAACCAGTACCACATGTCTTTACATAAAATATAGCTGTGTTCCCCACTGTCAAAAAATTAACTCACTGTCATAATTTGATGTTTAAAAAGTGAAAGAGAAAGAGTGTGTTGGATCGTTTTTGTTACAGTATATGTTACTTGATTAAGTGTGAAACAGAAACATTTTTCCATTAGGTGGCTCTCCAAGGGCAAACAGCCATAGTGCCACAAATCAGCTTTGAGTGCAGGTGGGAAATTGGCAGACAAGGTATGCCAATTCCAGAGAAAAATGTATTAGAAGTCTCACATATTTAAAAAAAAAATCTCACAGTGGGAGAGATTTACTAGAACTAGTGCACACAGAATCTGGTGCAGCTGTGCATAGTGACCAATCAGCTTGGAACTTCAGCTTGTTCAATTAAGTTTTGACAATAAAACCTAGAAGCTGATGGGTACAATGCAGAGTGGCAGCAGATTCTGAGTGCACCAATTTTAGTAAATCACCCCCAAAGGATCTCCCTTTCTTAAGGATACAAAGACATAGTATTGAAGGATTCAATACAAATTTAATTTTATTTGCAGTTTTAGGGTTATAGTTATAGTATACATTGTATTTACAGGTATTATGGTCAGGAATTGGCTAACTGCATTTTTATATAGTAATTATAAAATACAGTGTAAAAACAGAGAGTAGTTGTATCAAAATTTAATTCAATCTATCATAATTTAAAATCTATTCCCACAGGACCCATAGCAACTCTTGGACAATAAAAAATAAATAAAAATAATGAATTTAAAGTAGGTAACGCACTGTGGACTTGAACGGCATCCTGTATCCCTGAACAGAAACACTTGGAACGCAAACTGACCACACAATAGCACGAATCGGCATACGTGCTTAGAGTGGTCAGTTTACGTAAAGGAAGAAGGGGGACTGCAAGGATCAACCAGGTAGCAGACAGCAGAAATCATTCATTAAGTGAAAAAAAGAATATGAAAGGTCAACCTGCCATATTTAAAGAGACAAAAAACTTGAATTTATATTTTAAGGCAACAAACACTTTAATGGTTTAAAATCTCAAACCACACAATCCCCTGGTTGCGTAGTCCAAAAATCTAAAAATTATTCATATTAACATGCATATATAATAAAAAGCCATACTATAAAGCATATATTACATTTATAATTTATTATATGACACAACATAATGGGCTCCATTCACAAAGCGGTATCTGCCACTCTAAGAAACACAGTAAAATAACGCTCAGCGTTTTTTAAAAAACATTTTTGCCATTCACTAAAAAAAAATAACTTCTGAAATACCGCATGTGGTATTTTTCCAAAATATGTGGTATGTATCTCATGAAACCATGAGGTATTTCATCTCATGTGATATCCAGTGGGATAGATACAGTGAAGAAGAATTAGAACCCCTGTCAGTTTTTATTGCTAATAAAAAGGTTAAATGGTTTAAACCATAGAAATTTGCCGACTCACTAAGCCAGTGCAGCCCTTGCAGCATATGTATTAATATAATAGTAAAAAGTGGCTAGAATACCAGTTAAAGAGAAGCTGCTTTCACAGGACATGTGGTGTATCAATAAAACAACTAAGTTAATTTAGTAAATAAAAAATATCTATCTAAATGTCAAATATTGAACAAAAATAGTATAAAAAATAACATATATATATATATATATATCTGCCCCCATTAGGGAGATTCACCCTCTATATTTGTCCTATTTACCATTATCATTGTGAAATGTAAAGAAAATCCCAAAAGTTTGGTTGTCCCCAGAAAAACAATAGAAGGAAAATCTTCCAACGAGGACACAGATGGCAAAAAAATAAAAAAAAAAAACGATAGGGGTTATAACCCTCCATTACTCTATCCAAAATGAAAAAGAAAGTTTTGCCTTTAGTTACACTTTCAAGCAGCCTTTCCCAACCTTTTCACAGAGGAACCCTTGAAATAACTTTCCGGTCTCAGGAAACCCCTGCAAAAAATGATTATATCTACAACTCATGATACATTAGTATGGTCAGTGAGAAGAATGCTTCTTACACTTGTGGTCATTGAGAAGAATTACCCCTTTATAGATCAATAATGTCAGTGGGAACTTGTCAGTGGGAAGCTCTCTAAAAATAAATGTGAAAAAGTAAAGTATCCCCACTACACATATGACACATGTTCTAACAAAGGATTAGACCATTGTTATATGCATGAGCATTGTATTATGTTTGGAGTGATTGGGAGGTTTTTGTAGCAAAGGATATATATGCTTGTATATACACGAAAAAAGTCTCTAAAAATCTGGAAAAATGACAGGAGAAAATAAGTATATTTTACTTCATGGAATAGGGTGGATATAGTAAAGGCACATAGACTGAGCACTTTGCAACTGAAGTTGTTCCAGATCTTAGTAAATAAGGGGAAGCTCTGCTGACCTCCATCATCCAATCATCTGCAACCAAAAATGTTGTTTTTCTTGCACGTGATTGGGTATTCTTTGTAAAGTGAAGCTTTATTTCACTTACTAGGCTCTGGAGCAATTTGCAAGTTGCATAGTCTGTTTGCCTTAAAGTAGAATTACTGGCAACACTTTTTTTTCCATTTTGTATAGAGTAAGGGAGGGTCAGGGGCGTATTTTCCACGAGGCAAACAAGGCGTTTGCTTATGGCGGCACTTTTCAGGGACACTTCCATGGGAAAGGGACAGGGGTTTCTGTGTCTTACCTGTGTCCACGAATCTGTGCTGTCTTCGATCCGGTCCATGAGGCGCTGCTAGAGGAGGGGTGCAGAGGGTCTTCATCTTCCTGGATCTTGATCATGATGTGGGTGGGATGACATGCCGCCCCTCTCATCTGGCCACACCCTGGGGATCACTGGGCAGTCTATGGAAGCCTGTCCCTCCCTCTGCAAGCTCCGCCTCTTCACCAGTGATTGGCCACCAGATCTGTAGATCAGGAAAGACACACAGGCACACAGGCAGCCAATCACTGACGAGGAGGCGGAGCTTGGAGAGGAGGAGTCGAGCAGCAGTGCGAAGATTGAAGAATATTGAATGAGGGACCGGAGCCGGTGAAGAGGAGGAGAGCGGCCGGAGAAGGAAGACAGCTGATCGATAACGTAAGTGTGGCCGGGATCTGGGCAAAGCAGGTGGTGCTGCTGCAGCCGGGTATGCTGGATGTGGATGGCAGAGGGAGGGAGCCTGGAATGGAGCAGGGGTCAGCAATGTAAGTATCATTGTTGTCAGTGGGAGTAATAGTGCCCCATCATTGGTGTCAGTGGGAGGAATAGTGCCCCATCGTTGGTGTTAGTGGGAGAAATAGTGCCCCACCATTGTTGTCAGTGGGAGGAATAGTGCCCAGTTGTTGTCAGTGGTTGGATCTCTAATAGGAAGAGGTGGGGCCTAAATAGGAAGGGTGGAGTTTAAAGATGAAGGGGTGGATCTCAAACAGGAAGGGGTGTGGCAAATTTAGATGCGGGGGTTGCCCGATTTTAGTCTTGCCTAGGGAGGCACAAAACCAAAATACACCTCTGGGGAGGGTTATAACCCCCATCAGTTTTTTTTGGTGTCCCCATTGGAAGATGTCCGCTCTATTACGTTTCCAAAATTTGGGATATTATTTTACTTTAATTTTCAATGATAAAGGTAAACAGGACAAATAGAGAGGGTGAATCTAATAGGGGCACAGACAACAATAAAAACCTCACAGGTTTAACACCTTCTCCTGTGATATTTACCAAGCATAAATATTTGAAAATGGTAGTGTATTGACAGTTTCAAGATGGCATGCAATCTTTAGGCAAAATGTGTCCAGACATCTAAATACCGCATGCGAGATGCTTTTGTGAATGGAGCCCATTGTCAGATCTCTGAATCATTTCAGTAATCCTAAAAACTGTTGGTAGCAAGCTTGTATTAAAAAGTATCTTTCTGTATCCACAGCAGATATTGCACTGTCATTCATAGATTATCCTCTGGGTGAATATAGCAAGCACTGGGGTTGATTTGCTAAAGACAAATAAGCTGTAAACTTTGAAAGGGAAGTTACACTTTACAAGGGAACTTGCCCCAAGGTTTAGTAAATGAGGTGAAGCTCTGATGACTTTCATCACCTAATTGTGTACAAACAAAAATCCTGTTATTTCATTTTCTTTGCAAGTGCTAGAATATTGTTTGTGTCCTGCCCCACTTTCATTTATTTTTTATGTCGTATGTTGTATGTTGATATCTATTGACAGTTTTGGGCCAATACAACTTGTTTACAGTGTGATTTTGGTATCTTCCTCTGTCCTTCCTGATGTTTAGGTATGGTTAGTTTAATCTTACTCCAAACCTCCTACTTCTTCTATGTTCCCTCAGTCAGTGATAGCTATTCACAGAGTCAGGGCTTAGGAAAGTCAATGCCACTTACTCTTCAAAAGACTGGGAAAAACATACTGCAACAAGTTGTACTGCAACAACATCATGTACTGCAACAAGTTGAATCAATATTGTGTTGGATTCAACTTCTGTGTCTTCTTGAAGTTAAAGTGATTCTAAAGCTTCATTTTTTTTAAATAACAAACATGTTATACTTACCTGCTGTGTGCAGTGGTTTTGCATAGAGAAGCCTGGATCCCCTTCTTCTCAGGTCCCTCGCAGGCTTTCCAGGCCCCTCCCATTGGGTCCCCCCACAGTAAGCAGTGTGCTATGGGGCACCTGCTGCTCCATGTGTCTGTTCACACATGGAACCATGGCTTGTCCCCGCCCCCTCTTTCTCCTCATTGGCTGACTGGCTGTGATTGACAGCAGTGGGAGCCAATGGCTGCCGCTTGCTGTCTCAGCCAATGAGGAGGCAGAGACCTGGGACAGCTGAGGCTATCGTGCACATCAAAGGATCTTGATGAGGCTCAGGTAAGTATTAGGGGGGGCTGGGGGCACTGCTGCACACAGAAGGTTTTTTACCTTCATGCATAGAATGCATGAGGGTAAAAAACGTGAGCTTTTACAACCACTTTAAGTTGTCTGTGAATGGTGCCAAGTCAGCAGGTGACCATGCCGTCTGGAAAGACTGGGTCTAAGGAGGTATGTCAATGCATAAAGAGACAGAACACAATGGGCACAATTCACTAAAGTTTATTGCATGAGTTAAGTCAGTCACAGGACCACATATTGCATGCGGTACTGAAAATGTCAATTTACTATTGCTAGTATGCCGTATTTACCAAAAATAGCAAAAATGCTTGGTAAATACCGCATAAAAAGACCTTAAAGTCAATTCACAAAAAGAAATAAATAATTAAATGCATGCGGTAATTAAGCAGTGGTCCAGGCATGCGGTATGTACTGGTATCTGTCAGTACTTTCATGGGTTGTTAAGGAATGGGTGGCTGCCGAGTCCCTAACAACCTATGAGTCATCAACTGTCAGTGGAGTTCCCCACTGACAGCTAAATTTAAAAAAGAAATTGCCGGCAATTAAAAATATTTTTTTTAAATGGCATGGGGTCCCCCCAAAATCGATACCAGACCATTATCCGAGCATGCAGCCTGGCAGGTCAGGAAAGGGGGGGATGAGCGAGTGCCCCACCTCTTGAACCATTCTAGGCTACATGCCCTCAACATGGGGGGGTGCTTTGTGGCAGGGGGGTCCCCCCCAAAGCAGCACCTTGTCCCATGTTGATGGGGACAACGGCCTCTTCCCCACAACCCTGGTCGGTGGTTTTGGGGGTCAGTGGGCTTATCGGAATCTGGAAGGACCCCTAGATTCCCCCCATGTGAATGTGTATGAGGTACATGGTACCGCTACCCATTCCCAAAAAAAAACTGTAGTGTGAAAGGAGACAGTCTTCAAGGAGAGAAGTCCTTTATTAAAAGAAGAAAAATAAAAGAAAGTCCCCCGAAGTAGATCCAACGTCAACCACGATGCCCGCTGCAGCCGCTACACAAAAAAAAGTCTCCTCTCCCAATGCTTTCTCCGCTGGCTTGACAGTTCTTAAATATGTAAGGGGCTGGGTCACCTGGTGACATCACATGTGTGACCCCGCCCCCTTGTGACATCATTGACCCAGCATTGATATAACAAGGGACAGGGTCACACACATGATGTCACCAGCTGGCCCCGCAGCTTATATATTTAAGAACTGTCAAGCCAGTGGAACAGCATCGGGAGTGGAGCCTTTTTCTTTTTCTTTTTTGGGTAGCGGCCACGACAGGCATCATGATTGACATTGGATCTACTTTCCTTCTTTTATTAAAGGACTCGTCAAAGACTGTCTCCTGTCTTTTTTCACACTTCAGTTTTTTTTTGTGTATAGGTAGTGGTACCATGTACCCCATACTCATTCACATGGGGGGGACGGGATCTGGGGGACTCCTTGCTAAAGGGGGCTTCCAGATTCTGATAAGCCCCCTGCCTGCAGTCTCCCACAACCACCAGCCTAGGCTGTTGGGAAGAGACCCTTGTCTCCATCAACATGGGGACAAGGTACTTTAAGGGGGAGCTCCCCTTGCCCCAGAGCACCCCCCCCCATGTTGAGGGTATGTGGCCTAGAATGGTTCAGGTGGAGGGAGACTCTAGTTAATCCCCCCCCCTGTCCTAACCTGCCGGTCTGCATGTTCGGATAAGGGTCTGGTATGGATTTGGGGGGGGGGGGGGTCCCACGCCAATTTTTTTTTAAATTTTGGCATGGGGATTCCCCTCAAAATACATACCTGACCCAAAGGGCTTGGTATGGATGGATGGGGGACCCCATGCTGTTTTTAAAAATATTTTGTTAATGTCGGCAATTGTTTCTTTTACATTCAGCTGTCATTGGCTGACAGCTGAAACATACCTAAAATACCGCATGACTTGAGAAAATAACTCATGCGGTATTTCAGTAGCATTTTTTAGTGAATTCAAACTTTTTTTTTTAAAAAAAATGCTATGCATACTAGGATGTGGTAAGATACCACTTAGTGAATTGTGCCCCATGTGTAAAGAAACAATATTTTGTAAAGTGAAACTTCACCCAAATTACTAAGCTCTGGGGCAAATTCCCTTACATAGTGCAACTTACCTTGCAAAATGAACAACCTGCCTTTAATAAATCAATCCCTCTGCCTCTGTTCACATATCAAGGGAAGCTCAGTCCATCGCTGTGCTTCTTTACTTACAGACGTTCATGTTATTTCCATTCCTTCCTCCAAGCTTGGATGTCAGCAATAGCTCTCCAGAACAACACAGAACGCACAGCACAATGGTTCTGTCACGTACCTGACCGAAGGCTGAGATGACGAAAAGGCTGCCCTTACGGCTGAGTGCAATGCACCCCTGAAGGTGGTAACAGATGGTGCAGTGCCCAAAGAAGCATGGGTTGACAATGGTATGGATGCTTGGTGATGCCTGATGAGATGATACCCATGGGTAGACTAGATGCAGCAGGAGGTCCTCCAGAGGACCCGTGGATCCAGGTGGATGGACAGAACAGAAAGCGAAGTCAGCAGCCACAGCCAGGATCATACACAGTGCATCAGACAGGAACGAGGTCAGGATCAAGCCGGAATAATACATAGAGCATAAGAGAGGAGCAAGGTCAGGATCAAGCTGGGATCATACACAGAGCATAAGAGAGGAGCAAGGTCAGGATCAAGCCGAGATCATACACAGAGCAACAGACAGGACCAAGGTCAGGATCAAGCCGGGATCATACACAGAGCATCAGACAGGAGTAAGGTCAGGATCAAGCCGGGGTAATACACAGGTAATCGATCAGGAGCAAGCAGGAACAGATCCGAGAGACAAACCAAGGTAGGGAGCCAGGAGAGCCAAAGCAGGTCAGGGTCAAGCTGGGAAGGTAACAGATGATCAGTAGGAGAATACACGGGAACAGGGGGGCTGACGATAATCCAGCAATTATTTGAGGAGCTGCAGTCCTTATAAAGACCACTGAGTGTCAGCATTTATCGCGCCTTGCGTGTGCCGATGCTCTTTCGTGCACAAAGATAAGTGATTACGTGCCGCGCGCCTTATCAACATTTGGCATCGGGGCCTAACTCACTACTCTGTCTTGGAACTGCCCACTTTGTAAACAGCTCTGGAATGGTGTCAGTCCTTCTCTGCCCCCTCTTGATTTTGTACACTATTTGTAATCACTGAAAGAGTGTCAGATCTTAACACTGCACACTGCAGTCCTTGATTGCTGTTCCTTTTGCATGGCTTACTTTGTAAACTTGGTTGTAAAGGTGTCAGTTCTTTTCTCTCTGCAGAGATTTTGGCTTGCTGTCCTTTGTTCTGCTTGATTCACTTTATGAGCTTTTCTGGAAAGGTGTAAGCTATTTGCTTTATGTCTGGAGTGTGATTAGTTATACTGTTTTGATGTTACACCCTTCCGGAATTTTGCAGCTCTTTCTCTGCAAATTGGAGAACTGACTTGGGTTGCTACTCTCCTTTGGTATGATCCATTGGGGACAATTCACCAAAGGTTTTCGCATGCGTTATGTTGCATACAATACTGAAAATGTAAATTCACAATTTACCGCAAATAGCAAAAACACTCAGTAAATGCTGCATAAAAGACCTTAAAGTCAATCCACAGAAAGAATTAAATGCATGCGGTAATTAAGTAGTGGTCAAAGCATGCGGTATGTACTGGCTGTTATGAAACAGGTGGCCGCCGGTGTCCTTGACAACCACTAACTGTCAATGTTGTTACGTAGCGGGTGGACGCTGCATCTTTAACAACCGATGAGTCATGAGCTGTTCCCTCATGACAGCTAAATGTAAAAAAATGGATTTTGAAGGGAACCCCCATGAGCAGAGCCCCCAAAGCACCCTCCATGTTGAGGGCATGTGGCCTAGTATGGTTCAGGAGGGGGGGGGCACTCGCTTGTCCCCTCCTTTCCTGACCTGTAGGGCTGCATGCTTGGGCACAGGTCTACTATGGATTTTGGGAGGGACCCCATGCCATTTTTTTAATTTTGGCATGGGGGTTTCCCTCAAAATCCTTACCAAACCCAAAGGGCTTGGTATGGATGGGGGGGCACCACACCATTTTTTTCTTAATTTTTAATTCCCAAATTGCCAGCAAATCTTTTTTTACATTCAACTGTCAGCGAGGAACCCACTGGCAGCTGATACATTACCACATGTTTTCACTACTAAAATACCGCATGATGTAATAAAATACCTCATGCGGGATTTTAGTAGCATTTTTTAGTGAATTTTTTTAAAAACACTGTGCCATATTTTACCGCATACTTGGGTGCAGTAAGATACTGCTTAGTGAATTGTTCCCAGTTTGTAAATTTCTTTGGAAAGGTTTCAGTAATTTATAGTAGCTGGACAGAATGGCCATGATTTATCTCCAATTAGCCATATACAACCAATAACCCCAGAGAACATTGAGTCTGCAGACTATAAAAACTGAATTGGCCCAATTTATATGCAG
Source organism: Staurois parvus (assembly GCF_062004578.1). Lineage (NCBI taxonomy): Eukaryota > Metazoa > Chordata > Amphibia > Anura > Ranidae > Staurois > Staurois parvus. The sequence goes on from NW_028317815.1 coordinate 28,942,708, forward strand.
GTGCTTACTTTCCAACCCTCCAGCCCTAGCCGTACATGTAAGCCTTGTTTTCATGATTTGTGTAGTAGATATCTGCTGGCAAACAAAGTTTTGGTTCTCTTTGATTTTCGTAAATCGGAAGAGAACCAGATGTTTTGTTTTGTTTTATGTTATGGATTAGCTGTACAAAGCCCTTTAAAACTGTGTTTGTTCGGTGCATGCTAAATAAAATTGCAGTACAAACCTGCTTGGATGGTTTATGGGTGATCATGGTGTCTCTTGCATGGTTTACCACTGTCAAAACCATTTGAGCATATCCCCCTTACAATATATACTCTCTTTTGCTCTCCTTCTGTATATGTGTTTCTGTGTTAATTATGTTCATATGTAGCTAATCATTATTCAAAATAAAAACGAAAGCTGTACACAATAGTAATTAAGCAACATTAATAAAAAATTGTTCCATGGCTTAATTTACAACCATGATTATGAAAAACACGTCTATTAAAAAGTAACCTTAGCAGAAGAGGACAGTACAATTTCTAAGTAAATTTTAGTCTGGATACTGGCAGAGAAATCAATGTTCAAAGTACAAAAACCTAATAGAAATATTGTGATATACCCATATTCACTTTGTGATCAAGCTTGTGAATACCAGATGGCTTTGCAAGTCACCCTTACAGAAGCATTGTGGACTTCAAAGATATATTTTTGTCTCCTGGGACAACTCATCTGTTCATTTCCACAGGCTAAAACAGACTTTCAGGTTGGAGACCAGGTAAAAATGGGAGCTTGCATGAAAACAAGTACTGCTTTATTTCTAGTGAATTCAAGGCTGTGTATTCATTAGACTAAGGTAAAAATCACTTGTTTAATGAAGTCAGTACTTTTAAAGAAATATGATATACTTTGCTGTAAAACTGAAAATTTCCAATGGCATTTATATTATAAATTGACACATTACTGGAAACTAGATTTTACCAAAACACAACTCCAAAAATAAAAAGATAACACTGAATAGCCCATCAAAGGGTAAAATATAGAAGCAGCTTGTGCTGCAATATTCACCTTCAGTGACGTCCCCCACAGTACTTCTTTTCTTCCACTAGAAATCCTCAGTCAGATAGCCAACATCATGTAACCTCCTTCCTCTCAGCCCATATTGTCGTGGATTGCCCTGACTGTGAATGGACAGCAAAAGAAGAAAAAACATAGTGATAAATGTATCTCTCGATCACTAAGTTTTCTCCTCCTATCAGCATGTTCCTTGTCAGTACATGAACTGATTGACATCTTGTGCAGTTGTTTTTTTTATGTTGCTCACATTTAAGCTCTGATGTACAATGGAATACAAGAGACTGATACCAGATCAAATTCAGATACTTTTACTGCTTAAATTTAATGACATATCAATGAACAAAGTGCTGCATTAATTTGGTTTCTTTTTCTACCTGGAGTTTATCCTTAACACATTACATTAATATATATGCATATCTTTGCTATCAAAGCTACCAAATAGTTATTTCACACCTGAAAGTATTGTTACAGAAGCCTTTATTGGTCTAATTCAAAATGTTTTTAAGGTGTCCATTATGTACTGGTCTAATTTCAGTTCATTCTTATTGGTTCACATAAAATCACACCAATTTAAATCTGGCAGAATTTGTTCTAATTCTTAAGCAGCCCAACTTCACTAGAATCCATTCTGATTTATTGCTACTGCATATTGAAAATTTTACTTAAGTTTATAGGCTTTATATTGATCGCGCATACCTGTTTTTTTTTGTTTTCTTTTTTTAAAATGACCTTAGTTTTACAAATTGACATTTAATGCACAATAAAGGATTATCAGAGCTTCGTGGGTTAGCTAAAGAAATGGCACATTACTAGTTGCATGCTTTGCCTTACTTTGACTAAAACTTAGAATTGAACTGTCGAATAGCTAAAGATTGATTGTTGCTCATTCACTTGTGTAAGTTAATTTATACTTGCAAAGTTGAACCTGAGGTACTAACATTTCACATTCATAAGCACATTGATGGGTGCACAAACCAGACCAAACACCCGAGTATATTCTGACAGTATTTATTATAAGCTTACAGGAATACATACAACTATGACAATGTAAGTATATATGTCTTTTCAACATATGTCTTTTCACTATCAAATTTGATTTGTTAATCAATAGTGGTTAAAGTTACCAGTAAATGATTATCACTGGTACTAACAGTACAATACAGCACATGAGTGCAATGATGAAAATAATTACTTAAGTTAATAGTTCATTAGAACACATTTAGCAAGCATCAAGATGTCAAACCGTGTTCTGAAATCTAAACCAGGTAAATATGTGACCTAATGCCAAACCTGTTTGTAAATCTATTATAACATAATCAATTTCTGTTAAAGCAACTTCTAAAAAAGCTTATCCTGACCTCTGAATGTAGTGATAAAAATATATAATCTGTGGTCTCATCTGCTGATGATTCTTGGGTTGCGAGTCATTCATTTATAGGTACCTTAATATTGAGTTCGATCAGGCTTCTCCCAACACACAAGCCACAACTAGCCACTAATCCATAGCCCCATCACTATAGTGACCCAGCTCTGTACTAGCCACCCAACTGCTGAATGATACTACTGGGTGTGCTCCTACTTCCAGGGATTACATGTCATATGCACACCGTATAGGTATTTTCTATTGTTTGCTACACTGCCTGGTGAACATGCATTGCCATGCCCATTTGTTGATCACCTGTCGTATTGCAGTATTTTCAGAATAGCCAAAAAGAGAAGCACAGACTGTTAAGAGATGGTCATAATTTAAAGTGTTGCTCAGCACAAGAGCAACCTTAATTGTACATGACTACAATTGCATTTATACTGCTTCCCTAGGTCAACTGTCTTGTGTGCAACATCCTCCCCTTTACTGGCATACCTTAGTTTCACAAGTCCATACCTACACAAACCAAACAGAAGTTGGAAGAAACAGTTGGCACACTTACTGTCAGTAAGCTCAGACCCAATGAATTGAACAGTTGTGCAGATTACACCCTACTCTGATACCGCTAAAAGAAAACAGTAAACTATTGGCCCCCATGGTCGCCAATCTCCTGCAAAGTGTGTCTTTACCCAGAAGTGCCCAGTCCTGGCTACTTTGGTGCATTTGCAGCCTTTAAATAAGCTGCAAATGCACCACAACAGACTGGAAGATGCAACTGCACAATTTGTCAAGAGCAGCAGACCACAACACATGGTGGTGCATTACCATGCAAGCAGAAACTTTCCTTTAGTGGTTTAAGATGCATTTCAAAATGAATGGCATCACAACACACTAATTTCACACTATATCACATAGGTATGAAATTAGCTTTAATAAAAATGTTTTAAAAAATGTGCCCAGATAAAGTAAAAAATGCAGCTCCAGCTGGAATACTCACCCTATCTCTCCTCCAAATAATTTTTTCTGCCACAATGTCACACGTCTACGGGGTTGAATGATGACCATTGTCATTCAAGTAGCTTGCTGTGAGTCAAGGACCCACTCCCTGGAGGTATGTAATCAAGCTGTCCTGGGCTCACAGGAGAATATTGCAGAAGGCAGGGCCCATCACGTAGACATTCAGGAACCTCCAGCCAATAAGGACAGAAGAGGAAGACAAGGAACCAGACTAAAGACCCATGAAAAAAAGGCACATATACATAACATTTTTTAAACAAAGATAGAGCGGATGTCTTCCAAAATAAGGGGGGGAGGGTGGAATCTGAAAGAGAAGCATTCTGTAAAAGAGGTTACCTAAATCTTAACCCTATGTTTACTGCTTCTATCTGATACTTCTGATAGTGTCGGATGTTGTGTCACCTACCAAATTATGGTTACTTCCACTAGCTTCAGCTAGTGAATAAAGCTGGCCATACTTGGAGCAACGTAATCAGCAACAGGCCAATATTCAAGCCAAATGTTGCATGTTGGCATTCTTTATGTAATTTACATCAAGTTGACTCCATTTCACAGTTTTAATTGGGAAAAGCTAAGATGTCTGTATAGTGTATATGATACACTATACAATCAGCTTATAAATTAAGCTTGTTAAATTAAGCTTTGACAATAAAACCTGGATGTTGATTGGTTACTATGCACAGCAGCACCAGATTCTGAGTGCTCCAGTTTTAGTAAATCTCCCCCACTGAATATCTCCAGAGGAAAAGATTCTTCATCTACCATGACCAATAAACAAATGCATAGATATAGAGGTATGGAAACCTGAACATCAGTGGCTATAGTGTGTATAATATCTCGCCAGTACCTTGATGTTTAGGGTAGTTCTATATCGTGTGAATTAGATCAGGCTTATGAACTACATTAGCAGCATTGTTTCAGCATTACGCTATACAGGGGAATCAGTAAACATTTTTACCATTACTCACTTGTCCTGAGGAATTCTATGATCAAATGCATAGGGTGAGGTCCAGTGTTGGTGGCATCATCACACTATGGAATGCGCACACGGTCACTGAGAATTTCAGTGCTGTTTGTGTGGGTAGAGTCAGTTCGCCTGTGCACATAGAGGGATCTCTCAGTCATGTACATGCTCATCAATGCCCAGGATCAGGAAGGGCCACATTCATGTAAGAGCCAGCAGTAAGTTGGAACCCTGGCTTAGAGCTGATGAGCTGTACATGGTGTGCAGCTGTATGACCTACAGAGACTCTCTGTAAAACATGTTGCCCATGTCACTACACACCCTTCTCTTTGAATTGTACATTTAAGAGAGACATATCAGAGCCTCTGCCTTCTCCACTAGACCAGGATTCCTCTGACATCTCACTCCCAGTGAAAGAATGGGTAACCGCCATGGACAAGCAAGGCCCTCATGCTTGCACACAATCAACTCCTTCTTCTCCCATACCATGCAGCTCGATACACAGGGTCTTCGTACCAAATAATTGGTCCCAGATACGTTTGGGGAATCGACCACTAGGGAAGGACGTGAACACCGACTCCCTCGCTACCAGAGTACCTGGCACCCGAGGCTCGTACTGTTCCCTAACATCTAGCTGTGTAACATTCTCACCAGTTTATGGTTTCCTAACATCTACTCTCCTCCACCTTTTTCTTTCCCAGTTAACTCCTTCTAACAAACTTCCTCTTCTACTTTGTGTGCTTTATAGGCCCTTTTCTTCTTATATGCCATGTACCACCATGCACCCCTTTAGAGTAACTTCAGACCAGGCTCAAGACAGTTCAAGGGACTTTTCAGAACATTTCTGCAAGGTTGCAGGATAAAGTGCAAAACTCAGGCCTCCTAACTAACTACTCTGTAGCTGCCATGCTTACCTGTACAGGTGTGAGTATATAAGGCAGGGTTTATTGCTGGTGGTTATACAGGTGGGAATACGTTGGTTATAAAAGCAACACTTTGCTTATCCAGACATGAAACTAGTTCGCATGTGGTCCTTTCTGGAATTCCAGGCTCTGGGCTCTCTGAATCCAGCCTTCCCCCTATTTAAGAGTTCCACAGGGAGGAGGACAGGCCCAAAAAAAGCCTGGAAATCAGCATTAGCCCTTTCCCCCACCTGGGCAGCACAAATTCTCGTAACTTACATAGCCTAATTGTAGGCAGCTGCCTACATCCGCATCTCCCACTAACATTGAATAATTGATTATGTAGTGCTGTGGCAGCAGCAATAAGATATTAGTTTTATATTTACATTTTACATGTGAGATCCAAACTATGAAAGACTCTTTCCTCAGTTCTATATTAAATGCAACTTGGAGTACATCTGGAGGATATTAGGAGGAGCAACTACCTGACCTTGTTACATTACCTTCTTATTAACCTAAGAGGTCAGGGGATTGTTATCTTCCAGGTGATGGAGGGGCCACATATTAACTCGTTTTGAACACTGAAAGAAGATTTAACACTATTTGATCACATTTACTAGTTCTACTGCAGGGATTGGCAGCATTGTAGTTGGTGCACAGTCAGTGAACTTTACTTGTTGCACTTTGCACTTTACGGTATTGTCACTTTTATTAGACAAAAGATTGATTATTGATGTATTTTTTGTTGTTGTTGTTGTTTAAGGTTTTTAGAACTGTATTATATAGTTTTAAAACTATATTGAACAGTCATACAGCTGCTGGGGATTGAGGGTTTACATATGACACACAATATACAGTACTGTATGGTTTGCAGTGCTGTATTTATATAGTTTTGTTCATTCTGTCAGGTTGCCTCTAACTTAACACAATGACCGTAGTTTTGGTAATAATAATGCTTTTCTGTAATGGATAAAACTACAAACCAATAACAAATATGTAAAAATATATAAATATATAAAATAATAAAAACAAAAACTTGATCTAAAACAGTAAATGCAGTTTGCAAGACAAAAATAATAGCTATTGTCAGAATCTGCATTTACACCATGAGTATATGGCAATTTACCCAACTTTAATCTGTTCAATATAATTTCATGATTCTTTACACCTAAAGGACTCAAATTACTACACTACTTAGTTACCTGCAAGGAAGCTTGCTTCTGGCAACAGATAATTAATTCTTAAATCTTGAAAGACGTTGAGCTTAGAGAACCCCTGAGCACATTTGTATGAAGATTAGACATTGTTTCTTTTTCCCAGATTTCTTTGAAGTCTTTTCTTCAAAGATGCATGCCGGTTGTTCAGACTGCTTAAAACCTCCGTTGACAAAGTTGGCTTTTTTAATACATTTTCACAGTCTTCGACTGCCAAATTCCAAGTGAGTATTCACCCCTTGGTTAAAATAACAAGCAACAACACTAATTAGTAATGCTGCTGTTAGCTAGCATTTGTTGGAATGATAAAGAACACACAGTTTCTTAACAACAATATTACAATTACATCACACATTGGGGAGTTACACTGTGTACTGTAGCAAGCACTGTTAAATAATACCTCTTATCTTATTTTTCTTTTGGCAGGTGCTTTAATACAAATGAAAACATAACTACTAAATTATTTAAGAAATACAACATTCTTGATACGCATGTGGAGTCTTTGTCACATTTTATTCCTCAAGAGAGCTACAATACAACAGAAGCTTTTGCTATATGACTACATTTTTTCTCTTTTTAGTAATTGAAGAAACCTGCTTCTTATGTTTGCATGTTCAAAATAGGAAAAGGATAACAGAAAATCTGTACTGTTTGGCACATCAAAATATGGCATGTTTGCACTCCAAATAGTTTTGAAATCAGACGTGCTACTTGAGTAATTGAAATGCCAGATCTTAGAGGACAGTAAAGAAAATGTACATATTAAAGTGTTACTAAACCCACAGCAGTAAGATCCGTCTGTATATGCAGTAGAGCATGCTTGTTATACTCACTGTGGAACCTAAGGGGTTAATCCTCTGCATTGTGTAAAAAAGCTGTTTGATCCTTTCTTCTCTGCCCCTCCTCTTGTTGAAATGACCACCTGATACAGACTGAATCTGTAGTCACATGCACATGCTCAGTTTGGTGTGTATTGCTAGAGAGGTTTTTTTTTTCTTGAGAGAGAGCATGTGATCAGCACAGAGCCAATCAGCACTGTCCAGACAGAGGGTCAGGGGTTTCACATTCTCCTAGAGCAGAAAGCTATAACCAGTACTCTGCTGAAGTCACAAGACCGCTCTAACTACTGATGAGAAAAGGTATTTAGCAGTTTATAGTTACTAAAATAATTGCATTTCTGTGTACTGTGGGAGACCAGATATAGTGAATGCAGGATCCTGGGTTTAGCAACGCTTTAAGTGTGTTAAAAGAGGGGGTGGAAAGTTAACAGACATGATTGTCAAGAACCTTAAAACTGCATCAAATGCAGATCAGCAGATTCTTATTGACTTCAATAGAAAGGTGTATATGACAGACTGCATATGTTCTGCTTGGTGTTTGCGTTGTGATGATTTTTTCCATATGTAGTAGGCCCCATTAAGATGCATTTGTATTGCAGATAAAGGAGATCAAATGTAGCCTTTTCTTGTCAAACGCTGTGTTTTGCATTCAGACGCAGGCATTTAAATCCAACAAAGTCAGGTAAACAACAGGAATGTGTTGCCAAAAGCCTCTCACCATTCCAGTCACTTTTGGCATACCCAACAATGAGCTGTCAAGAGGTACTAGGGGACTTTCTCTCAAGGCGGATGAGTGACACTGCAGATTAAAGCTTTTCCTTGGAGTTTTAGGTCTGGAATCACAGCAATGCACAGTTTTCCTTTTATTTATGGAGCTTTCCCCCAGGTGTACAGCTCAATCCCAGGGAGAGAGACACAGGCTGCAGGGGAGGCTAGAACAACTGTTCAGTGCAGCTTATGCCTCTTAAAGGTCTGATAGCTGGTCTACAAAAGCTTACATGGAAATTCCAAGAGAGGAGACTCATGCTGGAATCCATTCTGTCACCTCCACTCAACCCCTGTGTTAGCAGCAATGTCCTGAGAAGGGGACAAAGCTCAGATATGCATAATACCAGTGGTTTCCTGGTGCACAGTGACACGTTTAGTTGTAATGCTAATTTCCCTGCCCCTTCAATGGGCAGCCTAGAAGAGGGGTTAAGTGGAGATAGTGGCACCGATGCCAATTTCATTTCCCTACAGGGGTCCACTTCACATTTTTACAGACATGCTTGAAAAAGAATGAAAGAGATTTGATTTGGCATCTCCTTTCAATGTCATTCAATGACACAACTGAAAGCAAATTTGACAAGTAACCTTTATTTTCACTGAGACTCTTTTTTTCACTTCTCAGACTGTCTTTAGGAATTTTCAGAAAATGACCACAGAAAATTTGAAAAAAAGAAGTGACTTGAAAATAAAAGAATAAAGGTATAATGTTTTAGATAGTTTATTATATTTCTAATATAAAATATTTTAGTTTAACATGACATAAGTAAAGGAGAAATGAGGCAACATCAGCAGGTGTGAAAATATGTTTTTCAAATGTTCAAGTATTTGAAAATACTTTGAAAAAACAACCAATAAAAAGTTCAAAAATGCCTCTCTTCACTTCAAGGATATCACTAAGGTTTACACTCACCAGCCACTTTATCAGGTACATCTTGTTAGTGCCAAAAAAATATCCCCCACGCCATTACACCACCACCAGCCTGAACCGTTGATACAAGGCAGGATGGATCCATGCTTTCATGTTTACGCCAAATTCTGACCCTACCATCTGACCCTACCATCTGTCATCTACCTGACGAAGAGGCCCTGCTTGGCTCAGAAACCTTGCCTTCATCTACAAAATGTGCTGAATAAAACTTTTGGCTGGTGACATCTCTTTACATTTAGTGTATTAGGTTCCCAGCCTGTGGTCACTACAGTACCCAGCTATACCGAACAGCCATATCCAGAAAAATGTGCATTGGGAATGTTGTGATTGACCGTTTCTTACAACTTTCACTAAATCCACCCTCTTCCCGCTCCCCCAAGCTAGACTGGGTCATTCATAACATCCATATATGAAATCTTATATTTAATGCTGCTACTCTCTTTTTTCAGAGTAATTGTCAAAATCACAGGCACAGACTCAATGTTTATGACAGGATTATATGAATGCCTATTTTTCTGTTGCAACCCTGCAAGCTAACACAGTCATTAGCTATTACATCAGACCTTAGTCTACATGATTTTTGAGTTTTAGGGTGACAGTGACACTTTGTAGCATTACATTGCATTTACTGTATGTATGATAAAAAAAAAAACAATATAACAGTAACATTTAAAGCTACATTCTACCATTCAATAAAACGTATGTACATTAAAATATTTTAAAATGTTTCAGTAATAATCTAACAAAGCCTTTGCAATTTAAAAACAAGAAGAAATGTTCAATTCAATAACGGGTAAAAACAATGAAATAATTCCTAGCATTCTGTGCAGTTGACTTTAGGCTCTGGGAAACGCTGACCTTTACAAAGAATTTCTGTTTTCCAAATTTCAGAAGAAAATGTCAATGTCTTTTCAGAATCCATCTGCCACACATCTCTATTATCAATTTTTTTTTTTATTGAACAGTACAGATATATCTTTGTCAAACATTCTATAAAAATAATAATAGGCATGCATATTTAATACAATTAGTAAAATGCTACATAGTGTAATATGGATGGACCAATCCTGTTGTAACCTTTAATAGCAATGGTGGCTCTACACATTTTTTTTGGGGGGGAGAGGGTGCCGTGCTGGTGTTGGGAGTTTAAGTAGGGGCGCTAAGTCCCCGACCCTTAATTCCATGTTGAAACAAAAGCAGACAACCTAATAAGAAATTACTTATACAGACAAATTAAAGATCCAACATCATATGGAAACCATTCACATGTAACAAGGACACAGACTGTGCAAAAATCAGTTCTATAATTGGTGTCAGTGGGCATAAGAAGAAACCATTTTTGCCAATATTTGGAAATTATTAGGAGTGACATATTAAGAGGTTCGTTATGTGGGGCACCTGCCTTGAAAGGATGAAAAATAAAAATATGTCTACCGTGGGCTTCTGGGCATGGCCAAAAAGTGTGTGTCATCAATAAAGTGGTGTTGCTTTACAGTGTATGGCTTGTAGTGTACGATCTTTGTCTCTTTTGCTATGCTACGGTTGACACAAAACAGGTCCAGGGGGTACACTGAAGAAACTGTGGGAGTAAAATTGGACCCATTGATGGTGTCAACAGTGGCAGTAATAACCGCCAGCACTGGCATCTGTGCCAGCAATGATAACCACCAGCATGTGTCAGAGCCAGCAATAATAAACCTTAGCAATAAGAACAAGCAAGTGTCAAGGCTAGAAATGATAAACCCAAGCAGTAACTCCCAGCATGTGTCAGGGCCCGCAATGATAACCCCCAGCATCTGTCCGGGTCACCAATGGCAACTCCTGGCAAGGGTCAGGGCAATAACCCCCAGTGCAATAACCCCCAACAATAGCTTGTAGCACAATAACCCCCAGCATAATAATCCCCAGCCAGCACAATTACCCTCAGCTGGTAATAACAATCATTGGTGTCAGTGGGGTAGCATAAGGACAGAAACTTACCAACTCCAGCCCACAGAGAAGCCAGAGATCTATCTAAAAGCCTCAATCACTCATTAAAAAAGTATATAGTCTAGCCAGCAGTAGTAATCATTGGTGGCAATGAGGTAGCATAAGTATAGTAGCTCACCAGCCACAGCCTACAAAAAGCCAGAGATCTGTCCAAAAGACTCTGTCACACATTAAAAAAGTACACACCAAAAGTTCCAGGCTATTTCCCCTTCAAGCCACGATCAACCATTCTTCTCTTATCTGGACATATTTGCTGAGTAATGACAGTCGTGAGCCCCAGCACTCTGCCGCTATAGCCAAAGTGTCAGGAGATGCAGAAATATTCTGCAGACCACAGATAAGTCCCTGATTCATTTCCACCATTGCTTGTTCTCTAATAAAAATAAATGCAAACACTGACAATGGTGGCCATGCCTCCCATGTTTACACATATGAAAAAAAGGGACACAGAAGTGTAAATAACATGTGAATACAGCTTATGGGGGCATAACTAGACTCTAAAGTCTACTCTCTGTATACACTGCATATATATCTGTCATTTATGTGTATGAGGAGCCTGAGATCACAAGGGTGGCCTTTTGCATACTTCCTGCCCAAGTACCCCAGGGAAGTAAGACAGGGCCAATATCTGTGGTGAACATGCATGCACAATTGTGAGCACACCATGATAAGTGCATGCGCAAAGTTGTGTCTTCTCAGGCTTTGCTACACATGAAAATGTGCACACTTGTGCAAACACACATGAGACTGATCACTTGAAAAATCTTCCTGACAATATGCTACAGTATACTATATAATTGTGCCTTGCCTGTGGAATGCATAAACTTCAGCACAAAGGGTCATACTTCATACAAAGGATCCAAACAAAACTTTTCCATTACACACACTTGTCTGCCAGCAGAATATAAAAATCTAACACATTGTCGGAGTCTACCTTAAAGAAGAACCTAACTGAAACAGTCGGGGACTACTTGACAACTGCTAAGACAATAAATGCTTAAGTTAGATATACTGTATGTAACATACAAGTTAGAGTATTCAGTGCAAGAGTAAGGACTGTGTAATGTTCAACATAGTGTATTGCACGGGTCAGTCCTATACCTTGTACAGAGCATTGTTCAATAATGTGTAATGTACAACAAACGTTACACAGTGCAGGGCTTGACGTTGAATCTTTTTTGGGGGACTTTTTTTTTTTTTTTTTACAAAGGACTTGTCAGAATCTGTTGTTGTGTTTTTATTCACTTTTTACACTTTTTTATGAATGAGTAGGGGTACTATGTATCCCATACTCATTTAATTTGGGGGGGGAGTGGGATCTGGGGGCCCTTTTGTCAACGGGAGCTTCCAGATTCCGATAAGTCATCCCCCTGCAGACCCCTACAACCACAGCCCAGGGTTGTGGGGAAGAGGCCCTTGTCCCCATCAACATGGGACAAGGTGATTTGGGGGGAGCCCCCCCTACTCCGAAGCACCCCCTATGTTGAAGGCATGTAGCCTGGTACGGTTCAGGAGGGGAGGTGCATCCCCCCCCTTTCCTGACCTGCCGGGCTGCAAGATCAGATAAGGGTTTGGTATGGATTTTGGGGGGACCCCACTTCCTTTTTTTTAATTTTGGCATGGCGTTCCCCTAAAAAAAGGGAGGGACCCCATGCATTTTTTTTTTCATTTTTAATTGGCAGTTTTCTTTTATTTGCATTCAGCTATTAGCGGGAAACCAGCTGACTGCCGATGAGTCATCGGTTGTCAAGGACGAGGGGGGCCAGCTTCCCGACCCTCTACTTAGCAACAAGCTATTCTTTGCACAGAATTTGGATCTGTCAATCAATTTTCAACTGATTCGAATTCCGTTTGTTTCAAAAACTAGGATTTCGTTAAAAATTCAATAGATTAAACAACATTTAATGAAAAAAATGGATATTGGTAAAAAAAAAAAGGTGTGTTGGATCCAAATCACATAAATATAGATGAGGAAATAACTTGGAGGCGACTTCCATTAAAGTCTATGGGCACAAGTTGGATAGAAGTCGCCTTGAAGTAGTACAGGAACTTTTTCTAAAGTCAGAGCGACTTCAATAGTGCTAATTACATCAGCTCTCATTGACTAACTTGAGATTTCACATGTCAATTGACTTGGGGTCTCACAAGTCGGATTCCAAGTCACGGCAGTGTGAACCGACCCAAAAGGATTATTGCCACAGAGGTTTTACAATCTTTATTATCATAACCACTTCACTGCTGGAAGGCTTTACTCCCTTCCTGACCAGGACATTGTTGTACTTTAACTGGCAATTGCTCAGTCATGCAACACTGTACCCAAATTAAATTTATACCATTTTCACACAAATAGAGATTTTGTTTGGTGGTATTTAATCACCTTTGGGTTTTTATTTGATATATAAATGAAAAAATGTATGATTTTGTTTGTTTGTTTTTCTGTTTCATTCAACATTTTGCAAACAAATAATCTTTCTTCCTACATTTAGGCCAAAATGTAGTCACCTACATTTCTTTGTTAAAAATAACCCAAATCAATGGATATTATTTAGACCGTGTGATAAATATAGAGTCTATAAACTATGGGGTATATATTTGAAAATAGATCAGTCCTGATCTACTGACAGGCTCATTTCTTGAAGCTCTAAAATGCTAGGACAGTACAAATACCCCTCAAATGACCCCTTTTTGGAAAGTACACAGTCCAAGTTATCTAGTAAGAGCCATGTCAAGTTTTTTGAAGTTGTAATTGTTTTGTCACAATTATTTGGAAAATGAAAAAATGAAATGACATTTTTTTCCACCTTTTTTTACATACTGTCACTAGTGCAGTACAGTGTCATAATATGACTGGTGTGGTGAAGATTAGGGATAGTGACTGGTGACAGGATGTAAAAAAAATAAATATTTTTAATTACATTTTTTTTAACTTTTTTCTTTTTTTTTCTTTTTTTTTCTTTTTGTACTATTTTTTACATCAGGGGTCATCAGGGATTTTTTTTACACTATTTTGGTTATAATTGTTTTCATTCATGACAGCTTGCTTTCTATTTTGATGATGGGATTGGCTACAGCTAAACACATGGTACAGGGTGTCGGGTACCATGTGATAGCTGTGGGTCAAACACAACATCTCAATAGGAAGCAAGCAGGTCATGAATGGAAGCCATTTATGATAGTTTCTCTTACATTGTGATCATGTGATTGCTATGATTGCTTACAGCAGCCACAGGGGAAGAAGGGGGGTGCCAGTGGGCATGCACTAGGCAACATACCATTACATCACTTAGGGCTCGTTCACACTAGGCTGTTTTGCCAACGCTTGCCAAACGCCCCTATAGCGTTTGGCAAGCGTTGGTCCGGCGTTTGCGGAGCGTTATTAACGCTCGGCAAATGCTCCGCAAACGCCGCATGCGCGGTTTAGTGGCGGTTGCTAGGCGTTTACCGAGCGTTAATAACGCCCCACAAACGTCTATAATGCAGTTTGAGTGGTGTTACCGCTCCGCAAACGCCCCGCAACCGCGTCGCAACCGCACCGCAAACGCCGGCCGGGCGTTTGCGGAGCAGCACCATAGACGAGAATAGGAGGCTTCAAAGCCTCCTGACTCGTCCAGAGGCGTCCGTTTTGCCACGACGCGACGCGACGCGACGCAAACGCTCCCGTTAGAACAGCACCATGTGCTGTAATGTACAGAATTGGCAGAGGCGTTTGGGAAGCGGTAAAAACGCTTACCAAACGCCTCTCTGCCGCCTGCACACAAGGCTAGCGTGAACGTAGCCTAAATGTACTGTGGGCAGGTGGCAAGTGGTTAAACAGAAAGGTAAAAAGTTCAGTGAGTGCATTTTCAGTTTTAGGTTTAGAGAATGCATTTGTACTAAAAACACATACAAATGTTGCAAACATTGAGACATTAGCTTTATTGACAGTTAATATCAACTGTATTTCAGGCTTCTAGATGTATTTAATAGTTTGTACACTAGTTCCGTTACAAAAAAAAAAATCAGAAATACTTTAGAATTTAGGATGAACAAGAAATAAAAGAAGAGAGGGATGCAGAAACAATAAGGTGACATTATGTCCTCAAGGTATTACTTTGAACAAAAAACAGTATGGCAGCCTGACAATCCTCGCATTTGCATGAAAGTGACTCTGTCAATTGAAAAAAAAAAAAAAAAATGCTGACAAGTATGAAAACTAAGCACCTGGAATTTGGGGCAGACAGGTGGCACTAGATATTGCTGCACTTCCAGATCTCTGCACATCATACCTGTCAGAAACATTTGTTTTCTTTTTTGGTTGGAAAAGTGACACAGGCTCTTTAAATATCTACCCCCAATATGTCCCAAATGTCTATATACTGAAACTTATAAATTGATAATAATTGAAAGTGGCATGACCTAAAACATGAGAATAAAAGAATATTTAGGTAAGTATGATATGTACTACATACAAAATATTCAGGTACATGCACATGTGTTTGAATATGCTTTTCTCCATAGTACATTTATCTTAAGTTTTTTTTTCATCTTTTTTCTTTGATCCTTTAGCTTTTCATAGGTACCTCTGATGAAATAATTTATTATGTATCCTTGAAACATCATGAGCAAGCAGCTTGTGCACTACAGACTGAGGTCCACTGTGGTTAGCTGCATCAATATAAAATGAAAAAGAATGAATCACAAGCAGGAGTCCATAATAAAAAATACTGCAACAGTGTGCCTATTTCTCATAGACAGCTATATGGACAATTATTTCATTATTTCCATTGTGTTCAACAGTAAGTCAGCTTTAATAACACTACAAATAATGAAATTATGTATTATTTTTAAAAAAACTCACACGGTTACATAAAAAAGAAAATGGGTAAGCATCCTAAAATTAGTCAACATCCTGGAAAATGGAAATATGGTAAAGTAGGGGACTGCTAGGTATGAACAAGGTACAGTGAACCTGGCCTTGGTCATACAAAAATAGCATTGATAAGTGGGACTATTGGAAACTCGAGATTTACCTAGCATGTCAAGAGTGGATAAAAAAAAGACATATATTGGACAGACATTTTGGACAATTTGCCTACAAACAATAAAGAGCCATAAAAAAGTGAGCAAGTATGGTACGTGGAAATCCATCAAAAAACTGTAAAGGAACATGTAGAAAGAGCAGGAATTAAAAGGCAATACACAGAAGCTATGTTTTCATCTGACGTTACTCTACTGAAAATAGACAAAGCAAAGTGTTATAATGCACTGCAAAGTATCTGTCATTTTTTTTAATGGCAGCATCAAAAGAAG
Organism: Staurois parvus; assembly: GCF_062004578.1. NCBI lineage: Eukaryota > Metazoa > Chordata > Amphibia > Anura > Ranidae > Staurois > Staurois parvus. The sequence goes on from NW_028317815.1 coordinate 28,959,040, forward strand.
ATCATCATTTCAGGATTCTCATAAAGTTTCTTCATTGCCAAAAGTGGAAGAAGAAAGGTAGCATCAGTCATTTCAAGTTGAGCTTAGCCCTATTTACATTAATCTGAGCTAAATATTGTTCCTCTGTAATGTTTATAGCGCACACTCATTCATGTGTCTCACTCAAATACCCATCTCTTCACTGTTAAAAAAAAAAATGCTTGAATGTCTTAATAAACAGTTATGTAATTTCCCATAAATTGAGTGAAAGTTGCAATAGACAGCCTCCTTTCCACACCAAAAAAAACGGTGGCTTTCAGTTTGTATGTAAGAATTTCATATGACACAATATACACTGTAAATATTTATCATGACAAATATATGCCTGTAATGTCTCTGCATTTGCAAATGAGAATGTTGTACATTTTTGAAAAATGTATTTACATTTATTTTATACAATTATGAAACCAAATATCCTAGATGCAACAAATCGAAAGGTCCATAAATGATGACGCATAAATGAAGGCAGCAGGTGTGGCCAGTATCATAATAGTAACCAGAAGTGTAAAGACAAAGGCCAAGGTCCAGCAGGAGGCCTCTGCAGAAGCCAACAACCATTATGAGGAGCCGTTTTCTGTAAAAGTTGACTCACAAGATGATGTAGAGGCTTTTCTGACTATGTTTAGCACACAGATGAGAAGGAGGGGTGGCCACAGGACCAGTGGGCCAGCCCCATTGCCCTGTTCCTAACAGGGGAACCACAGAAGGCCTACTATGTCCCATCTGTGGATAATTTCAAGGATTACAAAAGATTCAAGGGAGAGATCTTAGCCCGCCTTGGGGTGACTCTGGCTTTCCAGGCACTCCTTATGCACCTCTTGAGGTATTGTGCTGGCCAGTGACCATGGTCCCAAATAAAAAAACTTTCCACCAAGTGAATACAATCAAAGAAGTTGACAGGACTGCAAGACGCAACACAGGTTATTGTGGACCACTACCTGCAGGCATTACCTAATGAGCTGCAGCATTTGGTTAGCCACAAAGAACCCCAAACAATGGACTGACTGTTGCAGATGGTAGAGCAGTACACCCTTGTAGAGGATCTACAAGAACATGCAAGTCCTAAGGAGCACTGCCAATGCAGAAGGCAAAGCCAATGACAATCCCCATAACCAGCATTCAGGAGAGTCAAGAAGCAATCATCCCAGTGTCCCTGAGGTCTGCTCTGGCATGGAGGAATCAAAACGTGCTGTGCTGGTGATGCCACTCCAAGTGCCATGCCCAGACTTAATGTCCCCTGCAGGAAGAAACCATGGAATGTGGGGCTACCCAAAGGATGTCCTTCTAAACCCAGAAGGTCTGTGCAGCCCATCTGGAGCTGACTGAGGAGTGGCTCAAGTGCAACATCTGGGTAAACCAAATCTATGCCTGAGCTCTTCTGAATACAGGTAGCATGATAACACTTGTCCATACTGGGGTAACTGAGAAAATAAGCCTCATTTCTAATAATCTTCAGTTGGTTGGTATACACAAGGACACTAAAGGGAATCTGCTGATACCAGTGACAATCACAGCAGTATCTGGCACAGTTACCCAAATACATGATATCATTGTGAAGTGGGACTGTCCTTTATTCATGCAACTTTGAGTCAATGTAAGCAAAGGACTGCCTGTAAAGGGTGACCATACAAATCCCTTTGATGGGCTGGACATTGAGACTTTAGAAACTGTTGACAATGTTGCACCTTTGGAAGATGTCTCACAGGATAAGTAGACCACTGGGGGAGGGAGGTGCAGAAACTCTTATCCAGGTCATGGTTAGGCAGAACATAGAGGAAACCTCCCTATTACATTTTATAACTGAGAGTGGATGAAGGGAGAGGTATCTCTAATCCTACACACCCTGACCTGGAGTGTCATGGGGCACATTTGGTTCCACCAAAACCCCACACTAACAAAATGCCTGGGAAAAGGTTACAGTGATTAATGTGGTGTTACTGCCTATGGCCAAGAAATGGTTTTCCTATTTTGCAGTCATTGGTGAACTGCTATATGGAGTAATCAAATCCAGGATGGAGTGGTTGACCAATTACTAGTCCCCCAGCCTTTCAGGCACATGGTACTCGACAGGTACACAATGACACATCAGGAAGTCACCTGGGGCTAAGAAAACAGAGGTATGGATAACAGATCAGTTCTACTGCCTGGGAATTACTGCAGTGGTAAAAAGGAAGTTCATATCCTACCTGTCAGCTAACTGCACAAGTATCACATTTTAGGAACCCGCTGGTGCCACTTCCCAATATCGAGGTGTTATTTGACTGTATTGCAATAGATTTTGTGGGCCCTTTAGTGAAGTCAGCTTGGGCTCCCCAGTACATCCTTGTGGTACTCAATTATGCCACCAGGTATGCAGAGGCAGTGCCTCTGAGAAAGACCTCCTCAAAAGCAATTGCCAGGGAATTGTTTGACATGTTCTCTAGGACCAGGCTCCCTGAAGAGATTTTTACAGACTAGGGAACTCCATGTCAAGGGTGATGACAGATCTGAGTAAGTTAATTCAGATCAAACATTATGTACCACTGCCTAAAATCACAAAAAGACAGGCTAATCAAGCGGTTTATTTAAAACCCTAAATGTAATGCTTAAGAAGATTGTGCAAAGAGATGGTAAAGATTGGGACTGCCTACACCTGGCACTGATGTTTGCCATTAGAAAAGTAACTCAGATGTCCACTAGATTTTTCCCATTTGAGTTGATATGCAGGTAAAGACCATGGGGACTGCTTAACCTGGTGAGAGAAACATTATAAATAAATCTCTTGGTGAGAGAACATTCTAAATACTTTTTTATGTTTTCTTAAGTGGTCACATTTCCTCTGTTCTCAGCTACACAAGGGAGTTAGAGAGGTGGTGGTGGAGACTATAGGGTGGGCGTGTCAGCAGAAGGCAGAGAGAAAGCATGCTGTGTTCCCAAGTAGAAGGTGAAGAAGAAAACTGACCACATTTGGATAGATGTGCTTCTATTCCTAGAAAGGTCAGTTTGAAGAAGGAAAGTAGGGGGGCTGGCAGGATCACCGGGTATTTCACACAAATGAAGAAATGCAATGAGAACAGAACACTTTTTTATACAAGTACATGGTAACACAGATACAGGTATAACTCGAAAAATTAGAATATTGTGCAAAAGTTCATTTATTTCAGTAATGCAACTTAAAAGGTGAAATTAATATATGAGATAGATTCATTACATGCAAAGCAAGATAGTTCAAGACCTGATTTGTCATAATTGTGATGATTATGGCTTACAGCTCATGAAAACCCCAAATCCACAATCTCAGAAAATTGGAATATTACATGCAATTGATAAAACAAGGATTGTACATAGAACAATATCAGACCTCTTAAACGTATAAGCATGTATATGTATTCAGTACTTGGTTTGGGCCCCTTTTGCAGCAATTACTGCCTCAATGCGGCATGGCATGGAAGGTATCAGCCTGTGGCACTGCTGAGGCTTTATGGAAGACCAGGATGCTCCAATAGCGGCCTTCAGCTCTTCTGCATTGTTCGGTCTCATGTCTCTCATCTTTCTCTTGGCAATGCCCCATAGATTCTCTATGGGGTTCAGGTCAGGCGAGTTTGCTGGCCAATCAAGCACAGTAATCCCACGGTCATTAAACCAGGTTTTGGTGCTTTTGACAGTGTAGGCAGGTGCCAAGTCCTGCTGGAAAATGAAGTCAGCATCCCATAAAGCTTGTCTGCGGAAGGAAGCATGAAGTGCTCCAAAATCTCCTGGTAGACGGCTGCGTTGACCCTGGACTTAATGAAGCACAGTGGACCACCACCAGCAGATGACATGGCTCCCCAAATCAACACAGACTGTGGAAACTTCACACTGGACTTCAAGCATCTTGCAGTGTGTTCCTCTCCATTCTTCCTCCATACTCTGGGTCCTTGGTTTTCAAATGAGATGCAAAAGTTACTCTCATCAGAAAAGAGGACTTTGGACCACTGAGCAACAGACCAGGTCTGTGTTTCTTTAGCCCAGGTAAGACGCTTCTGTTTGTTGTTCAGGAGCGGCTTGACAAGAAGAATACGACATTTGAAGCCCATGTCCAGGATCCGTCTGTGTGTGGTGGCTCTTGATGCACTGACTCCAGCCTCAGTCCACTCCTTGTGAAAGTCCCCAACACTTTTGAATGGCCTTTTCCTGACAATCCTCTCAGGCTGCGGTCATCCCTGCTGCTTGTGCACTTTTTTCTTCTACGCTTTTCCCTTCCACATAACTTTCTATTAATGTGCTTTGATGCAGCACTTTGGGAACATCCAAATTCTTTTGCAATTACCTTTTGAGGCTTTACCTCCTTATGGAAGGTGTCAATGATGGTTTTCTGCACAACTGTCAGGTCAGCAGTCTTTCCCATGATTGTGATTCCTACTGAACCAGACTGAGAGACCATTTAAAGGCTCTGGAACCCTTTGCAGGTGTTATGACTTAATTAGCTGATTAGAGTGGGACACTTTGAGCCTAGAATATTGTACCTTTTCACAATATTCTAATTTTCTGAGATTGTGGATTTGGGGTTTTCATGAGCTGTAAGCCATAATCATCACAATAATGACAAATCACGGCTTGAACTATCTTGCTTTGCATGTAATGAGTCTATCTCATATATTAGTTTCACCTTTCAAGTTGCATTACTGAAATAAATGAACTTTTGCATGATATTCTAATTTTTCGAGTTTCACCTGTACATATCAGAAATGTGAAATGTTGGGGTAACGTACACTGTAAGCAAGCCAAAACCAGAAAATCTGAGATTTCAGACATAAATGGTCTACAGACAAGCTCTTATTACCCCATATGCACTTTCAAAATTAATTGTTTTTTGAATGATTGGATAATCTCCATTTGTTATCTAAAAGGCAAAAAAAGCAAGCATAAGGTCATCAACATTTATCTAGGCCTTATCACCAGAGGCTAAAAAACCATATACAATACGACCAACAACAAGCTTCCTGCAGTCTTTTGAAACAACTGTTTCTGCACTATACATGTGGGTATAATTTGTCTGCTAGATACATTTGTAGAGTGTGTCAGTTTCCCAGCATGCAGTGCAAACGTCTAATTGTCTCTTTCCAGCATAATGTCACAGATTTTCAATCTACATAGCCATTGTATTTATATAATATTGACAACATGCTTGGGATACAACTGACATTTTCCATGACAGGTGATACACATGCACATGATGCATTTCACTAACTTTACAATTCATAAATACAGAGTTTTTGATTTTTATATGGGAGACACAGTTTAAACGTGATATTTAATAGTTTAAATCTGATATTTATTAGTTTATATCTGACATTTAATAGTTTAAACATGATAGTTAATTTACACATGGAATGTGTTCCCGGCACAGTCGACCAATCTTGTAAGTGTCCAGGTCAATTTGTCCTAGAAGATACATTTTCAGGAAATTTCTAGTTTAGCTATTTATTTTATTACTACCACAAACAAATGGGGCTCTAATTGGAATTGGGACACGGTCATTTCACAAACAGCCAGAGGACTAATCATGTTGGATTTTCTGTAGTTATTGTTTTTTTGAGCCTTGATCAGGTTTCTTTTCTCTTTCCAAACCAGATGGCATTCAATACACATTAGCATAATTAGCTTCTAATTTCACAAGAACTGTTTTTTTTCTCAGTGTCCCTTAAAACACCATTTCATTAGAAAGATTTTCAAGCTCCTAAGCGCTCTATGGCAGCTTAGCACAATAGCACTGCGTGACTGAACATAAAAAAATAAGACATTATAAAAGAGCATAAAAGGAGTATGTTTAACTTTCATTTTTCGACATTAATTTACAGTCCTGTCTTGTTTTAGCCATACAGCATTGCATTTACTTTTGTGACATTATTTTTATCCACGAGAAATCAAATTATTTTGTTACATAGGAAAATAGCCTATTACTTCAAAGAAAAAGGTGTGTGCTCATTGCCTGTGACTGTCTGCTTTTCTAAATTTTCTTTATTTTACTTTTATCAAGCTGTTTGCACTGCAGGAAAAAAAACTATTCTTAAGCAAATTCCTGTCTTTCTTGATGTGGAATACATACTGTGTTTTTTTATGGGTCTAACATAGAAAGCATCCCTGAGCCACCAGCAAGGCAACCATTCTCTAGTAAAACTTCCCTGGAACTCATAAACAATGTTGTAAACCTACAACACTTAATACCATGTATGACACTGTATGCACATCCATTGTGTTCTTTCTTCTCTTGTTTCTCTTTATTTTTTATTTTGTTTGCTTACAGGTTTATTTTGCTCACATTTTGTATTTACTACCTTATTTTCATAAAGGTCAGTTGTTTGGCTTCCATAGGCTGCTGGTCATACGTTAATTGCTGATCTAAATTATATGCTACCTATGAAACCTATGTGTTGTAATCAATGCTGTCCTTTTGTTGCTACTAAATCTGCAGTATGCATTGTTTTCTTTTGATGTTATACTTGATAAAAAACAAATAAAAATTAATTGAACCTAAACAGACCACAGCCACTTTTTTTATCATTGATTTGGTAGTAATTCAGCCATAGCACCTGAATGTAAAAATGTTGCATAAAAAAATGACCAAAATTTGTTGCATGCATCAGAAACAGCAAGAAAACTCTTTAACAGCTTTCATAAATTTGGATCAGAATTTTCTAATATATCCATAATGCCAGAATAGTATAACAAATGCTTTATTACTTGATGTTCTCCCCAGTGAGTCTTATTACCAAGACCGAGTATACAAGAGAATCATACATATAATGATGTTTGTGCCTACTACTTTCTAATTTACATAATATTTTTTCACTTTCACCTTCTTTGAATTGTTATTTGAAGTGAAGTACCAGAGTCATGAAGATAGTGTTCTGTACAAAATGTGCCCCAAAAAATAAAAGCTAGAAGTCAAGAAAGTAAACCAAGGGCAGGAAAATGCAAGTGGTGGCAGGCATTAAGCATCTGTTTTTGCCTAGGATGGGTGCGCCCCCTTACAGTGCCAAACCACCTCTACCAACAACCACCCCTGTCAAAGGAGTAATTCTCAAGGCAGGAAGTCACAAGATGCCTTCATTGTTAGATTGCATGAAGTATGTTTTGAGCCATGAACTGTTGGCAAGATTTGCAGATCCCTCGTTGGACAAAGTGGAGTGAAAGAGGCTTAAGACATAAAATAACTTGAAATATCATTTTTAGACTGTTTCTGAAGATCACATTCCAAAGTTGTGATATATAGTAATGTTGCTCTGTTTCTTTGCACATAACAAGCCATTACAGTAACAGGGTAATTTTATCATATTGAATAAATGATACTTAATTCCCCTGAATAGTGTGTGCTATACCATTTAAAGTGCTATTAAACTCAAAAGCAAACACTTATTATATTGCAGTTTGCAGATTCTTAGATGTAGTGGCTACATTCATTTTCTTCCTTAGACTTTCTTCTATTTTCAGCTGGTAATCCAGTCTGTTGCTTTTTAAAAGAACATGCTCTCCTGCAGATGTATCAATTAGAAGGATAAATTAAAGCATGTTAAACCAATAGCAGGGGTGCTTGCAATGATTAGCTTTTATTTATTTACGTAAAACCTATATCCCAAATACAAATATAAAAATAAACTGTTGCTGTAACTGCTTATAAATTGTTAGCTGGAGTTTGACTTCAGTTTGTTAATGTATTTAACCACTTGTCCACTGGGCACTTCACCCCCTTCCTGCCCAGGCCAATTTTCAGCTTTCAGCACTGTCACACTTTGAATGACAATTGCGTGGTCATGCAACACTGTACCCAAATGAAATTGTTATCCTTTTTTTGAGACATATAAAGGTTTCCTTTTGGTAGTATTTAATCGCCAAGTGTTTTTTTTGCTAAACAAATTAAAAAGACCGAACATTTTGAAAAAAAAAAGGTTTTCTTTTCTGTTATAAAATTTTGTAATAATAAAAAAAGTGTTCATTCTCCTTCATTGATGTGCGCTGATGAGACTGTACTGATAGATGGCACTGATAGGCGGCACTGATGAGAAGGCACTGACAGGAGGCACTGATGGTCACTGACAGGCATTACTGATAGGCACTGAAAGGCAGCACTGATGGGCACTGATTGGTGGCAATGATAAGCGGCACTGATGGAAACTCAAGGGAGTCTTGGATGGGCATTGATAGATGGCACTGATGAGGAGGAACTGATAGTCAGCACTGATGGGCATTGATAGGCATCACTGATAGGCACTGAAAGGTAGCAGTGATCAACACTGATAGGCAGCACTGATGGGCACTGATAGGCAGCACTGATGGCCACTGATAGGCAGCACTGATGGGCACAGACAGGAATCACTAATGGGCACTGAAAGGCAGCTCTGATAGGGCTGCACTGATAATCAGGGCAATGATGATCAGTGCCCTGATTATAAATGTAGATGTCCCCTCTGAGGATTTCCGCTTCCATGGTTGGTGGTGTCAGTGGAGAGCAGGGGCGGACTGACAACTCATGGGGCCCCCAGGCAATAGGGGATCATGGGGCCCCTGTGTCCTTGCCCAAACTCAAAAAAGCCTATGAAAAAGGTACCAGGGGCATCTCATGGGGCCCCCTACTGACCCTGGGCCCTCTGGTAGTGCCCGAGTTTCCAAATGGTCAGTCCGCCCCTGGTGGAGAGTGCAGTTAAGTTCAAAAAACTTTTACATGAGTTCCTTAGTGAACACAATGTACAGGGATGTTGAAAAGACACACAAACACACACACGCACACATACACACACACAAACACGTTCTTGGATAACTTAAAATTGTATTCAGCAAAGCATACCGAATTCCTCTTTAATACAAACTGGAACATGCTTCCTTAAATTACTGGAAGAGTCACAGTCAGCACAGTCAGCAAAAACACTGCCAGTATTTCTTTTGGACTTTAGTAATTACAAGTTCTGCTCATAAAATATTACCCTCTGGCATACTTCTGCCTTAAATAAATGACACGACTATGGGGACATGGTGACTGCTTTCAATCCATGTGTAAAATGTTTGCATTTGTTTATATGCAGACATTAGCAAGATATTCTTGTCAAAATGCACCTAGAGTCCAATTAAAAAATAAAAACTAATGGCTGAAACCTGATCAAGCTAACTCAGAAGATGTGCATAAATCTGTTCATTTAATATATCCAAGTAATGTGTTAAATCTAAAAGACATAGGCCAGACATCATTAAACAGTCTTTAAATTGTATATATATATATATATATATATATATACTGTAAATCTATATTTACACTTGCTCACAGGACTCAAATTCTGTCCAATTTTGCACCCCATAAAAGCTGCTGTATTTAAGTACTGACATCCATGTCTATATATATAAATGGGCAAATTGGCAGCAATACCTTGTTACATCTAGAAAGGAGAAGGAAATAGCAGTGGCGCTGAACTTTATATTCTTTCTCTGTTCATAGATTTCCTTTTATGTAAGGAAGCCTTGTGTTCAAAGGATCTTTTTCAAATGAGTTCATGATTCCAATGTAATTGAAAGCAGTTCTGCACCAATTCAGAATTTGTCATACTCCAAGCAGCTAAAGTACATCATTGGCAGACTTCAGAATGACCGCTAATAAGTATATACGTATGTGACATTACACCTGTGTCAACCATATAGTCATTTGCTAGAAATGCACAATCTTCTACAAAATAAAATATTCAGATCGTGCAAGGACAGTTTCAAAATATTTGATTTAGGTAAGTGCAATTATGGGAGCTCAGATAAGAATATTGGTGTTTTATTAAGTTGTGGCTTCTTCCAGATCCCACAAAAGGTGCTACCATAGAGGTTTTTCGAAAAACTTTATAATGCATATTTTTCCTCCCCTAGTTCTTCCCATGTCATCAACATGCTAACAACATGTTTAAATAAAACCTTTAAGTGTTTATTACACACCTTTTTTTTAGAACCGGAGACCCACTAGAACTTTCTTTTTGCAATGAAGGCAGACCATGGCTGGTGGAAGGGGTCAGCAGGGTGCTGTACATAGCTTCCTAAAAACATTACAGCATCCTACCTCAATACTCCTCTCAAGAACCCTCAGTTCTGATGCAAGCAGTGAGCTGGCTCTTGGGAAGCTTAATGTAAATGCAAATATGCCTTGATATCAGTCTGGTGGAATGGGAAATTCCTAGGGGGGCTGCAGTAATGCCCACATTTTATGCTAAGAAATGAAAGGGGCAAACTAGGGATAATAAGGCTGGGAAGGAAAATGATAGATGTTGTTGGATGTCCTCCAGCTAGGAAATGAGACAGGCTTTAGTTTGACTTGCTACAGATTCTAGTGCACACTGTGAGTTTCTTGGCAATATTAAACAAAATACGAGCACTTGTATTCAAATCTTTGAATATTTAATATTAGAAATTTAACAGAAGACCTCTGTGTCAGTGTCTTTTCTGGAATGAATCCTTCCCTAGCACCTAAAGGGTTGATAATGCAAATGGCTATATGGTGTTGTTTGTGACCTACTAATAGAAATTGTACTTTAAAAAGTAGCAGGTATATCTTCACTGAAAAAAATGCATACATTTATTTAAAGTTTGTCTAAAATAAAGAACAAAAACCAGTCCTTAGATGTTGTAGCTGCATTAGTTTTTTTTGTTCATGTTTTTTTTTTTCATGTGATGATCCTGACAGTAAATTTCTCTCCTATGTTGACAATCCTCATTTAGTGTACTGTATCAGTGCAGCACAATCACCTTAAGTCAAAGGGGGGGGTGATTTATTAAAGCTTCTATGCCACTTTTCTGACATGAATCCCTCTTTTTAATGTATTCCGGCAAATTCATGAAGCATTTGGGACACTTTTGGTTCTGACAGAGACTCGTGTACCATATTCAGATACTGAGCCCTACTGAGGAAGCCCGCATCTGGGGCATAAGGTGTATAGGTGGAAGGAGCTGGACTATAGACATTTTGAATTGATGACCAACCGGGAGAGCAGGGTGGGGAGCCATGTGATGAAATATACATTATATGCTGGCTTGTTTCCTACATCTTGTAAGTGTTTTTGTTCTGGGCGCTAATAAATCATTTTATAAATAGAGAGCACTATGGTTCAATTTTTCTGTTTTCAGTAATACATATTATATAAGAGCATCAGCTGGAGGTGTGTATACTGTTTCGGTGCTGGGAGAGGAGCAGGAGGAAAACCACAGAGCGTGTACACAAGTGAGTCCGTATGTTGAGCACATAATGACCTATTGATGAGGTCATAAAGTGAGGTGAGCAGGTTTTTAACCTTATGGTGGTGGCACGGTTGGTACTGAAGAAGAGAGATTTATTTTATATACATTGCACAGTGGTGTTATAAGAGACTTTTTCATGGGAGCTCTAATTATTGTTTTTGATTGATTTTTTATATGAGATATTAGTTTTTTGCGCTACACTATATTGTTAGTCACCAAATTCAGACAGTTCTAAAATGCACCGCTTTTACATTGTGTTGCATTGAATGCACTGCTTTTACATTCTTCCACATTGAATGTGCCAAATGTAAAAGTAGAGCTGATTAAGTATACACCAACTTTCTTTTGGAGTACAGAGAGAAAAAACAGTTTCAGACAGATTTTGCGAAAGTGTCTTGTGTGCATTCTAAAAGTGGCACAGCATGAGCCAAATTCAAGTACAAGTTCTAGACAGTTATAAGAATTTGGTGTGCGCCATTCTTTCTGAATTCCAAGGTTTAGTGTGTTGAGATTACAGAAACCTCCCTTTCTTCTCCTCTCCAAAACAAAGTGTAGAACTGGGCAGGGCTTATAACACTGTATGAGATTTCAGTGTAGCATGGGAAAGAGGAAAGGATGTTATAAATTCACTGCATTTCTGGCAGAATCAATAGATATGTTTTACTTATCTAACAAATGTAGTTACTTACTGTATTTTCAATGAAACAAACAAAAAGGGAGCAAATAAAAGATGTCCATTGTTGAGGCTTAAACTAACTGGTACACCTTGCTAGCACCATTCTGGACCCCCTTTTGCCTTCCAAACTGCCTTAATTCTATGTGGCATAGATTCAACAAGGTGTTGGAAACATTCCTCAGAGATTTTGGTTCATATTGACATGATAGCATCATGCAGTTGCTGAAGATTTGTTGGCTGCACATCAATAATGAAAATCTCCAGTTTCACCACATCCTAGGTGCGCTATTGGATTGAGATCTGGTGACTGTGGAGGTCATTGGGGTACAATGAACTCATTATCATGTTCAAGAAACCAGTTGGAGATGATCTGAGCTTTGAGACATGGAGCATTATCCTGCTGGACGTAGCCATCAGAAGATGGCTACACTGTAGTCATAAAGGGATGGACATGGTCAGAAACATTACTCAGGTAGCCCATAGCATTTAAATGATGCTCAACTGGTACTAAGGGGCCTAAAGTGTACCAAGAAAATATCCCCATTACACTACCACCATCAGTCTGAACTCTTGATGCAAGGTAGGATGGATCCATGCTTTCATGTTGTTTATGCCAAATTCTGACCCTACCATCTGAATGTCACAGCTGAAATCGAGACTCATCAGACCAGGCAACATTTTTCCAATCTTATATTGTCCAATTTTGGTGAGCCTGTGCAAATTGTAGCCTCAGTTTCCTGTTCTAAGCTAACAGGAGTGGCACCCAGTATAGTCTTCTGCTGCTGTAGCCCATCTGCTTCAAGGTTCAATGTGTTGTGTGTTCAGAGATGGTATTATGCATACCTTGGTTGTAACAAGTGGTTATCATCTCAAACCAGTCTGCCCATTCTCCTCTGACCTCTGACATCAATAAGGCATTTTTGTCCATACAACCGCAGCTCACTGGATACTTTTTCTTTTTTAGACCATTCTCTGTACACCCTAGAGATGGTTGTGTGTGAAAATCCCAGTAAATCAGTAGTTTTTGAATTACTCAGACCAGCCTGTCTGACACCAACAACCATACCGCGTGCAAAGTCACTTAAATCCCCTTTCTTCTACATTATGATGCTCAATTTGAACTCCAGCAAGTCGTCTTCACCATGTCCAGATGCCTAAATGCATTAATTTGCTGCCATGTGATTGGCTGATTAGCAATTTGTGTTACCAAGCAATTGAACAGGTGTACCTAATAAAGTGGCCGGTGAATGTATATAAAATTTTATTTGAAAAGTGGGCAAGGATAAGAGTAACAATTAATAAAATCACATATCCACTTAACCACTGCAAATTACAGGCTAACATTTGTAATCCAGAATACAAATTCACCTAACTGTATCCAAGCATATAACTCAATAAAGCATTTTGAGAGCAGAATTGATAATTGAGCTGATAGACACATATATTTACAAAATTCTTAGTAAAACAAAAAGGCACTTTGGATGGCTGCTATAGATTACACACTTTATAACATCTGCTCATTTCATTCATTTCACCCTTGCACTCTGATATAAAGCACAAGTCTCCTCTATGATTTCTGAAATTTCTTATTACAGTATATGGTATTACAGGTTTTTTTAGGCCTTTTTTTTTTTCTTTTCTGAGTTGTAAGAACCCACAGCCCAGGGTTGCAAAAATTACTACCTATACTACATACTGTGTACAGTATACTGTACAGTTGCAAGAAAAAGTATGTGAACCCCTTGGGATTACGTGGAGTTTTGCATGAATTGGGCATAAAATGTGCTCTGAACATCATCTAAGTCACAACAATAGAAGAACACAGTCTGCTGAACATAATACTACACAAAATTAGATGTTGCCATGGTTTAATTGCACATAACATGTAAACATTCACAGTGCAGGGAGGAAAAAGTATGTGAACCTTTGGACTTAATAACTTGTTGACCCTCCTTTGGCAGCAATAACCTCAACCAAACGTTTCCTGTAGTTGCAGATCAGACCTGCCAACGATCTGGAGTAATTTTGGACCACTCCTCTTCACAAAACTGTTTCAGTGTAGCAATATTCTTGGGATGTCTGGTGTGAATCGCTCTCTTAAGGTCATGCCACAGCATTTCAGTCGGGTTGAGGTCAGGACTCTGACTGGGCCACTCCAGAAGGCGTATTCTGTGCTGTTGCAGCCATTGTTTTGTTGAATGACTTGTATGCTTTGGGTCATTGTCCTGTTGCATCACCCATCCTCTGTGGAGCTTCAGTTGGCGGACAGATGGTCGTACGTTTTCCTGCAAAATGTCTTGATAAACTCTGGAATTCATTTTCCCATCAATGACAACAATCCGTCCAGGCCCTGAGGCAGCAAAGCAGCCCCAAACCATGATGCTCCCTCCGCCATGTTTTACAGTGGGGATGAGGTTTTGATGTTGGTGTGCTGTGCCTTTTTTTCTCCACACATAGTGTTGTGTGTTCTTCCCAAACAACTCAATCTTGGTTTCATCTGTCCACAGTATATTTTGCCAGTAGTGCTGTGGAACATCCAGGTGCTCTTTTGCAAACTTCAAACGTGCTGCAATATTCTTTTTGGACAGCAATGGCTTCCACCGTGGTGTCCTCCCATGTACTCCATTCTTGTTTCATGTTTTCCTTATTGTAGATGTGTCAACAAAAATGTTAGCATGTGCCAGAGATTTCTGTAGGTCTTTAGCTGACACTCTGGGATTCTTCTTTACCTCATGCAGCATTCTGCGCTGTGCTCTTGCAGTCATTTTTACAGGACGACCGCGCCTAGGGAGAGTAGCAACAGTGCTAAACTTTCTCCATTTGTAGACAGTCTGTCTTACCGTGGACACATGAACATCAAGGCTTTTGGAGATACTTTTATAACCCTTTCCAGCTTCATGCAAGTCAACAATTCTTGATCGTAGGTCTTCTGAGAGCTCTTTTCTGCGAGGCATGGTTCACATCAGAGAGTGCTTCTTGAAACCAGTAAACCCAAAACAAGTGTGTGTTTTTTAAGGGCAGGACAGCTGTCAGCAACACATCCAATATCATCACACTGATTGAAGTCAAGGTTGGCTCACTCCTGGCTCCAATTAGCTCTGGGAGAAGTCATTAAGCTAGGGCCTCACATACTTTTTCCTCCCTGCACTGTGAATGTTTACATGTTATGTGCAATTAAACCATGGCAACATCTAATGTTTGTGTAGTATTATGTTCAGCAGACTGTGTTCTTCTATTGTTGTGACTTAGATGACGTTCAGAGCACATTTTATGCCCAATTCATGCAAAACTCCACGTAATCCCAAGGGGTTCACATACTTTTTCTTGCAACTGTATGTTTATGAGAAAATGTGACTTTCATACACAGCATTTTATATTTATATATTTTTATTTAAAAAGTGGTTCAAGTAACAAACCCACAGGATGATGAAAAGAGGAGTTGAAGTCTGATATTTTAATCAAAGAGCCACTAGCCCATGGAATCATGATTTAGTGTTTTTGGGATCAAGGGTGTTCAATGGAAACGGGTGTTCAATGCAAAGATAGGCAAGGAGACCCATAGTACAATAAAATTTAAGGACAGAAGTGAGTCTCTTCCATTTTTTGATCTTTTTTCTGGATTTTTCTGAAATCAGATCAGAAACCAAAGGGCTATGACACATGAAGTTCCTTGTCATAACTGACATACGGTATAACCAACCCATTGGTGCCGGTAATGAAAGAAATGTGATCATGTCAGCAAGTAAGGAACCAGATGGAGTAAATGGGGAAGAAATGGTAAAATGTGGCAATGGTTAGTGGGAAACTGCATTTGTACATCTCCTAATGGAGACAGACTTATGGATAGATGGCACCAAAGTCAGACAACATGAACATATACAGAAAACCAACAACAAGCATAAAAAGTGATACAAACTGCTTCTTGGAAAAGTACAGTATTTTCTGGCGTATATGACTACTTTTTATACTTAAAAATATACCCCAAAAATTGGGGGTCGTCTTATACGCGGGGTATAAAATGTGAACCTTGAGTTTGTTTGGGTCAAGCTGGCTGGATGTGTGGTAATACTGTACATACAGTATACCATGCTGAGCCAAGCTGGCTCAAAACAAATGTCCCTATGACAGATTAATCTGTCAGCCCGCTGGATGTGCGGTATATACAGTATACTGAGCTGAGCCAAGTGGTTTCAAAACTTACCGGTATGTCCCTACTGTAATCAGCCCGCTGGATGCGTGTATGTATGGTAGCTGCGGCTACATACAGTATACACTGGGCCAATCACGGCGAGTGATGTATTCTACTAATGAATACAAAGCCTGCTCGGATTGGCTGAGTCAGAGAGGTGGGCTGATGATGTCACAACCTCAGCCAATCTGAGCAGGCTTTGTATTCATTAGTAGAATACATCGCTCACCGTTATTGGCCCAGCAAATACTGCATGTAGCCTCAGATACTGTACATACACACATCCAGCGGGCTGATTACAGTAGGGACGTACCGGTACGTTTTGAAACAGCTTGGCTCAGTATACTGTATATACCGCACATCCAGCAGGCTAACAGATTAATCTGTCATAGGGACATTTGTTTTCAGCCAGCTTGGCTCAGCGCGGTATACTGTATGTACATTACTGCACATCCAGCGGGCTGTATATATACTGTATACTGTATGTAGCCGAAGCTACCGTATTACCGCACATCCAGCAGTAACCATCTGATTTGGAATTTGATCCATATGATGACTGTTTTACAAATGTATCACAAGATCTCATTCATGACCTTATGATGTCAGAGGATGAACATGAGGATTTTGAAGGATTATAAGTACCGGTAAGTCATAACCATTTCAATTAAAAAATCTGATGTTTTTAAATGGTGTTACCTCAGAAGGGGGGTAGTCTTATACGGCGAGTATAGCCCAAAACCTATGTTTTAACTGGAAAATTAGGGGGTCGTCTTATACACCCAGTCGCCTTATACGCCGGAAAATATGGGTAGGCTTTTACTGCATCTATAGGCTCAATTAAATAAGCAAAGGCATGTGTTGTTTGCTACAGCAATCATGATTTTCAAAAAATTAAAGTGCATTTATTTCAAAATAACGATGTCCTTTTTAATACATGACCTCTCCTCCCAAAAATTAAAGCATTAGTGGTATAATTTGTTTTGTTGTTTTATTTGACAGCAGGAGTGTGAGACTGGGCTTAGAGTTAAAGGGGCACTAAAGCTTGTTGCATAGATAATGCTGCCACAGATACTGTATATAGTATATTCATTGTTGCTGTCACTGTAAAATGCATTGTTGTTGGTGGGATAGTGTACCGTTTACAGTTTACCCACTCTAGATCCATATAACTAAAACCAAACACCTAGATCCAATTTCAAGAGTAGGGTGTCTATTTTTCTTACTAATCTAACCATTGGTGCTAGGTGTACTGATGCAAACTGTCTATTTTAGTCTCTTTGTCCCAAGCTGCAGATTACCAGACTACCTTCTGTAGCAATGACATCTGATCTTGTTAGTATGAAAGTAAGAGAACCAGACAAGACATTGCCATCTGTGTGTAGCATGGCGCAGTGCTGCAACAATCCTGTTTCTTGTTTGGCAATTAAAGCACTGGGTGAAATGAGGGAAGAATTACTGACAGCAAGAATGAACACTGGCAATTAGCAGATCCCTTAGATGAATGATGATGACATAACGCATTGCATTAGAGCACAGCAGCCCTGAATGTAGCCACCATTGTTTTGATGAATAATACTAATGTCCAATGTTGAAAGAAAGTATCCAGCACCTGGGCACACAATGGCAGTCAATGTGCTCCTGCAACACTGTTATTTTAGGACTGTATCTGTCATTTCCCTGTATGCAGAGCCTGAGATGATGAAGGTGGCCTCTTGACAATTCCCATCCGAACCTTGAATGTTGAAATGGGTACTGCAGGGGTGAAGGAAAGGCACATGCGCCAAGGTATAGGCACTGTGGGCAAGAACTTGAGAGCACTGGTATCTGAAAAGCACAGGTACAGCTGGCAGTGCATTGTGGAAACACCAGGTCCAGTTGATGGTGGAGTTAGGTTCCACACCTTGTTAACCTCCCTAGCGCTCTGATTATGTCAGTATTTCTGTGCTGAAAGCGGTACATTTTTTTGCATGTAAATATGTTGTTCTTTTATTGTAGGCCTGTAATTCTTAGGAATAACTCACTGAAATCTGTCCAAACAAGAGTCTAGTAAACATTTCGGGTATGATAAAATTTGAAACACAAAATCATAAATTATAATGTAATAAATAATCATAAAAAATAATACTATAATAATAAATGTAATTCAATAATGTAATCAAACCAAAAACACTGAAATTTGAAATAGAGCGCCACGTTCGCACATCACTGAGCTTAGTCGCAAAATCGTTTTTAGTGTCGGATGACGAATTTCCCCACAAATCATTATCACTCAATTCTGCAAGTGGTTCTCTATTATCGCTGTTCTCTAGCCGGTCTAAAACCGCTTTTGACCTAAAGGGACGCTTTTTGGACGCCATGGACTTTTCTCAGTTTCCAGGCAAAAAGAACAGTAAAAATGCAGGCAGGGCACAGGACAAAGCACTAGGGACAAAATGTATGTGAAATGGTTTGATACCATAATGTTATACTATGAGATTTTAGTGTATTGAGCGAATGTCACTTTTTAAATTTTTGAATTTCTTGTCGGTTTCATCCCCCGTACGTCCCGTACGTCCCGACGCTTGCAGGGAACGAAACCTGGAAGACGGATGCTGGCATCCGCCGGAGGAGATGGCCGGGGACGCTGCAGGGGGGACATCACAGGAGCGAAGGACAAGGTAAGTGCTGGAGGGAATCCCTGAGCAATGCTGCAGGGTAATCCCAAGTGTAGCTTTTTTGGTACTGAAAGTTAACCCTGAGCTACACTCGGGAATACCTCCAGGGAAGTTAAGTGACAGCCAAGGGCAAGGAAACCAGGATGTAAGCTGAATCAGAGTCAGGAACAGGCATAAGTTGGCAACAATTGTGCAGCGAAGGAACAAAGTCACTTGGCAGAAGCAAGGTCAGTAGTCCAGTAAATCGAAAAAGAATTCTCCTGCGCTCTGGGACTCAGACAGGTGGCAGACAGATGGAACCAGGCCTGAAGGAATCGTCCACCAATGCATAAAGGGCTGTGCGGCTCCAAACCAAGGCTGGGGAAGCCCAATCAGCACTGCAGAATGAAATAAAAAACAAGAAGCGCACCAGCCTTGCGCATTACCTCAGTAACCAAAATTTATTACTTGTAAAAAATATACTCACAAACAGCGAATAAAATCAAGCATATAAGTCCTCACAGGGACTTGAAGATAACATGAGTCCCATCAGGGGAATGGGTGTTCAGTACAGCTGACGCGTTTCAAAGGGGATCCCTTCTTCCTCAGAGCTAACTGAACTGTGAGTGCTCTCTCCTATATATACACTTCTGGACTAGACCTAGGCCCTCCCTAATGGGTTGGGCAGTCTCAGGTTGATAGGAGGGGCCAAGATATTGTCAACAGACCATCGATATTTGCAATGCCATTAGAGAGAAATAACATATAAAATATAAAATGTAAAATGCATAAAAAACATAAAAAACCACATTTTGCATACACCACTTAGTGTGCATATAATCCATCAATTTAGCGATGACACCATAGGAGATGATGATCATGGCTAATACATGATGAAGCATGATATATTATAAATAATTCTCGTGTTCCATGTTTCATTAGTGAGCAATGTGTCCCCTGGACACTTCATCCAGAGGACTTGTTATGAAGCTGGATGGATATATAGCAATAAATGTGACAATAAACATAGATTATTAATAATGATTGTTAATCAACAAATGTCTTGATGGTTGAGTGTCCATAGTGACACAACCACATGTATATATATGTATAAACATATAGACATATACACCCACAATCAGACCTTCAACCCGAAGCTGTGTGTTTTGTGCTACCAGTCAACTGCATGCGTTTCATGATCCGATGATGAAGAAGATTAAATCAGTGCTCTTAAATCCATAATGCTGTATAGTCAGCCGCAGAGGGAGATCTTGGACTTCCCTCCTTGGCTGCAGGTTTACCCAGTGTATGGAACGCACGCTAGTGTACCATGCTCGTCACTGCGCATGCGTGAACCAACATGCGCATGCCCAGTATAAGGAGGAAGGTCCGTCTGCGCGATCACGTGAGCCCGCATCACGCGTATCTGACGGCCACTCTGTACGCGTGCGCCAAACCCGCTCTACTGGGTCAGATACCAGAACTGCTACCCCGCCCCCATCCTCTGACGAGGCTCTCCTTAGGGGAAAGAGACCTGTCTGGAGATTCCCCTCTGACGGGCTTACTGTTATATGCACCTTATAACGGATCAAATGGGGTGGTCAGACGGCCCTGGCTGTCCCACTCCAGGAGTATATTGAAGTGAAGGACATTATCATAAACATATATATATACATGTGTATACACGTCATGCGCACGCGTGTAACACCTTCAGTGCATATGACAGTAATGTTGCCGGTGGGTGTAGAATGTAAAACATATAGGCATACGTTCACATGGACGCCTTCCATGCTTCATGTATACAACACATGTGATGCATGATGATGAATACAGTAAAGTAAAAATAATAATAATAGAAATATAATAATATGGTATAAGATAAAAACTATAAAATACAACTAAGACCCTATACACATAATTACGATTAGATATTAAGGTAAGGACCACGTTATAGGCGCTTATGTACCCTAGTGCTTAATTCAATGATATTACTCCTGATCGTGGGAGAGTCTCCTATTGGGGTACTATGATCAAGCATATAAGGCCATCACTTGCACTCTACCCCTAAGATACTCTAATATTTTTAGTTTTAATTTTACTTCCCACTAGGGTGACTGATATTACCAACATATGTGACGGGGCCCTATGTGGAAGATCTATATATTAGGTATGGCCATAAAGAATGTTCTACATACAACAATTATGTAAAGATATGATAGACTTCACATCTATACATTCGGGAGATCCATCAACCGTGGACTTGCAGTATATTAACAGTCTTAAGGAGTCACTAGTTCGCACCAAACTACTAAAGAGACCATATATGTCCTTGTGGTATGGGACAGTAGGATGAAAGATTATTATTGTCAGGGCTAGTGATAGGTAACCACATTCCTTACACTCAGAACATTCCTGTTGACAACAATATATGTATTACTAGATACAATTGATATATTAAATCGCAAACTGAAATTGGGGTGGAAAAAAAGTAGAGATAACCTGATTGCGTTTGCACTACCTAGTGGCTAAATAAGAGTATGGATCTCAAGGTCATCGTTTAAACCTCTAGGAGACAGGGTACCCAATGTGAAGATCCAAAAACTTTCTCTTCTGCAGAGCTCTTGGTATCTCCTCCCACTATCTAAATCCTTTGTAATTGCCTCTATTCCAAAGACTTTCAGTCCATCGTAATTACTCTGATGTTTTTCTTTAAAATGACGGGGGACTGAGTATTTATCTTTTACCAATTTTATATTACTTTTATGCTCGCTGATGCGTGTCCTTAGACACCGTGAGGTCCGGCCTACATATAGTAGGCCACAAGGGCAGATTAGGCCATAGACGACAAACGACGTCCCACAGTTGATAAACTGTTTGATGGAAAATCTCCTGCCATCTGTGCTCAAGAAATCTTTTTTTCTATGCCATATGACTCCACATGTGCCACAATTAGGAACGCTACATCTGTAGCTACCCTTTTGGTCAAATATCACTGACCATGGACCTGGGTTAGATGTCGGCTGGTGGTTCCTTTTACGTACTCTACTAGGCGCTATTATGCTCCTGAGATCTCTAGGTTTCCTGAAAATTAGTGTGGGTTTATCAGGGAGTACCTTTCCTAGAGTTGGATCGTTTTTTAAAATATTCCAATTTTTCGACAGAGTGTGTTTGATATCCCAGGCTTTGTTACTAAATCTAGTACAAAAACGTACTTCGTTCTTAATATAAGTGCCAGTGGTAGTCTGAGAGTTAGCGCCAGCTTCCGTGACAATAGAATCTATGGGATTGCTGTCATAAAGGGCTAGATATTTATTAAAGGCTGTTTCAATAAGCTGTACATCATACCCTTTCTCCTCAAATTTCTTTTTAAGGATCAAACTTTGTTCTAAGTAGTCTTTTTTCATAGTACACGTACGTTGTAGCCTACAAAACTGTCCAAAGGGAACATTACGAATCCATTGGGGATGGTGGTTGCTCTTGGCGTGTAGGTATGAATTACCCGCTGTAGGTTTGAAATATGTTTTTGAGCATATCTGGCCGTTGATATCATGTCTTAATTCTAAGTCTAAAAAGACTAGATTGTCATCATCAATTACATGAGTGAATGTGATATCATACGGATTATTTCCACAATGTTTAAGGAACCCCTCCAGCTGGGAATCTGTACCATTCCAGATGATAATAATATCATCAATATACCTTCCATATAGGATAAGGTTTGCACTGTAGGGATTATTCGTCCAGATATAGTTATTTTCCCAGTAACCCATGAAAATATTTGCATAGCTAGGAGCAAATCTTGCGCCCATGGCGGTGCCCTGAATCTGGCGATAGTGTTTATCCAGAAAGGAGAAGTTATTATGCTCTAGGGCAAATTCAATGCAGTTGTATAAAAATTGCATTTGTGTATAGTGGAGTGGTGAATTTATGGCTAGAAAATGCTGAATGGCTCGGAGACCATGATCATGTTTAATGGACGTGTATAAAGATACCACATCCAAAGAAAGCCATCTGTACCCCTCTTCCCACTTATACCCTGCCAGTATATCCAGTATGTGACTGGAGTCTTTGACATAGGATGAAAGATTTACTACTATATCTTTAAGGAAGTGATCGATATAGCTGCCTAGATTGCTTGTCAGGCTACCTATGCCAGAGACAATGGGTCTCCCAGGGGGATTGTCTTTGTTCTTATGTATTTTTGGAATGTGATAAAAGAATGGAGTGGTGGGGTGTTTGACAAATAAAAAGAGAAATTCTTCTTTGGTTAATATTTCTTCTCTTAGTGCTGTTTCTAAGAGTGATTTATATTTAGATTGATATTGGACTGTGGGGTCATTGGGTAGGATTTCGTAGGTTTGGCGGTCATTAAGGAGTCTCAGGGCTTCGGAAATATAAGTGTCACGGTCTTGAATGACCAGACCTCCTCCTTTATCTGCTTGCCTAATCACTACATCCTTGTTCTCTTTGAGGATCTTAAGTGGGATTTTTAGTGGGTCCTGTTGTAGATAATGCCTCCGTGTGAATGCATTCGTATTACAGATTTTCCTAAAATCCGCAAGTACTGTCTCGTAAAAGGTAGGTACAAAATGACCTTTGACCCAATGCGGATAGAACATGGATTTGGGTTTAAACCCCGTATGTATAATTTCTCCCTGAGAGACAGTCGCCATCTCTGTGAGAGTAAGATATTCTAAATCACTATCCGTAGACGCATCTTCCGTGTAAAGGTCTTCAAGGATGTTTAAAATAGGCTTTTCAAGTGAAACATCTAACACGGGAGAATTCGGTGGAAGATGTACATCGTTGGCGCTGTCTGTAGTAATGTCATTTTTGAGGAGAAAAAATCTCTTTACTGTCAGATTCCGAATGAACTTGTTTAAATCCACAAACAGTTCAAATAAGTTAGGTGGATTTGGAGGTGCAAAATTAAGGCCCTTTTTCAGGAGTTCAAGTTCTGAGTCAGAAAAAATTGATTTTGATAGATTATAGATTTTAGTAGTAGAGAGGGGAACTTTGCTATTCATCTCCTTCCTCTTTTGGTGTCTCTTTCCCCCTCTCTTCCCTCGTCTCGTCCGCTTTCTCTCTTTTTCCTTGGGGGAATTGATGGTAATGTTTGATCTACTGGGGCTGCGGACAATGAGTGGTTCGCAGCCGCTTCCCTTAAAAAATGAAATTGATTTTGGTCTGAATGTATATTACCATGACCATCCGTATCCAATGGTCCCTTTGGGCCCATATGATTTGGATAACTGGACACATGGTTGAAATCTTGGTGAAAACTAGGACAGTTCTGAGCTGTTCTGTAATTGTAAGGAGATAGTGGTTCCGATGTTGTATTTTCATAGGCTAGTGACCCCTTATACTGAGTGCCCGTATGGTTCCTAGTGGATGATGATACTGGGCCATTGGGGTGATTGATGTGTGATGAATGAGCTTTATGGTGCGTAGTCTTATATGGCTGCCTGGTGGAATAATGTCCTTTATTACTAGCATTTTGTTTTTTATTTTGTGTGTAAGAGTTATACTGATGAGTCTTAGACTGATTATAGGTAGGTTTGGAGCCTTTATACACATTTTTTGATTTAGAGGGCCCTTGTGAATTATGACCTGATATATTATTTGTGGTTTCAGGTCTAGATGGATGTGTATTGTTCCATAAGCTATTGGACTGTGAAGCAGGTGCACTGGAAGACTTCTGTTTCCAATTGAACTCACACCCATGTGAGTAATCCAGTCTATCCCTTTCAAATTTATCTGATTTATTGCTAATGGTGTTGGTTTCAAAATACATAATCTGATCATTGACCTTGATGTCCCATTCATTGAAGGTAGGAATATCAGTGTATGCAGCCAGTTCTTCTTGTAAACCGGCAATATCTGATTTAATATTTAATAGATTCCTTTCTCTTTGTTGGATTATAAGATTCATCCAGATTCTGTTGCATTTGCGGAGTTCATCCTTCCAACTGCTATCTAGATCTTCATCTAGGAAGCTGCATAGTTTGGTGATTCTAAGACCTCTAGGGGTCCTATGGGTTTCTAGATATTTTTGCAACAATAGTATGTCCCACCATTGGACAATTTCTCTCTCTAAGGCATGTTTCAAATTATAAAAAAGTGATACCATTTTATCTTCCCTCATAGCATGATCCGACTTAGTATTTGCACTAGTTGCTTCATTATTACAACCTTTTGGCTGATGTTCAAATGCATTAATGCTACATGCAAAACCTTTCGCTAGGGAAGTTCTCCTGACTTCCCTTTCTTCAATCGATAAGACCATAATAAAACAGAGGAGAGTCTTTACAGTCTAGTGTGTCTTATAACAGTTGAAAATGCTGAAATAGAAGTCTATTAGGTCAAAGGTATTCAGAGGCTGAGTCCAGGCTGCAGGAGCCCCAACACACACACCACAGTAAATCGAAAAAGAATTCTCCTGCGCTCTGGGACTCAGACAGGTGGCAGACAGATGGAACCAGGCCTGAAGGAATCGTCCACCAATGCATAAAGGGCTGTGCGGCTCCAAACCAAGGCTGGGGAAGCCCAATCAGCACTGCAGAATGAAATAAAAAACAAGAAGCGCACCAGCCTTGCGCATTACCTCAGTAACCAAAATTTATTACTTGTAAAAAATATACTCACAAACAGCGAATAAAATCAAGCATATAAGTCCTCACAGGGACTTGAAGATAACATGAGTCCCATCAGGGGAATGGGTGTTCAGTACAGCTGACGCGTTTCAAAGGGGATCCCTTCTTCCTCAGAGCTAACTGAACTGTGAGTGCTCTCTCCTATATATACACTTCTGGACTAGACCTAGGCCCTCCCTAATGGGTTGGGCAGTCTCAGGTTGATAGGAGGGGCCAAGATATTGTCAACAGACCATCGATATTTGCAATGCCATTAGAGAGAAATAACATATAAAATATAAAATGTAAAATGCATAAAAAACATAAAAAACCACATTTTGCATACACCACTTAGTGTGCATATAATCCATCAATTTAGCGATGACACCATAGGAGATGATGATCATGGCTAATACATGATGAAGCATGATATATTATAAATAATTCTCGTGTTCCATGTTTCATTAGTGAGCAATGTGTCCCCTGGACACTTCATCCAGAGGACTTGTTATGAAGCTGGATGGATATATAGCAATAAATGTGACAATAAACATAGATTATTAATAATGATTGTTAATCAACAAATGTCTTGATGGTTGAGTGTCCATAGTGACACAACCACATGTATATATATGTATAAACATATAGACATATACACCCACAATCAGACCTTCAACCCGAAGCTGTGTGTTTTGTGCTACCAGGCAACTGCATGCGTTTCATGATCCGATGATGAAGAAGATTAAATCAGTGCTCTTAAATCCATAATGCTGTATAGTCAGCCGCAGAGGGAGATCTTGGACTTCCCTCCTTGGCTGCAGGTTTACCCAGTGTATGGAACGCACGCTAGTGTACCATGCTCGTCACTGCGCATGCGTGAACCAACATGCGCATGCCCAGTATAAGGAGGAAGGTCCGTCTGCGCGATCACGTGAGCCCGCATCACGCGTATCTGACGGCCACTCTGTACGCGTGCGCCAAACCCGCTCTACTGGGTCAGATACCAGAACTGCTACCCCGCCCCCATCCTCTGACGAGGCTCTCCTTAGGGGAAAGAGACCTGTCTGGAGATTCCCCTCTGACGGGCTTACTGTTATATGCACCTTATAACGGATCAAATGGGGTGGTCAGACGGCCCTGGCTGTCCCACTCCAGGAGTATATTGAAGTGAAGGACATTATCATAAACATATATATATACATGTGTATACACGTCATGCGCACGCGTGTAACACCTTCAGTGCATATGACAGTAATGTTGCCGGTGGGTGTAGAATGTAAAACATATAGGCATACGTTCACATGGACGCCTTCCATGCTTCATGTATACAACACATGTGATGCATGATGATGAATACAGTAAAGTAAAAATAATAATAATAGAAATATAATAATATGGTATAAGATAAAAACTATAAAATACAACTAAGACCCTATACACGATAATTACTAATTGTGGCACATGTGGAGTCATATGGCATAGAAAAAAAGATTTCTTGAGCACAGATGGCAGGAGATTTTCCATCAAACAGTTTATCAACTGTGGGACGTCGTTTGTCGTCTATGGCCTAATCTGCCCTTGTGGCCTACTATATGTAGGCCGGACCTCACGGTGTCTAAGGACACGCATCAGCGAGCATAAAAGTAATATAAAATTGGTAAAAGATAAATACTCAGTCCCCCGTCATTTTAAAGAAAAACATCAGAGTAATTACGATGGACTGAAAGTCTTTGGAATAGAGGCAATTACAAAGGATTTAGATAGTGGGAGGAGATACCAAGAGCTCTGCAGAAGAGAAAGTTTTTGGATCTTCACATTGGGTACCCTGTCTCCTAGAGGTTTAAACGATGACCTTGAGATCCATACTCTTATTTAGCCACTAGGTAGTGCAAACGCAATCAGGTTATCTCTACTTTTTTTCCACCCCAATTTCAGTTTGCGATTTAATATATCAATTGTATCTAGTAATACATATATTGTTGTCAACAGGAATGTTCTGAGTGTAAGGAATGTGGTTACCTATCACTAGCCCTGACAATAATAATCTTTCATCCTACTGTCCCATACCACAAGGACATATATGGTCTCTTTAGTAGTTTGGTGCTAACTAGTGACTCCTTAAGACTGTTAATATACTGCAAGTCCACGGTTGATGGATCTCCCGAATGTATAGATGTGAAGTCTATCATATCTTTACATAATTGTTGTATGTAGAACATTCTTTATGGCCATACCTAATATATAGATCTTCCACATAGGGCCCCGTCACATATGTTGGTAATATCAGTCACCCTAGTGGGAAGTAAAATTAAAACTAAAAATATTAGAGTATCTTAGGGGTAGGGTGCAAGTGATGGCCTTATATGCTTGATCATAGTACCCCAATAGGAGACTCTCCCACGATCAGGAGTAATATCATTGAATTAAGCACTAGGGTACATAAGCGCCTATAACGTGGTCCTTACCTTAATATCTAATCGTAATTATGTGTATAGGGTCTTAGTTGTATTTTATAGTTTTTATCTTATACCATATTATTATATTTCTATTATTATTATTTTTACTTTACTGTATTCATCATCATGCATCACATGTGTTGTATACATGAAGCATGGAAGGCGTCCATGTGAACGTATGCCTATATGTTTTACATTCTACACCCACCGGCAACATTACTGTCATATGCACTGAAGGTGTTACACGCGTGCGCATGACGTGTATACACATGTATATATATATGTTTATGATAATGTCCTTCACTTCAATATACTCCTGGAGTGGGACAGCCAGGGCCGTCTGACCACCCCATTTGATCCGTTATAAGGTGCATATAACAGTAAGCCCGTCAGAGGGGAATCTCCAGACAGGTCTCTTTCCCCTAAGGAGAGCCTCGTCAGAGGATGGGGGCGGGGTAGCAGTTCTGGTATCTGACCCAGTAGAGCGGGTTTGGCGCACGCGTACAGAGTAGCCGTCAGATACGCGTGATGCGGGCTCACGTGATCGCGCAGACGGACCTTCCTCCTTATACTGGGCATGCGCATGTTGGTTCACGCATGCGCAGTGACGAGCATGGTACACTAGCGTGCGTTCCATACACTGGGTAAACCTGCAGCCAAGGAGGGAAGTCCAAGATCTCCCTCTGCGGCTGACTATACAGCATTATGGATTTAAGAGCACTGATTTAATCTTCTTCATCATCGGATCATGAAACGCATGCAGTTGCCTGGTAGCACAAAACACACAGCTTCGGGTTGAAGGTCTGATTGTGGGTGTATATGTCTATATGTTTATACATATATATACATGTGGTTGTGTCACTATGGACACTCAACCATCAAGACATTTGTTGATTAACAATCATTATTAATAATCTATGTTTATTGTCACATTTATTGCTATATATCCATCCAGCTTCATAACAAGTCCTCTGGATGAAGTGTCCAGGGGACACATTGCTCACTAATGAAACATGGAACACGAGAATTATTTATAATATATCATGCTTCATCATGTATTAGCCATGATCATCATCTCCTATGGTGTCATCGCTAAATTGATGGATTATATGCACACTAAGTGGTGTATGCAAAATGTGGTTTTTTATGTTTTTTATGCATTTTACATTTTATATTTTATATGTTATTTCTCTCTAATGGCATTGCAAATATCGATGGTCTGTTGACAATATCTTGGCCCCTCCTATCAACCTGAGACTGCCCAACCCATTAGGGAGGGCCTAGGTCTAGTCCAGAAGTGTATATATAGGAGAGAGCACTCACAGTTCAGTTAGCTCTGAGGAAGAAGGGATCCCCTTCGAAACGCGTCAGCTGTACTGAACACCCATTCCCCTGATGGGACTCATGTTATCTTCAAGTCCCTGTGAGGACTTATATGCTTGATTTTATTCGCTGTTTGTGAGTATATTTTTTACAAGTAATAAATTTTGGTTACTGAGGTAATGCGCAAGGCTGGTGCGCTTCTTGCTTTTTATTTCATTCTGCAGTAGTCCAGGCCAGGGTCGGTAGCAGAGGCAGGCAGCAAATATGAGCAGGCAAGGGTAATCCAAGAGCAAGGTCCAAGAGGAAGCTGGGTCAGTAACAAGATCAAGGAAGCTCTTCAAGGCTGTATCACAGGAACAGGGCTGAAGACAATACAGCAGAGAACTAAAGCAGAGTTCAGGTTTGAATAAGCTGCTTGGCAGCAGTGGATGCGCACACTTGTCTGTACATATGCGTATGCTCATACATGTGCATGTACAATACCCAGACAATGCATCTTAACCTGATGGCTGGCACTATGTTCCTGACAGTATCTAATGACACAGCCTTTTTTTCTGATTGGCTGTGGTAAAGAGCAGGCAGACACAAAAAAGGATTGGACATGACAGACAGCAATTGGAGCACACCAAGGTGAGTGCACATATGGATCAATTTTGGCTTTACTCCTGACCTATGAAAATTGGTTCTCTCATCTCTAGTACATTTTCTCATCTCTAATACCCAACTTGACAGTTTAGCGACTTAGATGAAATGAGAACCCCACCTTCCTTTTGCAGAACATTTAAAAGGACACCTTTGCCAAAAGATAAATGGAGGTTTGCATTTCCAACTTCCTTCATATTATACGTCACATGCAGTAAACGTGAACATTACAACTTAGCAGTTGCCATTGTCCTTGCAGCCATGGCTGTCTCCCACCCAACTTCAAGTATGTACAATCATCTAACATCTGTATTATAACCTGGACTGTTTTCACTGTCTGGCATAATGGCAAAAAATGTTTAATTTGTAACTGGCTGGAACAGCTGATCATGGGATCATCAGTTGTATTTCAGGGTTCATGGGAGAGTCGAAATAAGTGAAGACCATCTATTCCTTTTACTGTGTATGGCTATGATCCAGCAACCTTACCTTGGGCTGTGACATGATGGAACTAACCATGACACTGTGAAGCCTGCAGCAAACTCTGCAGGTGGTGGTGGTGCTGCTGCTGCTGCATCTTCTGCTACTTCTGACGGCGATGGCTTTCAGACTGAAAATGTACTGGGGTGCATGTATGGGTCTACTTGAAATTAGAGATTAAGGGAATATGGTAGGGATCAGAAAAAAATAGGATATTGTAGGTTACTCCCTTGCAAGACGTATTTAAAATGTCCTCCACTTTGGTTTTGTAGCAAGTTATCAAAAGTTATCCAATATCCATCTCTCTGTTTATTAATTCAAGAGAAAGCACCAACACCCTGTGCTGCACTTGCTAGATCTTGATTGGATAGTGTATGGGGGACTTACAATAATTGGAAATCATCAGCATCAGCATGTGGATCTACAAGTTGCATATACTGTAGGTAATAAAACCATCAATAAATTGTGTGTAATGGTATATACATTTAAAATAGATACCTAAAAAATATATATAAAAAATATATTTATAGAATATAATCCCGGAGGTAAGGTTGTAATTAATTAGTTTGTTGCTAACACAGCTAGCTGGGGAAGGCTGCCTACTGGGCAGGCTGGGAACCCAAGAGCTACAAAAGAGAAAGGGGATAGAGAGAGAGGCACCAAGCCACCAATAGCGTAGCAAATTTTGTTAAATAAAAAAAGGTATAAAATGCAATAATTATGCACTCATGTATGACTATGAGTGCATAATTATTGCCTTTCATACCCTTTTTTATTTAATAAAATTTGCTACACTATTGGTGGCTTGGTGCCTCCCTCCCCATCCCTTATCTCTCTGTTTATTGACGACATTGAAGTTACCACTGTACAAGCAGGCACCTTTAATCTGCCATGTCTGCCAAGTTTTTTTTTATTTAAAAACATTGCATTTTTCACTCCTAAGAGCAGACTTTGTCATTTTTGCCACCAAAATGTGTGAAAAACATGGGTGAAGCCATATCTCCCCACTGCCAACTACACATCCTGTTGTCATCTTCTTCCAGCTACCTCTCCTAATTAACATAAAATGAAAACTCCCTGTTTAAACTCTACCTTTTGCTAGGGCCATGGGCAGCAAAAGAATGGTAAGTGGTTCCTGGACATTCTTCCATTTGCTTGACATATTGTTTTTTTGTAATGTTTCCATAATGGAGGAGTGTGACATAGAAATTCCTTAAGTGTCCCTGCTGACATATCTGGTGTCCTCCTTGAGGGGACCCAGGCAGCAACAGGTTTTCCGTTTAGAAGGATGGATCTAATTCAGAGGACCCATACTTCTTCCCATGCTCCATTATGTACTCACTGACTCAAGCATTGGACCCCGTAGAGGGTAGAATTCCCCTTGATGGAGAAAAGTTACAGATAGGCCAGCTGGAAAGGTATTACCCCTGTTTGTAGGCACTGCTCCACAAGTGTGATAGTGCTCGGGTCAAGTAACACAGGGAGAAGGACTTTCAGTATACTGATTGTGGGTATATGTGTATACACATCCTGCTCCTAAAATGGAACCAACTTATTTTGTCAAAGCAGACCTCTATTTTTGCCAAAAGTGTTGCTTCTATTACACTGGCTTTGAATATAAACAGCTACGTGTTTTATCAAAACAAACCTCTATTTTTTCACATTAAAGGTTCACTTTTAGTACACTGACAGCTTCTGGGTCTAAAATATCAAGGAGGTCTGTAAAACAAGCCATTATTTTTTTACCAGATTAGTGCACCTTTCACTGTACTGACTGCAGATGTCTAGATCTACATGTCTTGATCTTAAAGCAGTCATGCACATTGTAAAAACAAGTTCTATTTTTCTTAAAATGGTTCTAAAGGTAGAATTTAAAGCAAACAAAAATTTTATACTTACCTGCTATGTGCAATGTATTTGTACAGAACAGCCCGGATCCTCTTCTTTTTGGGCTTCCCACTGCAGTCCTGGCTCCTTCCCCCTGCCGAGTGCCCCCATTAGCAAGCCTCCTGCTATGGGGTCACTCAAGCAGGCTCGCTCCTGATGTTCTCCTGTGAGTGGACATTGCACAAGCAGTGTGGCTCGGCCCCACCCCCACTCTCTCCTCATTGGCTCTTTGGCTGTGATTGAGAGCAGCAATGGCTCCCGCTGCTGTTTGAGCCAATGAGGATAGAGAGACCCGGGAGAGACCCAAATCTCATGCACATCGCTGGATTGAGATGGGGCTCAGGTAAGTATAAGGGGGAGCTGCACCCAGAAGATTTTTTACTTTCATGAATAGATTATATGAAGGTAAAAAACCTTCTGCCTTTAGACCCATATTACATGCACATTTCATTAATTGAGTTTTATAGTAGTTAATCCTTAACTACTATCCCTCCAAAAGGTTGTACCCCAGCACTGTGCTACTTTAACTGACAATTGTGCGATCATGCAAAACTGTACCCAAATGAAATTTATGTCATTTTTTTCCCACAAAGAGATCTCTTTTGGTGGTATTTGATCACTACTGGGATTTTTTTTTTATTATATATAAAGAGAAAAAAACAAACCTTTTTAAAAAAAACAATAATTTTTTTACTTTCTTCTAAACAACATATCCAATAAAAAAATGAAAAAGATAATTTCTTCATAAATTTAGGCCAAAATGAATTATGCTACTGTACATGCCTTTGGTAGAAAAAAAATTAGTTTGCATGAAAGTTTTAGCATCTACAAACTATGGGATATATATAATGGAACATTTTTTTGTACTAGTAATGGTGGTGACTTATAGCAGGACTGTGATAGTGTGGCAGGCAATCTGACACTTTGTGGGAACTGACTAACTGACACCGACATCACCAGTGACACTAATACAGTAATACACTGTCACTTTACTAATGACACTGGCTGGGAAGAAGTTAACATCTAGGGGTAATCAAGGAGTTAACTGTTTGCCTATGTGTTAATGTATGTAATATGTGCTGCTTTTACTAATATATCTTGTTGTTTTGCTCCCTGCTTAGCAGGGAATGAAAAAACAGCACTATTTCCTGTCAATATACAGAGCTCTGTGTTGTTTACCATCACAGAGCTGTGTTCGTGAATCACAGAGTGGATTAGTGGGTCTTGACGGTCAATTATTGGCTGATCGGCTTGTGCTATACTGAGTCACAGGTACATGATCCAGCGCAGAGAGGCCACCTTGCCACCATACTTCTAAGTGATGCAGTCGACAAGTGGTTAAACTACAAAAGCAATAGATTTTATGAACAAATTTGATATGCATATCATTACTGCTGTTTGGCTGCTAATGGAGGCAAGTCATTTCCTTGATTAGAGAAAAAATAGGGATCTTGAGGAGGTTTTTGGTGTTACAAATAACAAACGTACTTCAAAAACAGCATGATTTGCAGAACCACAGATTGCCCTTCACCCCAAAAAAATAATTAACTGAATTTGAGGTTTATTCATCTCTGTTCTCTTCTCCAGATCATAAAGGGGAAAACAGAAATATAACAGACCATCAGTTTACTGTAATAGATTTGTGTTAAGAAATTATTACTAATTTTAGAATATTGGTTAGACTGTTCATTACCACATGCATAATTTGTGAGCAGCATTAAAATTATGATTGTGAACAATGTGTTGTGGCAATGATGTTGCATCTAAAGATAATTAGGTTTTGTGGTTACAGCACTTGACATTACTAAAACATGTAATAATAAAAATCATAAATAGCTAATTTAATTATTTAATTGTGCCTATAAATTACGCAGAATAATTACTAAAGAAGATCCTTATCCAATATTTTTAGGATAGTAAATCTGCTTTTATCAAGAAGTAATTTGTTACTTTTTACTTTTGAGTAAGGTTCCTAAACCCATGTGAGTTGCTGTGTTCATTGTACAAACCATAAAAACAGTGCATTTCCAGCAAGCACATACTATTAATCAAATGTGACATGGCCTTTGTAGGATACACAGCAAGGATAAAGAGGTGTTTTCTCTCTACCGCTAAATAATTATGTGCAAAGCACTTATAAAACTGTAACATTTTCCAACTATACTTTGGGAATTAACTAGAGCTGAATAGTAGTTTGTTAATATTTTGCTAAATAAACTATTTTTGAACTTTGGCTCTTTTTAACATAATATACAGCTAAGATACTGTATACACAGTCATTAAGCATAATTCCTACATTTGGTATATATAATCATTTGCAGTAATTAGGTATTATAAAGCAGTAGATAATTTCACCAAGTTTAAGAAACATCCTAAATTTGGTCACTGCACTTGAGGTGAAGAGTTTCTATTTTGGGTAGCTTAAGTATAGATTCAGCCCAAACTTTTCATATTTTATTAACATGGAGGTGATGTTTAATGACACCCCTGTACTAATCCTATTTTGCCAGCACGCCTATATGCTAATCTTATCTTGCCATCTTATTTAGCCTTAATTTGTCAATAAATTGTCAATGCTAGCTGTCACTTATTATATTGTTTGAAAATGTTGAATTACTACTGTGACAGACCTAACAGGGACAGGTGCTTTTGGAGGGGACTAGGGGTTAGCCACTGATTATGGCCCATGAAAAGAGCAGATCATTCTCTAATGATGGACAACAATGTGAAGAACATTTGATTAATTCTCTGCATAAAGATAATAA
This sequence comes from Staurois parvus, assembly GCF_062004578.1. NCBI lineage: Eukaryota > Metazoa > Chordata > Amphibia > Anura > Ranidae > Staurois > Staurois parvus. The sequence goes on from NW_028317815.1 coordinate 28,993,979, forward strand.
ATCTTCCCTTCTGGAGTGGATGGAACGGTGTAATATTAATCTTGTACAGGTTAATGGTCAGAAGAAATATGGTGGCTCTCATGTGGACTGGGTTGGAGAAGCATCTCTATTTGGGACAGAAATATTTATCAACAATCTCCCTCAAGAAATCTATGGACATATATTAATTCCACTTTTTCAAACTGTTGGAATATCATGTGAGTTTTGTCTTATGATGGGCAGATTATACAAGTGAAAGCAAACACCTGATAGACAGCATGTGTAATAGACTTGGTATATTCAGGGTTGAGCTTGTTGTTGGTCTGTCTGGGATGGGCTCCCTGATTAATCAAAGCATTGACTGGGTGCCTGGCTGTTGATTAGCTTTCTGTTAATTAGAACATTGTTAGCTGTTGGCTTTACTGTTTACCGTTTGCATTGTTTAGGATAATGTGATCAAGCTCTTACCTAATCATTGTGGGATGTTTACCTCAAAGTTCAATATTTGTTTTACTGTTCATGTAGGGGCTGCCCCTATTTCTGAAGTATATATTGGGTGCAATGCCTAGCTATAATTCCTTGGTCCTGTGTCCCAGCGGCGAGGAAGCAGTTATCTGACGGAATCACCCAATCAGGGTGACAGGCGTTCCGTTACAATTACCCTTTTCCTGACTGACTATTCTCACTGCAAACATGTTTATTAATAATTTGATGCTGTTAGCCAAAAAAAAAACTTCTTGGTTGTATGTTGTCATGCTAGTTCATAAATTTACAAATATGCATTTTACAGTATTTCTTAATTAAATATATGAAGACGGTCTTCCTGTACAGATGCCTCTGCTTGCAATAGGCAAATCTGCTTATGTTTGATTTGTGGGCATGTTGGCGAACATGGACAAAAATCTGCAAATGGCTACAGTAACTTTAATGTAATCCCCACTGAAGTCAATGGGAGGTAGATATTGAAAGACCATTGTCTCCATTTGCAAGGTTAATAGGCAGGGGTATGTCAAATAAAGGGAAGATAAAAGGAATAGGCAAGGGAACGTCAAATAAACAAAGAGCTGGGCACTGCCTTGGGAGAGCCAATGCAAAAATTAAAAACAAAATATTGTTTAGGGGGAGCATCACTTTAAATAAGGCATAAAGGGCAAAATTAAAATGATACAATTCCTTTAACCATTTAATGACCGCCCACAGGACTTTTACTGTGGACGAGTGGCAGCTACATGCAAAGCAACACACTGGCTCATCCTGTACTAACCCAACCAACCTAACCCAGGGGGGGCGCAGTGCTCCCCCATGTGAGACCAATGTGTGGATCTTGGTAACTGGGACCCGGTGGTCATGTGATCGCTATGTGATCACATGATCACAATGCTAGCAAAGCTGTTATGAAACAAACTGATTCACAACAGCTTTGCTTCTTTTTTCTGGAGAACTGTGATTGGCCCACAGCTCTTACATGGGACAATCACAGCACCCTGTACCGTGTGACCAGCTGGAGCCAATCACAAATCACTGTATTTTAAATTGTCCTGAACTTAACCCATTCATGACAGTTCAAAGCGATCATTGCATTGCAGAGCAATAATCTTTATTGCTCCTGCAATGCAAAATATGAAAAATAAAATCTCTGATAACCCCCCCCCCCAAGAGTAGTACAATGATACTATGGTAAACACCTCTCCCAGCCAGGATCACCTAGCATTAGATTGCCTGCAGACCATTGCCCTTATGCTATAGGTTGCTGATCACTGCCATTACTAGTATAGTGTTTGTACGGATCAATATATTGATCACAAACAGAACTTTACTAGTGCCTCCTTAGTATAGTTTGCCCAAAAACGCAGGGTTAACTTGCGGTCCTCCAACTATTGCAGAACTACAAGTCCCATCATGCCTCTTCATGTGGGAGTCATGCTTGGAACTGTCAGCCTTGCAATGCCTCATGGGACTTGTAGTTCTGCAATAGCTGGATGGCCACCAGTTTGACAACCCTATGTTAAAGGATAAGTTCAACTTTGAAGCATGCTACATGTTCCATCCATTTTTAGGGTAGAACATGTAACATGCTCCCAATTCTGCAGCCACCACCTGATTCCCCCCCCCCTTTCCCTGTGACAAGCTGTCACTTTTTAGGGCTCCGCCCACACAACCACATCATTCATTCATTTATTCATTCATTCAAAGAGTTCAATAAATGAATAAACTACAAGTCCTGACAGCTTTAGCGGCTATCGGTTTGTAGTTCTCAATCATCTAGCTTGACACCATGGAGCACTGTGGTAGTTCATTGAACCTTCCTGTGAGTGTATTTCCCTGACTGTACATCCCATACGAGCAAGCAGATATACTGACAGATCTGCAGGAGACCTGTATGGCACCAGCGATTTACTGATGACTGGTGCAATGATTTACAGGCTCCTGCAACCAAAAATAATAATGTATTTATTATTTTTGGTCAAAAGGTGAACTTGTCTTTTAAAAGAAGCAAGCAAGCTCAGACACTATCCAAATGTTTTGGAGCAATGCCCATTCAGAAAAGGCAACTTTCAGCCATAGTAGAGGTAAACGAGAGCTGTTGCAAGTATATGCAATATAATTATATAAAGTACTTTTTTTTCAATGTAACTTTTATTCATTTTGATGAAGGACATTCCGTAATAAAATTTAAAGATTTAAAAGTTTTCCAATATTTTTAATATACTAATCAATCACTTAAAATATATGCTTCCAAATTACGAAGTACTTTAACACCCAAATGATACCATGCAGATCTCATGAAGTGCCTTTGTAAAGTGGCAGCTATTTTTAGCCAAAGAGAAGAACATTTGTTTTACAAAGTTTGTATAATACTTACAGCTGCAATGTACAGTATAATAATGTTGTAACCCTGATAGGGCTAGGATCAAAATTAACCATAGAAAGTATCACTTTTGATCCAACTTCTAGCTGAGGTAGTGAGTCAGTCAACAGTGAATTTATTTAAATATACTTGGGATAAACATTAACTATATTCAGACAAAAATTAACAAAAAATCAAAGCAAAACAAAAAAAAAACACAAATGAATGGACCACTTGGTATTTTTCTGCTGTCACTCTTTTGTGTTTCTATGTCTATGTTTTCAAGTTTAAGGTGGACCAAAAAGTCCAGTAATTATGCAAAATAACAATATGGGCAGATGGCTACTCCGAACCTGAAATAATCCATTTTTCCTATACACATCCATATTGCAGCATTCTTATTGTTAGGAAAATTAATGATGTCTGGGCAATTATCATGCCAAAGTGCCCCCTTAACACCCCACTTTCAGAAATCACATTAGGCAATTACAGCTAACAGTCTTAATAATCCTCAAAGCTGTAAATACAAATTGTTCATATAAACCTATCAAAATAGGGAATTTCCACTTTCGAATTCTAAAAAATCATACAAGCTTGTTACAGTGTTTCATTTAATTGAAAATCAAACTAGTTCATTCATGCAGATGTAGAATTACATTTCCTATAATGCCAAATGAATATTGTTGACTAATTATAGAATAAGATTCACCCACATACAGTGCATCTTCAGGCAACACACAAAACCAATTGTTGAACTATGTTAGGCCAGTTTGGATTCTATTTAAAGTACAGGGTTATCTGTAAAGACAGCACAGAAATAGGGCCCTGTCAAGCAGGTACCTCTATCTGATGTCAAGGATAAGTTCACCTTTGGTAACATGTTACATGTTACACCTGTATTTACCTCACCTTTTGTATCACCCCCCCTTCCTTTAGATTGTAAGCTCCACGAGCAGGGCCCTCCTATTCCTTCTGTACTGAAATGTATTGTAATTGTACTGTCTTTCTTATATTGTAAAGCGCTGCGCAAACTGTTGGCGCTATATAAATCCTGTATAATAATAATACTATTTAGGCTGTAACATATTGCCAAAGAGCACCTGCCTGCGCCCCTCTGATACCCCGCTGTGACAGTGGGTGGGGGGGGTTCTCCCTGTATCTGTTTTCACAATTTAAAAAGAGCTCCGTCCACACAGCCATGACATTCATTCACAACAATCTGTGAAGGAATGAACTACAACTAACATCTGCTACCACAGCACACATCTTGTAGTTCCCAAGGAACTGCAGGGGCGCTGGTGAATGCTCTCATAGTTCATTGATCTTCCTGCTCTTCAGTAACTCTCTGCCCCTACAGGAAGTATGGGCAGACATCTATACTGATATTCTGCAGGAGCCTGACATTGCACCAGTGATCTGCTGATCACGAGTGCCATGCTCTGTAGGCTCCAGAAGAAAAAATAATAAATGCACTATTTTTTTTCCCTGCAAAAATATGTGCATTTTTTTCATTTTTTTTTAAAAAGTGAACTCAGCTTTTAAACCTCAGAATGAGCAACTGAAATGGGATAAATCACTGTGATGAGTAATTCAGGTCTTACGTAAGTTTCAGCTTGAGCTACTGAGTTGAGTAAACAATAGAATTTTACAAAAGACTTCTAAGCAGCCTGTAGATGGATGTGTAATGACTAAAGATCCATTTATGATTATTTTTACCAAAGAAATGTAGCAAAATACATTTTGGCAGACATTTACGAAGCAAGAATATTTGTTTGCAAAATGTTATAACAGAAACAAAGAACTGTGTCTTTTTTTAATGTTTGGTATCTTTTTATTTATATAGGAAAAAAATTAAAAACCAGTGGTGATGAAATACCATCAAAAGAGAACTCTATTTTTTATATAAATTGCATTTGGGTACAGTGTTGCCTGACCAAGCGATTGTCAGTTAAAATAGCACAGTACTGAGTAGCATAAAAATGCTCTGGTCTTGAAGAGGGTAAACCTTCCGGTGGTCAAGTGGTTAAAAAAAATGTATTTTTAGGCCTGACAGTAATAAACAAAGAAGATCGGTACAAAACCATTACACATTCCCTTTACAGTCACAAATTTCATTTATATGAATTTCATTTATATGAATCTAGGTTTTGTGCGTATTTCTCCATATTACATATTTATTTCAGTAAAGGATTCAATTAAATATAAATATTAAAAAATTGATCCTAAAATTGATTTCAAAAGAAGGGGCCCTTCTAATGTGTAATAGTGTACCAGAGACATTTATTTTATATATAGTGTTTAGATTTGCACTTTGTAGCTCTCGTTTAAATGTTTAACGGCTTCAGTTTAGCACATAATTTTACTTAAATGTTCCTACCTGTAAAAGCACGACACCCAATTGGAAATTGTGATTGCATTGCATACTTTCTTGGTTTAGAGGTTGAACAATGATCATTAAATGACTTTTTGCCCCACAGATGCATACTTACATCAATCTAATGGCCAATGTTCCACTGATTGTTTACATCTAGTGCCACAATCCTTCACTGTCCTGGCCTCACCTGTGCATTACAGCCTCATAGACATCAATGGGACCACCTCAGGCCTCAGAAGACAACCTCAGAGAACTCAATGGGGTGTTAATGTGCCAACGTGGCCAAGGCAGTGCCAAAAAGTGGAACTGTGGCCATCGCATAGAGGTAAGTATGCATTTGTGGAGGGGGTGGGTAGATTAGGTTTGGTCATATGAAGGGGGCATAAAGAAAAAATGCACTACATTTTAAAGTGCACTTATGTTTTAAATAACATATATTTTCATTAATGACATTGTCAAGAGACTCACAAATTAATTAGGTTGATTAATAGACCGTGGAATTAAGTAATAATGTATCAGGTGATTTGGCACTGTATAAAGGCCACCACATGTTACAATTCAACTTTGCCTTACTCAAGTTTACTTAGATCTACCCACAACTTCGTAGTACAAGGTCCTGCCTAAGTCCTCTCTAGATTTAGCTCTGTGCCTCGCTACAGCTCTTCTCTCCCCTTTTCCTCTTCTCTCAGGAGACTACGGCAGCAGAGGGAGCCATTGGCTCCTGCTGATGTCAATCAAGTCCTGTGGGAAGGGATCAGGGGCATGGCTGATCCACATTGTGTGTGACCATGGATGCACACAGCTCTCCTTGGGAGCACATTGGAGCAGATAACACTGGCGGGGGAATCAAGGAGAGAAGGTAAAGGGCCTGTCTGTGCAATACCGTTGCATGCGGCAGGTAAGTATAAACCTCTTTTTTTATTGTAGTTAAAACAAACACTTTAACAATCAAAAAAAAAAAAATTTATACAAATAAAAAAATAGCAGAAACATAAAAAGGGGGAAAGGGTGACAGGGTAATTAGTGATTATTAGAGTTAACTGAGCGTCAATTAGGGATTAAATGGCAGCAAATTTTATTAAAAAATTTTTATTTAAAGACTTTTTTTTACTTGTACTTTTCTTTTAACTGTTATCATATGCAGTTAAAAGGTTGCCATTTAGATCTTCATATATAATCTAATAAAATAAAATGTAACTATAATTTTACTTTTTATCTCTTCCCATGCAGCGATTTACCATGCAGGGCTGTATCAGTGTTGCCTCTGGCAGAGAGTGGTGTCATGAGTATTTCAGCACTGCCTACTTGTTTTCTTTTCATTTTTTATTTAACTTTATTTAAAGTGTCATATAGTGACACTTCATTCATGTGACCAAAAATCACAGCAGCATTGTTATTTAAATGTTGCACATAGAAAAAAATTGTTTTCTATGCGCCTTAGCAATGATCTGTGTTTATGCTTCTGTGCAGTATTTACAAACACTGTTCAGAATGTCACATTTTCACAGCAAATACTTCAGCTGGCTTCAGAATTTAATCAATAAGTCCTGGCTGTCTGGTGCATAATGGTCTATTTTAAAAGTGCTAAACTCTTTAACAATTTTACAATGCTTAATTATGTTTGCTGTTCATGATTTTCTGTTTGTCTAAGTACATGTATCTCTTTTAGATATATAATTAGCCCCTGAGGAAGCGACTGTCATCGCGAAACATGTTGGGCATGCTCTTCAGTCTTTGAATGTTCCTTGCCCCCTCACAGGATTACTTTGGTGGTAACTTCTACGCTGTATCACTGGTTGTCATCCTTTTGAATATATGGTGGGCTTTGGGACATTCATTGCGGGTACACTGTACAACAATATTTTATTCAAAAATGTCTATATGTGATGTGATGTTAAATAAAGGAACATTGATCTTTCTTTTCTACGTATGTAGTCTCTGTGCCTATAAAGTCCATTTATACAATCTCCTTTTTTATATATAGTATATACCAGCACGTGACACTGTTGTATCTATTGCGTGTGACCTTTATCACCTGAGGGTTACCCCACATCCTTTTCATCAAGTCCTGGCTGTCATCTTACCAACTGGGAATTGCCAGCTAAAGCAATGGGGAGAGCAGCAGTAGAGACAGCCAACATATTCCATGTGTGCCCTGTTTACTTTGGTTAATTGTTTGGGGCATAAGTAGCACTCCTAAGGTACAAGACTAGTAAAGGCTTATAGGCTTGTGTTTTATACAACAAATCTAAACATTTATGTAAATGTATTCCACATAGGTTAGGTAGTGAAAAAGCAGTCATAATGTGATGCCTAAAATACAGAAATCAGATTTCTCCCTTTGTCAATTTAGAGAAATAGGAAAAATAAAATATGATAGATGATAGGCCAAAAGATTACCCTTTATGAGCTCGGTTTAGCTGGGAGCTAAACACTGATTATGTAAATGTGCTTACTTAAATTATAACTCTCACTGTGAATTTAAAATGTGGAGTCTAAATGCTTAGGAAAAACAAACCAAGAAATCTGCTTAGTGTGTTTACTGTACACCAGCATAGCCATCTTCAGCTTTTAGCATAGCCACAGAGGCTATCAAAAGACAGTCACCTGGTTCTGCTTTTTTCAGGCTTCTAGCTGACCGTTCTTAGCTGAAACATCAATTGAACAAGTTTAAAAAGGTATTTCAATTGCTATTGCTTCCCTTGAGATACAGGATGCTGGCAGAGTATACCCACACACCTCTCTTCTGCCAACTTCCCCTATGTATACGAACAAACACAACATTCAAACAAAGGTACTGCAGGAAGGTCAAGCCACTCTAATTGAAAAAACACACTCTCTGCAGCTTGTGATGATGTCAAATGTCCACAATACTTTTGTTGTCCACTGGCCTGTCACTAAGATCATACATGTCAGAATAGTGTTTTTTATTCTTTTCGACGACAAACAGGAAATGTGAAGTCTGATTTTTAATGGTAAGTTATTTTTATTAACACACATTATTTAGTAAATTCCATTTTATGATTCCCCGTTTTGATATTTGGTGAAACTCTGAGGTCAATCTATTAAAGGCAAATAGGCTGTTATTTTTTATTTTGCAAGGGAATTTTCTCTAAGTGTAGTGAATGATCCAAAGCTCTGCTGACTTTCATCATCCAATCAAGTATAAGCAAAAATGCTGTTTTTTATTTTACTCGCACATGATTGGGTATTTTGTGAAAAGTGCATCTTCCCTTGAAAATAATCCCTTGTAAAAAGAACAATCTATTTGCTTTTAGAAAATCAACCCCTACGTCTCTAGGGGAAACAAGATGCTGCAGATATAAAATAGAGACCTCTAGGTTGTTCTAAATAGGTGTAAAACTATGACACATGGTAATTACAAGAATTTCCGCTCTTTATATCCGCTGCATATCACCCTATAATTATGACGGGCTGCCTCACTGGTCAGTAGAAATGTCTTGCAGGCTGGAGGGAGCAAGCAGACCTTACCATTACAAGGAACTGCCCAGTAATTGAACATAGGAGGACAAGAAGAACTGCTGCAGAAACCTTTTGGTGCCTGCACTTTATAGCTACTAGCAGTTTTTTTTTAATAGCAAACTTTAAAGTACATGGTATGGAGTTTCTTAGCCTAGGTCAGGTTAGCATAAATCAGATACTGAGAAAATTCATATGTACGTGACATAGTAACATCAATCTACCATGACTGCATGCCTCAATAATTACCATGACTTCCAAATACGGTTTAGCTAGAGTATATTATTCTATAGTACCAAAGCAGGTAAAAATATCTGTAATATATGTAAAACAAAAATCTCTTCATAGAGAAGGAAGCCCTCTCCTAGAAAATTGTCACCTTTGGAAATGTCTCTATTGGAAGACAGTAGGGGAGATTTACTAAAACTGGTTCACTCAGAATCTGGTGCAGCTGTGCATGGTAGCCAATCAGCTTCTAACCTCAGCTTGTTCAATTAGGCTTTGGCAATACAACCGGAAAGCTTTTTTGTTTCTATGTAGAAGGGCACCTGATTTTGCACTCTCCAGATTTAGTAAATAAACCCAACTATCCTTGTTCCAGTGACAACTCCTCATTTACTTTCAGTCCTGATGACAATGGTCATAAGGACAAATATTGAAAGCGAATCTCCATAGCAGGTCATAGACAACAATAAAAACCCGACGGCATTTCTAACTCACATTCTGTCCAAGTCTAGAACAAAATGTTCTGGTTTTAGATACATTTTTATTTTGTGGTGACTGTCTTCATTTACAGTTTAAGTTAGTTTGAGCTGGTAAACCAAAGACAGTAGTTAAAGAGTAACTACACTTTTACTGAAAAAAAAATCCCCTCTGGATGATCTATGTACATTGCAAGGATTTCGACAAACTTTGTTGCAGAGTCCTACCTGTTTTTGCACTGAATTAAAAGCGGTTTGTTGGGTTATGTCATTGTTTAAAGTAAATCTGAATGGAAGTGACTTATACTGAATCTGAATGGAAGTGACTATTATTTACCACCTCCCACGCTGTCTGTTGTAAAAAGATGGTCGACATAATCCAGGCACTTTCCCCCTGCGCCCCCTAGCGACCACACTGAGGCTGGATCTGTGTCCACCGGTCAAAACGGATGACAGATTATTGTACCAGGTTGGCCTCATTACCATGAGATTGCTGTGATTGGTCATAGCAATCATATGGCACCGGGGACCTACCCGGTACAAAGATTTGTCATCTGCTGTGTCCATTGTACAGAATGAATGGCTTTCATTCATAGCCATTTATTGTGTACTATTGTGCTGCTCACTATGATTTTGGGGGATATATGTACTGTCCTGGCATTTTAGGGCCTCGAGAAATGAGATAGGCAGTCAGTACATGGATACAGTACAGAATTGATCAGTTTTCAAATATACATACCATAGTTTGTAGACTCCATAACTTACACACAGACTAAATAATATACACTAATTTGGGTTATGTTTACTGAAGAAATGTCCCAGAAAACATGTTGGCCTAAATGTATCAAGAAAGGTTATTTACTTGCAAAATTTTACATCAGAAACAAAGATAAATGTGGGTTTTTTCAAAATTTTGGGTATTTTTTTATAACAATAAAAAATAAAAAAACCCAATGGTGATTAAATACCACCTGAAGAAAGCTTTATCTAAAAAAAAGTGATAACAATTTAATTTGGGTACAGTGTTGCATGACTGATTAATTGGCATTCAAAGTGCAATAGTGCTGAAAGCTGAAAATTTTCCTGGGCAGAAACGGAGTGAAGTGCCCAGTGGGCAAGTGGTTAAATACACTAACAAACTGAAGCCAAACTCCAGCTAACAAATTCGGTATTGAGGTGGTTAATAAGCTGATGCACTTGCAGTGTTCTAATGAGGAAAGATGCAGGGTCAGCATCCCTTTTGAAGTAAGCAACCCTTTTGAAGTATCTAAAAAAATTAATTTCTGGGAAAATCGGTGAGCCAATAACAATAACAGGAAATTACATTTCTGGGTAAGTTATGTACAAAAGGACTCCAGGTTGCTATATTGCATTGAATTTTATTCTGCATTGTAGGTTGAAAAGGATCAATTACAATGGCTTATGTAGCAATTGTATATGTTATTTTTTTATTTCCTATTTTTCCCCACAAAAGTGTAGTTACCTTTAAAATATAATAAAATGATTCACAAAGTCATGAAACAGAACAATAATGAGGAAAACATAATATAAAAGGATAGAACAAAAGATAACACTTTGTGACTCTGGGCAACAAAAGATAAGTGAATGAAAACCTGCATTTATCGCACAAGCAATGTAAAAGGAAAATTGAGGTTCAATTTGGAAGGCACAATCAATTATGTTTTATTAATGTTATTTTAATACAAGCTGCGGTCCAGTAATCATGATCTGTTTAACACAGCGCTGGAATGAGTTTATAGCAGAATGTAATTTGCAGCAGCTTCTGCTCACTTACAAAACACTTGCTATGTTAATTGTGATTTCACACTTGACAGAACCTGCTTGCCTCCAGGTAACTTTCACTTCATAGAACACTTAGCATCTTACCAACGTTTTCTACTTAATACTTCTAACCCTCTACAAGGCCTGCAGGGAGTCACCTAAACACAAAGAGCTCATTTTCAGTTATGTCTTCTCTTAGATTGTATTTATAAATCCTATTTGCAGGTATCTATGTGCATACATACGTGGTGTATGTGTGTATGTGTGTGTGTTTTAAACAAGTTTGGTACGTGACAAATTGCGTGGTCCGGAAAATATCACAACTGATAAACAAAGTTCTTAGGTCATTTAACATGGATTAGCTTTCTTAAAGGCAATACATCGCCAGTCGTATTTACAACGGATTCCCATATAAACTGTAAAGCTATACCCATGGCTTAGATGTTCATAATTGGTTTGACACTGACCTTTTTACTCGATATATCAACAGATACCATAGGATAAGTGCAACAAAGTCACATGGGAAGCCTTTTTACAGTTGATGTATTTCTACATGTTTCGCAACACAGAGCTGCTACTTCAGGAACGAAGGGAATCATAACATCCAGGGTTAGATATTGGACCAGTACGCCCTGGCTAGAGTCCAGGGAGCCACATTCTACCCCTGGCAGGTATGGGAGATACACAAACAGATCACTCAATAAAAGTAAAAGGATCTGGTATCAATGTTTATATGTGGACCACATTAGGGTGGGATATGAAGCATTCAAAGCTCTTCCAGTTGAGTGTCTATTATGGTAAATAGCAATCCAGGTGAGATAAAGCAATCCAGCATGGGGCCTTTAAAAGCCAGAGCAAATATCCTACCAGAGCATCGGTGCACCATTAACCATGAACATCTAACACATGGGTATGGCTTTCCAGTTTATATGGGAATCCATTGAACATACAACTGACTTTATGATGTTTTTAATATAACTATATTTTTTATTAATAATAAAAAATGTGTATTTGATATATAGAAAGTTTTTGTGTATGGTTTGTTGATCAGCATCTAGAAAGTCCTATTCCCTCAAATACTACAGTTTTTTGGCTTTCTTTAAAGCCTAACTCTACGCTTACTATGCTAAGTTTGGCTATGCTTCAATAACAGGGAGCTGAGAGCACTGTATAAGTTATATGCAGCGGGATAGAGATTTCCCATTCCACACGTGGAATAAAATCAAGCCGGGCTGAGCTCTGCTCAGCCTTTCACAGGAGGCTTTGTATTCTATGAATGAATACAAAGGGGTTGATTTACTAAAGGCAAATAGATTGTGCACTTTGAGAAGTGCAGTTGCACTCTGCAAGTGTAGTTGCTCCAGCTTAGTAAATGAGCAGAAATTCTGTTTACTTTCATCATCCAATCATGTGGAAGCAAAAATGCAGTTTTTTTTTATTTTCCTTGCACGTGATTGGGTATTCTTTGCAAAGTGAAGCTTTAACTCATCTACTAAGCTCTGGAGCAACTGCACTTTGCAAAGAGCACAGTTCATTTTCCTTTATTAAATCAACCCCAAAGTTTGCTCTGATTGGCGGAGGTGGCTAGATGACTTCACAATCTCTGCGTCTGCATAATCAGAGGAAGCCTTGTATTCATTCATAGAATACAAAGCCTCCTGTGAATAGCTGAGCAGCACTCAGCCCAACTCAATTTTGTTCCAGGAGAGGGACATGAATCCTCTTTCCCGCTATCAAAACACAGAGTTGTATGTAATGCTACATATAGTTTACACAGTGGGGTTTATTTACTTAAGCTGGTTCATTCAGAATCTCATGCACTTTCTGCATAGAAAACAGTCAGCTTCCATGTTTTATTGCTAAAGCTGAGGTTAGAAGCTGATTGGCTACTATGCACAGCTTTAGCAAATAAGCCCCCATGTTTCTGACAAGTGCACCTGTTAGTGAAGAATATAGTTTTTTTGGGGCCAGCTTGGCCCATATGAAATATATTATTTACAGGCACACTAAACATGGAGTTACGCTTTCAACTGTAAAAACAGCAAAGGAAGTTTAAGGCAATGGGTTTTCCCTCTACTATACAGGACTTCTCAGTTTTGTCTTACAGACCTATGCTGTCATTTGCAGTACGGACACAATTTTTTGATCCACCGCCAAATCATAAGAGCTTTGAATGATGCAGTTGCGAAAGATATAGTGATCAGAATAGTTTGCCTGAACTTAAAGTGTATCTACGCCAAGAACTAAAATGTAATACACTGCAGCTCACCAGGCTTTAGATGAGGGGTCTGCATTAGTTATCTCTTTCAGGCTCTTTTTTTTTTCTTTAATTTCACTTAGAAATCCTATTAATAACACACTTTCTGTCCTAGGGTAGCTAGGCTCGCTTCTACACTGCATCTATGGAGGGATATCACAGCTAACCATTGAAAACAGCATTGTCAGCCTGTGGGGAAAGTAGTGATAGATGGACTAGTAGATTTAGATTGAATTTACTTAAGTGACTAACAAATTAAAGCCTAATTCCAGCTTACATCTTTTGGGATAAAGGTTTTAACTGTATGAGTAAAACCTGAACATTGTAAGTCCCCCCTCCCTTCCCCCTAGAAGTGTTGAATGGTTTGTCTCAACCTTCTAATTTTGATGGACAAATTGGTCTAGTAAAGGAAGTGGAATAAATATCTTTACTGGCAGGATCAACAGGTATTACAACTTTTGTTATGGGGAGGGAAGCATGGTAATGCTAGTGACAGATTGCATTATATGTCATTTTCTATTTTGCCCATAAATCCACTTTAACCTATAGCTTAGTAACACCTCATAGCAATTTCTCCATTAAGAGTAAATCAGTCATTACATGCCTTTTATTTATTTTAAAAACTATGTTCATAGCACATATCAGTTTTACCAACATGTTTTATTTTATTCCTATCTTTATATAAGCTTTACTGTAGGCAATAATCAGTGATTTAACAGAATGGTATCTAAACACTTAGAAGAGCCAGAGCAGTAGAAGTGAATTGAAATTCTTTATATAGGCTGTGATCTTAACAGCAGCTGTGCAATCTTCCACACAGTAAGTCTTTAACGTGTGAAAACTCCACTTGTACCAAACACCTTTTGGGATATGTAACTCAGTTTCCCAGAGCATTTAATCCTTGACCTGATAGAAAGGTACCAATAAAAGGGTTCACTGGTGATAAAGGATTCAAGCACTCCAGCGGAATTAGTTCTCTTTTTGTTCCTATTCCACAGCACAGTAATTGCACTGTTCGTCTAGATAGAGTATCTTACCAATAACAGAGGTGATGTACTATTTTACAAGATCCTCCTGATTAAGCTGCTATTAAATTTCGTGTGTGTGTTGTACTGTATTCAAATCAAACAATGAGAATGAGCACTTGAGATTTTTTTCCAGGAAGCCTCATTTTTCAAAAGCTAAGGACTACCTGTAATTAAATTCAGAGAGCATTATAGTGTTTCAAATATGTACTGATTTATTCAAGATTGCATTAATCTTTCTCTTATACAGAAGTATTCATTTAAAAACTGTGTAATACCCCAGTTACGTACTTTGGCTCTATTTACTGAGAAAGTAGTTATTTAAAAAAAAATGTATAGGATTGTTCAGTGTTAAGTAAATCAAATAGAATACATAAAATGTAAGCCTTAGAGTGTTTCTAAAGTCAAAAGGTGTTTCACCTTAATGCACTCTCTACATTAAGGTAAAAACCTTCTTCATGCAGCCCCCTTTATACTTACCTGAGCCCAATCTCAACCCAGCTGTTTGCCGGAGAGCAACTCCCTCTGCTCTCTCACTCCTCACTGAACAGAGAGGCCTTAGCAGGAGCCATTGGCTCCTACTGTGATCAATCACAGCTAGAGAGCAGGAGGCAGGGCCAAGCCATGCTCTGTGTGTCAATAGACGCACAGAGCACAGCTTGGAACTAAGCTGTCAGGAGTGCCCCCATAGCAAAGAGACTTGCTATGGGACACTTGGCAAGGGGAGGAGCCAGAAGTACCAGTGGGGGACCAAAGAAGAGGAGGATCTGGGTTCCTCTGTTAAAAATGATTGTACAATTGTGCAGAGAAGGTAAGTAGCATGTTTGTTATTTAAAAAAAAACCTTAAAATAATGCACTTACAGTACATGCTTCCAAATAGTCAATCTGCTTCCCTTGCCAGCTATTTGGAAGCTTGTAAGTGCGTTATTGTATGTTCTTTTAAAATGGAATAATAAAGAGGTTTATTGAGCTAGGGGTGTGCTTCCCTTGCTTGCTTTTTTCATGCAGATTGTCCAGAGACCTTGTCTACACAGCAAAGGGATGGCTGCACAAATCCTGGCTTACTGATTGCTATGTTGCTGTTTCTGGAGCTCCTTTTGCTGGAAACACCTGAGCGGGATAGTGGGGTTAATCGTAAATTGGTGGTAAAATCGCTTTAAAAACATAAGTCCTTAACTGTGGCAAATTATAACTTTTTTGGTGCATCAGTACAGATCTGGTTTTCTGACACCATTATGTCCCAGTGTAAAAATGACTGACCTCTGAAATCTAAAATCAATGGTTCTAATTTTCAGAGAGTATACCTACCACCAATAAAAACAATAGATCCTTTGTATGGCTTACTATAATATATATATTGGTGTCTTTTTGTCTCTCAGCTGTATATTTTCTTCTGTCTCTCCATGTGTGCATGACATTGCCTTCATCTAAGCAATATGCATAAGTATTCTTATTATTGTGAGAGGTTCATTTTCTGGTATGAAGCATGAAGTCTATACATAGGAGACCTTGCTGACCGATCGCATATTCATCAATGTCTCCTGATTTGCAATTTAGTGTAAACAATGTTGTCATCAAATTTTATACACAGGAGAGAATGAAGAGAGAGTTACAATGAAAAAAGAGCTATATACAATGAATATAAATTACAGTGCGGCTTAAATAACATAAAATATTGTCTTTTAGTTACCTTTCCAAGATTAAACTGTATGATATTACCCCCCAAACAATGAATTAAATATTGAGAGTGTGGCTGAATGAAAATAAAACGCAATAGTTTGTAATAATTTTCATATTTCTTTCTATACATAATTTACATATTTAATTGGCCATGTAAGAGTTTCTAAAGTTAGTGATTCTAATAAAAAAAATGAGTATCATGCTGTGTTTCCAAACTTACAGCATGCTTGCCCCTCTTTACATAATTTGCTTACCTTTAACTTTTTCTGTTTTCATGTGGATGCATTATATATTCATTTTAAAAGCATGTATTGTGGTTCAGGCAAATTGTGTCTAGTAAGCCCACAATTTGTTCGTTAGTTCATTAAATCTGTACAGTGTCCTTGGTATGGAAATCATGATTTTTCTCATTTTCATAACAGTAGGGTCAGGTTTAATTAGTACAGAAAATAAACGAAGGATTATTATTATTATCATTATACAGGATTTATATCATGCCAACAGTTTGCGTAGCGCTTTACAACATAAGGGCAGACAGTACATTCACAATACAATTTAATATAGTAGCAATCAGAGGACCCTGCTCATTAGAGCTTATGATCTAAGAGGGAGGGTCAAGAGATACAAAAGGTAACTGTGGAGGATGAGTTGACGGAGAAAACAAAAGTACAGTTGTTAGGTTTGAGAGGGTGGGCCTCTCTGAAGAAAAGGGTTTTCAGGGATCATCTACTGTAAAAGTGGACAGACTGGGATAGGTAGTTCCAGAGGATGGGAGAGGCTCAGGAGAGGTCCTGGAGGCAAGCATGGGAGGAGGTAACAAGGGAGCTAGAGAGCAGGAGATCCTGGGAAGAATGAAGAAAATTATTAGATTGGTATTTTGAAACTAGGTTAGTGGTGTAGCTGGGGGCTGAGTTGTGGATGGCTTTGTAAGTTGTTTTTAGCATTTTGGATTTAATTAATTGGGTGAGTGGAAACCAGTGGAAGGATCGGCAGAGAGGGTTAGCAGCCATTGAGTGGCTGGTAAGGTGGATGAGTCTGGCAGCACCATTTATGATGGACTGAAGGGGGGATAGCCTATGTAAGGTAAGCCAATGAGGAGAGAGCTGCAGTCGTCCAGGCGAGCGATAATCAGGGAATGGACTATTATTCACATGAACGATGGGTTACAAAGCATACGATATATTGTGTATCAATTTCACTTGATACACAAAAAAAAAGAGAGAGAGAAAAGGAATTGAGGCAGGGATAAGGGAAGAAATGACAAAGCAATTGATTGAATCAATATCTTAAAGATAGAAAAATAGCTTTTTATCAACTGTAGTAAACATTCCGATTTCACGGCATTCTTAAACTGGCACATAAGGACATACAGTATACTTTACTCTTGATAGTGGTTTGGCGAAAAAAAAGATGCAAATGTTATTTCGGTTATACCCATGATTGTCTTATTAGGACACAAAACTAGAGAGCTATATGTTTGTCCAAAGATCATTAGTACTTCTTTTTATTTCCATGGCTAATCACAATTTATTTAAAGGACTACTATCACAAATGGTGAATTCTGGGAGAGCATAGTATGATACAGTTTTGAATATGAATTTCCTTTTTACTTCACATGCTTTAATGTATATGTTTACTCACATTTACATGTACATCAAGTTGTCCAGCAAATGGGAGAGCATGTTATGATAGAGTTTTGAAAATTAATTTCCTTTTTACTTCACATGCTTTAATGTATATATTTACTTACATTTACATGCACATCAAGTTCTCCAGCAAAAGTGGCTTAAAAAAAAATATATTACTGCCTAGGGTGCTTCAGTATGTGCAGCATCAGTTTTTTTTTTAAAAGGATTAAAATTATAATTCCACTTTTGCATCCAAAGTAGGCATAAGGGTGGGCTTTAACACCTATACACCATACACATGTGTCTTTGGGTGGGCAATGTTTCTGCGCTCACTATGCGCCCCCAGCACAGAAACCAAGCTGCCAAAGACAGCTCTCAGTCTCCGCCAACCGTCAGTATTTGTCTTCATTATCTGACTAATTTGATACTTCCTGCCCCCCACCCCCGAGCATTGAGAACCTTTAAAAGGATACCAGGGCAGATGGGAAGGGGTTAAAGCTGACCTCTGGCCAAAGAGCTAAATAAACAGATGAAATACATACTGTACATGAGAGCTATTTTACCCAAAACAGGATTTGTATTTCTGTCTATTAATTCCTGAGGCTTACACTAACCATTCTTAAGCAACCCTGGCAGAGTTATAGTCGTTTTAGCCTCTATCACTCTTTCTGGATCATTTGGTCTGCATGTAAATGTGGATAAAAAATAAATGAATAAAAGTTTGTGCATGCAAAAGGAATCCATATGCTGAATACCATATACTATAGGAATATAACATTTGCAGACACAGTAAGTCAATCTTACACCATGCAAGATAAAGCTACAAATATACTGGGATATATATAGGCAAGTGTAGTTACCTCATCTGCCACTAGATGGTTCTGTTCCCTTTATTTCATGGTAAAGGGGAAAGGTATAAGCAGATGTTAGACCCCCCCCCCTTTTAGAGAAGTCCCTCCTCTAGTGATGTCAGGGGTGTAGTGATTCCTAACATAAAGGCCAGCTGTGCGAGGGACCCAGGGGTTGGGGCACGGGAGCCAAACACCCCAGAACAATGCAGATGTAGTCAATAGAGATGAGCGAAGAAATGAAAAATTCGATTCGACTGATTCGGCGAATTCGTGGACAATATTCGATTCGAGTCGAATAAATTCGCTGTGAATTTAACTTAAAAAAGGGTGTTTCTAGGCTTCAGAGAGACTTAATATTAGTGCAGAACACTGTACCTTTAATTTAAATGCCCTTGGAGTCTGCTGGGGAAGAGAAATAATACTGTCTGTCAGTATGACATGCAGATGAGTGCCGTCGATCTTAGAATCACTGCACACTTCACTCCTTTGGCCAGTCACGGGGCCAAAACCAGTGTTTGGAGCCACAGTGTGGCGGTGGAGGCAGCAGCAATGGGAGGCCATACAGCAACCTATGACAAAATGGAAACCAGCAGGAGCGTGAGGAGACCTGAAAGTGGCACATGGCAGAGTGGGAGCAATGGGAGGCGGTACAGGGACCCAGGTCACACTGTGGGCCCAGCAGCAGCGTGACCAGGCGGTACGGGGGCCCATGGCCGATATGGGGCTTGGTGGCACCTATGGAAGGCCTGTAATCTGCCAGCAACCTATGACAAAATGGACAACCGCAGGAGTGTGAGGAGATTTCAAAGTGGCACATGGCAGAGTGGAAGCAATGGGAGGCCGTACAGGGACCCAGGTCACACTGTGGGCTCAGCAGCAGC
The DNA here is from genome assembly GCF_062004578.1 of Staurois parvus. Taxonomy (NCBI): domain Eukaryota; kingdom Metazoa; phylum Chordata; class Amphibia; order Anura; family Ranidae; genus Staurois; species Staurois parvus. Next base: position 29,013,466 of record NW_028317815.1, read on the forward strand.
GTGACCAGGAGGTACGGGGGCCCATGGTCGATATGGGGCCTGGCGGCACCTATGGAAGGCCGCTAATCTGCCAGCAACCTATGACAAAATGGACAACCGCAGGAGTGTGAGGAGATTTCAAAGAGGTACATCGCAGAGTGGAAGCAATGGGAGGCCGTACAGGGACCCAGGTCACACTGTGGGACCAGCATCAGCGTGAACAGGCGGTACGGGGGCCCATGGCCGATTTGACCTCATTCATCCCATAGTCCTGCCGACTCACGAATAGCGTGGCCTCCTCAAAGGGCCTGAGCAAGCGCAGGTGTCACACATGAGCTGACAATGGCTGACATCTAAGTTACACAGGGAGTACCTTTATCCGCTTTTAACATCAGGAAATCTGTGATGGCCTTTAGCTGTTCGTAAAGGCGGTCTAACATATGTAGGGTTGAATTACACCTTGTTGCAACGTCACAGCATGAGGAGTCGGTACGGGGGCCCATGGCAGATTACATGTCTGGCAGCAGCAATGGGAGGCCCGTAATCTGCCAGCACCCTATGTCAAAAAATTAAACACACCAGCAGTGTGAAGAGACCTGAAAGTGGCACATGGCAGCAGAGTGTGGCGATGGAGACAGCAGCAATGGGAGGCCGTACAGGGACCCATGAGAGACTCTGGACTTGGCAGCAGCATGAGGAGGCGGTATATAGGGGCCCATGGCAGATTAGGGGCCTGGCAGCAGCTATGTGAGGCCCGTAATCTGCCTGCACCCTATGTCAAAAAATTAAACACACCAGCAGTGTGAAGAGACCTGAAAGTGGCACATGGCAGCAGAGTGTGGCGATGGAGACAGCAGCAATGGGAGGCCGTACAGGGACCCATGAGAGACTCTAGACTTGGCAGCAGCATGAGGAGGCGGTATATAGGGGCCCATGGCAGATTAGGGGCCTGGCAGCAGCTATGTGAGGCCCGTAATCTGCCTGCACCCTATGTCAAAAAATTAAACACACCAGCAGTGTGAAGAGACCTGAAAGTGGCACATGGCAGCAGAGTGTGGCGATGGAGACAGCAGCAATGGGAGGCCGTACAGGGACCCATGAGAGACTCTGGACTTGGCAGCAGCATGAGGAGGCGGTATATAGGGGCCCATGGCAGATTAGGGGCCTGGCAGCAGCTATGTGAGGCCCGTAATCTGCCTGCACCCTATGTCAAAAAATTAAACACACCAGCAGTGTGAAGAGACCTGAAAGTGGCACATGGCAGCAGAGTGTGGCGATGGAGACAGCAGCAATGGGAGGCCGTACAGGGACCCATGAGAGACTCTGGACTTGGCAGCAGCATGAGGAGGCGGTATATAGGGGCCCATGGCAGATTAGGGGCCTGGCAGCAGCTATGTGAGGCCCGTAATCTGCCTGCACCCTATGTCAAAAAATTAAACACACCAGCAGTGTGAAGAGACCTGAAAGTGGCACATGGCAGCAGAGTGTGGCGATGGAGACAGCAGCAATGGGAGGCCGTACAGGGACCCATGAGAGACTCTGGACTTGGCAGCAGCATGAGGAGGCGGTATATAGGGGCCCATGGCAGATTAGGGGCCTGGCAGCAGCTATGTGAGGCCCGTAATCTGCCTGCACCCTATGTCAAAAAATTAAACACACCAGCAGTGTGAAGAGACCTGAAAGTGGCACATGGCAGCAGAGTGTGGCGATGGAGACAGCAGCAATGGGAGGCCGTACAGGGACCCATGAGAGACTCTGGACCTAGCAGCAGCATGAGGAGGCGGTATATAGGGGCCTATGGCAGATTAGGGGCCTGGCAGCAGCTATAGGAGGCCCGTAATCTGCCAGCACCCTATGTCAAAAAATTAAACACACCAGCAGTGTGAGGAGACCTGAAAGTGGCACATGTTTGAGGCATGATTCATGGCGGATTTAGTCAGTTGTGTCAGGAACTGGTGGTTTAAAATCCAGACTAATCCACGCCTGATTCATTTTCACAAACGTGAGTCTCTCCACACTTTGGGTGGACAGTCGTGTCCTCCGCGGAGTTACAATACCTCCTGCCGCACTAAACACGCGCTCCGATGCCACGCTACTGGCCGGGCATGACAGCCTTTCAAGGGCAAATTCAGCTAGTTGGGGCCAAAGGTCAAGTTTCGTTGCCCAGTAGTCAAGGGGATTGTCTACCTCGGTTGGCAGGGTGCTGTCCAAGTAGGCCCAAGCCTGTTGTTTGAGCTCCTGCTCCAGGTCCACCTGATGCTGCTGCTGCTGCTGCGGCTGGTTAGTAGTTTCCTCACTGCGCTGGTGAAGAAAGCTACTCATCATCGACTGCAGACTGAGGCAGCCGCTGCTGGTGGAGCTGCCACTGCTCCTACCACCCCACCCCTCCCCTGCTGCCATGCCAGCGGAACGCGAGCGCACAGGGCCCACAGTGTCTGAGGATGGACGTTGGCGCACAAAGGCAGAGACCAACTGACTACATAGGTGGTTTTTATAGTACGTAATTTTGGCCTCCCTCTCAGCAGGTGTGAAAAAGGCCACCATTTTGGACCGGTAGCGAGGGTCCAACAAGGTGGACAGCCAAAAGTCATCCCTCTGTCTGATGGTTATTATTCGGCTGTCGCTACGCAAGCAACCGAGCATGCTATGGGCCATTTGTGCCAAGGAATGCGAGGGACTCCCTGCCTCCATCTCCACAGCATACTGCCACGGTGCGTCTGGGTCCTCTGTCTCCTCCTCCTCCTCCTCTACCAGATGCTCCTGCTCCTCCACTCCTGTCCGCTGAGTGGAAAAACCACCCATTTCACTCAATAATTCCTGAGCACAAATGTCCTCCTCTACCTCCTCCTCTTCTTCCTGTCCTGCCCCCACAGGGGTCATGTGGCGTTGAGATCTGTGCGCCACGTCTACCGCACCCTGACCAGCCATTGTTAACAGCATTTGTTCCAGGACGTGCAACAGAGGAATGACGTCGTTCATCCCATAGTCCTGCCGACTCACGAATAGCGTGGCCTCCTCAAAGGGCCTGAGCAAGCGGCAGGTGTCACGCATGAGCTGCCAATGGCTGACATCTAAGTTACACAGGGGAGTACCTTTATCCGCTTGTAACATCAGGAAATCGGTGATGGCCTTTCGCTGCTCGTAAAGGCGGTCTAACATGTGTAGGGTTGAATTCCACCTTGTTGCAACGTCGCAGATCAGGCGATGCTGTGGAATTCCGTTCTGCCGCTGCAGCTCAATGAGGGTGTTCTTTGCGGTGTAGGAATGGCTGAAATGCATGCACAGTTTACGTGACATTTTAAGGATGTCTTGCAGTGGGATGGTGGATTTTAGGAACCGCTTGACAACCAGATTGAACACGTGAGCCATGCATGGCGCATGGCACAACCTTCCTTGACGCAGAGCAGACACCATGTTCTTTCCGTTGTCAGTCAACATGGTTCCGATTTTTAGTTTGCGCGGAGACAGCCATCTGTCGATTTCTCTGTTCATTACACTCAGCAGTTCCTCCCCTGTGTGACTACGTTCGCCAAGGCATACCAGGTGCAGCACAGCGTGACACCGTTGCGCCCTGCACATGTGATATGCCGGTCGGGTAATGGGACTTGGCACGGGGGTGGCGGCTGAGGACACGGCGGAAAAAGAGGTGGTAGAGGCGGACATGCTTGCTGGACCAAGGACGTGCAAACGTGGAGGCAAAAGCGTCGTGACCTGTCCAAGTTGCTGGTGCGGCTGTGCCGGCACCACGTTCACCCAGTGGGCCGTAAATGACATGTACTGTCCCTGACCGTAGTTACAGCTCCACACGTCGGCGCTGCCGTGCACTTTGGCAGAGACCGACATGCTCAAAGACTGGCCCACCATCTCTTCTACATGTGAATGCAGGGCTGGCACTGCCTTTTGGGCAAAGAAATGACGGCTTGGCACTCTCCACCGCGGCGCGGCACAAGCCATCATTTCTCGGAAAGGTGCTGAGTCCACCAGTTGGAAAGGGAGGGACTGCAGCACCAGCAACTTGGACAGGAGGACGTTCAGCTTTTGCACCGTCGGGTGCGTGCTCGCAAACTGTTGTCTCTTGGATACGGATTCCAAGAAAGACTGTTGACGGAATCCGAGAAGAGGAGTAGCAGGAGAAGGAGCATCTGAACGAGCGGAAGATGCCAACGAGCGACAACTCCCCTCAGCAGAGGTGTTGGAGCCTTGACTGGCTGATAGAGGGCGATTGACGACGTCGGGTGACGGAGCAAGTAACGGAGCGGGTGATGGAGCGGGGGCTGGGGCAGGCAGAACCGCCGTATGTTTATCACGGTTTTCCCAGGCCACCGAATGGTGACGCTGCATATGCTGACGCAACGCTGTAGTCCCAACATGGGCCCCCTGGCCACGCTTGCATTTCTGGCCACATAGTCGACATACGGCTACGTTTACTTCCTCGGGCGGCTTGAGGAAAAATTGCCACACCACCGAGTAGGAAACTTTGCCCCCGCTACTCTTCACTGGCTGACTGCTACTTCCTCCGTGCGCACCGGCACCACTACTGGCCGTGGTGGTAGGCTGCAGTGGAGCTGGTGCTCTACTCCGTGGACGTTTGGCTCCACTGACACTGATGCGACCCTGCTGCTGTCTCCTGGGCAACCCACCGACTGTTTTGCTCGCTGCCAAGCTGCCACCCTCTTCTCCTGATGATGCGGAAGAAATTGCCTGATGACGACGAGGCTGCCAAGTGCGATCAACCTCCTCATCATCAAGTAGGGTCTCCGCCTCACTACTAGCCCCCTCGGCTGCGTCTGGGTCAGGAGACAGACCTGTCTCTAGACCGGCTACCGAGCCACTCTCCTCGCCAGTACTTGTTCGCTTGGCTGCTGAAAAGGCCGATGTCTCCCCCCGTTCCTGACCGCCCTCTGTTAGCTCTTCCTCACTGTACAGTGGGGCTGAGCCCACAGCATGCGATACTTCGCTTGGTGAGGGAACAGCAAAGGACAGGGGCAGGTAGAGGACACGTGATTTCAGTGGGCTTGCTCCCGGGCCATGCCAACTAACGGTTGTGTCTGACGTACCCACCGACCGTTGGCTGTAGGTGTCAGAGGTGACCTGGGAAGAGGAAGACGACCGAGCCAACCAATCAATGACGGCAGGGTTGTCGGTGGAGACACGACCGCTGGATGACACCGGGAGCACTGGCCTCTGGCTTCGAATACTGCTGCCTCGACCCCTTCCTCTGCTGCCACGTCTGCTCGCTCCTAAAACATTGCCTCCTCTGCCACTCCTCTGCATGTTGTCTGACATACTATTTAATTCAACGATTAGGTGTCCCTGAGTAACAATTCTCTGGCACTCAGTAACAATTCTGTCTGTCCCTGAGTATGAATTCTGTGGCCCTGAGTAACAATTCTGTGTCTGTGCGAGTAACAATTCTGTGTCTGTGCGAGTAACAATTCTGTGTCTGTGCAAGTAACAATTTTGTGTCTGTGCGAGTAACAATTCTCTGGCACTCAGTAACAATTCTGTCTGTCCCTGAGTAACAATTCTCTGGCACTCAGTAACAATTCTGTCTGTCCCTGAGTAACAATTCTCTGGCACTCAGTAACAATTCTGTCTGTCCCTGAGTATGAATTCTGTGGCCCTGAGTAACAATTCTGTGTCTGTGCGAGTAACAATTCTGTGTCTGTGCAAGTAACAATTTTGTGTCTGTGCGAGTAACAATTCTCTGGCACTCAGTAACAATTCTGTCTGTCCCTGAGTAACAATTCTCTGGCACTCAGTAACAATTCTGTCTGTCCCTGAGTATGAATTCTGTGGCCCTGAGTAACAATTCTGTGTCTGTGCGAGTAACAATTCTGTGTCTGTGCAAGTAACAATTTTGTGTCTGTGCGAGTAACAATTCTCTGGCACTCAGTAATAATTCTGTCTGTCCCTGAGTAACAATTCTCTGGCACTCAGTAACAATTCTGTCTGTCCCTGAGTAACAATTCTCTGGCACTCAGTAACAATTCTGTCTGTCCCTGAGTAACAATTCTCTGGCACTCAGTAACAATTCTGTCTGTCCCTGAGTAACAATTCTCTGGCACTCAGTAACAATTCTGTCTGTCCCTGAGTATGAATTCTGTGGCCCTGAGTAACAATTCTGTGTCTGTGCGAGTAACAATTCTGTGTCTGTGCAAGTAACAATTTTGTGTCTGTGCGAGTAACAATTCTCTGGCACTCAGTAACAATTCTGTCTGTCCCTGAGTAACAATTCTCTGGCACTCAGTAACAATTCTGTCTGTCCCTGAGTAACAATTCTCTGGCACTCAGTAACAATTCTGTCTGTCCCTGAGTATGAATTCTGTGGCCCTGAGTAACAATTCTGTGTCTGTGCGAGTAACAATTCTGTGTCTGTGCAAGTAACAATTTTGTGTCTGTGCGAGTAACAATTCTCTGGCACTCAGTAACAATTCTGTCTGTCCCTGAGTAACAATTCTCTGGCACTCAGTAACAATTCTGTCTGTCCCTAAGTAACAATTCTCTGGCACTCAGTAACAATTCTGTCTGTCCCTGAGTATGAATTCTGTGGCCCTGAGTAACAATTCTGTGTCTGTGCGAGTAACAATTCTGTGTCTGTGCAAGTAACAATTTTGTGTCTGTGCGAGTAACAATTCTCTGGCACTCAGTAACAATTCTGTCTGTCCCTGAGTAACAATTCTCTGGCACTCAGTAACAATTCTGTCTGTCCCTGAGTATGAATTCTGTGGCCCTGAGTAACAATTCTGTGTCTGTGCGAGTAACAATTCTGTGTCTGTGCAAGTAACAATTTTGTGTCTGTGCGAGTAACAATTCTCTGGCACTCAGTAACAATTCTGTCTGTCCCTGAGTAACAATTCTCTGGCACTCAGTAACAATTCTGTCTGTCCCTGAGTAACAATTCTCTGGCACTCAGTAACAATTCTGTCTGTCCCTGAGTATGAATTCTGTGGCCCTGAGTAACAATTCTGTGTCTGTGCGAGTAACAATTCTGTGTCTGTGCAAGTAACAATTTTGTGTCTGTGCGAGTAACAATTCTCTGGCACTCAGTAACAATTCTGTCTGTCCCTGAGTAACAATTCTCTGGCACTCAGTAACAATTCTGTCTGTCCCTGAGTAACAATTCTCTGGCACTCAGTAACAATTCTGTCTGTCCCTGAGTAACAATTCTCTGGCACTCAGTAACAATTCTGTCTGTCCCTGAGTATGAATTCTGTGGCCCTGAGTAACAATTCTGTCTGTGCGAGTAACAATTCTGTGTCTGTGCAAGTAACAATTTTGTGTCTGTGCGAGTAACAATTCTCTGGCACTCAGTAACAATTCTGTCTGTCCCTGAGTAACAATTCTCTGGCACTCAGTAACAATTCTGTCTGTCCCTGAGTAACAATTCTCTGGCACTCAGTAACAATTCTGTCTGTCCCTGAGTAACAATTCTCTGGCACTCAGTAACAATTCTGTCTGTCCCTGAGTAACAATTCTGTCTGTCCCTGAGTATGAATTCTGTGGCCCTGAGTAAGAATTCTCTGGCACTCAGTAACAATTCTGTCTGTCCCTGAGTAACAATTCTCTGGCACTCAGTAACAATTCTGTCTGTCCCTGAGTAAAAATTCTGTGGCCCTAATAACGTTTCTGTGGCCCTAAGTAACAATTCTCTGGCACTGAGTGAAAATTCTGTCTGTCCCTGAGTATGAATTCTGTGGCCCTAACTAGCGTTTCTTTGTCCCTAAATAACGATTCTGTGGCCCTCATTAACAAGTCTGTGTCCCTGAGTAATGGTTCTCTGTCCCTAAGTAACTTCTCTCTGTCCCCAATTCTCGTTTCTGTGGCCCTAACTCTGTCCCTGTCCCTAGTACAGAGCGGTCTGCCTCTGTTCAATGACTGCAGGCAAATGAAGATTTCCAAAATGGCCGCTATATATACCTCGACCATTACACAGTGCTGGCTGGCTGGCTGCTGATTGGCTGATGCGATCACATGTCGTTGAGGAATGCATTATGGGGCAGCGCGCCTTGTCTGCGCGCCTTCCCCGACATCCCCGCTCCGTCGCCGCACATGTCAGCCGCCATTTTCGGAAAAATTTCGATTCGCGCGTCCGAATTAGGCTGTTTTTCGGATTCGGCACGAATCGAAATTTTTCCAATATTCGACTCGAATTCCACTTCGGATACTTCGATTCGCTCATCTCTAGTAGTCAACACCTACCCAAGAGCCCTTAACAGATCTGAAACCCTGGCTGAGGATGTTCAGCAACCAGAAGGACCCGTTGTTATCACCATGACTCTTTTACTGTTCTTTGTGGACCATGATCAGGATGCAGAAGGCTGTTTAGCCCAGTTTGAAGTCCTCTGACATGAGTACCAGTACACCTAAGAACAAGAATAACATCTGGGAGCATGTCCGTCTTGGTAGAACCATAAACAAGGACACTGGAAGAGACTGGTATACTAATGAGGACATCTTGTTCCTACTCGGTGATGGAAGCTGAATGCTGTGGGCTTAGTACACTTGGGGAAGTGGCACTGGTGTTCTCCGCCCAAATGACAACTACAGAATTTCTGTTCCTGTGTATGGCATTTTGCACTGAACAATTCTGTCAGTATGTCAACGTGATGTTAGATGTCATGGCCATCTTTGAGAAGTTCCAGTAAAGTGCCAGAAACACATTCCATGTGTACATTCCTTTACTCTATAGTATTAGAATGGTTGTAAAGGCTCAAAGTTTTTTACCTTCATGCATTCTATGCATGAAGGTAAAAAACCTTCTGTGTGCAGAAGCGATGTGAACAACAGCCTCGTCTGTCCCGGGTCTCTGCCTCCTCATTGGCTGAGACAGCAAGTGGGAGCTATTGGCTCCCGCTGCTGTCAATCACAGCCAATCAGCCAATGAGGAGATAGTGGGGGCAGGGCCATTCAAGTGTGAATGGACACATGGAGCAGCTGGTGCCCCCATAGCAAGCTGCTTGCTGTGAGGGCACCCAACAGGAGGGAAGGGCCAGCAAAGCCTGTGGGGGTTCCGAGAACAAGAGGATCCAGGCTGCTATGTGCAAAACCACTGCACACAGCAGCTAAGTATAGACATGTTTGTTATTCTCCCAAAAAATAAAAATTAACCTTTAGAATCGCTTTAAAACCTACGGCGAGGGATGCCGTGAGGGACCAATAGCCAGGAGTTTGACACAATTTGGTGAAGGCATTCATCTACCAGTAGGTACTCTGGTTTGAACAATATTAATGGTTTAATCCTTTTTAAACAATCCAACCTATATTGATTCTGTATCAAGAGAAATACAGAAGTGATTAAACTGGGATTAAATTCAGTTAATAGTGCTAAAATGTTTCTTTGAATAGTAAATCCTACTTTTATTTTCTGGGTACTTTGAAATATTTAATCCTCCTAAACAAAGACAGCTGCTATATTAGTCATTTTTATATATAATATTTTACTGCAGTTAAGAGAACTAACATAATCATTTAAAACCAAATATACCCAGCATTATTTGTTATACAGAACATACTGTAATCATAGCTATGAAACAGTCACAACTGGCTGCAGTACTTGGGTAATAATGCTTGACTATAGGCTAATGGGCTTGAAGACAAGCTTATGGTGATAGAGTAATGATGCTTTGATTACTAGTTATAAATTGCTGGAATCACTCAGCAGGACGTAAAGTGTTTTGCCGACAGTTACAGCAAGTACTGAAACCTATGATTAGATATTTAATGTGTCACTGAGCTAGAATGCTTCAAATACTGAAAATACTTCTGTTTAAAAAGATATAGTACATTCCTGTATTGAACTGCTTAAAGGGGAAAAGACACAGATTAGAGAATATGTAGCTAGATGCATTTGTATAAATCCTAATCCACTGTATATATACATTATTTTTTTTCCTTGTTTGGCTTTACCTCTTTCCAAGTCACTTTGGAATGTAAGTGCTGGTTCTGAATATATACAGTACATTCATTTAACCGCTTCAGTACCGGGCACTTTTACCCCCTACCTGCCCAGGCCAATTTTCAGCTTTCAGAATGCTCACATTTTGAATGACAATTGCATGTTCATGCAACGCTGTACCCAAACTATATTTTTATCATTTTGTTCACACAACTAGAACTTTCTTTTAGTGGTATTTAATCACCACTGGGTTTTTATTTTTTGCTAAATTAAGGAAAAATACAGACAATTTTGAAAAAAAACATGTTTTCTTTGTTTCTGTTATAAAATCTTGCAAATAAATAATTGTTCATCATAAATTTAGGCCAAGATCTATTCTGCTACATTTCTTTAGTGAAAATAACCCAAATCAGTGTTTATTATTTAGTCTGTAGGAAAGTTTAGAGTTCACAAACGATGGGATATATTTGAAAATTGATCAATCCTGAAATACTGACAGCCAATCTAATTTCATGAGGCCCAAAAATGTCAGGACAGTACAGATATCCCACAAATATGATATGACCCCTTTTTGAAAAGTAGACAGTCTGAGGTATTTGGTAAGAGGCATGGCAAGTTTTTTGAAGATGTAATTCTTTTGTCATAGTTTTTTGGAAGATGAAGAGATTAAAAAAATGTTTTTTCACAATTTTTTTTTTACATACTATCACCCGTGAAGTACAGCGTCATTATATAACTGATGTGGCGGTGATCAGGGACACTGATTGGTGACAGTACAAAGAAAAAATAATAGGTTTTTTAATTTTTGTAGCTTTTTATTACTTTTTTCTTTTTTTTTAAGATTTTTTTCTCATAATACACTGTGACCAGAGTAGCATAATGTTGCCATAGTAACATTGTACTACTTTAGGGAAGTGATCAGTAATTATGATTGCTATAAGCAAGCATTTACCTGAATGAAATCGATTAATTCAGGTTTTTATATTGTGATTAACTGTGATTGGCCACAGCTTATCACCTGACACAGATGGGCTGTGATTGGCCCAGCCTGTACATGTGATCCCTGTGACCAATCACAGCTAGTGACACAATTGTATACAATGCATGAAAGGAAGCCATCCATTGTTACAATTGTCATGTGACCTGCTGTGACTGGTCACATGGTACTGGCAAGGGGCCAGTACACAGATCTGTCATTGGCTGTGTCCAAGGTACACAGCCGGTGACAGATCTTCCCACAGCGCAGCCCTGCAGACATGCACGTGGCACGGTCTGACAAGGATGTCATATTACTCCCACCTGGATCGACGAGAGTCCCGCTCGGCCATCATTCTGCTATTGGTCGGGCAGGAACAGGTTAAGAATTTTATGGAAAGTTGGAGATTTTCTTTATATACACTATGTTGTCTAAGGAGCCACAGTGACCAAAATTCTATTTAATTTCAGACCATTTTAAAAGGTATAAACTGTAATTGGGCTAACTTCATGGGGGCATTAAAGTCATTTACTAGTGTGTGGTAAATAAATGTAAATCTGTCAATATGGTACATAGCCAATCAGAATTTAAAAAAACCTTTCAGGTACAGAAGGTTTATCTTATTTGGTTGAATAGATAAAGAGAACAGAGCTACTGTTAATGCTTACCATACATGACCTTACAATCTTTGTACAATCAACTTGGATTTTCCAAATGCAACCAATAAATCTGTATACAATTAGGCAGACCCTCGCACTACATTTTTGTGGTAGATCTAATGGAGATTTTACAATCAGATTGTACCATGGTGGGGTAGATTTACTAAAACTGGAAAGTGAAAAATTCAGTGTAGCTCTGCATAGAAACCAATCAGCTTCCATGTTTTATTGTCAAAGCTTAACTGAACAAGCTGAATTCAGAAGCTGATTGGCTACCATTCACAGCTCACAGGATTTTGCACTCTCCAGTTTTAGTAAATCGACCCGGTGTATTATATGTAGGGTGAACTTGAAGGAACTTCACTCTCTGAATCAACATTGATCATTTTTCCTTGCTGCTAGCATTAGTAAATAGATAGGGAAGTATATCTTATTTTTGTGTTTTAAACTTTTTCTTAACATTTCTTCAGTTACTTCCTGGTTTCTCTGCCTAGACTAAAGCTGTCATAAATCCCAGAATTCTGAAGAGGGGAGGAGGGTTTCTCAGTTAAGCACACCCTCCTGCTTGCATACTTCAGTTAAGAGTAGATGGATTCTAGGAAGTAAATGATACATGAACCATCTGCCCTGGAGGGAATTGCAGTCTGTGAATGCTTACAGATTGGGAAGTGTGTGGCTAACAATCAGACTCCAGAGCTGGTGGGACACTTGCGTTATCATTAAGCAGCTGAGCTGGACACCCCTCCTGAATGGGAAGAAAATTGCTGTATAGTGAAAAGTAGGTGTACTGGAATACCCAGAACTGAAGTTTGCTGTTTGGAGCAATAGCTTTTTCCTGAGGAGAGCCTGGGATTGGAAATCCATCCACCATTTGTATACCCACTGTCTTGTGATCATTCAACTGGGGGCAGTCATATTTTACCCCCCTGGATCCACATCTCATATTAGGAGACCAGGAGGCCTGATGCACGAGCGTTTACTGCTGGTCATCAGTATTTATGATCACAAAGGGTTATTTGACCACCTTAACCGGGCTCAATTTTTTCTGGTGTGAGACATTATTATCTGCACACGCTGAAAGAGGAAGCATTTTTGGTCTATGGGACTACATCTTTATCGGACTGTCACTAAGTGTTCACTTTTCATCATATTGTGCCCATGATTATTATTTGTTTTATGCTATTGCTAGATATTTTTGTTTTATGACATATTTTAGCACCTACCTATTCACATATGTATTAATAGAAACCAATCAACCAATCAAAGCTTGACTGAACAAGCTGAACTTAGAAGCTGATTGGCTACCATTCACAGATCACCAGATTTTGCACTCTCCAGTTTTAGTAAATCAACCCTGGTGTATTATAATATGTAGGGTGAACTTGGAGGAACTTCACTCTCTGAAGCAACATTGATTTTTTTCCTTGCTGCTAGCATTAGTAAATAGATAGGAAAGTATATCATATGTTTGTGTTTTAAACTTTTTTTAACATTTCTTCACTTTCTGGTTTCTATGCCTAGACAAAAGATGTCATAAATCCTAGAAGTCTTCAAGAGGAGAGGAGGGGTTTCTCAGCTAAGCACACCCTCCTGCTTGCATTCCTCAGCTAAGGGCAGATGGATTCCAGGAAGTAAATGCTACGTGAATCATCTGCCCTTACTCAAGATGGCCATGGCCAGAAATGCTAGAAGGTGTTTTTCAAAGTGATTTCCCAGCAAAATAAAGCATGGAGACATGAATGAATGAATGGATACGTTTGCTTTGTATTTAAAAAACAAATTAAATAGCATGTTTGCTTTGTGGTGCTCAGAAGCAGTGTAGTTATGCTTTAGGGATATAAAGTTTGTTAATTGCCATAACATACTGTATATGACAGTACATATAGCAGTGGGTGAGGGCCATAAGAGGCTCTGTGATCTCTATTGACAACTGTGATCACCACTCAGAGAGCTACTTATTTACCTTCAGCAACATGCTGTCAGTCCTAGGAAATTAATTCTTCAGTTCAGGTTACATTGTGAAGGTGAAGTCAGGCTTCAGAAGCCTGCTGTGTTTAGAGAAAAACTATGGAGTTGCAATCAATAAAGGCATATGTAGTGTTAAATCAGCTAAACCCAGCTCCCTAAGCAATGTATGCTCTGTAAATGTGAATAAAGGTTCCAACAAGTGCTGCAATATTTTCTGGCCCCAAGCTCTTTTCTTGTTTTGAAGTGCATCCAAAGGCATTTTTGTATTGGATGGAGCAGGAAAGACATTCAAACACCTGCCCAATTTTAAATGCTGTTTGTGTCCCATTGCGAAGATTTACCTTTACTTCTTGTTTTGGAGACACAACTAGATATAACAGATAAGCCAAAGTGAGGAAAGAAACTGATGAATTAGACAGATTGAGAGATAATTTATCTTCCAACTTGCAAAATGATATCAGTGCAGTCACTGCAAAAAGCTAGGTAGTACAGTCCTTGAATATTTCCAACTCAACCACTAAACTTTTTCCCAAATGGTAGTGCCCCTAGGTTCCCTGTTGATGTTTTAGGCACTGAACAGACAATCTAGCTACAAAGGTCTTAATAATTTAGGGCCCACTCACACATGTGTTTGATAACAACATGCTTTGTCACAATACATGGCAATGAACCTGCTCTGTATGTGGTAAGTTGTGCTATTCATTATGAATGGCACTCCAATGCACTGTATGGTAGAGTGCAACACACTGCAGGAAACCACAAAGCACATAGCTTTTTGCTACAAAAGGGTGGCGTAAAACTTTTCAACCTTTGTGGTGCATTGGCAGCCCATTCATAATGAATGGACTGCCCTAATGTATGTACACCTTAACTTGTATTGTTACTTGTTTTATTACATAGTTACATAGTTAGTCTGGCTGAAAAAAGACAAAAGTCAAAAATCCAGTTCAACTAAAACAAAAAAAAGTTATAATCCTATACCCACAGTTGATCCAGAGGAAGGCAAAAAAAACCAGAAAAGCATGATCCAATTTGCTCTTGCAGGGAAAAAAATTCCTTCCTGATCCCCCGAGAGGCAATTGGATATTCCCTGGATCAACTTTATCTATAAATGTTAGTATCCAGTTATATTCTGTGTATCTAAGAAAGAATCCAGGCCTTTTTTAAAGCAATCCACTGAGTTGACCAGATGGACCTTGATGGAGTCTAGTCTAATACACAATAGTTGATTGCATAAGGGTGAATGATGCCTTAAAATATAACTAACGGCAACTTTTTTTGATTTGTTTAGAGGGTTGAAGGTTTAGAACCACTGTCAGTTTTTCATTGCTGTTGGTCCCTATTGGGCAGATTCTCACCCACTCTCTAAAGGTTAATTAATTATTAATTTCCACTTGTGCTTTTTGACAATGTATGACAACACGCCTGCTATGTGTATAATGCATTGTAGTATCATTTAATGTAAATGGAACCCCAATGCACTGTACAGTACAGTGCACCACATGACACACCACAGTGCACTACAATGCTCATACCATGCATTTTGGTGCACAGCTTTGTTAGAAAAGGGCCACTTTTTCATCCTTATGGTAGACCTTTAAAGCTATGGTTTATCTTTTATGGTAGACTGCAATATATATAGCTCAAAAAAATTAAAGGAACACTTTTTAATCAGAGTATAGCATCAATTCAATTAAATTCCTGGGATATTAATCTGGTCAGTTAAGTAGCAGAGGGGGTTGTTAATCAGTTTTGGCTGATTTGGTGTTAATGAAATTAACAACAGGTACACTAAATGGGCAAAAATGAGACAGCCCCCAAAACAGGAATGGTTTTACAGGTGGAGGTCACTGAACTCATCTTTTCTGACTGTTTTTCACTAGTTTTGCATTTGCCTAGGGTCAGTGCCACTACAGGTAGCATGAGGCAATACCTGGACTCTACAGAGGTTGCACAGGCAGTCCAACTCCTCCAGGATGGCACATCAATACGTGCCATTGCCAGAAGGTTTGCTGTGTCTCCCAGCACAGTCTCAGGAGCATGGAGGAGATTCCAGGAGACAGGTAGTTATTCTAGGAGAGCTGGACAGGGCCACAGAAGGTCCTTAACCCATCAGCAGGACTGGTATCTGCTCCTTTGTGCAAGGAGGAACAGGATGAGCACTGCCAGTGCCCTACAAAATGACCTCCATCAGACCTGGGTGTGAATGCTATGAGGGTGGCCTGAGGGCCCAAAGTCCTCTAATGGGCTCTATGGTCACTGCTCGGCACCATAGAACTCGATTGGCATTTTCCATTGAACAACAGAATTGGCAGGTCCACCACTGCTGTTCACAGATGAAAGCAGGTTCACCCTGAGCACATGTGACAGATGTGAAAGGGTCTGGAGAAGCCATGGAGAACGTTATGCAGCCTGTAACATCGTTCAGCATGACCTTTTTGGAGGTGGGTCAGTGATGGTCTGGGGAGGCATATCCATGGAGGGACGCACAGGCTAGACAATGGCACTGTGACTGCCATTAGGTATCAGGATGAAATCCTTGGACTCATTGTCAGACCCTATGCTGGTGCACTGAGTCCTGGGTTCCTCCTGGTGCACGAAAATGCCTGTCCTCATGTGGCAAGAGCATGCAGGCAGTTCCTGGCGGATGAAGGAATTTATACCATTGAATGGCCCCCACGCTCGTCTGACCTAAATCCAATAGAACACCTCTGGGATATCATGTTTCGGTTCATCTGACGCTGCCAGGTTACACCTCAGACTTCCAGGAGCTCAGTAATGCTTTGGTCCAGATCTGGGAGGAAATACCCCAGGACACCACCCGTCATCTCATTAGGAGCATGCCCCCACATTGTCAAGCATGCATACAAGCAAGTGGGGGCCATACAAACTATTGAGTACCATTTTGAGTTGCTGCAATGAAGTTTCAGTAAAATGGACTAGCATGCTGCATAATTTTTTCACTCTGATTTTCAGGGTGTCTCTGAAATCAGTCCTCTGTAGGTTGATAACACTGTTCAAAAGGTAAAAGGTTTTGGGCATAAAATTAGCTAATCTTACATAATTTTGGGGTGCTGAAAACGAAAATGACCCTAAAAAATGTTGATTGGTTCTAGTTTCCATGATATATTCACCCATCTAATGACGTAAGCCATTCAAAATTATAATGCAACTTCAGCTGCATATTGCGCAATTGATACTGGTGACCAATAGAAAATTGCATGTATACTGAGATGATGCAATATTAGCCTTTAATTGCATCACTTCACTGCATAAAAGCTGCAGTATCTGTAGCTGATTGTAGTTCGACAGCGTCTTTACATTCAGTTTTATGCTTATATAGGCTACTCAGTAATGCCTCGAACTTGTGTGAATAAAGCAGATAATTTCTGCTATATCTGCGGTGAAATAACTTTTATCTCACAAAAAAGGAGGATAACAGGAATGATTAAGAAAGCCTACAACTTGTATTTTGGCTGCAAGATAGGAGACCAGGACAAGAGCTGGGCACCACATATATGCTGCAATTCTTGTGGGACGGCACTGGAGCAATGGTTGAATGGAAAAAAGGCATCTATGCTTTTCGCTGTGCCAATGATTTGGAGAGAGCCAACAGATCATGTTAGTAATTGTTACTTTTGTATGGTGCCTCCAATTGTAAAAGGGCTAAATAAGAAGAAAAAGTTATCTGTGCACTATCCAAATATTCCATCGGCAATACGTCCAGTTCCTCATGGAGAGGGGCTACCAATTCCTAAAGCACCAGAATCCTTTGTGGTTGAGTCAAGTGAGGAAGAACCTGAAGCGTGTAGTCACGTGCAGTTGTAAGAGATAGCCCTTTCCTCGAATACAAGAGAAAAGCCAAGAGAAGCAAAACCGACACAAACTGAAGACAAAACTAGTGAGAATCCTAAGTATTAAAATGATTCAACTTAGCTTATGGCTATAATTTTTCTTGGTAATCCTATGCAATATATTATGCCATTTAGGCTTTGTTATGTAGTCAATATCACTTGCTTTATATTTGTGGAAAGACATCTATCTATATAATTATTATGTAGTCATTACGCCTATAGTAGAAAACTTTCCGTTTACAGAAAAACTAGAGCCAATTGACAAATTTCATTGTTATATTTGAACTCAGAATGTGAAATTCATTAAGAAATGGATCCTTTTGTTTCCAAAACTGGCAAAAAATAAAAATTTGTTGAACAGTGTAATTTTAGTTTCCAGCAAATGATGGGGCATCCTTACGTTCCTAACACATTACCCAGTCCACATCAGTATAGATATCCAGCATGATATTTTTCCCCATTGAGATCTGATGTGTTTTCAAAGTTTTCCTTAGAAACAATTGAGTACTGTCAGTGATACTTTTTTATTTGCACTGTCGCAAATGCACAAATGCACTAATACGGCTACGATCACCTCAAGCAAAGTTTTCCTTTAATTTTTTTGAGCAGTGTATAATATTTTTGTTCTTTCTTTCGAATTTAAATATGCTTTATTACACTTTCACTTCCTCAAAAGTCAGGTACCACTTGGCATACATCAAAAAGTGTCAACTTTTGAGTGCATGGCCTTATACTGTGCAACAAAACAGCTTAACAAAAGTGGTGTTAAGGCCCTTATACCAAATAGACTAATCAATCAATTGCAGATTGTTCACCCAGCTGCCAGTTTTTTTTCATGTCATGCTGTGCAGTTGCTCAATGTAGCCAGGATGCACAAAATAAAATTGTTTTAGGTTACCATATGTTTAGGAAAGCCTGTCAATATTATTTTACAGTGTACACTATTACAATACAATGACATAAGTTGGTTTCTTAGCATGCCAAAAAATTTTGTTTGCAAATGATTTTTTTTTTTGCACAGAGATGCCAAATGCTGATTACCACATGTCCAATTCTATTGCTAATGCTTGTACACGTAGTCTCATTAATTTTAATGGACATATTTGTTTCCTTATGTGACAATCTACCAAGGACATTTTCCTAATTAAATCTCCAAGTTGGATTATACCCTGAAGCAAGTGCTAGTGTCCATTGAAATTATTGTTTGACCAAATGAGTTTGCTTAGTCTTAAATGTGCAAATGCGCTGCTTTCAAATTCCATAGTCATTCCAGTAGCACCTGCAAAAAATGCTGCTGCAGTAATTATAATCCATCCATCATTATCCTTTTGGAAGCACATGCTATAAATTCACATCTGACATTATATTGCTTGTGATGGATCAGATTTGCAAAAGATGTGACAAAATAAACTAGACATATTCTAATTTAGTCTAAGCTATGGTCATAAAAATACCAACATACAGTAATATTGTTAAAAAAATCACTATGAAAGAAATATATTAATGAGAAGAAACTACTTTTCATTCAACCCTGTGTTTATAAAATGTATGGCATGGAAAGAAAATGATGCTGTTAAGGAACCCCAATTAATTATACTTTTGTAAAAGTACAGTTATCCTTTAAGTCCCCCCAATGCATCTAATGCTCACCTGTCAATGTGCTATATTTGCTTATCAGTTTTTGCTTATTTTTATTTCTTTTCATACTAATAAGGTCTGTGTGATTGAAATCGAAAGCCACTAATGATGTGAAACAGCCACAATGAACATGGTAGCCACATATCATATCAAACAGTAAATGTCTAGGTTTAAAGATAAATCTCAGAACAGTGTTCTTTATTCATGGCAAAATGGTTTACTTTTCTTCAGTACAAATTGTGTGGGATAAAATTAATTGCTAGCCTAACGTATTGCACTATTATAAAATTCTGTAATCACTTTTTTAAATCTTAATGTAATATCCTGTAAAATTCAGTAACTTGATTATTGCTGTTCATAAGAACAGTAAGAATTGAAATCCCTTTGCGGAGTCTATAAAATCAAGTTCCACATATCTACTGTTGCGTGAAGCAGAACAGCACACACCTAAGTAATACAAATTCAAAATATGTTAGTTGACAAAATAAACATCTTATCTGGAAATCTTCATGGACTTGAATATGTTTGATGCTAACACTTGAATTGATTTCATAAATTTTTTCCTTTGCAATATTCTGTGTTATGTAATCTTAGTGGGAAGTCTATTCAGGTCTATCAAGCAAAGATCAGTAGTCCAAATAAAGATGAGAGTTGTTTGCAAAGCATACTTACCTTGACATCTTTGAATGTTCATCCCATTAGTAGCCCTATTTACTTATGTTGCTGTCTGTGGCCATATCTTTTCTTGTACGTCATCATCACATTGATACATGGTGAAGTGAAAATCTCCCCAAACTGAGGAAAATTTCCACCTCTGATAAATGTCACTAAAACAGGTGTCCCAACTGTTATCCCTTCCACTCCTGTTTTAGTGACAACCGCAAGATTTTAGACTCTCTCTCTCTTTTATTTTCTTGGTGACAATTGTCCCCAGGACAAATAATAAAGTTAGATCTTCCCAGCAGGAGCACAGTTAGCAATAGAAAAGAATAGCATTTCAGTCTCCTCCTCACTTTATCCCAAACTAAAAAAAAAGCTTAGGTTGAAATTATACTGTGCTTATTGACTAGGATTAAGAACAATGATGGAATACAGGATCTCACAGCAGCAAATTTTTTATTTCATTGATCCAACTACTGTAAAATCAGATCTGCTTGGATTCTTTGGGCTGATGCAATTTGCTCATAATTGCCATTTTCACTTCTTTATTGAATAATACCATTAGTCTAATGAACATGTTGCATCTCACAAAAACTTTCAAACAGTAGTTATATTTTATTATCTTATTTTGTAAAGCAAAATTGTGTGCAAATAAAATTGTTGTATAGCTGAGCTAGGGAGCATGTAGGAATTCTATCACTGAAGCCTGTATGCACAAAACCTCTACTAGTATCAATTATTTGAAGCCAAATATTTCTTTGATTTTATGATCCTAACTTGGTGTAAGATGCTGTGATAATGTGTAAATAATCATTATACAATTCATTGCACTTAAAATTGAAAACAAAGGAGTAGCCAGTAAATAAACAGTGAAAAGCCATCTCTTTGCCTAATGGTAAATTAAGGCCAGAGTGTATGCTAAAAAAATTGAGAATTTAAACCAGTCTCATATATCTAATGCCTTTTGTTTCTCATAAAATAATTCATATTATTTTTTTATTTTCTTACGTGAACCAAGAATGTGTGTAATAGTATTTCGTTTTTAGTGGCAACAGAGACACTTTTCAGACACCCTTGACATAAGAGGTATTTTTCCTTTGGTATGGATGGCGTACTATATAATTTTATATCTCTCTTTTCTTCCATTATTTCTCTTTAGGGATGTATCATCACCACAACAAGCTAAATGATTCTGCTATGGAAGAAAAATAATTTGATTTTACCACGTTTATACCAAGAAGCAAAAATCATGAAGACTTTTGCCAGCCTTCAGGTATTTGTTTTGGCCTTATTTTCCAAAGGAGTTTTGCTTTCATCAAGTGATCACAATTTTGTGAGGAAAGAAATAAAGATTGAGGGAGACCTTGTCTTAGGAGGTTTATTTCCAATAAATGAAAAAGGCACAGGAAGTGAAGAATGCGGCAGAATCAATGAGGATCGAGGTATCCAGCGTCTGGAAGCCATGCTGTTTGCTATTGATCAGATTAACAGAGACAGCACACTACTACCTGGAGTAAAACTAGGCGTTCATATTCTGGATACCTGTTCTAGGGACACCTATGCTCTGGAACAGTCACTGGAGTTTGTAAGGGCTTCATTGACCAAGGTGGATGAGGCAGAATATGTGTGTCCAGACGGCTCACTTGCCATTCAAGGAAACAGTCCATTACTTATCGCTGGAGTCATTGGTGGCTCCTATAGCAGTGTCTCCATACAGGTAAGTCAATTTAAATCTTGTTTGGTACTTACAAGAATAAGTTATATATTTAATGTTCTATGTTTTGTTTAAATACATATTTAACTTCCATATTACAACAATTTCCTTCAGATGTCTTACACAAAATGCACTTATTTTTCGTGTGGGAAATCCTAACAGCAAACTTTTTGTGCTAGCTGTGTACTTTACTGAATTGCACATATATGGAAAATCATATTCAGTTAGATCTGCAGCTTCTTTTATCCAGACACAAGGTCCTGCTCTACCCATATTTGAAATGCAGAACACGATAACAAATTGAATATTTAATATTCTAAGGAACATAACAGAAAGTGGGCCAGTACTGTAAGAAAAAACAGCGAAGTTACCAGCAAATTCTTGGACATTCTTAGGTTAGTAAAAAGATCACTCCATGGCATTTCAGTTTTAGAAATATTTTTCATATTACAATAAATCTAAAAAAAGTAGCTAGTCTGCTGACCAAGAAAAAATCATGTTTATGTCTTTTCCATATGGGTAATCAAAATACTGTAAGAAAAAGCTCCAAGATTTCCCAGTACACAGAATAATGTAAGCTGTTATCTTGTGTCTGGGGAAGATATTTTAGAGCACTGAATTAATACATGATAATCTCATGCACATCGTTGATTTCTGTATATCTGCCCATCCTACCTAACTCTTGTATAACAACGGATGTTAACATGTTTAACTTTTGCATGATAATATTTGGAAATGTGATCATGGTCAGACACATGCTATGCAATCCTACTTTAAAATGTAATAAATTCTAAATGGATGCTATCACCAACCTTTAAGTGTTCACATACACACAGATGGGTAGCCAGACCCAACTATGGGTAGATCCTGGAAAAGACCAGTCTTTAAAAGATTTGGCCATCACTGCATATCATCAATGAATCCAAAGACTTTGAGCCATGAAAAAGTCAATACACGTATGAATTTGCCTATATGGGGCAGATAAGTTAATGAAGCAATTCATTTTTTACTTGGTCTTTCTGACAGCTGAGTTTTTTGTTTTGCATGTAGACTAATTCAAACTCTTTTTGAATCTCTTGTTTTATCCTGAACATAATTCCCCTTGGACTTGTGAGTGTTGTAATCCACATTAGGTTTTCACTGTATCTGGTATAGCATATAATGACCAATCCAACAGGGTTGTTGAGACCACATTATAGGAGCCATAGCTAATGCACAGACATGACAGTCCAGCTGACACACCTGAGAGGTATAAGAAGCCAAAAGCTAGTTTTTTGTATCTCCTCTATTCTTAACCAATCAGATTCCAGATTTTATTATCAAAGCTTATTTGAACAAGCTGAAGTTGGAAGCGGTTTGGTTACGACGCACAGCTGCACCAGATTCTGTGTTCACCAGTTTTAGTAAACACCCTCCTTTCCCCAGTAACTACAATAAGGTAATCATTTGTTCTTGTTTTTATTATATACACTTTTTAACTGTCACTTAATAGTACTGAAATTATATGTATCAGGTGACAACATAATGCTGACACTTTTTGAGTCACTACAGATGTTCTATCAGCGATACTCTCTCATCCAACAGAAATATCCCAAATGACCACATGAAAAATTTTGGCTGAGAGCTGGATGTCACAGAAGGACAAAACTAAAATATGTTTCTAATTTCAAGTTATCCCTGTGGAGTATAGACCTACAGCTTGAAAAATGACAACACTTACAGAAAATCTTTCAGGGACTGCAACGCTTGATGAACCATGTGCTCCCTTAGTACACAGCACCATTTTCACTTCAATTAACTCAAGTTCACATAATTGACATATTGAAACACAGACAGCTATTAATTCCACAGCCACCAGACATAAACAAAAAACAGTTATGTCTTCAAAAGCTGATATTTTTCCAACATGAAAACATATGCAAAGTATATTAATAGTACTTCCTAAAACATATTGGAAGGTTTTTTGCTACTGGTCATGTGACTAGTAAATGTACACAGATTTTAGGAAATTTCAATTATCTAGTCAGGTGCCAAAAAAAAATCTTGTTTTTCTATTCTCCCTTGAATATGACTAGGTATTCAAAGTGAGCACAGATTCATCCATCTTATTTGATAAGCAAAGGAACATTCACCTTAAAATGATTCTAAAGGTTGGAATTAAAAAAAAAATTAAAACATGTTATACTTACCTGCTCTATGCAATGGTTTTGCACAGAGCAGCCCCAATCCTCTTTTGTTTGGGTCCCCTGCCGCTCCTCCCCCCAGCCGAGTGGCCCCAATAGCAAGGCACAGCTTTGGGCTCACTCCTGAGCCACGCTCCTGTGAATGGACAATGCCCCGCCCACACTCTTTCGTCATTGGCTCACTGGTTGTGAATGACAGTTGGGATCAAGTCTACTTGCAGAAATGCATCAGTGTGCTTTTATGTCATTTCTGCATCACTAATAAAAAAAAAGGATTTTGGAGTTGCCGGCTCTTCCTGTTTTTCGTATATTCTACTTGACAGCAGCAAGCCAATAGCTCCCTCTGCTGTGTGAGCAAATAAGGGGAGCAAGATCTGGGAGAGCCATGGCTCTCATGCACATCGCTGGAGCAAAATGGGGCTCAGGTACGTATTAGGGGGTTGAGGGGTGAGCTGCGGTCAGAAGGTTTTTTACATTAATGCATGCAATGCATTAAGGTAAAAAAGGTAAAAAAAAATAATTTCTGCCTTTAGAACCACTTTAAGTGTATGTACAGCCCAAACATTTCTTTGTAGCTGTGGGTATAATAGGAAGGGATTAAAATCCCTGTTGGTTAATTTTTTGTTGTCTGTGTCCAATTGGTGAGAGTTTCACTTCACTTCCTGTCTTGGAGATATAGCAAGAGGTGAGGGAGATCACTGAAAAGCAAGGGGAATTCCCCATTATACATTTTTTTTCCCAAAAAAAAAGTGTCCACATTGGAAGATTTACACACACCTCTTGTTTTGATTTTTTTTAACTTTGTAAGATTTTCTATCACTCTCCCTTGGTTGTAGTGGGCAGTTTTCTTTTCTTCTATTATGATAATGTGTAACGTTAATTATTCAAAAGTCAGGTCAACCCACTTAGGGTAAACACTCAAAACTTCAAAAAGGTATATATTTTATATTTAGAAATATATGACGACAGTAAAGGAATTACAATAGTCTAATGCAGGGGTCTACAAAATTTCTAAACAAAGGGCCAGTTTACTGTCCTTCAAACTTGGGGGACTGGACTGTGGCCAGTGGGAGAAGTCAATGTCCCAGCATCAGCGTGAATAAACAATGCCCCTTCATTGGTATTAGGTAGGGTAATAGTTCCTCATCATTGGTATCGTTGGGAGGAATAGTGTCTCATCATTGGTGTCAGTGGGAGGAAAATGCCCCATCATATTGGAATAGTGTCCTATTGTCAGTGTCAGGAACTATGCCCCATTTTTGCTGACAGTGGGGGAAATAATGGCCCAAGGGCCGCATATAAGCAAGCAAAGGGCCACACCCAGCCCCCTGGTCACAGTTTGGAGACCACTGGTCTACTGTATGGATCAAACTTTTTAAATGAAAATCTGAATAATCAAAGTCAATGTTCTAAATGATGTTTTAAAGGAAAACTCCATGCAAACATCTAAATACACAGTTCACATACACAAATAGGAACTCCTACCTACCTACCTGATAAAGATTTGTATTTTATTCAGCCATCATATTGTTTCACTGCATTATATAGCTAGAAAGATAAAACCAGTGGGATTTATTAAGTAAAACTGGAGAGTGCAAAATCAGGCTCACTTGTGCATAAAAACCAATCAGCTTCCAGGTTTTATTGCCAAACCTTAATTGAACAAGCCAAGGTTAGAAGCTGATTGGTTTCTGTGTAGAAGTGAGCCTGATTTTGCACTTTTCAGCTTTAGTAAATAAACCCCTCTATCAATAATTGTGGATCACCTGCTCCATGAACTGAGTATCATAATAAATTCACCTCCCTTTTCATATCCCTGTGCATGTTAGGTTAACAGTACTGAGAAAAGCTATAGATACTTCTGAACGAATGTCGGCAACAAGGTGAAAAGTAAATAAATCTTCTTTATTGAAAACAAGGAGTAAAATGTTACATAGCACAATACATGCCAACGAGTTTTGGTCCAGAAAAGACCATATTCATAGCCTGGTTACAACAAACTGAAGACACAAATATATAGCAGACTGATAATACCACTCACCTCCTATAATTGAAATATTTATTTCCACTTGGAAATGCAGGGAGGTAGTTGGATGGGTCATCAGCTGCCATAAGAATAGGTACACAGCCATAACCAATCATATAAAAATACAGGAAATAGACACCACAGATTATTGCAGAGAGAGGCTTGGTGGATTAAGTGATTATGAACCAGGTCACCTTTGGGTTTAAAGCTCAGGTGGGACCTTGATTTGCATTTGGCCACTTTTGCCATCAGTGGTTTGTGTTTTATACCCTCCTTTATTCTTATACTATTTATATTTTTGATATTTGTCCCTGCAAAATCTTTGTATTTTGTATTTTTCCACTTTATTGCTGACATTCATTCACAAGCATCTACTGGGAAGCAGATGGAGACTTCTAGTCTGGCACGGTGAAGCACCATAACACAGCCTGGGAGAGAGTAAATTGGGTTGCAGTACCTCACCTGTGCGCACAGTGTATGAGAAAGGCTATAGAACCATTACTGGCACATAGAATATAATATTTCACTCTTTGCAGTTGTATTCAGGAAAGTAAGAACATAAGAAATTAGAAATGGAAAAAGCTAAAATCACCAATGTTTTCACAAAAAAAACAAAAGTAACCAAAACAGCTATATGGCACCTCAACAGATAGCACAATCTAAAAAGGTACCTCACCTAATAACATAATAAATCAATTTATAAAAGCAAAATTCAAAGTACAAAAATAAAATATTATCTGAAATATTTATACCCAAACATAATGACGCTTCCGGATAAACTACAAAAAAATTAAAAAAAATGTAGTGAGCTATCTTATAGCTGTTTTTTTCATATCTGTGTTGCTTTTCAGTTCAATAGTTCACACTGTTAAATCAGCCTCAGGAGACCACAATCACTTTGCAAGTGCCAGTTTCCCTTTCACATGCACCCAATGCAGTTAGCGGGTCTTGTTATGCAATGCCAAGCTCTGCTAACTATAGTGTTACAGCTAACAACAACTTAAGTAAACAAGCATCTTTCTGTAGAAGAAAGTCTGATTTCTGCTTTTCAGCATATTGTAGTAAGATAATATAAAAACAGATACCGGGCAGTTACACTAGGATCATTTTGAGTTAATTTAAGATTTTGTATTGGCTGCATATCTGTAGCAACATGTTTCCTTTAATTTAAGCTTAAACATACAGTCATGTATCAGATCTGTCTTTTTGTTTCTCCACTTTTTTGTGTCATACCAGTACAAATATAGAAATAAACATGAGAATTCCTAAACATCTGTAACTGCAACAATTTTTTGGGCAAAGTGGTGCATTATCTGACAGAAATGCAGGGGGTGCCAATATTTTTGGTAATGACTGTAAGTCTTTACATCCAAAGAATTAATACAGTACAGGTACACATTTCTAAATAATAAAATATTGTATGTTCAACCAAAAGAGGTATACAAACATGCATACTGATTATTGGGTTTATGAGCAGAGCAGACACTTCTGCTTTGCTTTTTTGTTTTGGGAGGAATAATAGGTTATTGGACAACAAATCCAACTTGGCCAATAGACTTTTGCTTGGACCAAATTGTTGGGGTGACCAATCACTGATATTTTCAGGCCTGACAATTTGGATTTGACAATAATCATCTAATGTATGTGAGTATCTTAGGTGGCTGAAAAGCATCTCTAAATGTCATCATACTAAGCAGCATTAAATAATTAATTAATAACTCATTAAGGATAGAATACCTTGCCAAGGCATATCATACCAAGCTGGTCCTTCTAAGAATATTTAACCTCTCTATTTGTCACGGTTACTATTGCCATGGGGTTATACAGATATAGGAAATCCAACATTTTACAGTTGTCACCAAATCGAAGTTGGGGGAAAGTCTTCCAGTGGGAACAATCTGTAAAAGGGAATTTTCCCTTGCTTTGGGGAAATTTTCTTACAGTTCACATTGAGTTTCCCAGCAAGAAAGTCAAATTAAATATCCACAATGGGATACAGATATAAAAATAAAAAAGCTGACAAGGATTTTCACTATCCCCTACTTCATCTAACACAAATGAAAAACATGCTAATATAAATGCGGAGTCCTAAATAATCTGTAAATTAATTTTTATGGCATTTATCCAAATTTACAAACAATTATTTTAACACTCACTTATGTAACTCAAATAGAAAATTATAAAATCAAAATTCTGGAAGCTCTCTAAGCACAAGTTAGAAATTTAGATGTGGATAAAGATGTGATAGGATCTATCCTGTAGCACACACTTTTGGACCCTAGTATGTAAAGGAAATTACAAGCCATGGAAATGCTTACTTTATTTCATGACTTGCAAAGTTAATGAGCTTTTGCATAGAAGCATTGCATATTCTTATATAAGTTGAGTTATTAGCAGGCTATTACTGCTAAAACCCAACTTGTTAAATCGGTGGTTTCTATTGCATGACCTGGCAGGAAAAATGATGAAAGTGCTACTAATTTCCCCAGCAGGTGATGAGACGCACTATGCTTCTCAGCTAGTATGTTGGATTGAAGCTAACTGCCATGCTATTGCTAATAAATTTATATTCTGTTACAGACTTGCTAAAACAAGTCAGGATTTAGTTTAATTGGGTTTATAGAAATAGTGACATATCCAGTATTATTTCATCATTTTAGCAGTATACTTAATTCAGTGGAAATTTACTTGTGTGTGCACTTTTTTTTATAACAAATGGAATAAAAAATGAACTACAAAATATGATAGGAACATAGCTGAATTATTATTGACCCAGGAAAACTAATTTCACATCCACATGGATGTCATATTACTTTTGAGTTCTGTACAAGATACATTATTCTGATTCTGATGTATCATTTGTGGCTATTGCCAATAAACATACTTTGTGTTGCCCTTCTGAGTAATCTGTGATGTTTTAATTTGTTGTAGAATGGCATTCATTAAGATTTAGTCTCAATTGAAGTGGCAATTGATCTTTATTTGGTACAGCACTTGCCATTCAGAGGGCAATGCATCAAAACTAAGCAGAAATTGTAAAGCTGCAACTGAGCTCTTTAACTTTGGCCAATGCTCTTGTGACTATGTGGAAAGCCATTCCCTTATAATTTACAGACCTCTCATTCTGAATGTGGAATGAGCCATTGCCCAGTCACAGATGCAATACAATGCATGCAGCCATGAGGTTTCAAACCTTATGCCATACTCAGCAAGATCTTCTAATCATCATCTTTGAGTTTTTCCAACAGGCTTAGAATAGAATTCACAGTTCATTTTAACTTTAAATAGTCTGGGGTAAGCTGGTCCAAAGGAACATATTCCATTATAGAATTATGTGCCCACTGTGTGTGGTGTAATGGACTGTAGTAACATTAGCTACAGTGTTTTGCTCTGGCACAGAAATACGGATGACTTCCCCCCCTGCCAAAATTAAAGAATGTCAGGTGTTTGCACTCTAAGAAGCAGTCTTGTATTTTTATCAATGAACACAAAGCTTTTTTTCTGATCAACCTGGGTAAAAATCATGAATTTATCAACATGCCTCTGGTGGACAAATCCCCCTGCAGCAGCATTAATAAAAAAAAATAGTAAATTGCAGCGTACCAATCCTTAAATGCAGTGGCTGCATTCATTTTCTTTATTAAGACTTCTTTTCTGTATTTTAACCTGGTAATCCAGCCAGTAACACATTTTTCTTCTTTACACCTTGGACAGCACATTGTCAGTGTGGGGAGAAAGTATTTAGATGGACTTGACTAACAAAGTAAGAAAATAAATGAATAAATGCTGACCATTGTAAGCACTGTTAATGGTAAATGGTTAGTCTCAACAATCTGTCACTTTTGCTGGACAGCTTGGTCTCTTAAAGGAAGGCCAGAGTTTCACTTTTCCTGTGCTTAAGGAAGCACATGTTAATGTGAATTATTGCATGCATTGCTTTGGTTTGCTAAAATGTATGTGATATGGTGTACTGTATATATGTACTTGTGTGCAATTCACAATAATGGCACCAAAATGCAGTGCATAGAGAGCCGCATGTTAAAATGCATTGCAATAGTGCATGGAAAAATACCACTCTCCATAAATTTTGCCACTCTAAGCATAGGACTTTCCAAAAAATCTTGGCTTGAAAATAAACTGTATTTCATATAACAGCCATTTAAGTTAATGCTGAAATATTTAATCACAACTTCAGATTCTAAAATAAAAACTTCACACGCATACCTCCTGCTGCTATTAGGGAAAACAGCACAAGCCTCTAGCACCAAAATTATTGATGTTACTATTGTAATTAAAGTTTCCTTATGAATAATACCTCCGTGTTAGCAGCAAAAAAGTGGTGCTCTAGGCAAACCTTTACATACAGAACTGATATATATACACTATATTGCCAAAAGTATTGGGTCACTCCTCCAAATCATTGGATTCAGGTGTTCCAATCACCTCCATGGCAACAGGTGTATAAAATCAAGCACCTAAGCATGCAGACTGCTTCTACAAACATTTGTGAAAGAATGGGTCACTCTCAGGAGCTCAGTGAATTCAAGCGTGGTACCGTAATAGGTTACCACCTGTGCAATAAGTCCATCCATGAAATTTTGTTGCTACTAAATATTCCACAGTCAACTGTTAGTGGCATTATAACAAATTAGAAGCAACTGGGAACAACAGCAACTCAGCCATGACGTGGTAGGCCACGTAAAATGACATAGTGGGGTCAGCGCATGCTAAAGAGCACAGTGCTCAGAAGTCGACAACTTAGAGTTGATAGCTAAAGAGCTCCAAACTTCGTGTGACCTTCATATTAGCACAATAACAGTGTGTAGAGAGCTTCATGGAATGGATTTCCATGGCCGAGAAGCTGCATCCAAGCCTTACATCACCAAGTGCAATGCAAAGCATTGGATGCAGTGGTGTAAAGCACACCACCACTGGACTCCAGAGCAGTGGAGACATGTTCTCAGGAGTGACAAATCATGCTTCTCTGTCTGGCAATCTGATGGACGTTTCTGGGTTTGGCGGTTGCAAGGAGAACGGTACTTGCCTGACTGCATTATGCCAAGTATAAAGTTTGGAGGAGGGGGGATTATGGTGTTGGGTTGTTTTTCAGGGGTTGTGCTTGATCCCTTAGTTCCAGTGAAAGGAACTCTTAAGGTGTCATTATACCATGACATTTTGAACAATTTCATGCTCCCAACTTTGTGGGAACAGTTTGGGGATGGCCCCTTTGGGGTGGAGAAACTTAACTGGCCTGCACATAGTCCTAACTTCAATCCAATGAAAGAACACCTTTAGGATGAATTAGAGCAGAGACTGCGAGCCAGGCCTTCTCGTCTGACATCAGTGCCTGACCTCACAAATTCGCTTCTAGAAGAATGGTCAAACATTCCCATAGACACACTCCTAAACCTTGTGGACAGCCTTCCATGAAGAGTTGAAGCTGTTATAGCTACAAAGGGTGAGCCAGCTTAATATTGAACCCCACGGACTAAGACGGGGATGCCATTATAGTTCATGTGCGTGTAAAGGCAGGCTTCCCAATACTTTTGGCAATATAGTGTATATGTTTGCTATTTTAACAGCCAAAAAGATTTGTAATTTTTCACAGACAATTTTGTGATTTGCAAGCCTTGTTCAAACTGCAGAGACAGGAAGATCACTCTTCTACATCCTAGTTCAATTCTACTTCTTTCTGGTTCACCTTTACTGCTTGCTGGGTCATGTTCCTGCCAATTAGACAGTAGTGATGATGCTGACGGATTGTCCAATGAACAATCTTAATAAACAAGCTTCATATACGGAGCTTCCTTTTTTGTAAATGAGTAGACTGGCTTACAGAATTACAAGTCCTTTGCCAGAAATTGTATATGTATTGAAACCATGCATTTACGTACTTGTCTGGAGCAACGCTATAAAGGAAAACTTGAGTAAGGATAAAACTCTCTAATAAATCTACATAAGATTAGCCCATGTTCACTTGATCTTCCTTCTTCTGGTTGTCAAGTACAGCAAAGCATGCAAATTTTTTCACATCCTGTAAGAGCAAATTACAATAATCAAGAGAAGTGGATGAAAAAGGGCATTCTGTTAAATCACATCGTAATGTGAATAATATAATCTGAAACTCGCATAAGCAGGATGTTATGCTACATTATTAAAGATTTATGGAGTATAATTTTTTTCTTCTTTCCAAAACAAAAAGCAGATGAAAGTGAAGATAAATAGGTTTTCACTAGAGATGAGTGGAGCTGACAAAATTTGTTCAACTGGGGATCTACCAAATCCAGTCCTCTAATCCCTTATTTTCTCTCTGTCAGATCAAGAAGTCAACTATTAAAGAATCATTTGGTCCTTTTTATGAGCTTACTAGAGTACACTAAATTTCCCTATGCAGGTTCCCATCCACTCGTTCTCTCAGTTCAGATGAAAACAAAAACAGTAAATGGTATAATGCATCAATGGAATTATATCAGCTACAGAAAAATAAATAGATATTCTCCACCTGAGGGTAGCATGTCATAGGGTAGGCAGTCAATATATGGACTAAGGAGAGCTACTTTAGGTCATGAGAGAATTGGAAAGGGGTTTAAAGAACATATTTACCAGTTCACGTAAGAAGCAAGGAAGGAAACAATAAACCCACCAAGCAGATTTAAAAAATTGCAAATATTTGACTACAAATGTTTGTGATATTAATTGAATCTCTGTTTTGGTTGAACAACTCTAACTTCTGTTTTCCAGTTTCAACACTTATTACTGAATTTTGTGTTTCATCTACTCTAATTTAAACATCTAAAGACCCTTATATATAATTTTTAGAACATATTTGTACCTTACATCTGAAAACTGTGTATATACTGTATTTATGTCTTCTTGACTATAGCAACCAATCAGATTTCAAATGTCCTTTCTGCAGGGCATGTGTGAAAATAAAATAAGTATTCTGATTGGTTACTGGGTACAAGAAACCTTAATCTGCCATAAAGTTTTAATAAAGCAGCAGCGACACTGTTACTAGTGATCTAAGAATTCAAACAAATAGAGGGAAAAAAAGTGGTCAACTGACAAGCTCAGAATAGCCAGATACTGTTTGTTACTGCTAGTTTAATATCCTTTTCTTTTATTTGCTTGATAATGAGTTTTATTGTCAAAGAATATATATTGTGTGGAAGCCAGACTAAATTATGAAAGTATAAGAAAATAAGGAGGTTTATGAAAGTATAGTTTTTGTTTCTTTTTTTGTAGAATAAAGTTGAATGCTTTTGCAGATACGTATCATACCTGATGGCTAATAAAGTAGCTCATCCCTATCAAATTTTGATGTGTAGCAGTGTCTGGGGAGTTTATTTGGATATGTGTGCAATCCTGCATATTTATTCATCAAAAACAGCATTATTAGCAATAAAAGTCAGGTCTTTCAGATATGTTCTACTGAGGGACAATACACAAAGCAACAGAGCATATGCACAAAATACAGATGTGATTTAAATATTTTATTCTATTGGATAACATCATTTATTCATATAGTTCTAGTACAATGGGTCAGTGGGTGATATGAAAATATCACAGACTCTCATATTCAACACTGCCCTTGATTTTTAGTTGAATTGTGTTTATTCAGAAAAGGAGCAAAATATAAATAATAATATAATTGGCTGTTCTGTTGATTGGGTTGGCATAATGTTATTATTGTGAATAAGTAGTTCTTTTTTTCTTCTTCAGCAATGAAGTGCCCACTTATATCTGTTAAACAATATTCAGTGAGCAATTGTCGTACTTGTCCAGTAGTTAAAAAGGATAGGGGGAAATATATGGTATATGGATTGTTTGTTTGGTGACACTGTTATGTTATATATAAATAGAGCTTTTTAACAGTTTTAAACCTCTAACTTGACACAAATTCTAGCAACACAAAAAAAAGGAAATCGTGAGTCTTCCTATCATGAAAAAGGTGATCATTATATTGTCTGCACGTATTAGGTCACAACCGACTGTTCATTTCTGTGCCGTCTCTGTAAAGTTTATAATTATTTCAGCCTTTGATATGTTCCTGTATTCTTCAAAAATACGTTTTTTTCTTAACGTCTTCCTAATTTTTTATTGACAGGTTGCAAATTTACTAAGGCTCTTCCATATTCCTCAGATAAGCTATGCTTCCACCAGTGCCAAACTTAGTGATAAATCACGGTATGATTACTTTGCAAGGACAGTGCCACCAGACTTCTATCAGGCAAAAGCAATGGCTGAGATCCTACGTTTCTTTAACTGGACATATGTATCTACTGTCGCTTCTGAGGGAGATTATGGAGAGACTGGAATTGAAGCTTTTGAACAAGAAGCGCGACTAAGAAATATTTGTATTGCCACTTCAGAAAAAGTTGGAAGATCAAATATTAAAAAGTCCTACGACAGTGCTATACGAGAATTGCTACAAAAGCCAAATGCTAAGGTTGTGGTTCTTTTTATGCGCAGTGATGACACAAGAGAACTCTTGGCAGCTGCTAATCGATTTAATGCTTCCTTTACTTGGATTGCCAGTGATGGGTGGGGTGCCCAAGAAAGTATTGTGAAAGGCAATGAACACATTGCATATGGGGCAATTACATTAGAACTTGCTTCCCATAAGGTTAAGGAGTTTGACAAGTATTTTCAAAGCCTTAATCCCAGCAATAATCACCGCAATCCCTGGTTTAAGGATTTTTGGCAGCAAAAATTTCAGTGTAGCTTGTACAACAAGACTGATAGACCATGTGATAAACGCTTCAATATTAACAGTTCTAATTATGAACAAGAATCCAAAATAATGTTTGTGGTAAATGCTGTATATGCAATGGCTCATGCTCTTCATCAGATGCAAAGGACCCTATGTTCAAACACCACAAAGCTGTGTGATGCCATGAAAACACTAGATGGCAAAAAGCTATACAAGGACTATCTGCTGAAAGTTAACTTTACAGGTAAGCCTTAGAGGGAATTCTTTTCATTTAACTGCAATAAGCCATTTCAAATAATGTGTTGTGTTTATTTGTTTTAATTGCCAATTTTCCATCTGTTTGACCCGCTGGAACAATAGAAAGCAAATGGAACCGATACACAAGCAAAGGAGATTTTTTGGTAATGTGAACTCTGTAATAGCAACATCAACTGCAGATGTTGCGCTACATAATTAGAAGCTGAGGGGTATGGATGTTGTAAGTTGTATTGCTCACAATTAAGTAGCAGAATACAAACTGCTACTTAAAATTCATTAAGAATCAGTTTTTATCGTAAAGAAAAAACATAATCCTGTAATTGGAGACAGGGAAAAACAAAACACCAGGAGTTTTGCTGAAGCAGAAAGCAAGAATTTGAACAAAAAACACTAACTAATCTACTGTAATGAACAGAAAACAGAGAACCAGAGTGTGCAGTTACATCCAGTAAAATCAGGTGGTCCTGTTCTATCTCCAGTGAAAATGGGACTTTGTATGTGTCAGCCACCGAGAGGATAAAACTGTAATATCACATCGAACAACAGTATTAAAAAATATATTTACTTTTATTGGTTTGTCATTAAAAAACAAAGTCACACTTCACATTTTAAAACCAAATGATCTTTGAAGATGATATCAGCATGTGGTTACATTGAAATAGCAGTAAGATGCACAACAAGTGTGAAAGGATGATTTTCTTATCCCCTCAGAGACCCCTGGTCTGTGGAGAGATTCCTGGTTTATCAGCAGAATTCTGGGAACACCCCTTGAACACGGAAATAACGGCAGCTTATGTTCAGAGATGTTCAAAGTTTATTAGACATTACTAAGATTATATAGGATACAGAAAAAATAAGGGAGGGGGGGAGCGAGTTTCAAAACTGTAACTTGTAAGTTTCCATCATGAGCTAGCTACATGAAACATGACATATACATTTCTTGGTATAAAATGTTTTTGCTAGCTTTCAGAGAATTAGTCAGACAAAGAAAATTTCAGGGTCATGTTATCTTTTGTTGATACATCCTTGAGCAAACTAAAACAGTTTCATTAAACTTCTAATATATCTGCAAAAACCTAACTTAATACTTAAAATGGCGTACATCAACAAAATGGAGGTTATCTAGATCCTTTCAAAGTGTATAGGATGAATGCGTTTCACTGCGTTTTTTCCTCAGGATCCATGCTTTAGATGAACCACTAGTATCATCTGCAAGTATATTAAAGGGTTAGACTTTAGTAAGCAGTGCTTAGTTGTATAAAGCGAGGGTCATAAGCCCTCCTCGGGATGTTCCTAATGATGATTAGATAGATAATGATGTGTACTCCTGATGTCTTTAGAAATCTGGAAAAAATACATATGGCTCATCAACAGCTACAAGCTCAAATGGCCAAACCCAGCTTCCACCATACAGCTGAATATACCGTGCTTTCCACTTGCTAGTAAATCACAAAAGGACCGGCCACCAGGCCTCAACATTGGCCAGGGGCTGCCAGCATGTCTATCTAAACTGCCTCCACCCTTCACTGTTGTTTGGTCTCAGTGAAGGGTGGAGGCAGTTTGGATATACATTCTTCCCACTGACCATCACACTAATGTATCATTGTAGATATAGTCATTTTTAGCAGGAGTTCCTTGAGACCAGAATGTTATTTCAGTGCTGAATAGGTTGAGAAAAGCTGTGTTAGGCGGTCATAAGGGAATTAGGTTAGTTAAAAAAAAATGGTATCACATAAACCTCAAAATTTCAGCCTTCAAAAATGTTTAGTTACGTGTTAAGGGCTGACTAGCTTGAAAGGCTGTTAGGCAACTTTTTTTCTGCTTATGTTCACCTTTCCCTCTTCTCCCAATTCACCTTTCGTCCTTTTTTGCAAGTTTTAAATTGATCTGAGTGGTTGCAAAACAACACTGGGAGTCCACAGCTGCCTTGAGCGATATTTGGCTTCCGTGTGTTGCTGCACCATCAAGGAGGAAAGGGTTGCCTTCTGGCAACCTTCTTTCAGGAAATGCATTGCCATATGTCTCATAATTTGGAGCTCAGATAGTGTTTTGTTAGGGACTGCACTTTACAGAGATGCCTTGATGGAAAAGTGTAGCTTTACATGTGTTTGCAGATGTATGCAACAAAAACCTCTGATTTTAACCTGAGATGCTATAAGAGTTTAGTAAGTTTTTTTATGCTCACTGGTTGCAAAGTATGTTGAACAATTTTGTATTGTTCTTTAAACAGTCATAGGAAGCTAAGTAAGTGCAACTGTATGAGAATTTTTCTTTGTCCAAAGTCAACCAAAGTAACAACTGGCTTATATACATTTTTACTAGGGAAACAAAAAAGGAAGCCAAAATGTTAATCTCTGGAATTCATAAAAACTGGCTCAGACAGATTTTGTGAAAGTGTCTCTCATGCTAAAAGTGGTGCAGCATGAACCAGATTCATGTAACTTTTGTACTTGAATTTGGCACACAATGCACCACTTTTAGAATGCTTGCAAGACACTTTCGTAAAATTTGTCTGCTCCATTTTCTCTCTCTGTATGCCTAAAGAGAGTCGGTCCTAATTAGCTCCACTTTTGTAAAATATGAACTGATATTTTATTTTGAATTTGGCGCATTCATTGTGCCAAAATATAAAAGTGACACACTTTAGAACTACCTGAATTTGGTGCATGAGTCGCTGTCAAACCAAAAGTGTTGCAGATGCTTCATGAATTTGATTCAATACATTAATAAGAGGGATTAATGCCAGAAAAGTGGCATAGCAACTTTATTGAATTCCACCCGATGGGTTTTCTGAAAGCTGTGCTAGGCCATATACAGGCTAACCAAACTCACTTTCTAGTTGAAGTCAGTTTTCAAGCTAAGCTTGGACTAGTGGGCTTTGTTAATTAAACAAATGAAGGGAGGCAATATGTAAAACAGGTGCCATTGTTAAATTTTTGCCTAAAAGCTGAACTCCAGACAAACAGCTAAATACATTGTTTAACTACGTAAGGGAGATGCTTTACGTTCTTAAATGAGAAGTAGGGCCAACACTCTTTTGGTCTTAATTCTCCTGTGGGTCACAAGAGTGCACTTTGTTCTGCACTCCTGTTACCCATGTTCAGCCAACAGTGGGCTAAAGCCTACTGTCAGCTGACGTCACTCAGCCAGTCCAAACTCTGGAGAGATCTGGCTTTAATGTCGGGATCCACCCAGATGCTTGCAAGCCTAATGAAAGCCTCAGCCAGCTGCTCCCACCCTCTCCATAGCCTGGCACCACAGTGAGTGCTGGAGGGGTGGCAACAGACAGTGAGAGACTGCACTCCAGTGAGTGCAGTAGGGTGGTGACAGACAGTCACTGGCTCTCTGTTCACTGAAGACCGAGAAATGAGCGATCAGAGGTGCTTGATTGCTCAGTCTTAGAAGTGGCTGGGGATAGATGCAGCATTGGACCAATGCTGTATCCAGCTAGGTGAGTATAAATGTTTTTTAGAATCCCAAACGAATCTTTAAAGGATTTGTACTCCTTTCCACCCAGTCCCAATCATTAAAGTGATTCTAACGGCTTTTTTTAATAGAAAAAATAACAATCATGTCTATACTTACCTGCTCAGTGTAGTGTTTTTGCACAGAGCAGCCTGGATCCATCACTTCTCAAGTCCCCCACTGGCGCTCCTGGCCCCTCTCTCCTGTCTAGTGCCCCCATAGCAAGCAGCTTACTATGAGCGCACCCGCTGCACTGTGTGTCCATTCACACATGGAGTCGAGGCTCGGTCCCGCCCCTCTCTCTTCTCATTGGCTCATTAGCAGTGATTGACAGCAGTGGGAGCCAATGGCTCCCGCTTCTGTCTCAGCCAGTGAGAAGAGGGAGTCCCAGGATAGCCGAGACTCCAGTTCACATTGCTGGATCAAGAGTGCCTTAGGTGAGTATTAGAAGAAGCTTGGGGGATGCTGCACAGAGAAGGTTTTTTTATCTTCATGAACAGAATGCATGAAGATAAAAAAACCTTGAGCCTTCAGAACCACTTTAAACAGCTCTGCCAGACAGCATAGGAAGGGTTTTTCTGCTGTATTTAGGCAATACAGCTAGGTCACCTTCCTGCCCACAACCTGTGGTTGTACAGTGAAGGAACAGCAAAATACTGGTAGGTCATCCCACTGATTTTCCCTCCAGTGAGAAAATTGTTTGTCAATAAAAATTCAAGCAGCAAACCTGATTGGCTCTTAGTTTTGTCCTCTTCTCCTAGTTTAGCTTCTAAGAGACCGATAGGTCAAATTCAGATGCTTATGATAATTACATTAAACAAAATACATTTAATTGTCTTTTAATAATTACAAAGCTTTATTATTTGGTATATTTCAATATCATCCTGGAGATCACTTTTACATTTACATCACCAAAATTTAGTCAAGAAATGCTCCATACCCTGCAAATGTTCCTCGAATAGTCACATATAGGAAGACCTGTATCCTTGGGATAATCTTCCAGTCCACTGCCCTGAGAAAATATAATTGGTATGGATATTCTACCACTATTTAGTTTTGCCCTGCAAATGTGCATATTCAAGACCTAGCTTAATAGCAGCAGTGGCAGCTATTGCTTCTTTGATTACTGGACAAAAGTGAAAATAAATGGTTTGAAATATGGGTAGTGTAGCAAAATAGAAATTACTGTTTTTACAAGAAATCTGCTGCTACTTGCAAAGGATGTCTGTAGTGGTAAGACATCAGGAAATGTGAGTGGGTGTTAATAAGTGGGAGTTGTAACATCTTCATATCTCATCATGGAAATGTAAACAAATGTGTTGCTTTGACAAACTGTTAAGAAATTACATGACATTTTTCTTGCTAATGGTTTTCAATTTCATCTTTAAAATAGAAAGTATTTGTAAGTGAGATTTTCCCTTGTAAAAAAAAGTGTGAAAAGTGTTGTACCCTTATCTGTTTTTGCAAAAGGAATTACCACATGCACCTGGTTCCTAGATATGAGCAAACTGATCCAGATTACTTGGAATTAATTTGGAAAATCTTTTATTTGCAGACTGAAAGCAGGCCTGACTTATTTTTTTTAAACATCTCTGTCTCCATATTGTTTAGCAATTTATGCACGAGTTCACAAAAAAAACAGTTTTTGTTGTATTACCAACGGTAAAAATGCCACTGACTAGTGTATATGTTGGTAAAGCCTAAGTCCAACTTGTGTCAAGAGTAAAAAATGATTTGAGATGTAACAGTTAACTATAAAATAAAACAGCTATACTCACTTAATCTTTAGCACTATCCTCAGCAGAGTTATCATGTAACCCCCTGCTGCCCAACATGAGGCCCTCCTGCTCTCTGCATGTGGCCCATGGGCTATTGGGAACCAGTCAAACTGAAGAGTGGAATCAGGGTGCCTGGCACTGAAAAGCTGTTAGCTAACACTTTCACTGCCATGACCACCAATATGGAGGATGTGAGAGTTAATGTGCCATGGCCACTAATGCATGAATAGGGGAATAGGCAGTTGACTTTCAATATATACCACAAAAAAGGTGCGCTAATCACATATTATCCAACAGTTTACAGTTATCATCATAAATTATATTTATAAAATATGAAAAATAATATAATAAACAAAAGTCCACGTGATCAAGTGCTTG
This sequence comes from Staurois parvus, assembly GCF_062004578.1. Taxonomy (NCBI): domain Eukaryota; kingdom Metazoa; phylum Chordata; class Amphibia; order Anura; family Ranidae; genus Staurois; species Staurois parvus. The sequence goes on from NW_028317815.1 coordinate 29,053,613, forward strand.
ACAGATGAATCAATAAATATGTTGTGACAGAAAATCAATCCATAAAACAAACGGGGAATATGCTGTAAAACTATGACCAAAGTCCATCCATCCAACGAGTGAAAACATCGTGTCCTCCACCACATACAGTTGGCCTCTTACCAGATGATCTGATTTCAAATGGATAGAGATCAGTTAATGCTTGTGTGTGCCCCAGCACAGAACATGTTGTACTCCACCATGGTATGAGAAAGTGCCAATGAACAATCTATACCACAGGTGTCAAACTGGTGGCCCTCCAGCTGTTGCCAAACTACAAGTCCCATGAACCATTGCAAGTTTGACAGTTACAAGCATGATTGCCAAAGGCAGAGGCATGATGGGACTTGTAGTTGCGCAACCCCTGGAGGGCCGTCAGTTTGACACCCCTGATCTATATCATCCCCGCAGCTGCAAAGCAGTTCCTCCAAAAAGAACCAATTGCTTTATTAAAAATAGAGGGTACTCACAGGAATAAAGAAGTCTTAGAGCATAAAACAAACAATCTGGATGCAGGAGATCGGCATGTAGTTCAAGTCACCGACTAGGCTCCTCCCAACATGTTTCGCCAGCTAATGGGCATCATCATCAGGGTTGTTGAGTTTAGCTGGTAACGGCAGTGACAGACCTTACATATCAAATAAACCACCCTATCTGCGCATGTACCAGTTGACTTTCAATGTCACTGATCACCAGAGCGTGGTAATGTTACTGATACCAGTTTTTGGGGCTATTATTACAATCACCGACAACAATACTGTGGGTTATTATTACACTCACTGACAACCATGCTGGAGACTATTGTACTCTTCTTCTGCAAGCATTGTGATACACTGCAAAAAAATTATCAAGACTAACATAATTGGTCATTAAGGTGTACTGCTATTGTGCAGCCCTCTGGAAGCGTTGGGGGCTGCACTTGAGGCTCTCTATAATTTTTAGGTTGACCACCACTGATCAAACTGATCAACTGCCTGTCCACTTCCTATGAGCCCAGAGCCCACTACTTGCACCAGACTCACAGAGGAATGATGCAGATATTGCTGTTGCTGCTTTCTGCAGTATTCAAGATCTTGGGGTGATTGCGTGTCCAGATTTGAGCATCAACGAAATAAGGAAATGTAATATAATTTATAAAGAAATAGACCTATTTGGTATTGTTTTCTAAAGCTTCGAAGCTTTCTGCCTCTGATAGCATAAGACACTGTTATCATGAGCACATTAGTCATCAATGAGACATTACAAGTGTGTGAAATAATGCATGTTTAAACATTTGAAAAAGTCAAGCCTAAAAGGTGACAGTTCTCTATTATACACAATGGAAAAAAACTACCAGACTTGGATACCAGAAGAAAGTGGAATTTAGGCTATAGCCTTTCAAATAGGATTACGGTAAGATATGAGGTCAATATACCGGCATATGGCGTTGCTAAGGAAAGAGAGGGCAGCCATTTGGGGACATCTTCTTAAAACTATAGTTTTATGCTCCAAAGAGCAATTAGTTCATTGTAAGTGGAAAGAAAACACAAGGTTAGGTTATAAAGTTAATCAGGAAGAAAAAAAGTCAAATGATTCAGTTAGCTGCTTCAGCATTTCACTTTGGCAATTTTTAACAAATGTTTCAAGGGAAATAATCAGACTGACAAAAGAGAGAAGCAATATGGATAAAAAAAAATTGCGCAAAATGAAATAAAAAGTGCAAGATCATCACACATAACTATACACAATAAATATATATATATGCATTACACGTACAGATGCATAATTCCAATCAAAAGCAATCATGTACTCGGTTAGAATAAATCTTATGTAAAAAGGTGCCATCTCCTAGATTGTAAGCTCGAAAGAGCAGGGCCCTCGATCCCCTCATATTTTGCATTGTATTGGTATTGTTCTGTCACATGTTCTGTCCCCCTTTGTAATGTACAGCGCTGAGCGAACTATTGGCGCTTTATAAATACTGTATAATAATAATAATATTAATCTTAAAATAATAAAAATTGTGTCAATAGATATATTACTTAGTACAAGATAATGTGACTTGATGATCATGACAGACTTGTATTATCAAAAAGAAAGGCGAAATGATGGTCTCACAGCAACCAATCAGATTGGACCTTTCACCTTTATTTGAATAATGAGATGAGGAGGGATCTGAAAGGCTGCTATGATTTCATAGCTTTAAGGGCCAGTTCACACAACATGAGTTTCAGTTGCTTTTTTTCTGCATCCAAAATGCACAGAAAGTAGGTTATATGGTTGTCAGTGTCATAGTTCACATCAGTGCTTGCAGTTCCAGTGTGTTCCAGTTGCAGAAAAAAGTAGAACATGCTGCATTTTTTCTGCACAAAACTGTACTGGAACGGGGTAAAACGCATAAAAAAACACACCGGAACACACTGGAAAGCACCAAAAATGCACAGGAACGGATGGAAAAATACACCAAAATGTATCCGGAAGGCATCTGGACTGTGTTTCTATAGTGTGAACCGGCTCTAATTCTACACACAGACATAAATAATCCAATAAAAAGAAGAGGCTGCAGAGTTTTCTCATTCTGTTTTCCCTTACATGTCAGACCAACAGTGATGAACCATAATATAATTCTAAAATAAATTCTAAATTCATTGAATTATGTGACTGCTGTGCCAAAAGTGATAAACTGTAAAATAGCCCATATGGAAGAAAAATATGGCAGGAATTATACCCCCATTAATTACAGTGGGCACCTGCTGAAAGTGGCCCTTTCAAGCTAATGCGCCTGCCCTGCAAGTTCTCTGCGACTATGTGCAATGCATGTAGTTGAGTCATGCTAGTGTAGGGTTGAAGGGTTTAAAGCAGATGGTGAGGAGGTTATACAATGCTTCCTTACCATCTACCAAATGCTCTCTGAACAGTGACCTGAAAGTGAATCGCTCTTCAGAAACAATGTGTTCAGTCCCTTAACCAGGAGTCACTTACACAGTAGATGTCTTCTCTCTTGTTCATTTATGAAATGCTAATCATACCTGTTGATCCTTCCAGAAAACATGATCTAGGTCTGCTTTCAATGTTGGGGTGGCAACGCTGTAAGGTGTATGTGCAGGGCCAGCACTACTACTAGGTGAACTAGGCAGCTGCCTAGGGTGCACTGCTCACCTAGGGTGCAGCCGCAGCCACTGATTTCAGGCTATCTTCTGCTCAGTATCCCCATGAGGAGTGTGGCTCCTGTGCCCACCTAGCTGTGGTGGCAGAGTGTAGTGCAGAGCGGGGATGTCATAGGACAGGCTGCCTTTGTCTCCTCCCCGCTCTGCAGCCGTGATCACACACTGACTCACACCAAGGAGGAGCGGGAGATTTGCAGCCATTCAATCAGCCTTTAGCAGCCATCTTCCCTTCCTCTCCTCCTCCATAGCTGGAATCTTAGCAGTGCCGGTGTCAGCTCTCTGCCCACCTCCCTCCCTGGGCACTGTGAAGCTGGTGCTGGGTTGTGTGCAGCCATTGGAGGATTAGGGTGGGCACCAGGAGGCATTGTGGATGGAGACAGCTGGGACTGACCCAGGGAATCCCCAACACCTCATCATCCATCGGGGGGGGGAAGAGGGAGATCAGTGAGCGTTGAGTAGACCCTTCTCTGTCATCCCAATCATGGACCTGTCTGGGGAGGGGGGACAACATCATCACCCCCTTCATCACTGCCAGAGCTGGGAAGCCCTGTGACAGCCCTGTCCACAATGGGGGGCATACCCTTGACTGGGATCATCTATGCTCCTCATCACTTCCCCCACGGGGAAGCAGCTGATGGGTCACCATCTGTGTTCCATCAGCTGTAGCAGAGTGCAGAGGAGACATCCAGGGTCTAATAGACCCTGAATGTCTAATAAAGAGTATCTGTCACCTATATGACATGTATCACATTAGGGGGGCTATCAGTCCCCTATTTGATAGCAATAAAAGCTATGTAGAAAGAAAAAAAAAATAGTCAACTGTTCAAAAAAAGAATAACAATAGTAAAATATAAGACACATAAAAAAGTTAGAGCCCCCCCTAACACACATACATACAAAAATGCATGCACTTTGGCACCTGCAATTGCCTTACATATGTTATGTATCCCCACGAACGCCTGAGTGAGAGCAACAATTCTAGCATCAGAACCCCTGCATAACACTAAGCTGATGACCCCTTGGGGCTTTTAAAGCATTGCCTATGAAACAAATGTAGGGTACTGCAGTTTTTTGTCGTTTCATGAGTGCACGCACGCAGAACCCCTACAGTCATCAGTTTAGTGTTATGCAGGATTTCTGATGCAAGATGGGTTTTTTTTCTTGGGGGGGTGGGTGCAAGTAGCTGGTCTTGCCTAGGGCGCAGACCTGAGAACGTGGGATTAACCACGGCATTTTCACCCTTTATGCATGTTAAAATATACCTATGAAAATATTCCACATACACTTAGCTAATGATTTGCACATATAGCCTGGGTTCACACTGATGGGGTGCAGAATTCACAGCGTTTTCTGTGAGAATTCCGCACTGCATCAGAATCGCACCCCGTTCATGCGAACAGGTGTGTATGTTAAGTTAACAACACCCCGAAAAAGGGCCCTGCACATTTTTGGTGTGGGTGCGGTGCGATTAGAACCATACAAAATTAATAGCTCCAATTGCAGCGCACATAAATCGTATGTGATTTGCACAGGAATGTTGTGCGGTTCCTGTGCGAATCACAAGCAATGTACCAAACCGCATATTTGTGAACCTGGGCTTAATGAACAAACTTATTCACACTAAGTATTTACTTCTCTAGACTTATACATAATAACTCAAGGACATAACATTTTCATTATTATACGATTCCCTTTATTTCCCAGAGCATATAATACAGTACTTCCTGTGAGTTCATTATAGGAAAGCACGGTAAGTCAAGTCTATATGTAGAAACATGTAAAAATAAATGTCTTGCAGATGGAGCTATAAAATAAGTGTTCTGATATATTGTGTCTACTGTATTTCCACTTCAAAGTTTGGAATGTTAGTTTGAATTCCCTTTCCTTCTATGATTAAAGATTTCTGGTCCGCACAAGTGAATGTCTCTTAAGACAAGGTTTTGTTAGAGAAATAATACATGCAATTACACATAGCTCATTATACTGTATCTAGCAACTAAAATGAGCTTTGTTACATTTATTTACAGATTGACTGCATTACATTATCACCATTACAGCATAAGATCAGACTATAGCCTCAGAGAACTGAAATAACCAATCTTGCGAGCTGCTATGTAAAAAACAAAAAACCAGCCTCCCTTCTTAATAGTGTACCAAAGCAACATATATCAAAAAACAAGCCACCATGCACCCAATGCCAATCTCAAAACATTCCGCAATATAACCAAAATGTTGGCGCTATAGCACAGCTCTATAAACTGTGCTAATAAATTTATCTTAACCAAAAATAAATAATATTAACTTAATAAAAAATAATTGCCCATGAAAAATTCATAATAATAAAAAATTGTCTGGGACCACCGAGAGCAGATGATGTGGGGCAGGATCTCGGTGAGGCTGTGCTTTGTATTTCTGGGCTTCCAGCTCAGCTTTGTTTGTGCCCCAGGATGTCATGCTTGTGATGCCAATGTCTCCTCGGTGGATGCCTGGATCTGCACTCTGATTGGCTGTCAGCTGGTGGAGTCTTCCCCCTTTTTAGAGACTCCCATTGAAGCCGGTGCAGCTTTGAGATCAGAAGATGGAGTGGTGATTCTAAAGGATTGGAGCATAGTGCAGGGGCATAGTTACCACAAGGCAAACAAGGCATTTGCCTAGGGTGGCTTTTTTCAGGGGGGCAGTACTGCCCCCCAGAAGAAAGGACAGAAGAAGAGACACATGTGGCATGGGGACCAGGTGGGATCAGGGAGAGGTTGAGGGCTCCTTGATGGTGTATACAGAGCCCAACTCTTGTTCCCAGGGATGTTCGGAGCTGCTAACATGAGTGTCTTTCTCTCTCTCTCTCTCTCGCCAGGGCGGGGGGGATGTCTACTGGTGGAAGGCTCCCTCAGGTGGGGGGCAGGGGTGTTGTTGGTCAATGTCAGGCTCTCTCCTCTCAGGGGGGTGGGGCATCCAATTTTTGTGTTGCCTATGGCGGCACAAAACCTAAATACACCACTGGCGGAGTGTGTGTATTGATCTGAAAAAACAATCAGCATCTTCAGTGTCCAAGAAAGGACAAAAAGCGTTCTATGACCGAGCAGTGATGTGAGGTCATATACATAAGGTGAGGGCACATCTGGTGGTGGTGTGATCACTGTGTGTCGCAGAAACAAGAACAAAAGGTGGCACATATTATAAGAAGGATTAACCTGTGTTGTTCACGGACTTTATGTAATTCTACTAATGTCACTTTATTTCGAAATAACATACTTTATTAATATTATTTAATATTCATCTTTAATTTGATTTATATGAAATAACTATTTTAATTTATATGGACATTTATTTTATTATTATTAAGTTAAGATCATATGAATTTTTCATGGGCAATACTTTTTTTATAAAGTTAATATTATTTATTTTTTTTGGTTAAGATACATTTACTAGCACAGTTTATAGTGCTGCACATTGTTATATAAAACTATAGCCACAGCGAGCCACCAAAATCTATATTGTTATGAAACTGACTGTATATGCATTTTATTATGTGGCAGGGCCATTTCACACCAGGAATCACACAGAAATGTGTTGCATTTTCCTGTGCGATTCACATGTGATGTGATTTAAGCCCATTCATTTTGAATGTGCTGAATTGCACTGGACAGTACCAAAAGTAGTACACACCAGGGGCGGACTGACCATTTGGAAACTCGGGCACTGTCCGAGGGCTCGGGGTCAGTAGGGGGCCCCATGAGATGCCCCTGGTACCTTTTTCATAGGCTTTTTTGAGTTTGGGCAAGGACATAGGGGCCCCATGATCCCCTATTGCCCGGGGCCCCATGAGTTGTCAGTCCGCCGCTGGTACACACATCACTTCAATCGCCTCCCGCCCCCCGTATTGGGAAATGATGGACGGGCAGGAGCTCTCTTGTTCTGTGAGGACGTCATATGATGTCCTCCCACTCTAGCCGTGTATGTGCGCCCCCTGCGAATTGCAGCATAGTGATCAGTGGTGCGCTGTGTCCCTTGGGAACAGTGCATCACTGATCATGGTAAAGAGGCGATTATATAGGCTCTTTTCCATGTGATTAGCTGTGTCCAATCACAGTTGATCACATATAAACAGGAAAGGCCGGCTATCACATTAGGAAAATGACAACACATGAGGAGAGGAGAGCCGATAAGAGGCAATCCAGAGAGGGGACATCTACACTGATAATCAGGGAACGGATCATCAGTGCCCTGATTATCAGCGCAGCTCCATTAGTGCCCGTCATTGCCACCTATCAGTGCCCATCAGTGCTGCCTTTCAGTGCCCATCAGTGCTGTCTATCAGTGCCTCCTCATCAGTGCCACCTATCATTGCCATCTATCAGTGCCGCCTATCAGTGGCCATCAGTGCCGCCTATCAGCGCACATAAGTGAAGGAGACAAATTACTTATTTACAAAATTTTATGACAGAAACTAAGAAAAACTTTATTTTTTCAAAATTGTTGGGCTTTTTTTCATTTGTTTAGCAAAAAAACCCCAAAAAAACCCATTGGTGATTAAATACCAGCAAAAGAAAGTTCTATATGTCTCAAAAAAAATGACAAAAACTTTGGGTACAGTGTTGCATGACTGAGCAATATTCAAAGTGAGACAGCACTGAAAGATGAAAATTGGCCTGGGTAGGAAGGGGGTGAAATTGCCCCGTAGGCAAGTGGTTAAAAAAATGCACTTCAACTGGATCACATGGTACTTTTGTGCCATGCGATCTGGTGCAGGCAAATGCCGAGTTTGTGACCTGCATTTTGGGGTATCACTAACTTAACATTGACACCTGCTGCAGATTGCAACTACAGTGCATTTTGAATTAGGGGTGTGAAACGTGCATGGAACACATGTTTCCTGAACCACGTTTTGGTATAAATGGGCACTCATTGACCACCAATCATCGTTGTTAAGAGTTTTGCCACAATCCAGCTCAAGAGATGGATCAAAACAGCCTTCAGAGCTATTAAGATCATTGTCCGAGCCTGGCAGATTCTAACGCAAAGGCTACAATAAGACAGACATTTGATATTTTGATGAATCTTTGTGTACACTGAGTGCTTTATGGCTTAGTATCATGTTTAAATTTGAAGAGCCCAACTTACAGTATAATGAGTCAGGAAAAGGTCAGACATGAGTGATGTAGAATTGTATCACTACAATGGAGTTGAAACAGACATTGCTAGTTAATGGAGATCAAAAAACAATAATGTAGCTTATGTCATCAAGGAAAATAACTATCAAGCCTATGACAAAAGACCTGCGTCAAGTGTTTCAAGTGTACTGTAAGCACAGGCAATCAACGGTGAACACACGGTGAATGTTTGGTTTTGAGTAGATATTATCTCTCAGATGCATTTTCATTCTGATACAGCATTAATATATTATAAAATGATTCTATCTACCTAGAAAGATAAAAGCTACAGGACCTACAGTATATCTAACCATTCATGTGATCACTGAGTATTGTATTATTCAGATTTCAAGGAAAGTAATTATGCATTGCAAACAAAAGAAATCCACACACTACGATTGATTCACTAAAGGGAAATACAGTAGGTTGTTCATTTTGCAAGGGCATTTTCCCTTAGCTTAGTAAATGTGTTTAAAAAAACATTTTGCAAAGAATAGCCAATCAAATGCAAGAAAAATAATAGAAAAAAGTATTTTTGCTTGCTTATGATTAAATGATGGAAGTCAGCAGAGTCTCATTCATTAATGTTAAAGTAACATTAAACCTTCATTTTCTTAAAAAAAAATAAAAATAGCAAAATAACTTTAATAACTTAAAATAACTTACCTGCTCCATGTGATGATTTTGCACAAAGAAGTCCTGATCCTCCTCTTCTGGGGACCCCCATTGGCACTCCAAGCTCCTCCTCTTCTCTTCGGCAACTGTGGGCTCGCCCTTGAGCCACCCTGTCAGCGTCTATTGAGAGCCGCTGCTCTTGTGCGCATCACTAGATTGGATCAGGCTCCGAAATTAGGGGTGGGGGGGGTTGGGGATCTTGCAGCACAGATAAAGTTGTTCACTTTAAAAGGTTAAAGTGGTTCTAATGCCTTAAGGT